>NC_133504.1:56694807-57301538 GCF_049354715.1 Callithrix jacchus | reverse complement strand
GCCTGCAGAATGAATGAGAAAAACTCTAATCCTAAACATTTACACAGTTGTTGTTGTTGTTTTTTTGACTTGGAGTCTCAGACAGGAGTGCGGTGGTGCAATCTCAGCTCACTGCAACCTCTGCCTCCCAGGTTCCAGTGAATTTCCTGCCTCAGTCTCCCAAGTAGCTGGGACTATAGGTGTGCACCACCACACCCAGTTAATTTTTGTATTTTTAGTAGAGATGGGGTTTCACCGTGTTGGCCAGGATGGTCTCGAACTCTTGACCTTAAGTGATCTGCTTGCCTTGGCCTCCCAAAGTGCTGGGGTTACAGGCGTGACCCACCGTATACTTTAGATATTCAGTGACAATGTTTAAATCCTAAACAACAGCTTATTTGTAGCAGAAGGGAGCATAGGGGAAGGTAAGAGTCTGCTTTGAGAACCCTTGCTACACCAGGATCAATATTGACTGACTTCTTGTGAGAGGGGAGATCGTCTCCTGTTCAGTCGGAAACACACTGCCCCTAATTTTCTAACCCAGGGAGAGACCGAAGCTACATACTTGGTATGGAATTTTTAAAGGAACTCATTTTTAAAACATTAGCATGTAGGAAACAGATATTGAGGTGCTAAAACCAGTCAGACAAGGGGATAGTGTGGGAGACAAATGGTGAGGAGCTAAAACTGAAAGAATAATGTGAAGGGAAATAATAGATGCTGTAAACCAACTGAACATAGGTCCATTTGCCCAGCACACAGAAGCAAACACCAGCACCAGGATATGCAGTGACAGAAAGTGAGGCATTGATTGAGGGTGCCAAGCAAGGAGAACTGGGTACTAACGCCTAAGACCTTAAATCCCCAATGGCTTTCAACCAAGGGTTTTACAATTTTATTTATGTTATTACTATTATTTGAAACAGGGTCTCACTCTGTCACCCAGGTTGGAGTGCAACCACTCCAGCTCACTGCAACCTTGTCCTCCCAGGCTTAAGCAATCCTGCCTACTCAGCCTCCTGAGTAGCTGGGACCATTGCCACACCTGGTTAATTTTTTTATTTGTATTCTGTAGACATGGGGTCTCACTATGTTGTCCAGGCTGGTCTCAAACTCCTGGGCTCAAGCAATCCTCCCGCCTCAGCCTCCCAAAATGCTGTGAATTACAGGTGTGAGCCACCATGCCTAGATGGGTTTTTAAAATTTGTTTTATAGAGACAGGGTCACACTATGTTGCCCAGGCTGGTCTTGATCTCCTAGTCTCAAGTAATTCTCCCACCTCAGCCTCCCAGAGTGCTGGATTACAGGTGTGAGCAACCACTCCTGGCCCAAGCAAGAGTTTTTAAAGGCAAGGGTACATTTCAGGAAAGCAGGGGGTATAGGAAAATCATAATAAATCAATATATGGAGGTTATACCTTGGTTTGGCCCCAAAAGGCAGGATACCTTAACAGAGGGACTTACAGGTCACAGGTGGATACAGAGATTCTTTGGTTTGCAATTGGTTAAGAAAGCAAAGCTTTGTCTAAAAACTTGGGGTCAGCAGAAATATTAAGGTTCTAAACCAAAAAGTATGTGAGACAAGTTTCAATCAATTTAGAAAATTTATTTTGCCAAGGTTAAGGATGTGCCCATGACACAGCCTCGGAGGGTCTGTGTCAACAGGTGCCCCAGGTGGTCAGGGCACAGCCTGGTTTTATACATTTTAGGGAGGCATGAGACATCAATCCATATATGTCAGATGTACATTGGTTCAGTCCAGAAAGGAGAGACAACTCAAAGTGGGGAGGGGCATCAGGTCATAGGTAGATAGGAGACATTCTTTTGAGTTTCTGATTAGCCTTTTACTGAATCAAAGGAAGCAATCAAATATGTACTTAAGTGAGCAGAGGAATCACTTTGAGTTCTGTCTGTCCTTTGTCGAAAAGGAATTTCCTTGTGGGTAAATCATGAGGGAGATATGTAGCTTTTTTTTTTCTTTTTAAATCTGGGGCTGGATGCAGTGGCTCACACCTATAATCCCAACACTTTAAGAGGCCAAGGTGGGCAGATCATTTGAGGTCAGGAATTTGAGACCAGCCTAGCCAACATGGTGAAACCCTAGCTCTACTAAAAATACAAAATATTAGCTGGGCATGGTGGCATATGCCTATAATCCCAGCTATTCGGGAAGCTGAGGTAGGAAAATTGCTTGAACCTGGGAGGCAGAGATTGCAGTGAGCTGAGATTACACCACTGCACTCCAGCCTGGGCAATAAAGTGAAACTCTATCTTAAAAAAAAAAAAAAATCTTTGTAGCTATTTTGTCCAGTGCAGTTCCCAACCTGACTTTTCCCTTTGGCTTAGTGATTTGGGGGTCCCAAGATTTATTTTCCTTTCACAAGGTTTAACCTGTGTGTGTAATTCTCTGCAGGCCCCTCAGGGAGAAATTTAGACTGGGGAATAGTGGTCAGAATTCAGTGCTCACAGTGGTCAGCATTTTCTGTCTGGGTAGGGGTCCTGGTTTCTAAGATACAACTCAGGAACCTACATTAAGACGTTTTCTTTAGTGTCTGTAGGGAACTGAACATTGTGTAACTCTATCTTATTTGGGTGACTATTACTTAAACTATTGTTACCTTCTCATTTAGCAGGTCTGAGGCTAGCAAGGTGCCTGGAATTTCCCTTGAAGGAACTTGAGGTTTTCTTTATTTCCATGCTTGAGGGGGCTGGCAGGCCCCTAAGAGTGTTCCTTGCTCTGTCCCAATGCCAGTTTATTATGGGGTGAAAAGAGGGAGTTAAGGACAGGAGGCAGGACCTACTGATGGTTCCAAAGCTGCCACAGGAGGAAGTGTGGATGTGCAGGTGAAAGAAGTCCACAGAACTCATCACAAGGTGAAGGTGCTCTCAGGCATCAGAACTGATTATCTGATGAAGTGAAGAAGAAGAAAGTCATACTGTTTTATAACAGGGAAACTTAGACAGGCAGGGAGCCATCATCCCCAGAAGTTTTCTTGTACTTGCTGGGCAGGGTGTCAGAGCCCTAGCAGTGGAAAGTGATTGGCCTGCAGGGAATAAGAATTTACCGACAACGGTATAGGTTTGAAAAGGAAAGTTTTATTAGATTGAGAGAAAGCTGCAGAAGAGTGCAGCGGGGCGCCTCAGCAAGAGGATGGAGCATGCCGGGGAGGATTTTCCTTAGGGGTGTTTATGGATCTTAAAGCAGGAGCTTAAGGGTAATTGGGACCATATTAGCCACATATGTCATGATAAATGATTATATTTGTAGACATTTTGGTGTCGTAACGTCAGCAAATTGTACAATGAGCTTCATCATGCATGCATCCCAGAGATGTATAGATATAGAGAAATTCCAGTTACATATAAATTTTGGGAAAAGAAGCCTGGACCGGCTTTAGATATAGGGAAGTCTAATTACTCCTAAACTCCTCAGATAAAGAGTTCTGCCTCTGGATGATCTGCTTCATGGCCACAAGGTGGTCTTCGCTCTCTTTAGTGGCCCCTCCCTCCTGGCCTCCTCATCTCCAGGCAATGTTTATGTCACTATAGATTCATTAGCATTCTGAGAATTTTATATAGGTGAGCCGGGCGCTGTGGCTCATGCCTGTAATCCCAGCAATTTAGGAGGCCGAGGCAGGCAGATCACGAGGTTAAGAAATCGAGACCATCCTGGCCAACATGGTGAAACCTCATCTCTACTAAAAAAATACAAAAATTAGCTGGGCATGGTGGCGCACACCTGTAGTCCCAGCTACTTGGGAGGCTGAGGCAGGAGAATTGCTTGAACCAGGAGGTGGAGGTTGCAGTGATTGCACCATTGCACTCCAGCCTGGCACCTGGCGACAGAGCAAGACTGTCTCAAAAAAAAAAAAAAAAAAGAATTTTATATAAGTGAAATATACAGTAGTAGTATTCTTTTTTTTTAATCCTTGCTTTCATTCAGCATAATTATTTTGAGATTCGCTCATTTTTTTGGGATATCAATCATTTATTCCTTTTTCTTACCATTAAGTATTATCCCATTGTAGGGCTATATCATGATTTATTTATCTACTCACTTGTTGATGGACACTCATATGAGTCAGGGTTCTCCAGAGAAACAGAATCAATACATACACTCACATATAGACATACACACGGAGAATTATTTTAAGGAATTGGCTGACACAATTGTGGGGGCTGGCAAGTCTGAAATCTGCAGGAAAGGCTGGTAGGCAAAAGTTGATGTTACAATCTGGAGTTGAAGGCAGTCTGGAGGCAGAAGTCCTTTTTCTTTGGGGGAACTCAGTCTTACCTCCTAGGGCCTTCAACTGATTGGATGAGGCCATCCACATTAAGTAGGGTAATCTGCTTTCCTTGAAGTCAGTTGATTTCAGTATTAATCACATCTAAAAAGTACCTTCACAGCAACATCTCGGCTGGTGTTTGACCAAACAACTAGGCGCCATATGCTAGCCAAGTTGATGCATAAAATTAGCCATCACAGAGTTGTTCCTAGTTTTTGGCTATTATAAATAAAGCTGCTGTGCATATTTGTGTACAATTCTTTGTACTGAAGGAAATAAAAATATTTTACTCCAAGATCTACTTCTTTGACAGAGTTTGAAGTGGTGCTGCAAAGCTGTCTTTTCTGGGGGAACTGTGCATTGTGGAGAATCTCCATTAATACAGCCAGGCCTTCCCTGTCCAGATCTGGGAGAGAGTAATGGAGTCTGACACCCGTAAAGATCTGGAGGAAACACTTACCATCTATTTTCTGAGGGCTGCTATCTGTGAGATTTCATCTACATAACATGATCCCCTTTGCTAGCTGAGCCTCCTCTTCTTCCCCTCCCATATCCTGTCTTGCCACTAAAACCTGACTTACCACCATAAGCTTTGTTTTTGTTTTTATTTTAAGATGGAGTCTTGCTGTGTCACTCAGGCTGGAGTGCAATGGCGCAATCTTGGCTCACTGCCATCTCCTTCAGAGTTCAAGCAATTCTCCTCCCTCAGCCTCTCGAATAGCTAAGACTACTGGTGTGTGCCAACATGCCTGGCTAATTTTTTGTATTTTAGTAGAGATGGGGTTTCACCATGTTGACCAGGCTGGTCTTCAATTCCTAACCTCAAGTGATCCACCCCCCTTGGCGTCCTGAAGTGCTGGGATTACAGGTGTGAGCCACTGCGCTCGGCCCCATAAGCTGCTTTTCTTGGCCATGTTCTGAGCCTGCGTTGTTTCTGTGAACCCAAAATATCTGCTAGGTCTCAACCAATTTAGAAAGTTTACTTTGTCAAGGTTAAGGATGTGCCTGTGACACAGCCTCAGGAGGTCCTGATGACCCGTGCCCAAAGTGGTCAGGGTACGGCTTGCTTTTATACATTTTAGAGGGATTATGAAACATCAATCAATATGTGTAAGATGTACATTGGTTTGGTCCAGGTAAGGCAGGACAACTCAAAGCAGGGGCTTCCAGGTCATAGGTAGAGAAGAGATAACGGTTGCATTCTTTTGAGTCCTTGATAAGCCTTTAACTAAATATACAATTTAGTCTGGCTCAGTTAATCTGCATTTTTACATAAACAATAGGGCAGAGGAAGCAATCAGATGTGTGTTTGTCTCAGGTGAGCGGAGGGATAACTTTCTGTCCAGCACCTGTGAAGATAAGCTTTTCCTTGTGGGCAAATTGTGCTTGGTAATTATCTTATTTAGGAAGTAAAATGGGAGACAGGTTTGCCTGCTGTATTTCTCAGCTTGACTTTTCCCTTGCTTAGTGATTTTGAGGTCCTGAGATTTATTTTCCTTTCATATTTCTGTGACCCTAAAATGGCATATTACGGTGGCTTATGCCTGTAATCCCAGCACTTTGGGAGGCCAAGGTGGGTGGATCACCTGAGGTCAGGAGTTTAAGACCAGCCTGGCCAACATGGTGAAACCCCATCTCTACTAAAAATGAAAAAATTAGCTGGGCATGGTGGCACACCAGTAATCCCAGCTACCTGTGAGGCTGAGGCAGGGGAATCACTGAGAAATGGAGGTTGCAGTGAGCTGAGATCACACCACTGCACTCCAGCCTGAGTGACAGAGCAAGACTCTGTCTTGGGGGGAAAAAAAAAAAAAAAGAAAGATGGCATATGACTGCTGTACCTCACTGTGGGGCTGGGTCTTTGTTCTGAGGGCTCGTATGTATACATATGAAACAAATGTGTGTGATTTAACTTCTGTTAATTAATCTGCCTCATGTCAGTGATTTTCACTGAACCTCCATGGGGCCAAGGGCTTTGGCCCCTACGGTATGGACACAGGGTTTCATTTCTCTTAGGGAAATACCTATGAGTGGAATGACTGGGTTATACATTTGTGGTATGTCTAACTAAAAGACTCCCTTCCAAACTGTTTTTCAAAGTGGTTGGACCATTTTACATTCCCACCAGCAGAGTGTGAGAGTTCTGATTGCTCTCATATCGTCGCCTGTCTTTTTTAATTGGTATCATCTGTCTTTGTAATTTTAGACATTCTAATAGGTATGTAGTACTATCTAATCGTAATTTAAATTTGCATTTCACTGATGATAATGATGTGCCCCATCTTTAACACAACATTTCACTTTACTTGCAGGTTATTTTGCTTTGCAAGTTGGAAAGGCAAGATTAAAATACAAAGTCACGCCCCCAGCCGTCACTGGATCACCAGAGTTTGAGAGAGTATTTCGGGCGCAGTAAGTAATGCTTCTTCCACCCTTCATGGCTCTGTGCCTGCCATAGAGATAGAATTCCTGATTAGGCGGAAAGGGTATGAAGAAGACTAACTTCATGTGCAACATCTAGTTATAACAAGTCACTCTTCACAGCCAGGACCCTTCTCAGAATCCATAAAGTTTAAAGGGTTTGGTGCACAATGTCTCTGCCCTCATCTATGACCAATTCAGCAGGGCATATTTACAGAAAAGGCTGGGATCTCAAGAGGGACTGCCGTGTCTCCCAAGCATGGTCGCTGGGTCAGAGAAGCCCCCTGGAGCCTTGTGAGAATGTAATAGTCTGAAGTTGGATTAGTTATGCTACAATTTTCTATTTTCATTCTTTCTTCCCTATTTCAAAACAGAGGTAGATCACTATTAATCTTCTACTGGATTCTCCATGAACCATTTCTTAAAACCAGAAACCTGGAAGAATGAGAAAGCGTTCCAGCTCACATGGATGAGCCATGTTTTTGATCATCTTGTCCTCCTTGTTTTCTCAGACCCAGACAGAATGTTCCACCATAAACACTGTGAACTTGCCTGCTGCGAGACGCTGGGGCTTCCTTTATATTTCATCTCCCAAAATAGTTGCTTTAAAAAACATTTCATGCTTCACGACTGAGATGTCATTGGGTTCTTTTGTTAATATCTTGGGATTTTTCCTTCATGTTTATGAGTGAGCTTGGTCTGTACTTTGCCTTTCTTATATTGTTCTTGTCTCATTTTGATACAAATGAACCTAGTCTCAAATGAGTTGGAGGAAGCATCCTGTTCTATTTTCTCAGAGAATTTTAATAAGATGGGAAGAGTGTGTTCCTTCAAGGTTGTGTGGAACTTGCCTTAAAATAATCCGGGCCTGATGTTTTTCTTGTGGAAAATTTTTAAATTATAGGATTTGCATTCTTTAATGATTATTGGACTAGTCAGGCTTTTTATTACATCTTGAATCAATTTTGGCAGGCCATGGTCCTTGAGATGATAGTACTGGTCTCTTGATTACCCACTTGCTCCAAGGAGGGTTTTACAGACGACTCCCTAGGCTTGAAAGTGTGGGGTGAATACCACTGAGAGTACACAAGATAATTGTAAGAGGTGTGTAGACTTGCTTTTAAATAACATTGAACATGATGAGAAGTCATTCTCATTTCAATTATCTTTTGAATCCTGATGGTTATGTCAAGTGGAAAGTATTGGTTTGGAGCCAGCATGTCCCACACCTCAAAATTAATGTTTATTTTTATCAGAGTAATACATGTACGTGATCTGAAAATAAAGTGGGATTACAGGTTTTTATGACAATAAATAACTCTTCCTTGTCCCTACTTCCTCTCACCCTCTGGCTATCCCTAGAAATAACCCCTTTTGACTACTACTATGGGTATTTACTTCTGTATTTCTAAACATTATACTTTCACTGTTTATTGATTCACAAATTTTAGACATTGTCAGCTGGCCTCTTTTTATGGAGGAAAAAATTTCATGCTCCTTCCTCCTTTCCTTACCTGATCCTTTCAGTTACATTATACTCTGTTGAAGTAAATCAGTAGCCAATGTTCATATTATTGTGATTAAGTAAATAATGTTGAAAGCAGAGCCAAATAGTATACGGTGGTTACATTTCCTTTCTGTGCCATTTTTTCCCCTAGGGTTAATAATTGTCTCTATTTCTTTGCTTACTTAGTTTTATTCCTAAATCTTCTGCAGAACTGAAATCTCCTTCTGTTAAATTCAAATGCATCAGATAATCTAGTAATATGTTTTTCTGTCTTGGAGTCATTTCTGCCTGAGTTCTCCTGTTTTCGTTCCGAGCTGCGGGATACTCTTGGCGCTGGTTGCACAGCTGCTATCCTGGGGCTTGGTTACACATGTTTCTTTCTTTCTTTTTTTTTTTTTTTGCCAATCAGTTTGAGCTTATAAGGTTGCTCAGGTTAGCCTTGAACTCATGACCTCGCCTTCGCAAGCGCCATGACCTCCGGCCGGAGCCACTTTGGACCCCTCTTTTTTTTTTTTTCTTGAGATGGAGTTTCGCTTTTGTTGCCCAGGCCGGAGTGCAATGGTGCAATCTCGGCTCACTGCAAGCTTCGCCTCCCGGGTTCAAGCGATCCTCCTGCCTCAGCCTCCCAAGTAGCTGGGATTACAGGTGCCCACCACCATGCCCAGCTAATTTTTTGTATTTTCAGTACAGATGGGGTTTCACTGTGTTGGCCAGGCTGGTCTCGAACTCCTGACCTCAGGTGATCCACCTGCCTCAGCCTCCCAAAGTGCTGGGATTATAGGCGTGAGCAACCGTGCCGGGCTCACACATACATTTCTATATTTAAAATTCTTACCCTCAGAGTTTTGAAAAAATTTGTTCCATGACTTCCTAGTTTCTGTTGATGTTGTTGAGATGTTCTGTGCTATTCTGATTCTGGACCTTTTGTTTGGAAGCTACGGAAACTTCAGGATCTTGCCTGAAGATGTTAATGGCATTGTGCTTGCTAAGAGGTTTTCTTCACTGCGCTCAACCCTAGGCGAGGCTTTCACAGCCTGAAAACTCATGTCCTTCTGTTTTAGAATTTTTTTGGTTTTGAGACAGGTTCTCACTCTCTTGCCCTGGGTAGAGTGCAATGGCAGGATCTTGACCTGCCAGGCTCAGGCAATCCTCCTACCTCTGTCTCCCGAGTAGCCAGGACTACAGGGCCATGCTACGATGCTCTGCTAATATTTGTATTTTTTGGTAGAGATGAGGTTTCACCATGTTGCCCAGGCTGGTCTCCAACTCCTGAGCTCAAGCAATCTGCCAACCCTGGCCTCCCAAAGTGCTGGGACTAGAGGTGTGAGCCACTACTCCTGGCCCAGGATATTTTTAAATATTATTTTCCCCCCAAATTTCCTCTCCTTCAGTTCTCGATTCTTTTATTCTTAAAACACATACTAGTTGTGTGTGAACTTCTAGGACGGATCCTCTAGTTTTCTTTCATCTTCAGGTTTTTATATTTTTGGATTTTTGTTCTTTCACAGGAATTTCCTCAACTTCTAACTTTTTACTGAAATTTCAGATGTCATAATTTTAATTTCCAATAACATATTTTATTTTCTATTTTTTTTAGTTGTTGGTGCTGATGTTAAACCATCACTTTTTAAATTTCAATGATGCAGTTTATTCTCTTATATTTGAGGATTTTAATTATAATTTAAAAAATTCTCTGTCACATTTCTCTTCCTTCCAAGTGCCTTCTTGCCTATTTTGGCCTTTGTCTTTCATCTGTATTTATTATTTACCCATTAAGTATTTGCCAAGCACCTCCATGTACTGGGCGTTGTTGTAATAGCTTGGCCTAGATCCATGAACAAATCCAACAAAAATCCTTTCCCTCTTGGAGTTTACCGAGGAAGCCAGAAAATAAATAAACAATAAACAGATGATATTATAAGCAAATAATGTAAGCTGGGGATGGTAGCTCACATCTGTAATCCCAGGGACTCAGAAGGCTCAGGCAGGGAGGACTGCTTAAGGGCAGGAGTTCAAAAGCAGCCTGGGCAACACAGCAAGACCCCCTCTCTGTATTAAAATTTTTTTAAAAATTAGGCACCTGTGGTGGTGCATACCTAGCTACTTGGGAGGCTGAAGTGGGAGGATTGGTTGAGCCTAGGAGTTCAAGGCTTGAGTGAGCCATGATCATGCCACTATACTCCAGCCTGGGCAACAGAAAAAGACCCCAACTCAAAAAAAAAAAAAAAAAGAGAAAATCATATACTGTCTTAGAAGGTAATTAGTGCCAAAAAAAAGAAAAGAAAAGACAAAGGATAGCATTGTAAGAGGGTATGGGTGGGTTCCTGGCAGGGGGTGAGTTGTGTGGTCTGTGGTGTACAATATGGCCATGGGTGTAGGTCCCATTGAGAAGGTGGCATTTCTGAACATGTAGAGAAAGAGCTCTTGGATCAGAAAGAATAGTCAGGGAGAATCTCCTAACTGGAGATATGCCTAGTAGGTTAGTCAGGAGGTCAGGGGACTGCAGAGGAGGAGCCTGGCAGGGAGTAGGAGGACAAGTCAGAGAGGTTATGGATGGCTGGGTCACACTGGGCCTTAAAGACCACTGTCTGCTTTGCTGAGAAGAGTCTGAATGGAGGCATTGGGAGGAGCAGAAAATTCATTTAGAAAGCTATAGCAACAATCCCGGCAAGAAATGATGATGGCTGTATGGCAGAATTTTTGCTCCTTAGCTCAGCTAGAACTGGGTTCTCGTCACGTGGCCAGGAAAGGTTAGGTGCGTGGACACATTGAAGGGTGAGTAGAGTAGAATTTATTGGATGTTAAAAAAAAAAAAAAAAAAACTCTCAGGAAAGCGGGAGGGGATCCTACTCACACATTGATTCCAGGTCACCACCACGAGCTGAAGAGACCAGGCTCTTCCCCGTGCACAAGGTGAGAACTTCCGTGGCTCCATCCCATTCCCCCAGTGCACTTGTGGGGATTATTCAGAAAGAATCAGTGGGGAAAGGGCAGGCAAACAGGGGCCGTTCTCTCTCAGGGTGGTGGGTTTCATCCGGCCTTCCAGCCTTCTGGCTGTTTTAGACTTGAGGGTCTGGTTTCACCAGGGACCCTTGGCTGTCTCCTGTCTCTGTCATCTAGAGCCAGGAAGATAGCTGTGAAATGATGGGAAGTGGTCAGGCTCTGGATATACTCTGAGGGTAGAGCCAGTAGAATTTTTTGACATAATGAATGTGAAGTGTGAGAACAGTCAAGAATGACACTTGGATTATTGGCCTGAGCATCCATCCCAAAGGATGGCGATGCGATGATCTGAGATGGAGAAGGCTGCAGGGGAAGCACTTTTGGGGAAGCATTAGGAGGTTGATTCTTGACTTACTGTGTCTGAGATGTGACGTAAACCACCGTCAAGGAGAGGCCTTAAGCATTGTGATCTACTAAGCCATTTGGATCGTTTATGATTTCATCATAAGCTGATAAATACATTGTTGTTTACACCTCCAAATAGACAGGCAGCTGGATGAACAAATCTGCACTTTAGGAGAGAGATCTGAGCTGGAAATACAAATTCATGCTTCATTGGTACTGGAAGATGACTTACAGCCATGAGACTGGATGAAATCACTTAGGGGAGTGTGTGTAGGTGTGTTAGTCCGTTTTCATGCTGCTGATAGAGACATACCAGAGATTGAGCAATTTACAAAACAAAGAGGTTTAATTGGACTTACAGTTCCATGTGGATCGGGAAGCCTCACAATCATGGAGGAAGGCAAGGAGGAGCAAGTCACATCTTATGTGGATGGCAGCAGGCAAAAAATGAGAGTGCTTGTGCGGGCAAATGCCTCTTTAAAAAATCATCAGATCTTTTCTTTTTTTTTTTTTTTTTGAGATGGCGTCTCACTCTGTCATCCAGGCTGGAATGCAGTGGCTGCAATCTTGGCTCACTGCAACCGCTGCCTCCCAGGTTCAAGCGATTCTTGTGCCTCAGCCTCCAGAGTAGCTGGGACTATAGGTGCCCACCACCACGCCCAGCTAATTTTTTGTATTTTTAGTAGAGACAGAGTTTCATCATGTTGGCTTGACTGGTCTCGAATGTCTGAACTCAGGTGATCTGCCTGCCTTGGCCTCCCAAAGTGCTAGGATTACAGCCGTGAGCCACTGCGCCTGGCCTGAAACCATCAGATCTTGTGAGACATATTCACTATCACAAGAATAACACAGGAAAGACTTGCCCCATGATTCAATTACCTCCCACCAGGTCCTTCCCACAACATGTGGGAATTCAAGATGAGACTGGGGTGGGGACACAGCCAAACCATATCAGTAAGTAAAGAAGAAAAGACGACTGATCCCTAATGGCATCAGGAGGTCAAGACGATGACAAGGGTCCTGCAGAGAAGTCTGAACAAAGGAGATCTTAGAGGTTTTACCCAAACATCAGCATTCATAATTCTCAAGTAGCTGTCTGTGTACATTTAAGAAAGAGGGATTAGAGAGTGATGTGGAAACTGGAAACTCCATGTGCATGGCTGGGGCTTACGATTGATCAGGAGGCAGCTTTCTTCTGTAGAAACCCCAAAGTGTCTGTAGGTCATCTTTCTGGTACCACTTAGTTTCTCTAGAGAAGAGGGGTGGAGATAGGATAATAGACCTGACTTTGGAGAGTGCAGCGGGTAAAGGCCGGAAAGGTTTTCAACTGTGCAGTGTTCAGTATGCAGATTCTGACTGTTTTCAGGACAGAATTTTACCCCCACCTCTATTGTTCCGGAAGTCCCCAAGAGAGTCTCCGGTTGTGTTTCTCCAGGCACTAAGCTTCCCACCTCCTGTGATGGGGAGCAGGGTGGGGCTCAGGATGGGAAGCAGAGGTGGAGGGCTGCTACGCCCTCCTTGTTCAGTCTTTCAACCACTCTCACGTTCCAGCCTCTGGCCTCTAAGGTACCTGTGGTGTGCAATTCCTGAGCCTCTTTTGGTTCTGGGGTAAGGATGGTCTCAGTTTTCGTTGCTTCTTACTGCCGCAGGCACATAGGTTTCGGCTTTCTGCACTCTACCAGTCCAGCTACTGTTCCTCCATGTGCTGTCTTTCCTGCAGAAATTTGCTAATGTCTCTCTTCCACTCTTGAGAGCTTGTTTGGAGGTTCTAGCAGGGGAGCACAGCTACTCATATACCCTTGACTGAAAACTGATTCTCCCCTATCAAGGATGGTCGTCCTCTTTGGCCGAGTGTGCAGCTTCGGAAGCGGTACACGTGGAGTGGGGAGGGAAGAAGGAAACACCCGCCTTGCCAGCTAGATCAGCCAATTCAACCCTGGCAATTGATGGGGTGACAGGTGTTGCAGCCAGATCACCCTCACTTCCTCTCTTCTACTTTTGTGTCTGTTCTCATTCTCTTTGTTCTTGATTACTCATATTGATTTTTTATTCTTTTACTAGCAGTTTAGTGAAGCTTCAGAAGCGAGAAAAAATGGACATGGGTTCAATCTACCATGTTTAGCAGGAAGTCATCGTGATTCGTTTTTGACATCCTGTGCACACCCATTTTCCCTTGTCAATAAAAAGTGCAAACTCTATAAAATATTTAAAGAGATTCATGTATGTATTTATTTATTTTTAGACAGAATCTGACTCTGTCACCCAGGCTAAAGTGCGGTGGTGTGATCTTGGCTCACTGCAACCTCAGCCTCCTGGGTTCAAGTGATTCTCCTGCCTCAGCCTCCTGAGTAGCTGGACTACAGGCATGTGTCACCACGCCCGGCTAATTTTTTTATTTTTAGTAGAGATAGGGTTTTACCATGTTGGCCAAGCTGGTCTCAAACTCCTGACCTCAAATGATCCACCTGCTTTGGCCTCCCAAAATGCTGGGATTACAGGCATGAGCCACAACGCCCAGCCTGAAGAGATTTATTCTGAGCCAAATATGAGTGACCATAGCCCATGACACAGCCCTCAGGAGGTCCTGAGAACATGTGCCCAGTTTGCTTGGGGTGCAACTTAGTTTTATACATTTTAGGGAGATATGAAACTTGAATCAAATGCATTTAAGAAATACATGGTTTTGTCCAGAAAAGTGGAACAATTTGAAATAGGTGAGGTGGGGGTAGGGGGCTTTCAGCTTATAGGTAGATTTAAAATTTTTCTGGTTGATAATTGGTTGAGTTTATCTAAATATCTGGGATCAGTAGAAGGGAATGTCTGGGTTAAGATAAAGGAGTATGAGACCAAAGTTCTTATTTGCAAAGGAAGCCTTCAGATAGCAGCTTCAGAGAGAATAAGTTGTAAAATGTTTCTTGTCAGACTTGAAGTCTGTGTTGCTGTTAATGCTGAAGAGGTGTAACAGTGATATATCCGACCCTCACTTTACAGTCTGTCAGATTAAATTTTAAAAGGGCCCTAGCTGAGGAGGAAGTCCATTCAGATTAGAATTTGATTTTTGGTTTATACCCTATTCAACAGAGAAAGAACATCACGCTCAAAGCCTTCAGCAATCAATAGTATCTCACTAGAATTTAGTAACTTTTTGTTTTCATTGGATTTATTTTTATACCTATCCTTTATTTAGAAAGTTATACTATTTCTGTACTTGTAATGATGTAAAATTTGTTTTTTCATAATTTAAGCAAAAAAGAAGTTGATTTGTAGAAAGATAGTGGTACGTTGAAAGGCTAAAATTTTGACAGTGTTAGATTCACACTTGAAGTTTGGGAGACACTATACTATTTATAAAAATCATCACAGGAGGAAATTCCAGATCTTCCCACTTTGTCTTTCATGATCTGAAAACTTCTTGGGAACTACCGGGTATCCAGCAGGCTAAGTCCCTGGGACACTTCTTGGTTCTATTTTTATTATTTGTTTCCACAAATTTGAGTTTCTTTGAAGTTATTTTGCTCTCCTTCCTCGTCTATATCTGGAATCCTCTTGTCCTAGGAATAAAACTGAACACCATTTCCAAGTGTTTCTCTCAAGTTACTATTTATAAAGTAAGTACAGTATACAAACCCAGTTTCCATGTTAGATGTCTTGTTTTTTTTGGATTAATCATGGTAGAACAGAGAGTGTTTAAAAATGATGACCAATAATCAGTGCAGATTTGAAGCCAGGAAATACCTGGAGCAGCAACACAGTAGCTGTTCCCCTGGCTGCTCACTGAAGAGTGAATGGGGACGGCCCCACTGCATGCTTCAGATTTCCTCTTGAATTTTCCACAGCACTAGACCAATTTTTTCTCAGGTGTGGGATAAATCTGGCCAAACCAGATCACAGTCATTGCTTGCAAAGCCTTTTAGACTTTATCTTAGGGCAGAATTCCGTGGGATAACCAGTTCATTCCAAAGCCTACTTGGTTATCTGTTCTTTTCTCTGGAGGAGGAATGTACTCTCTTTTCTGGCTCTCCTGGACCAGAAGTACTGGTTTCCCTTCACCTCTTTGGAAGTCTTAGAGCTTAGAGACCTAGCCTTTTCCTTACTCTTTTCTCCTGCTGATTTTGCCCTCAGCATGGCCAAGAAGCCCAAAGTTTTGGCTAATTCTATCTTTAGTTGGACCTCGACATCTCATCAGCAGTCACTTCCAGGTCCACTGATACTAAAGGACTGTTTCTTGTTCAAAGGTCATCTCAGGCTGGGTATCTATTTGTGAGCTGAGCTGATATGGAGTCTAGCCTTTCTGAGTTACTAGCCCTGGGCTCTGCTGAACTTAGAAAATTCCATCTCATCTAATATGAGCACCTTGATCCCTTTAGATTAAAGACTTTAAAATCAAAAAAGTAGATCCAAGTAATAAATTGATCTTCTCACAATTTAAATATATTTCCTCTGATTGTACTTTCACTGGAAGAGGAGAATAGCTGTTGACCTCACTCCTTTTCGTGTGCTTAAAGACCATTATTAAGCCTCTTTCACCTTCTGGATTTTGAGGCTAGGGAACACTAATTCTTCAGCTTTTTTTCCCCAACCATTTAGAAATTTTGGTTTTTCTCTTTGGGTAAAAAATTTTAATATTATTTCTACACCTGGAGTCTAGATATATACCTAGTATACTAATAATGGTTTCTTTGGTGCTGGTTAAGACAGAAGAATTGTCTCTTAGTTCTTGTGAATGTACTCCTATTTACTTAATGTTGAATTTTTCAGTTCCTGTTCCAAAATTAACCTGCCACAAGGCACAGGTAAACC
The DNA here is from genome assembly GCF_049354715.1 of Callithrix jacchus. Classification (NCBI taxonomy): domain Eukaryota; kingdom Metazoa; phylum Chordata; class Mammalia; order Primates; family Cebidae; genus Callithrix; species Callithrix jacchus. The sequence goes on along the minus strand of NC_133504.1, from coordinate 57,285,198 downwards.
TGATCATCATGAATTTTGGTACCCTTTAGACATATTAGCCTCTCCCAGGTGTGGTGGCTCACACCTGTAATGCCAGCACTTTGAAAGGCTAAGGAGGGCAAATCACCTGAGGTCAGGAGTTCAAGACCAGCCTGGCCAACATGGTGAAACCCCATCTCTACCAAAATACAAAATTAGTCAGATGTGGTGGCATGCACCTGTAGTTCCAGGCTGAGGCAAGAGAATTGCTTAAACCCAGGAGGAGGAGGTTGCAGTGAACCGAGATCACGCCACTGCACTCCAGCCTCCTGGGCTGAAAAAGAAAAAGAAAAAGAAATATTCCCCTCTTCTTACTCTACTCTGATTTTGTATTCTTTATATTTCATTAACTTTTTAATGTCATTTTGAATTCTGATCCTGAAATTTGGAAATTAAAACTAGTGACCTTAATGCATGTCTAAAAACTATGGAGAAAAAGAAAATTTACAAGAATAGTGATTTTTCAGATATTCTCCAACTATAAGATTACAGTAGTGTGGGCCACTGACTTTTTTAATAAATTGAAAAAACTGGGGAAAAAAAGAGACAGTAAACATATTCCTATTTTCTTACAAGTATAACCATCATGGACAATAGCAGAAAGCACTAGATGCCCTTATCCACTGTGTTATTATAAAGGACTGGGTGGCCAGGAGCAGTGGCCTACATCTGTAATCCCGGCATTTTGGGAGGCCAAGGTGGGTGGATCACTTGAGGTCAGGAGTTTGAGACTAGCCTGGCCAACATGGTAAAACCTTGTCTCTACTAAAAGATAAGAAAATTAGCTGAGCATGGTGGCGCATGCCTGTAACCCCAGCTACTGGGGAGGCTGAGGCAGGAGAATTGCTCGAACCTGAGAGGCGGAGGTTGCAGTGAGTCAAGATGGCACCACTGCACTCCAGCCTGGGCAACAGAGTAAGACTCCATCTCAAAAAAAAAAAAAAAAGGAAGGGATTCTCCCCGAATGACAGAGTGACTCTCTATGATGAGCTCCTCAAACTCCAGTGTCCTTACAAACATCAAGCAGCATTTGTCACATGAGCCGGGTGATTCTCCAGGTGGTCAGGGGACAAGCAGCAGCTAGGATATGGAGGAAGTGCAAATCTCCCTTCTCTCCATGCTCCTTGTGTTCCCTGCGAGCAGCACCTCTGAAGGGCAGTGGTGGGACTCATGCCCTCCTGCCACCAGCTGCCACCTCCCTATTGTGTCCCCATTCAGAGTTACTTGACAAGGAGCAGTATAGACAGTTACACATCTTTATAAAAAGATTAACTCCAGCCACCTCTCATCCCCAAGCCTCTTCTGAGCATATTAACCTGTTGCTCTCATCCCAGTCAGTATAATCATCCAAAAGACCACCCGGGCTCCTAAGTCAGAAGACCAAGGCCGGGTCATCCATTCAGAGTGCAAGCAGTTCATAGCGGTGTGCAGCCCACTGCTTCAGGATGAGTCACCTAAACAAGAAGAGAAAGAATCAGGAGCAAACAAAAGACCTGCAAGAAGAAAACCTCCTTTGAATTGCTTTGTCTGTTTTTATTTAGAAAAAGATCTACTATGAGCATGGCATTAGAAATGCCTCATGAAGTTTTCCCTTAGAAGAATGTTTCAGATATTCTGAACAGAGTTGTTGTAAGCAAAGGTGCATATTATGCTCATTAGACGTGGTCAAATAGAAGAAATATTCATAAAAGTTTTAGGCCAGTGATGTGCCCACATAGAAGGAATACGCTAAGTAATCCACTGTGAGGGTGAGGAAAATTTTGGAGCATCTATTTATACTTATTCTTAAAATCCTACCGTTTAATTGTCTTTTTTTTTTTTTTTTTTGACAGAGTCTTGCTCTGTTGTTCAGGCTGGAGTGCAGTGGCATGATCTTGGCTCACTGCAACTTCTGCCTCCTGGGTTCAAGCAATTCTTCTGCCTCAGCCTCCTGGGACTACAGACATGCACCACCAAGCTCAGCTAATTTTTCTATTTTTGGTAGATTCAGGGTTTTATCATATTGGCCAGGCTGGTCTTGAACTCCTGACCTCAAATGATCCACCCACCTTGGCCTCCCAAAGTGCTAGGGTTACAGGCATGAACCATCATGTCCAGCCTTAAATTTTTTTTTAATTTAAAATTTTTTATAGATATGAGGTCTCTCTGTGTTACCCAGGCTTGTCTCGAACTCCCGGCTCAAACAATCTTCCTGCCTCTCTGACTCTCAAAGGCCTGGGATTACAGGCATGAGCCAGCATTCCCGGTCCCATAATGAATGTGATATTCTTTTCCAGTTGAATGCATTAGCTGTGCTAATGGATAAATCCCAGATTCTCTATGGTTTAACACAGTGGAAGTTCATGTCTTGCTCAAGTCCCATCCTGTGTGGAAGCTCCTTGATGTGGGCCTCTCTGCTACGGGAGGATGTGTGCATATTTTTCTGGGGTTGTGTAACTTTTGGGGCTATCCAATCAGAAAAGTCTGGAGACTAGTATTGAAGGAACTGTCACATTTGGAGCTGCCAGGCCACAGTTTGATTCTTTTCCCCACCACAAATAACATAGGCTTTGTAGTATACCTATTGACTGAGACAAGGCCCAAAGAGCACTTGGTTTGGGCCATCCTGACTGCTCCTGGCTACCAGATCCAGGTTGGAATCTGCAGTAGTCCTATGTCCTGAGCCCCCAGGAACCAGGCCCCATGGTATTGGGATGGACAACGAGAGGTTTCAGTGGCTTTAACTACTCATCCTCCACAGTGCCCAACAGATTGTCCCTTAGAGTGACCAACTCTTTCTGGTTCTTCTAGGTGTTACTCAGTTTTAGCACTTAAAGCTCCATGTCCCCCTAAACTCCTCAGTCCCAGGCAAACCAAGATAGCTTTCATGGGAAGCTTCAATATCAAAGGAGTGTGGGATTATTGCGCAAAGAGGGTTCTTGCCAGGGAATAAGTAGACACAGCCTGTTTTCCCTCAGTGTGGACATGTAGGAGAGGGGACAGTGGTCATAATCAACTATACCCCTGTTCTCACGGGAAGTGAAGATTGACAGCTGCTGCAGGCTGTTTGCTGTCCCATTTGGGAAATTTTCCTGAGGATCCCCTGTAATAAGAGGATAGGATATTTCTGCTTTCATGACTTAAAAGAGGTTATAAATTATTTTCATGTTGGTTTACATGTCAGTGAAGCTGTAATTAGCCACTGACAGGATTGTCAAGAAGTAATTTTCAGAGTTTGGCCCCCTTGACTTAAACATGCCTGCTGACAGCTTACTGAGGATGTGTTATTGTGGGACACCATTCAGGCCTGGAAGAATGCAGAATCAGGCAGAAGGATGTGGTCACATGGCAGAGGAGCTGGTGGAGGTAACAATGAGCAGGTAGAATGGGATTCCAGGTATTTCAAGACCAAGCAATACTTGGTGCTTTCACCAGGGCAAGAGCTGGGAATACTATCAGCAAAAAACAGGGCACCGACTGGCAGTCAGATAATTATTTTCAATCTCTGAAGGATGATAGCAAGAAATGGGCAAAGTCTCATTTCCGAGGGACTAAGGCTTGAGGCAGGTCAGCAAAAGAGGGACCAGGGTGAAAGTACGGTGAGCACAGCTGGGACGTGAGGACAGGGTGAGCTCAGCAGTGACCAACCACTTGTAGGGGACAAAGGGACCTATTTGTTGAGAAAGAAAGGTGCAGAGAGCTGCTCCCGTACTCCAGCTCTTGCCATTCTGTGAGCACAAATGCAGTTGTAATCACATCCTTGCTTAAATCTCAATGGCTTCCAGCCACCTAGTGCTCACCCAGGATCCCAGCATCTCCCTTCCCCAGCTACCCAATTCCTTCTAGGAATACAGGGGATGTGCCCAGGGACACAATCCCTCCTGGCAAGCAATTGAAGGAAGGGGCTATGCCACTCCCTTGCTCCCAAGTCCTCTGTGAGTACGGTACCCTTCCTGGGTTCTGGAATGCCTTCCACAACTGCCAGGAGCTGCTCTGGGGTCTGCGGCAGAGGGAGACTAAGGGTGCGACTTTCCTCGACTCTGCCTCTTCTGTCACCTGAGGCATGGCACTGCTTGTGTCTGGAATCTCACCAAGCTCTTCATGAGGAAGATCCATCAGTTTCTGTTGTGGTCTCTGGTTTCCCATTAGGTGTGAAACTAGTTCCCTAGCTTGTGGGAGCAGGGGGGGGAACCCCAAAACATTCCCACTACAACTTCTAGAAAGTTGTAGTTATAGTTTTTTAGAGGGAATAAAACATCCCTTTTATTTCCTTTCTCCTTGCTCAAAGGCCTTCTTCCTCTTTCAGATAAGAGACATAAAAGCACACATGCCTATCAGCTTATGTGGACAGACACCCAAAGAGCTTCTGCCCTTTGTGGTTTGGACTTAGTTAGGATATTCTTATACAATATTATCTCTTTGTCCCCAGATGATAAACCAAGGCCACTAGTTCACTGAAAAGAAAAACTTCTAAATAATTAGACTTTTATGAAGGCTAACTTGGGCTATTTTTGAAGGTGCTTTTAAAAAAATCTCAAGACTGGATGCAGGAGCTCATGCCGATAATCTCAGCACTTTGGGGGGCCATGGTGGGTGGATCACCTGAGGTCGGGAGTTTGAGACCAGCCTGACCAACAAGGAGAAACTCTGTCTCTACTAAGAATACAAAAGTAGCCAGGTGTGGTGGTGCATGCTTGTAATTCCAGCTACACAGGAGGCTGAGGCAGGAGAATTGCTTGAACCCAGGAGGTGGAGATTGCACTGAGTCAAGATCAAGCCATTGCACTCCAGCCTGGGCAACAAGAGCAAAACTCCATCTCAATAAATAAATAAATAAATAAATAAATAAATAAAATAATAAATCTCATCACACCTAATTTTGAATTAAAATATGATATGGAAAAACTTGATGCTTACGTTTGGAATAATTTAAGCTGTTTTACAAAACAATAAACGATGGGACATTGTGTTATGTTTCAAAAAAAGTTCGTATAAAATTTTAGTGAGTGTGGAAGGACTATAGCCCTCCTCTGCTACTACTCCATTTTACCTCCTGGGAAACAGGGCTGTGGATTTAGCCAAGGAAAAAGAAACATGGGAATGCTGTTTATTCTTTACATAGCTGTAATATAAAGTACAAATGTTATCAAGTATCTTTTCACTTAACCTATCATTGCCACTTAAAAAGATATTAATGAGAAGACAGCCATCAGAAGCAAAATCATGCCAAGAATGAGAAGCAGCAGGAAGAAAAACTTTGGTTACTTCTCTGAGTCCTAGAAAGTTATAGTTACAGTTTGTTAGAGTATCGGTGTTAGGCTTCAGATAAGCCTTCCTTGGGTCACTAGTGGCCTTTTGGGTGGTAATGACAACAGTCAGAAAAGGAAGGAGAAAGCATTTTTGTGTTAACAGTATCCATTTCCAATGTTTTAGGGGACTGATGGTCACTTGCCTGGCCCTTAGAGATGTGTGTGGGTAACTTCACTGTTGTCTTTGCTGGTGGGGTTAAAATTTTCCCTATGTGCTTCAGGACTCTACCTCAGCCATGTCTTTCTATGAGCATTGAGTTTGTTAATTATGCATGTTTCTTACCCAGCTTTAAAAGATGATTCAGTTATTATTGGGGAGTTTCTTTCCACGTAGTTGAGGGATAAGTTGATAAGGTTGAGCTGACCTAGCCACAATTATCTGTGGGATTATGAAGAATGAGGGAGGAATTATGCTTTGTAATTATACTTTTTTTTAATTCAGAAAAAAAATTACTTATGATGACCCAGGCTAAATGACCTCGGTCTTCAACAACCAGCATCATTTATTTCTAGGTCAATTGACTTGTAATATTAAGTATTCCAGATTTGAGGCTTACTGAAGAAAAGATATGGGGTCATTTATAATCCTGTAGACTATGACCTTCTACCAGGATCTACTCAAGACCTCATCACACATTACATTCAACTTCTTTCTGGTGGTGAAATTATCAGTGAAGAGCTCAGCCAACCTAACCAAGATCACTTGGAAGTGTACCTTAGGAAGTAGAATGAATGTAATTCTTCTTTTTCCCCTTTGTTATATGCAGACGAATTAATTTATAGTTCCCAGAGAAATTTTCACTTTTGCTTAGTGTCAGATTTTCCATCCAAGTCTTCTATAAACAGAGGCAATAGGACTTGACATTAGGACAGGGCTTTGGAATCTGGAGATGGACACTGTCTGTCTTTGATTCTCTGCAAAATGTGTCGGTCTGGCCTCTTAGGCCTTAGTTTCTTCCTCCAAAAATGGGAATGAAATCTGCTCATTCATTTACTTCAGAAGATTTTAAGGGAATTATTTAAAAAGCGTTTTTTAATGTTCTGGGTAACTCAAGTGGAAGGCACTGGATGTGAGAAAATTTTTTAAATGAGAAATCTCTTGAATATGAATTGAGTAATCTCTTAGGTCCTTCAGATAAGATATGAAGTGATCTTTAGGCTCAGGAGGCCGTCTTTTGGGAAAGTGCTATGGCTCACTTCTACCACTGGAAACTTATATGTAGGAAAATGATTCTTGGCCCTGCTCTGAGGTTTAAACAGTGTTCAACCTTGAAGGATTGATTTTAAATGTAAGGGTCATTTCAACTCTTTCGTAAGTTCTTATATTACTTTTGTTAAACTAGGCTGAACATTTACCTCTAGATGAAAAAAATCAATGCTTTAGTGTATAGTTTTCTCATAAAATAACCTATGCCTGGCCGGGCGCGGTGGCTCAAGCCTGTAATCCCAGCACTTTGGGAGGCCGAGGCGGGTGGATCACGAGGTCAAGAGATCGAGACCATCCTGGTCAACATGGTGAAACCCCGTCTCTACTAAAAATTACAAAAAATTAGCTGGGCATGGTGGCGCGTGCCTGTAATCCCAGCTACTCAGGAGGCTGAGGCAGGAGAATTGCCTGAACCCAGGGGGCGGAGGTTGCGGTGAGCCGAGATTGCGCCATTGCACTCCAGCCTGGGTAACAAGAGCGAAACTCCGTCTCAAAAAAAAAAAAAAAAAAAAAAAAAAAAAATAACCTATGCCTTTGTTTGTTTATTTCTTTTTGCAGACAAAACTGTGTGGAGTTTTATCCTATATTCATAATTACATTATGGATGGCTGGATGGTATTTCAACCAAGGTAATGTTAAAATACAGTCAACTGTGTTCTAATGATGACTGTGGTGCTTAAACAATTAAGGAGCAGATATGTAGCTAGGCACGGTGGCCCACACCTGTAATCCCAGAACTTTAGGAGGCCCAGGTGGGCGGATCACCTGAGGTCAGGAGTTTGAGACCAGCCTGGCCAACATGGTGAAACCCTGTCCCTACCAAAAATACAAAAATTAGCTGGGCACGGTGGCATGCACCTGTAGTCCCAGCTACTCAGGAGGCTGAAGCAGGAGAATCCCTTGAACATGAGGGCTGAGGTTGCAGTGAGCTGAGATCATGCCACTGCACTGCAGCCTGGGTGACAAAGACTCTGTCTCAAAAGACCAAACAAACAAACAAAAACAGAAGCAGATATGCAACTATATAGCTACCAAACCTAAAGAAAATAAGCAATGTGTGCATCTGAGTGCTATGTTGCAGATATATGAACTTTGGCTTTATTCTGATTTAATTCAATAATGAAAACATATTGAGACAAACTATATGCTAGGTACTCAAGGATGAAAACAGCATGAGCTTTGTCTTCAAATCTAATAATCTATAGTTGACTCTTGAACAAGGCAGAAGTTGGGGTGTTACCCCTACACACAGTAGAAAATCTGCATGTAACTTTTGACTCCCCAGAAACTGAACTATTAATATCCTATTGGCCAGGAAGCCTTACTGAGCAGTCTGCTAATACATATGTTGCATGTTTTATGTTTTATTTACTGTTTTCTTGCAATAAAGCTAGAGAAAATAAAATGTTATTAAAATCATAAGGAAGAGCAAATATATTTACTATTTATTAAGTGGAACTGGACCATCATAAAGGTCTTCATCCTCATTTTCATGTTGAGTAAGCTGAGGAAGAGGAAGAAGAGGGGTTGGTTTTGCTGTCTCAAGGGTGGCAGGTCAGAAAAGGTGAAACAGGTGGAAGGGAAGACAGGATTGGCAGGTGCAGTAGGTATAAATTTATAGAAATATCATTTCTGATGTTTTTGCTTTTTTTCTTAAAAGTGTTTCTATACAGTACCAGTCCTTCTCCCACTGTTGCCTTTAGTTTCAGTGCTTGTATCATAGACAGGCCCATGTCATACAAGAAGTAAACAAACAGTCTTGAATCATCAAAACCCTTCTGCCAGATTGTCTAATGTCACTTTGTTTTCTGGTACTGCCTCTTCTCTTTTCTTCCTTATCATCTGGCAGTGGTTCAGAACACTTGTCTCCACCAAGTCATCTTCTGTTAATTCATCTGCTGTGGTGTCTATTAGCTCTTTAATTTCTCCAAGATTCATATCTTGAGACCCTTTATCCCCCACCTTTTTTTGCCATAGGCACTATCTCTTTCATGATTTCCTTGATTGGTTCTGTTGTAAATCCTGTGAATGCCATGTACAATGTCTGTACACAGTGTTCTCCAATAAGAATGTATTGTTTCAGGCTTGATGGCTTTCACAACCTTCCTATAACAATGCTGGCATCTTCAATGGTGTAATCTTTGAAGACATTCATAATACTCTATCAGGTTCTCTTCCATAACATTGATGATCCTTCCATAGAATACCTTGTGCAATGAACCTTAAAGGTCCTGATAACCCCTGATTTAGAGGCTGAATTAAATATGTTGTGTTTGGGGTGAGTAGACAATTTTTATGCCTTTAGCATATCAAAAGAATGTTAGAAGGTAATCTCATCCTGAATTCAGGGACAAAGCATTGATGGAACCAATCCAGAAAAAGGGTTCTTGTTGTCCAAGCTTTTTTTTTGTACCATCAAATGACCGGAAGGTGCTCAGGGGTTAACAACTTTACAGATAAGGGCAGTCCTGATTATAAACCTGGCTGCATTTACACAAAACAGTAGAGTTAGCCTAACTTCCTGCCTTAAATCCTGGAGATTGCTTCTCTTCTTTACTAATAAATATCCTGTGTGACTTTTTTTTTTTTTTCCAGGACAGGGTACTTTTGTCTGCATTAAAAACCTGTTCAGGCAGATAGCCTTTCTCTTCAATGATTTTCTTAGTGGTGCCTGGGAACTTGTGTATTGCTTCTTTGTTGGTAGAAGCTGCTTCTCCTGTTATCTTGATATAACAAGCCAAACTTCTTTCTAAAATTATCAAACCATCCTTTGCTGGCATTAAATTCTTCAGCTTTAGAGCCTTCATCTTCCTTTTCCTTTAAGTTGTCACATAAGGATTTTGCTTTTTCTTGAATCCTATTAGAATCTATAAGTATGCATTTCTTATAGCAATCCTGCCCCCACATAAAAGCTGCATTTTCAATATGAGATAAAAAGATATTTTGAAAAAAGTGTAAGGTTTTTGCCTTTTTTAAAAACACTGGTTCTTGCACTGAATTCATTTATCTTGCAATGGTGGTCAACCACAGCTCACACCTGCAGACCTCAATCTATGACACATATTAAGCCATTCAATTTTTTCTTGTAATGTCATGACTTTTCTCTGCTTTTTGGGAGCACTTTCAGCACCACTAGTAGCAATTTGTATGGGTCTCATGGCATTATTCAAGGCTTATGGTATTGCACTAAACATGGTGAAAACAGGCAAAAACACTGAGAGATCACTTTTTACTGCAATACGCAATTTGCTGAAGGGAAGAACTGCTCAGGTGGAGATGTTAGCCTTATCTGTTAAGCAGATACTTGCAACACTTGAGCTCACTGCAATAGCAAAGGAGGTAGCTACAAAAGAATTACAGTAGTATAGTATTACTATAGTTAATTTTATGCAGTTATGATTTAATACTGCATTTTAACATTTATTTACATTTCTCTTAACTACAAATGGCACCATGTATTATGGTCTGTGTGTGCTTTGATAAATTTCAACTTTTTATAAGATATATATATTATATATATACACACACATATATATAGGCTTTCTGCTGAAGCTTTTTAAAAATTTGTATATATTTTATGATAGTAAATGATAAAATAGACCAGTATCTACATCTATTTTATGCATTTGTGACATACCTTTTTTCTAATTTTTCAGAATTTCTGGGCTATGTGGTTCATTTGTGAGTTTTGTGAAATTATCACAAATCTCCAAAATGTTTTCCAATATATTTATGTATTTATTTCTGTAAACCCACCACCTACACAATCCAATATATTTACAAATTGTATAATGAATAAATGTATAAATGGACCTGTGCAGTTAGAACCCATGCCGTTGAAGGGCACCTGTAATTCTAATTAATTGAAGGAACAGGACACAGAGTGAACAATTTACATTAATACTTATAGCTGGTCAGGCCCAGAGGCTTGTACCTGGGCTTCTAATCTCAGCAATTTGGGAGGCTGAGGTGGAGGGATTGCTTGAGGCCAGAAATTCAAGACCAGCCTGGGCAACAAAGGAGACTCTGTGTCTACAAATTTTTTTTTAAAAAAACTTCTGGTCACACATGTGGTTCCAGCTACTTGGGAGGCTGAGGCGGGAGGATCTCTCAAGCCCAAGAGTTTCAGGCTGCAGTGAATCATGCTAGCACTACCACACTCCAGCATGGGTGACAGTGAGACCCTGTCTCAAAAAGAAGCTAATCATGATTATTATTATAGCTATAATTTATTGAGCACTTACTGTGTGCCAGGTACTGTTTTTAAGTTTTATGCACGCATTGTGCCATGTGTAAGATTTACAGGATTTAAAGCCTTCACATGAGCAAGGGTCTATAATTAATTTCTACTTTACAGATGAGGAAACTGAGGTACAGAGATGTTAGATAATTTGCCCAGCTTGACATTCACCAATGTGGGGAAAATTTCCCTTTCAAGTCAGAGCAGGTCTATAGGCATTTGTGTCAACAACCCATGCACCTTTTCTTAAAGGTCTCCGAGCATGTAGTGAGGTTGCTTGCATGTAGTGACTCGACAAACATCCACTTTCTATTTGACTCAGGTATCCTTGAGCTGAGGGCTTTCTCCTAACTTGGCTTATGTGTTTAATAGTGAGTCAGACCAGCCCCTGCTACCTTAGTAGGAGAAATTCAATCCCCTTTTTCTGGTAACTTTCACTGCCTCATTTGGGTCTGTACTTGATTGCCAATATTTAAATAAACCAAAATCCAGCTGCTTTCAAATGCAGCCCCATCACTCTCTTTCTTGTAGTTTTTACTGTGAACTGAGGAATTTCGGGTACAACGTCCTTTAGAGAAAGACTTCTTCACTTTATTCTAACTCATACTCGTGTCACTTAAGAGCATGAATGAAAGCAGCTGTTCCTTGTCATGTAAAAGCACATTAATAATTAATAAGAAAGTGCCTTTTGGTAATGGGACTCTGTCTCTGCCATTTGACCCTTTGGATTTCTCTGTGATGGCTGAATGAGGCAGACTGCCTGTCAAAAGATTTCTTGAGTATCTTGTCAGAAATTTCTTTTCATTCTTTCTCATCCAAAGTAAGTCACCTACTAGCTGTTCCTGAACTGTTCTCATTGGCTTTCTGCGTGGAACTTACTGGACAGGGCGTCTCAAAACTGAGATTGATGTTCAGAACTCTTTGGCTTCCTCAGACTCTGGTGGCTCTATCAGCTCTTCCTTCCCAGCTCTTTGCTCGGGCCCCTCGTTCCTGTCCCTCTGGCAGGATGTCATCCCCTCTGGAGGCCTTCCCTTACCCCATTCAGGCAGCCTCCTCTAGTTCCTCTCTCTCTTATTCCTCTCAATTTCTTTCACAGCACTTTCAAGTTTGTACTTTTCTTCTTATTTTTTCTTTGTTGTCTGTCTTTGCTGAAAGAATATACACTCTATGAAGTCAGGGAGCTTGTATCTTTTTCACTGCCAATCTCAATTCTTAAAGTAATATGGTAGACATGGAGCTGGGTGTGGTGGTTCACATCTGTAATCCTAGCACTTTGGGAGGCCAAGACAGGAGGATGGCTTGAGCCCAGAAGTTCAAGACTAGCCTGGGCAACAGAGAGAGGCCTTGTCTCTACAAAAAAGTTAAAAAAATTGGACAGATGTGGTGGCATATGCCTGTGGTCCCAGCTAATTAGGAGGCTGAGGTGGGAGGATCGCTTGAGCCCGGGAGGTCAAGGCTGTAGTGAGTCAAGATCACGCCACACATTCCTGCCTGGGTGACAGAGCAAGACCCTGTCTCAAGAAAAAAACAATCTTGTGGCCAAGTAAAATAATAAATTGAATTTAATCTAACACATCGCACTACCACACATAGACTCCAAATGTTTAAAATAGGGCTCTGGCATGTACATTTGTGAGGTGCTGAGGAAGAGAGTGGGGCCCTAACATAAGGAAGACATTGATATTTTTCACTGAATGGGATGATAGAACATCGTCATACTGTATTTCACATTTCTTTTTGAGATAAAGTGTATATGTAATAAACTGCATAAATCTTCAATGAATTTTGAGAAGTACACATACTAGTGTCGTCCAAACCTTTCTCAAGATCTAGAACGTGGCCGGGCACAGTGGCTCATGCCTGTAATCCCAGCACTTAGGGAGGCCGAGGCAGGTGGATCACAAGGTCAAGAGATCACAGCCATCCTGGCCAACATGGTGAAACCCCATCTCTACTAAAAAAATACAAAAATTAGGTGGGTGTGGTGGTGCACACCTGTAGTCTCAGCTACTCGGGAGGCTGAGGCAGGAGAATTGCTTGAACCCAGGAGGTAGAGATTGCAGTGAGCCAAAATTGCACCACTGCACTCTAGCCTGGCACCTGGCGACAGAGCAAAACTCTGTCTCAAAAAAAAAAAAAAAAAAAATAGATCTAGAACATGACAACCACCCAGAAAATATCCTCTTGCTTCTCCCAGTCAGGCCCCATTCTGACTCCCTTCCAGATGCAAACACTTCTGATTTTTTTCATCATTTAATATTGTCCATTCTAGAACTTCATGTAATTGGAATCATGCAGTATGTAGCCTTTGCAGTGCTCCATTCACTCAGCAAAATGTTTTTAGTAGATTCACTGTGTTGCATGTATCTGTTTCTTTTCATGGCTGAGTAGCATTCCATTGAATAGACTCTATCACAACTTGGTTATTCATTCTCCTGTTGATAGACTTCTGGGCTGTTTCCAGTTTTTAGCTATTATTTGTAAAGCTGCAATTAACATTCTTAAACAAATCCTTTTATGAACGTGTGTTTTAATTCCTCTTGGGTAAATGCATAGGAATTAGATTGCCAAGTCAAATGGTATGCTCCATCTTATAAGAAACTACCAGAACTTTTCCCAAAGTGGCTGTACTATTTTGCATTCCTGCCAATGATGTATGAGGATTCCAATTGCTCCATATCCTCACCAGCATTTTGTAATGTTTTTGTTTGTTGGTTGGTTGGATTTTTACAATTTTAGTCATTCTGGTGAATGTGTGATGGTGCCATGTCATTATAGTTTTTTTTTTTTTTCAGACAGAGTCTCAATTTGTTGCCCAGGCTGGAGTGCAGTGGCGTGATCTTGACTCACTGCAACCTCTGCCTCCTGTGTTCAAGTGATTCTCCTGCCTCAGCCTCCTGAATAGCTGGGATTACAGGTGCATGCCACTATGCCCAGCTAATTTTTGTATTTTTAGTAGACACAAGGTTTCACCATTGTTGGCCAGGCTGGTCTCGAACTCCTGACCTCAAGCGATCCACCCTCCATGGCCTCCCAAGTGCTGTGATTACAAGCGTGAGCCACTGCATTCAGCCTTATTATAGTTTTAAGTGGGAATTTGTTGATGTTCAATCACGTTGAAACATTTTTCTTGTGATTTTCGGCACATGTGTTTTTCTTCCTAGATGGATTCTCTCTATATTCTGAATACAAGTATTTTGTCAGTTATATGTTTTGTGAATATTTTCTGTCTTCATACGACAGCTTAGGAGACTGCTGTTGTATTTTGTACCTTTCCTTTTTTTTTTCTCCCCCCCTACAGTTTTTGCTACTTGTCTGGGTCTGGGGTACATATATAGCCGTCACTTATACTTCTGGGGATATTCAGAAGCTGCTAAAAAAAGGTAAGGAGAACCCTGTAATTGTGTATTTATGCAAAAAGTAGCAGGATAAGGTCTGGGTCAGTTTCCTTCTCCTGAGATATATTAACAGCTCTGAGAGTTGTGGTGGCAAAAGTAATCCATGCTGCCTGAGGCCAAGTCTTGCCAGGCCATACACAATTAGGCATGAGATGGGAAAATGCAAGTATAAAACTGTGCAATGAATGTGTTCTCTAGATCCTTGCAAAAATTTTGCATAATATCCAGAAAGTTACCAAGGAAGTCATCCTGCCTAACCATGATAATGCTCTGAATGTTCAAAGAAACCAAGTGGGCCGAGGCGGGTGGATCACGAGGTCAAGAGATCGAGACCATCCTGGTCAACAAGGTGAAACCCCGTCTCTACTAAAATTACAAAAAAATTAGCTGGGCATGGTGGCGCGCACCTGTAATCCCAGCTACTCAGGAGGCTGAGGCAGGTGAATTGCCTGAACCCAGGAGGCGGAGGTTGCGGTGAGCCGAGATCGCGCCATTGCACTCCAGCCTGGGTAACAACAGTGAAACTCCGTCTCAAAAAAAAAAAAAAAAAAAAAAAGAAACCAAGTGATCTCCATGGCTAGGCATTTTCTTTAATTTATGTGATGAGCCAAAATTTTCAAATTGCAAAAATATAGAAGTTCTGGGCAGTGTCAATGAGAGGACAGCCTATTTCAGGGCTCTCAGCTTCCTCATTACAGCCCAGTTTGTCACTTTTCTCCCTTATGTCCACCCTGCAGGATCAGTGGTTTCCGATTGAGTTTGGGGATTTTGGCCTTGTTGACCTTCCTAGGTGCCCTGGGAATTGCAAACAGCTTTCTGGATGAATATCTGGACCTCAATATTGCCAAGAAACTGAGGCGGCACTTCTAACTTTTTCTCTTCCCTTTAATGCTTGCAGAAGCTGTTCCCACCCTGAAGGTAATGTGATGTCATTTGTTAAATACAAACAAATAAAGCCTTTATTCTGTTTTTCTTGAATTGGCTTTGTAGAAGCACACCCTTTAGAGAATACATTTCCTGTTTATGAATTGAAATTTGCTTGGGGTAGGTATATTCATATCATCAGTGGAAGTGTGTTATGTCCTAGTTTTAGAAATGCAGCTGAAGTCATGATCTGTTGTGTGGGAACAGAGCAGCCTGGCCCGTGCGCTGTCCTTTCTGAGGACTGCTGACATAGCCTGCTACTCTGACTGCTTCTCTCTTGCTCTCTTTTTTATTTGAGATGGAGTTTTGCTTCTGTTGCCCAAGCTGGAGTGCAATGGTGTGATCTTAGCTCACTGCAACCTTAGCCTCCCAGATTCAAGCGATTCTCCTGCCCCAGCCTCCCAAGT
This sequence comes from Callithrix jacchus, assembly GCF_049354715.1. Taxonomy (NCBI): domain Eukaryota; kingdom Metazoa; phylum Chordata; class Mammalia; order Primates; family Cebidae; genus Callithrix; species Callithrix jacchus. The sequence goes on along the minus strand of NC_133504.1, from coordinate 57,269,716 downwards.
AGCTGGGATTACAGGCATGTGCCACCACACCTGGCTAATTTTAGATTTTTAGTAGAGATGAGGTTTCTCCATGTTGGTCAGGCTGGTCTTGAACCCCCGACCTCAAGTGATCCACCCTCCTCAGCCTCCCAAAGTGCTGGGATTACAGGTATGAGCCACCACGCCCAACCTATGACTGCTTCTCTCTTGATGGAAAGTTTCAGACAGACACTGATGAGGCAGCTGAGCACCTTCATTGATTATAGGAAAGCAACAGATAGGAAGGCACGTGGGGGAAGTCAGGCAAACACATAGAGTAGTCAGCGAAGGGAGTAATCAACTGATAGCACAAATCAAAACAGGTTATAAAAATGTACTTTATAAAGGAAAAAGTGTTTCCAAGCTAAAGAGCTTGCTGCCTGATGCCCATACTGTATCACCAGGTTTTGAGAAAAGAAAAGCTTTATTTTTAAAAAAGAGACAATCTTTCTCTGGTCTCATTTCACCCAGGCTGGAAGCTCCAACACGTGGCTCAAGTGAGCGTCCTGCTTCAGCCTCCCAAAGTGCTGGGATTCAGGTGTGAGCCTCTCTGCCCAGCCAAGAAAAGCTTTATATTGCAAGTCAACTCACAAGGAGATAGGAGTCAAGCTCAAATCCGTCTCCCTCTGCTGGCTTCCAAGCAGTATTTTTATTAGAAAATGTCATGGGTAAATTCTGAGATTAGTAAGTAATCAGTGGAAAGAAAGGGGAGATCTGGACAGTCCTTGGGCATGTAAGTTATCTCTTTATGCTGCCTCAGGGGTAGCATGTGCAAATTCCAGGGAAGCTAGTATGAAATGTGGTAGAAATTCAGGCTATGACACCAGCCAGCTTGTTCTGTGCAGACTCCAGTTAGCCATCTTGGTTCCCACAGATTTCACCCAGTTTTTTAAAATCTCATAAGCAGAGAGAGTTTCAGTGTTTCAGCAAGTTATTTCTATTCTTATCTGCCATCCTCCAAACTCAAGAATTTCCTTTAGTTATTGGTCTCTTTAACTTGTTGGGGTACAATTTCAAGAGGACAAAGAAAAAAAAAAGTATATCATTTCAACGAATTGCCCAGGGATCAGTGCAAAGGGAATATTCCTTCTCTTGGTTGAGGAAGGTGGATCATGCTCACAGCTATAGAACCCGGGTTGGTTTCTGCTACACACCTGTGTCATGTGGGGTTTGGAGGGTGATATGGGAAGTACAGTGGAACCCCCAAAATTATTCTGACCCTGATGTGCAGTCATTGTCTGACACAATGCAGATGACTTTTCTTCATTTTCTTCGTTGTAAAATGAGAATGATTCTACCTCACAGGTTTCAAGGAAAAGGTAAAATGAATTATGAGCATACATAACACATTTTGACATCAGGAAAAGGGCCCTCTGTCAATTTTTCCCCAAAAAATTGAAGAGCCTTGAGAGTCTGGTGTGGGCATCTTCAAAAGTTGTTTATTAATACTTTTCTTTTTTTGTGGGTACAATAGAAGTTGCAACGGCCAGGAATAATATTAATAGAAGAAATAAAGACACTTAAATACTAGTGTTTCCATAATATATAACCACCTGCATTCCAAATAGCAGTGCAGTATTAAATACCCCAAAGCACACTGAGAATATACTAGCCTGGGAGTGGGCACATTTGCATACTAGTTCAGGTTGCCCCAGTAATTGGCCATTTAAATTTGGACAAGGCACTCCATCAGTAAGAGGTCATGAAGCAAAGAAGTAAAGACTCCAGAATCAGACTCACCTGTCCTGTCCTGTCCTGTCCTGTCCTATCCTATCCTATCCTGTCCTATCCTATTACTTGCTGGCTGTGCTTCCTCAGCACTTTGTAATGCTCTGCCTTGGTTTTCTTTTAGGTAAATGGGGCAAATTGCTAAAAAGCTTTGATTCTATGGTCTTTTTACTTAATATTCTGATCAATTATGATCATGACTTGGATTGTGACATTTTAATTGTTTTATACATTGAGATCAATGAAGGACAGGAAGGCAAATTTTTGATACTAAGGCATAATTACTTCATAACCAAGTCCTTTGCAAGTTGAAAAGAAACTTTCCAGATCTTACAATTAAATGTTTTTTTGTTGTTTGTTTTGAGATGGAGTCTTGCTCTGTTGCCAGGCTAGAAAGCAGCCTGGTGATTCAAGTGATTCTCCTGCCTCAGCTTCATAAGTAGCTGGGACTACAGCTATGCACCACCATGGCCAGCTAATTTTTGTATTTTTAGTAGAGACGTGGTTTTACCATGTTGGCCAGGATGGTCTCAATCTCTTGCCCTCGTGATCCACCTGCCTTGACCTCCTAAAGTGCTGGGATTACAGGCTTGCGCCACCACGCCCAGCCCAAAGATTTTTAAACAATTTGTTTTGCACTTAAACTGGTTCTGAGCAGGGTAACACACACACACACACACACACACACAGACACACACACACTTTGGTTAAACACATGAAAATAGGCAATGGGTGTAGCAGACTATCAAAGCCTTGTCAGTTTAAACATTCAAAAGATAGATTTTCCTTTGTTCTAATTGCTGTTTCTGACGTTTCCCCCCTTTCTTTTACAAGAGAACCATTAATCCTAAGGGTTGCAAAGGGACAAAGATCCATATTCTGTATTCCTGCCTAACTATGAGGGTCTCTTGCATTCAGGGTATAGAGGAGCTTAGTCAGAAAGCATCAGTATGGTGAGGGTCATTCATGACTCTTAAGTTTTGACAAGAGGTGATACCTGGAAGATTAATTAGTGTTTAGTTTAAGAAAACATTCAGTAATATTGTTCTGTATTCTTACACAAAGAGTATGACAGCAATATTGTCTGCGAGAGTAAAGCAAAATAAGTTATTCCAAGTAAACTAAATTAGAAGTCTTTCCATGAACTGTGCAACTGTTGAAACCATGCTGATATGGGGACCATAGCTGATTGCAATGTCCTCAGAATTAGAATACTGATCCAGACTTTTACATTACCCATCCCTCTTGTTTCTTCTGAGCAGCAGTTAGAGATCACTGGTTGGTCCACAGGAATAAACAGGATTAGCCTAAATTGCAGAAACAAACTTAAAAACAACTAATGAGCCTAGAATTTAATAGTAAGTATACCATAGTTCTTGAAACATACTATTTCTCTCTCTAGTTTCCCATTTTTACTAAAGACAAATTATGGTAAGACTGATTTGCTTTATTATACTTGGCCTAATTATTTGTATAAAGTGCAGCAAGAATAATTATTTTTCACATAAGCATTTTAATTAGCTTTTTGGGAACTCTGTTTCATAAAGAATCTCAGTTAAGACTTTTCTTAAAGCTGAGCCCTGCCATGAGTTTGTACCCTCAAATACCTATGAGTTGGGAAAATTCCTCTCCTTTTGAGGTCCCAAGATAACTTGGGGCTCCTGGACCTGTGAGAAACTGACATTCTTTACTTACCATAGGTCAGAAACCCTGTTCAGGAACTGTGTAGGCAAGGTATGAGGCCAGTTCCCCACAGGGATTTCATTGGCTTTACAAGTCAAGTTTGATTCTTTAAAGGAAAGCACACCATTCCAGTCAAAGCCTTGGTAAAATAACCAGTTTCTCCAATCGTGTCCTGTTACAAATGAAAACAGATTTGTTTTGCACTTATGCAAATAATTATATTGCCATAAATTAAGAATACTCACAGCTAATTTCCAAATTCTGCAGAAATCAAGTAGAGAGAAATATGTTCCAAATTTTGTTCACAGCAGTATACTTGACTCAATTGCTACAAGCTGTAAATAGCTCAAAAGAAAAGTTTCACTGACTCTGAAAAACAAAGGATCAGCCATGTTTTAAGCAAAGTTAAAAAGATTACTTCATTTTTCTGTTGGTTTAGTTAATTCAGCTAACTCCTGTTCTACTTGATATTCATGAACATTCCATCTCTTCATGAGAGTTCTGAAAGTTGTTTCCTCTATTCTAATGTTACAATTTCCAAAGTTATTAGAAACCTGCATTTAGGAACACCTGCTAGAGTTCTATAGTTGATTATAAACCACCTTCTAGAGAGGATTAAAACAAGACAACAATTGCCTGTGGATGATAAAAAATTTTAGGACAGCTACTATTAAAGCCACATTGATAAGGAAATTTGGTTACTTCTGTGGCACACAAGATTTTACATAACAATTATAATTATTAATAACATACACCAAGTCATATTAGAATTATAGGAGTTTTCCATAACTTTGGAATATATACCAATAACACATTTATGCAAATATAGTCTAAAGAAAGAAAAATGTTTCACATTTGATAATGCTTCCTGTATGGTTTTTATACCAAAAAAGCCAAATTTCACCTTTACATTAATGTACTATTAATGTTAAACCCAATTATTAATAAAACCATATAGATATATTTACCTAATTTTAATGTTTAACAATAAAGTAAGATTCTTATAAACCTTTTATAACCCTTTACAATTTTTTTTTGTGACAGAGCATATCAGTGCTCTAAGAAAAACCTGTTGTGCTTTTATTCTGATGTTTATGGAAAAACTGAACAATACCCTAGCCAATGTCCACACACAGAATCTTTTTTACAATTAATTTTTTCCAAACTTGTCACAAGTGTTCAAGCCTTTAGCTTTATTCTATTAAACTTAAAACAAATCTTTAATCCTTTAGGCAAAAAACAAAAACAAAACAAAACAAAAAACACCACATTCCCATGCCTTATAATCTTTTACCAAAAGTACATTCTACTTTCCTTACACACCTTACACATAAAACTGTTTCTTCAGTTGTCTCAGTTGCAGGTTACAATGTTAACTTTTTGCAACTTTTATTTTTGGTGAAAACCTTGGTGAGTAAGAAATTTCAATTATGTACTAGGTGTGAAGCCTAGCCCAGGACACACTAGGCAGAAGTGCAGGTAAGAGCCGACTGTGCAGCATAGCTAGGGGGCGTGGCTAACTCCACATGTCCCCAGGCCTTATCTAGAATCTAATGGCTTTAAGTTAGGTAAATTGAACAATTTTCTCTTTTTTTTTTTTTTTTTTTTTTGAGAAAGAGTCTCGCTCTGTCACCCAGGCTGGAGTGCAGTGGTGCAATCTTGGCTCACTGGAGCCTCTCCCTCCTGGGTTCAACTGATTCTCCTCTCTCAGCCACCCAAGTAGCTGGGGCTACAGGTGTGTGCCACCACACCGAGTTAATTTTGCATTTTTAGTATAAATGAGGTTTCACCACATTGGCTAGGCTGGTCTTGAACTCCTGACCTCAGGTGATCCACTCGCCTTGGCCTCCCAAAGTGCTGGGATTACAGGCGTGAGCCACCACACCTGACCCAATTGAACAATTTTCAAAAGTTAAACAGTTTGACCTTAAAGCATTTAGAAAATTTGATATTTGACCTTAATTTAGACCAAATGTCTACATTTTCAAGACATTTTATTTTATCATTAATCTTTAAAACTGTCTTTATTTTCAAAGAGTACTAGACTTACCTGAACAAAAAGGCATTAGTTTATATTTTTCTGACAAAATATTTGATTTAAGTGCTTATTTTCCTAAGCTAATTAATTAGCGTTGTATGTTTACAAGTGCTGAATCTTCTGTCTATTCATATGTTTACAAGTGCTGAATCTTCTGTCTATTCATATGTGTTGTATGTTTATATTAGTGGCTTCAGGGTGGAGCCCCTGGAAGAACAGGTCTGGGAAAGCATGCATTTCTATGGTCAAATAAACAGCAAATAAGCAGCTGAACGCAAAGACAGATCCGCAAAATTAAGGGTGCCATTTCATACTGGTTCCTAGATTCCCCAAAGGAGGGAATTACTATGGGAGGAGACAGTGCAGTGCTTCTATTCTGCATTTCATTGCAAGGAAACCCAAAGCCAATCAGCCCATTTTGTAATCCGCCCATCCCTCATGGGAGTCTGATGTCCCAGTGTGGGATGGAGATGTTTCCTTATTTTCCAGGTGGATAAGAGCATGCTTCCCTGTTGCAACTATGCGAAGAATCAAAGTATCCCTCCGTAACTACTATTACCTATCCCTTAAAGTATGTTTCCTACCTAGTTATTACACACCAAAGCTCTCTCATAATGAAAAGTAGTTTTTGATACCCCCAAAACTCAAAACTTTCAGATAACACAATGCAAAACAAAACGGAGCCTTTGATTTTGAGAGGGATCTATCTGCTTTTAATTCCTGTGGTTTCATGAGGAAAACAGAGGGTTCCCACCCCCAAAATCGGGTCTGTGGCGCCTTATCTGTTTTTCCCCAGGAGTCCCAGGCTACCAGAAGTTATCTTAGGGCCTCTCATGTGTGCATTACGAGTGGCAAGACAAATAAAAAAAATTAAAATGGAGAAAAATAATTCAGTTGACTGAGAAGAAAAAGCATTTTTCCAGAGAAACAAGTTCCAAAAAGAGAAAAACATTAATGGCATTTTAAATATATCATCTATTGCTCATTTATCCATTTATAATTAAGCTGACTTCTAACCATAGTGCTCTTTTAAAAAGAAACCCTTTCAGGTCTCTTATTGGACTTTAACAATGCCAAGCAGCCAATATTTCGAGCTTCTGAACTTTACCAAAGGTAACCTCCTAGGTGCTTAGAGAAAGGAAAATTTAAGACAGTCCATGGAGGAGAAGGGAAAAGACAAGTTCATGCAGACAGGAAACCAGAAACAACTTACTTCCTAGGTGGGATCAAACCCTGACCACCAATATGAAAGTGAAAGATCTTAGCTACTGAGCTACAGCAAGGAGTGGTCTCCATTTCTTTTCCCAGAAGGAGTCCAGAGTAGTTAATTTTGAGCTTGCAAAGGCTTTTAATTATTTAATATAAACTTTATTCAAAATAAACTTTTTTAATTTTGAATGTTTATTGTCCTTGTTTTTAACATAATTTACACATTTACATTATTATAATGGGTATGTTTAACAACTGACTTGCAAGAAAATTCTTGAAAATTGAATAACTGGCCCACCTGGGCTGGGATGAGCCAGCTGGAGCACACCACTGCCCCTCAGCCTCTAAGAGGCCTCAGGATTACGGTGTCCATCTTATGATATTGGCCCAAAGGAGATAGTCTTGGAGGTGCTGCTGACTATTGAACTTCCTTTTGGAATGTATGGGAGAAGGCAGAGAAAGGAATCTTGAGGCATACTGCATCCAGGGACTGCTATTCTGTCCACTTATTCAGCTGTGAATGTCGGTGTTCTTTCTTCCTCTTGTCTGCTACATGCAGGCCCAGAATGTAGGGGTTAGTCAAAGGTACAGGAAAGGAAAAGAGAAAAGGGCAAGAGCCCATCCCCCAAGGAAGGAAGGGCTCCGGGTGCAGAGGGAGCAGGAGCTGAGGTGGAGATGGCCACTGCCTCTCTCGCCCTCTGTTCCATCCCTTGGCTTAAGAAAAGCATTACTGGGTATATACCCAAAGGGTTATAAATCATTCTGTTATAAAGACACATGCACACATATGCTCATAGTGGCACTGTTTACAATATCAAAGACCTGGAACCAACCCAAATGCCCATCGACGATAGACTGGACAAAGAAAATGTGGCACATATACACCATGGAATACTATGCAGCCATAAGAAACGATGACTTCGTGTCCTTTGCAGGGACATGGATGAATCTGGAAACCATCATTCTCAGCAAACTGACACAAGAACAGAAAGTCAAACACTGCCTGTTCTCACTCATAGGCGGGTGTTGAACAGTGAGAACACAGGGACACAGGGAGGGGAGCATCACACACTGGGGTCTGTTGGGGGGGCCAAAGGAGGGATAGCTGGGGGGTGGTGGTGGTACGGAGATCAGGGAGGGATAACATGGGGAGAAATGCCAGATGTAGGTGACAGGGATGGAGGCAGCAACCACATTGCCACGTGTGTACCTATGCAACAATCCTGCATGATCTGCACATGTACCCCAGAACCTGAAGTACAATTAAAAAAAAAACCCCAAAAAACCAAACAAACGAAAAAAGCAGTTTAGCAGAGTGGGACTGACACTTTTTATTGGTCTGGCTGGCGTGCCTAGTGGAAAGCTCAGACAGAGCTTCCTATCTGCCCTGGCTCCCATCTTTCCTCTCCTAGAAGCTCATCACACACCCCGAGGGAAGAGTGTCCTGGGCAGAGGTGGCAGGCAAAGCCAGGGTAAAAACTCCAGGGCTGGGAAGCAAAAGGGGCTCAGGGTGACGCAGAAAATGTGACGTTGCGAGGCCATCCAGATAGTGTCCTTCGGGGTAGAGGAGAAGCTGCTTCCCTGCAGAGACTCCTCTGCCCTCACCAGGAATGGGAGGAGCAGGAGGAAAAGCTGCCCCAAGAGGCTCCCTACTGGGCCCTTCGTGCCCATCAGCATCTCCCGGATGTTGTCCTCAGCTTCCTTAACGCTCTGCTCCAGGTAGGACTTTTTCTATTCTAGTTCTTTAATTTTTTTCTTCTGCTATTTTCTGCTCTAACAGTTGGTTGTGAATTGCTTCCTTCGACTGAAGAACGAACATTCTTTCTACACCTTCGTACATGTTAGTCTCGTCTACCAAAGGCATAATCTCCGTAAGATGTGCATGCTTTTTCATTCTGATTAGATGTTCAGTCTGTATGTCTGCGAGCTTCACCTTCTTTTGAATGTCTATAACTTTGGCTTGAAGCTCTATGAAGGCCTTCTTCAACTCAAGATCCACGGGGGCAGCCATCTTGGTGCACTCTATGCCTATTTAATATGATTTTTAGAGCTAACTATAACATGAACCCTAAAATTCCTGTTCCCTGGAAGGCAGAGACCAAGAGAAGGTACCACCATGTGGCTAAAAGGTCAGGCGCCCAACGACATAAAACAAGGTGGAGACTTCATCTGTTTTTTTTTTTTTGTTTCAGGGACCTATGGCCAAGTTTGTTGCTGACCAGCATGCTAGTTCATCTTGAAAAGTGGGCTCACAGGTGTTCTAAGCCCATGTTTTATCCTAAAGTACCCCTCGACACAGAAAAATGAATTCATAGCACAAAATACACCAGCCTGACTAGTCTTAGAATTCTTTTTTGCATTAATCAAAACTTTACAGAGGAAATAAACACTGATTTTTTTCCCCCATTCATTCAACTGTTTGTACAGAGAGAGAGAAGCCAGAAATCTGACTGGTAAGAAAGTCTTACCCTTTTGCCAGCATGCCAGGCTTCTGGGTTCCCTTTCCCTGAGTGGCCCTAGTGATCCTGCTTGTGGCACCATCCCCCTTGGGGGCCAAGCCACATCATAAAGGAAAAGCATTTTTTGTTCTGGCCAGAGCAAAATACACATGATAAAACATAGACATTAGCCACTCTGCTTAGCACCCAATATCAAACTGGCAAGGCTTAATTAAATTTGCCCTCAGATGGGCCTCATCATCTTTAATCCAACCTCTGACTAGGAGTTTCAACACCTGGTTTCTGGGCAAGATAGACGCCCTTAGTAATAGAAAAGTTAAGAAAGAGAAAGGAGAGAGAGAAGAGCATTGTCTGTGGGAGGGCGGGGAAGGTGATCTGATCAGGGAGGCCAGAGAAAGACCCACCCATTGCAGCGACACTGAAAAGTTTAGGTGGCTACTGTCAGTTGAGCAAGAATCTTTTCCAGCAATCCTACCAGCTTTAAGTTTCCCCTTCTAGGGAAGCAAAAGCTTCCCATGTTCCATGATCCTGAACATGCCTAATCCTCTCACCCATAGCAAAGTGCAAGGAAGATTAATCCAAAGAGAATGGCAGTTAACATCCTATAGTGCCCAACCTGTTCTTAGCCTAGAGGGACTTTCCCCAGAGGGGCCTCTAACCCCCTAAATCTTAGAAGGGACTCTAACTCTCCTAAGTTGGGCTTCTAACCCGAGGTCGGTCAAGCATGCTTGCCTTTTATTAAGAGGAGCCTTTAACCCATTCTGTCTTAGGAGAGACTCTAACTCCGCTAAGTTGGGCCTCTAACCCAATCCCATTCTTTACCCACCACTTACCCAAAGTCTTCCAGTCGGTGCAACAGTCTATTTCCTTTGGGTTGGAGTAGGTATCTCCAATATTGTCCCATGGTTCACCAGAAATATGTTAGAAGACTCCAATACTTACCCAAAGGTAGCTGCTGGGTCAGAGTTTCTGCACGATTGTTCCTTCTGTGGTAGCCAGAAATATGTTACAGGACAGAGAAATATGTTACAGGAAAGGGGTCCCGATCCAGACCCCAACAGAGGGTTCTTGGCTCTTGCGCAAGAAAGAATTCAGGGCGAGTCCACAGGGCAAAGTGAAAGCAAGTTTATCAAGAAAGTAAAGGAATAAAAGAATGCCTACTGCATAGAGCAGCCCTGAGGGCTGCTGGTTGCCTATTTTTATGGTTATTTCTTGATGATATGCTAAATGAGGGGTGGATTATTCATGCCTCTTCCTTATTAGATCATACAGGTTAACTTCCTGACATTGCCATGGCATTTGTAAGCTGTAATCGCCCCGGCGGGAGTGTAGCAGTGAGAACAACCAGAGGTCACTCTCATCGCCATTTTGGTTTTGGTGGGCTTTGGCCGGCTCCTTTGCGGCAAACTGTTCTATCAGCAAGGTCTTTATGATCTGTATTTTGTGCTGAACTCCTCTCTCATCCGGTGACTTAAAATGCCTACACCATCTGGGTTTCAGTCTTATTTTACCAGCTTCTATTTAAGATGGAGTTGCTGTGGTTTACCCACCTCTGACAAAACTCCTGGGCTCCAGCGATCCGCTCATCTTGTCCTCCCAAAGTGCTGGGTGAGATTACAGGTGTGAGCCACAGTGCCCGGCCTGGGGAGCACCTTTAAACCAAGTCCCAGTCTTTGCCTGATCTTGCAGTAGAGCTCTGGAGCAAAATGATATCTGAGTTTGTTCAGAAAGTTAACTGGGCTTTCATACTCCTGCACCAGTGAGTCACTGGCTAAAGTCAGTCTGGAGGGGTACAAACTTGTAAGCACTTTCAGTTCTGTGGGCGTGTGCAGGTGAAGCCAGGCCATGGCTTTGAGATGGAAAGTGGCTTGGTAGGAGTGAGGTACACACAAGTGTGTGGGGATTGTTTACTGACTGCTCCCCAAGAACCTTTTATTACTTCCCCTCAATATATTCTGATTTTTCTTTTTTTGACAAAATATTTATTTTTCCAGTGGAGCCTCCCTACCTCCAGATGAACCAGTTGGAAATGGAATTGTTACAGTACTGAATCTACAAATGGATTGCACTAAGTTGCATGCAAAGTTGACTTTCCTCCCTTCCCTTTGCCTCATCCTTCAGAGTAAGGCAGCAAATTTACAAAGTATCAGTTGTGCAGTTGAATGCAAAGGCTGGGGATGATTAATCTCTCCCATTAAATAAATGTTTAAAGAATGGTATCAAAATTTTGAGAAAAGAACTGCAGTTAATCAATTAAAACCCAGGAATAATATGTCTGCTTAATGAAGATTGGCAATCCAGTGAGGATCTTAAAATAAACCATACTTCGGATTGATTCAGATAATCTTTTATTTTCATTTTTGTTTTCTTAAAAGTGGTATGTCAACATCACTTCATTTCTACATTTCAGAGTTCTGTACATTTCTTAAAAGGAAATAAGCAATGCTCAATGTACAAAGTAAAAACAGAAAGCTAGAAAAATCTGAATAAAATGGAGCAAGTTGCCATAGGTCATACAGTACAAATTAGTAATTAGATGTCATCTGAAGTGCAATACCACTGCTGTGATGATGAGTTAAGGAATGAAATAAAAATACTCTATTTTAAACAAACAGTATATATATATTTATATGTATATTTTTTTTACAGATAGTAGACCCAGTGATATCTGCAGTATTGTAAAAACTTATGTACAAATAACTTTTTTTAGACATTACATATACATCAGCACCGTAGTAAAAACAAAACCAAAACAAAAACCACCTTATTAAAATCTACCTCTCTATTAGTTGGTCCCAGTACTGAGCATTTGGAGGAAGCTTTTACAAGATAACGGAGCCCACCCCCTGTCCCAATTCCATTAGCCACCTCCAGTTTCTCATCATTGCTTATATGTTTGTTTCCTGTACCTTTCAGGAAAAGGTAATTCTGTTTTCTGTGTCTTCTCATTTGTTTCCTTTTTTTTTTTTTTTTTGGTTTCATCTGTTTCCATTCAGTTTCTCCGGTGGCATCGCTCCCCATTTGGGGAGTTCAGGGTCACCCTGCTGCCACCTCTTTGGAGAGGGCACCCAGCCCCTGCCTGGGCTTCTCACCCACCAGGCACCTCTGGCTGTATATCCTGCCTTTTGCTGAGCAGATCTACAACCCGGGGTACACGGAGAGCAAGTCAAAGGCAATATTTGCCCACCATCTCCTCTCCAAACCCCTCTGTTCCCAGCTTTCCATGGAAACTTGCCTTCTCAGGACTGGATGTGGCCAGTTCAGCCCCACAGGCTCCGACTCTTTTGTGGTGAGCTGCCTGGGAGTGCACAGAAGGCAGCCAGTGTCCAGGACATGGAGGGAGGAGGGGACAGGAGAAAAGCATACGCCACTCTCACTTAGGACAACACTGAAGCCACAGGGCCTCCCAAAGGGAGATTGGGAGGGGAAGCAAGGAGCCTTGTGATTCCTTCCGACAGATTTCACTTAGGGCAGATGTGCGTCAATGACAAAGAGAACGACTGTACAGGACTTTGGAAGTGGATCACTTTGCCCATATGAAAGAAACTACATCCAAATAAGGTGGAGCAATTGCTCTTTTAGCTCCTCCACCTCTCGGGGATTTTATATTTGTCTTTCTGATGAGTAGGGATGATGGAAAAGGTGGATTTTAGAGCATCACTCCTCGGATTTCTCCCAAAGGGAGCCCGAACCGGTGACCTCCAGGCCATTTCTTCCTGGGGTTTCAAAAATATCAGATGTGGCTCACAAAAACTGAAGCCCAAACATCAGGGCAGCCCTCTCAGTTCCAGGCAGAGATATTAATTCAACTCTACGCACAGGAGAGAAAGAAGACTCCAGTGTTGCCTTTGCATTTTAGGTATTGTCTAAGTTCTTCCCGCATTTATATGGACTCTGCTCAAGACTCCCTAAAGATACACGCTTCACTTCTTGAATAGTCTGTAAGGAGAAGCAAGGGAAGGCTGGTGTGGAGGCAAGGAGGAATAAAGGCAGGGCTGCAGACAAAGGCTCCGGGCTGGTGGACACACAGGGGTCCAGCAGGGGTTTCTCCACCCTGCGGCCACCAGGAGAAGTGACCCACTGGATGTATGGGTCTTGTATCGGGCCCCAGTGGGCTCCAGCCCAACCTGGAGGGACTGCCACCAGGGGCACCAGCAGAGGCAGCCACCCCAGGACTGCCGGATGGACCCTGCTCCAAACTCATCTTGCTCTCCTTGTCACAGCAGAGCCTCTGCAATTCCTGAGGGTCACCACGGGGCATGAGGCAGACAGGCCTGCAGGATCCATTGTTGCCTCCCTGTGACCATCTCACTGTTCTTCATGCCTGCCCTCCAAATTCAGTAGCATGTCTTGAAGCCTGACATCTCCTGGCACCCAGAGCTCAGTGCATTTCCAACCTGAGCACCTGGCCTGTGCAACCACCCAGCCTCCTCTGTGGGACTCTCCCTGGCCGAGGCTCTGTCTCTTTTGTGTCTCCAAAGCTGCTGTCTCCCGACCTGGGGCAAGAGGGGCTGAGGATCCCTCTCTTGGGTAAGTCCCTCTTGGCTGAAGCAGCTTCTGTTGTGCCAGGCGATCACAGGGCGCGCTGAGCAGAGGGGCTCTGCCGGCTTCATCTTCCCACCTGCTCCTCCTGGTGTCTCCCTCTCTGGCAGCAGGGATCTGCATGGCGTCTCATCTGGATTGCCGTGTGAAAATCAGGTGAAAGGAGGCCCGACGGAGCTGTGGATTGGCACCTGGATCTTTCACTGTCAGCCAGCTGCAGTTTTGCTCAGTTTACGTGGGTCAAAAAAACAAAAAACAAGGATGGGTCAACATCCTGTTTCTTTTTCACTTTTTAAGCTTTAACCACTCAAGTTGTGGCTCTTGGGGCCTCTCTTGACTAGGGGTTGCCAAATAATTCATCAAGCTCCTGCATCCACTCATCCCCTGGCCCGCCTTTGATGATGGAGTCCACAAGGTCTGCACCGTCTGGGAGGCCAGGGAAGGAAGCCCCAGTTCCGTCACCGCTATAATTGTATGACACGTCCTGAGGGGCATTCCGCTCATAGGCTTGGCTCTGGCTGCTTGGAGCAAAGCTGCCACTGGGTATCTGCTGCTGTGCTGGGGGCTGGCTGAATGCTGGTATGCCCGGGACTCCCTGGCTCAGGCCAGACATGACCATTGGCCTCACCTGGCTGGTGCCTTGCTGCCCCGGGAGCGATGGCATCATCTGCCGACCCATGGCAGCTGGGTTGAGGGTCCTCACTGTGCCCGTGTTAGTATCCACGACGGACTGGCTCAGTCCCTGTGGGAAGTGCTGCTTGGTCAGTCTCGGCTGCCCAGCTTGAAGAGGGTAGTTGGCGCCGTTGTTGAATGATCCCAATTCTCCACTAGTCCTCCCAGGCATGCCCTGCAAGCTCCTCTGTTGCCAGCTTTGCGCTCCGTGCTGGACTGTTCCCATAAGGCTCTGCAGCCTTGAAGGGGCTTGGGGCCGAGGCAAGGCCTGGCCTACTGGTCCTTTCATCTGTGGATGTTGCTGGGTAATCGCTGAGTTCACCAGCATGCTCTGACCAAAGCCACTCACCATTCCAACCCCCTGCCCAGAGGCAGGCTGCCTGGGTCCCTGGGCTTGGTTATGTGTGATGCTCATGCCACTTTGGTTTGGGTGCTGCAACATTTGGGTCATGCCTGTGCTCATATTGTACATTCCTGGTTGGCTGGTAGGCGTGGTGCTATAAGGGGCCAGTCCCATCTCTGACTGTGCGGCTGCAGTGGCCATTGTCCCTGGGTTCTGGGAGGGTCCTATTCCCATGATGCCTGAATTCTGTGCCATCAGCCGTGATGTTCGCATGCTCTGAAGGGCAGCTTGGCTTCTTACGGCTGCTATATCCTGGGGAGAACCTGCAGTGAAAAAGAGGACAGACACCACTCACTCTTCTCCATAAGCAACATACTGTTGGAATATCTCCTTCCATGAGCAATATACAAGAAGATGCTGGAATTTCCTTTGAGAATGACAAAATTCCTTTATATGAAAGGATCTACTCTGATAATAAATCTCTAATAAAAATGATTATTTTTCTGATTATAACTTAATGCTGACTGTAAAAAATTTGAAAGTATTAAAAAACACAGACAAAAATTAAAGTCACCTGAAATCCCACCATCCAGAGATGATCATTCCTATTATTTTAAATAGACACCCACAAAAATTGGGATCATACTGTACATATGTTTTTGTAGCTGACTTTTCCACTTAACGGATCCTGATGCTATTCTTGTTTATACTCCAGAAGCAAATTATTTCTCACTCTTATAGATACAATATCATCCTCAACCAAGTAAGATATTATTTTCTTTGGAGGTGAGAGATAATTCACCTCTGGGGCTAAATTAGAAAGAAATGGCTGATCACTTTGCATTTTCTAGTCATTAAGTGGAACATGGTTTGGTAGAGAATACTATCAATGAAGACCATTAGACTAATTTTCCTTAAGACTTGAGTAGGATTTGAGAGGTTAAAGGCCACTGCTTCTGCTAAGCAGCTATTTTGACGATAGGACATTTTTTTGGATCCACTCTGTAGATTTCAACATGCTCCAGATTCTCTGAATCATAACATGTCATTGCAAACTGGCCAGCTTCCTGAGCTAGAAAAAGAGATCATCCTGCTACATGTGACTTGGCCAATGAGCTTTATGCATTTTTTTTCCCCCATCTCCTGAGTTCAAGCAATTCTCCTGTCTCAGCCTCCTGAACTTTATGCATTTCTATGGTGAAGTCCATTCCTTCAAATCGGCAACGACTATTTCGGCAAATTGCTAACACAGTTTTAATAACGCCATTTAAAAGGTGGCCAGTGTCCACATGAAGTCATTCAACCTTAATTAGGTATTTGAGCGAGTCCTTTACATGTTCCCAGGAAATTTCCTAACAGTCAAGAGAATGGAAATGTCACTGGTAGAACACCAGTCAATGTTGCAAAGGGCCAGGAGGTACACAAAAATGGATTTTTCTATGTCCCTGCTAATGACTGAGTCTATGAGAAAAAGAAAAATGTTTTTTTCCTGGACATTAAAAGAAGATGCAGCATGGGAGCCAGTCAATATTCCAAACAAATTTGATCCCACCTGGAACTGTGATGAGAAACCAGATGAGAATAGTCTACCCTTGTTAAACCTGGCACCCTGGCAGATAACTGAAGCATGTTTTTGTCTTCCTGATAGAGTTATTGATTTCTGGGCTGCAAATATGTCTCCATATTTTCTTCCTTTCTTTAAGAAAGAAAATTACAGGAATTTTGATTATATCTCAAGTTTTTGTGGCTTGAAATCAATATCATGGGTCATTGAAAAATGAAATGGTTTCTATCAGGAAACCTGAAAGATCTGGGGGAAATCACTAGAAATGTTTTCATATTTTGTTTTAAGCTTCATTATACCTAAGTGATTTTTTGAATAATCGAAAGTTCCTAGTGAAACACTGGAAGGTAGTATATACTGCAACTTGTAATTTGTCATGAAGTTTTGTGACCTTAATGACTAAATTTTTATTGACTGCATGGCCAATAAGATCAACTGTGGTGAAATGGGTTATTGAGTTGTTTACAAAAAAAATTTAAGAGAAAAATATTGCTGACTCAGAGATTTATTGGATAGACCCAAATTATATAAACAATCTGATGGGCTGCTAGAAATAGATGAAAGGACATCCATAATTTGGCAGTTTGGGGGCGTATATTTATAATGGATATGTTAAAGGACTGGATACTGTCTGGATTAATGTTGTGAATGATAAATAGTTTCCTTTCTTTAGAGGGCAGAAATGTTACAATGCCCTTGCCCTTTAATAGGCAGTTACACATTAATTCAAGCCAACCTTTATTTTTATTTAGTGTAAATGACTGCACTATCTTGATGTAATTGTTTCTTTCTTTTTTTTTCTTTTGAGACAGTCTCGCTTTGTTGCCCAGGCTGGAGTGCAGTGGCGAGATCTTGGCTCACTGCAACCTCTGCCTCCTGAGTTCAAGCAATTCTCTGCCTCAGCCTCCCAAGTAGCTGAGATTATAGGCACCCACTACCACGCCAAGCTAATTTTTGTATTTTTTGGAGAGCTGGGGTGTCACCATCTTGGCCAGGCTGGTCTCCTGACCTCAAGATCCGCCAACCTTGGCCTCCCAAAGTGCTGGGATCACAGGCGTGAGCCAATGCACCCGGCTATAATTCTTGTTTTTAAAAAGGCATTTTAAAATCAGCAATTAGCACATTATTTTCACCTAAGAGAAATAAAAAACCTTTTATTAATCTAGTTTTATGCCTTCAGTGATTTTAAATATACAAAGGAAAAAAATTCAGATGTGTCCAAGGAATTAACTTGTCTTTACCTGATTATTACATATGTTAAGCAACTTTCTCTTCTTTTAGTCTAAAACAGACATGATTGTGAGACACTGTAGTCTAATTTTCTTGTCTGCTGGTTAACATCACAATGTCTAAGAAAATCTTGTATATTCAAATAGAGATGATAGTGTCCAACTTTTTCCTAAAAGAGTGTATGTCCTATTTTCACTCACAATAAGCCTGTATTTAGGAAAAAAATAAGCATTTCCCCATAGACATGTAATATTTCCCAGAGATCCAGAACCTAATGAGGGAAAGATAGTCATTAAGGCCTTTGAAATGTATAATGGTGAGAGTATGAGATAGGTTCTCATACAAGTTATACCTAACAAAACTTCTCTTCAAGAACAATGATTCTTAGTTATCAGTTTGCTGTTTCCCAGATCCATAAAATCATGATATCTAGGGTGTTGGCAAATACATGAAAATATTGAAGATAGCAAAAAAAAATTATTACATATCTCGAACCAGTTAGTTCAAGAATCCCAAATATCACACTGGCTATAACTAAATTTCTAGTGTAACTAAATTTCTAGGTTGATTACCTCTGGTTTGGGTTTTAGAAAAGTTCAAGGAATAGAACTTTTTAATTGGACCCAAAACATTCGGAATAGCTCATATAAATATGTGTCTATGTTCTTTTACACAGGGGAATTATTAAATTGCAGTGGGTTCCTTTTCCCTCACAAATAATGCGTGAGTTATGAACCTGGAAAACTCAAGGGACATTATGCTGGATTCATCAGCTTTTATGTTTTTAATTAGTTCATAATATAATGCAGCAGCTCTCAAGTGTGGTTCCCTAGCTAGCAAAATCAGTGACTCTTGGGAACGTGTAAGAAATGCAGATTCTCAGGCCCCGCTCCAGATCTACTGAATTGGAAACACTGTGTGTGTTTTACCACACTCTGTGATGCTTTCAATGCAGGCTAAAGTTTCAGAACTACACATATAAAGGAGGGCTTTGTATCTGAAACAACAACAGCTATATATAATGATGACTAGTCCCCACTCTTCCCTACCCATGACAAAATGAGAAACAGAAGTCTTCAAAAACTACTGGCACTGATTTAGTGCACAGAACACCTGTGGATAACTCAGTCCTTTTGTCCTTCCCTGTGTCAAGGCCAAATGGGATGTAATGTGATATAAGCATCCCAGAGGTGGAAGGGAGTGGTAGCTACTCAAGCCCCAGTATTTTCAAAGGTGATCTTCAGTGTGATCTGTCAGCAAATATCAGTGGCTTTCAGACAGTAAACCACAACTCACAGTTCATGACCCAGAATATATACATGTGGGTTTAAAACAGAAAGAAATTTTCTCATATGCACTGGTAATTTCTGTTGTATTTAATTTTTAAAATGTTGGCTGTGACCCATTAAGTTGTTTTCAATACCCTTGTGTGTTGTGATCTGAAGACTGAAAAAATGCTACCTTAGATCAGAAATTTTTCACCCAGTCTATTAATAAAGTTCAGGGATACTTGTGAAATTATGTGAAAGTTTGTATATATTTACATATTATATATTTCTGTGCAAGAAACTTCATAGACTTTTACAGATTCTTAACGGAATAGGTAACTTTTGAGAAGTTAGGACACATTGATCCCACAAAACGGGCAGAGGATGGGATTAGGATTTCTGGTGCTAGGTGGCCCCTGCAGCCCCCTGAAAACTCCTGTGGATAGGATTAGGAAGGCTCCTCAGGCTATTTCTTAATTCCATATAAGACCCTCAAGGGCTCTCTCTTTCTCTCTCTCTCTCTTTTTTTTTTTTTTTTTTTTTTTGGTGATAGAGTCTTGCTCTGTCACCCAGGCTGGAGTACAGTGGTGCGATCTCGGCTCACTGCAACCTCTGCCTCTCAGGTTCAAGCAGTTCTTGTGCCTCAGCCTCCCTGAGTAGCTGGGATTATAGGTATGCACCACCATTCCTGGCTAATTTTTTGCATTTTTAATAGAGGCGGGGTTTTGCTATGTTGGCCAGGCTGGTCTTGAACTCCTGGCCTCAAGTGATCGGCCCACCTCGGCTTCCCAAAGTGCTGGGATTATAGGCGTGAGCCACTGTGCCTGGCCAAGGGTTCTCTACTGGATATGGAAGGGTTTGATATTTGAGTGGGCCTTCTGCATTTATAAAGGAGTGCCAACACTGACATAGAGTGCACCCACTGCTGGGTCATGATTTGGGATTCCCACAAATGACTGCAGGATCAGTTCAGCCTCAGGCCCTATTTGTCTTCTATATTCAGCAGAGACTAGTGGTTGTTGTAAACCAGATTCTTCCACTTCAGATTTACAGGTAAGGGCTTTGGTCAGGTGACCTACTGGGATAACCAAAAAAGATGTGGCACAAGATTTTTGCCACTGTAGTCACTAAGATGATGATCTAAACGTAAACACAACTGATACTGAGCCGACAGGCACCAGAATATCCTTACTGGTTGTAAAACTATTGAAATACTGTGTACCTTTGGTGAAGACCAGCTGTTCATCCCAACTCCCACAGCTACCCTGACCCTTCTCTGGGCCTCCTAGAACCTCTCTGTGACTCAGTGACCAAAAGGTGAATGCCTGGCACAACAGGAGGCCTCTAGGAATCCAATCTGATTGGTTAGTACTCTTAACCTACCACTAGTTAAATATTTTAAGTATTTCCTGGACACAAATACAGTATGTACGGCAATGCCACTGGCTACACATTCACTTGCTCTTCACAACCAGAAGGTATAAAATGAGAGAGGTTGCACTGGCCTCACCTTGAAACTGATTGACCTGCTGCACTGGGTATGGATTCCGCTGTTGCTGGAGGTGCTGCCGGGGTAGATGTGATTGCTGCAACTGCTAGAACAACAGAACACAGAGGGGTGGGGAGGTGAGGTGAGATGGGGATGAGCACACAATTTGATATCCTAGCAGTTCTGAGGAAGACAGGGTTTTCCCCAAAAGGAAACTTTGTGTTAAAGAATAATATGCATACAGGCAAGTGCACAAAGCCTAAGGATAGAATCAGGTAGGTTTTCACAAAACAAACACATTGAGGGCACCAGCCCCCATATCAAAAAACAGAACACAGCCAGGAGCCCCTCATGGCCCTTCCAGTCATCACCCTCCCTTGAACCATGGGCATCAATGTCCGAACTTTTAACAACATACGGTAGTTACGTCTGCTTTTGTACTTTGCAGAGAAAGAGTCATACAATGCTGCTGTTGTGTCTGGCTTCTTGCATTCACCACTGTATTTGTGAGATTTATCCATGTATGTGAATACTTGTGGCTTGGTCATTCTCACTGTTGGATAGCATTCCCTCATATGAATATACCATACTTGATTTACCCATTCTACTAGTGATGTCACTTTAGGTGTTTCTAGTTGTTGTGTTTCAAAGGTGACTGCTATGAACATTCCTGAACATGCCTTTGGGTGAACATCTGCATATATTTCTGATGTGTGGACTTGCTGGGTCATGAGGAATATGTGCTGAGGGTAAGGGTTTTGTCGTGGACTGCTTAACACCAGCCTGCATCTTTCCTTAGCACTGTAGGGACTGAGCTCAAAGGGACAAGCAACTGCTTTTTAATGACCTAAATGGATGTTTTGGGCATAAGAAGATGAGATCCTCAGGGGTTATACAGAAAAGGCTCATCTTATTCCCATGAAGCCAAACTGCCTATAAAATACATCTCTACAAGTAAACTATTCAGCATTTACTGCTTTGAGGAAACCATGTGGGATTCCACATATACCAGCGAGCCAGGAGGCCTGTGTTTTAGTCTTTCTTCTTTCACTCACGGGGATGCTGCACTGCTAGTGTTGTTTGCAATATACTGGGAAGGCTATTATTATCAGGCTGTATGTGCAAAGGGAAAGAAAATAAGAGTGATGTAGAAGGAGCAGAGAAAGAGGTTTTAGTCCTAGGTCTGCCGTCAAGTAGCTTGAGTGACCTTCAGTATGTTGTTTAACCTGCTCCCTGCAGCCGCTGAATATTCATTAAGTACCTTTCATCTGCAAGAGCTATAAAGAACATATACCAAGGTCCCCATTCTTTAGAGTGTTCATTATAAAAATAACACACACTGACCACCTCTTAAGGCATGTGTTTATTTCCATTTTTCTCTTGTGTTTGTTCCTGGGCTGCTCTATAATTTTCTTTTCTTTTTTGTTCTCTACAAGGCCAGCCAGCGTTCTGGCAACCAAAGAAAACAACAGCCTCTGACTTGTTGACCCCATCTGTGGTGCCTACCATAACGTTCTGCAGAAAACTGTTGAAATTAATTGATTGTGTAAACCATTAAAGTATAGACAAGAAACCATGCAAATCTTTAGGCAGCAATATAAGGGCATTATTGAGAGTTAGCTGAGCATTGAACAGCTTCTCCCAGTCAAACTTCCATATTATATAAGAACTTAACTGTCCCACTTATGACTAGGGATGAGCCCCCTGCAGCCTTTGGGAGACTGAGGGTGCATCCTGGAGTCAGAAATCAGGAGTTCCCAGTTCTGTCCTGGCTCTGTCTCTCTGTAGCTCTGTGATCTCACATAAATCACATAAGCTCAGGTTCCTCACATAACCTCAGTTCCTCATTTGTAAAATGATGGGACTTCATGATCTAGAACGTTTTTAAGTTCTGTCTAACCTTTGTGAATGGATGAGAGGTGATGTGATTTGCACTTTTTGAGAATAGGCATTAAATATGAATTCATACCTACTTTCAACCTGTTCTGCTCTGATTTCCAAGTCTACTGAGAATCATTTTAAAGCTCCCCAAAATAAGCAAGATCCTACATCCTTCTGTTTTCTCTGACATTACCTTTCAGGAAACCCAAAATCTATTTCCAAAATCCAAAGTGTGAGGACACTTTCAATGCTGCAGCAACCAAGACTGGTGTCTATTTGGCAATTTCACTCTCACGCAAAAAGTTGAGAGCTGGCTGGGTGCAGTGGCTTACACCTGCAACCTCACCCCTTTGGAAGGCTGAGGCGGGCAGATTGCTTGAGTCCAGGAGTTCGAGACCAGCCTGCCTAACATGGTGAAACCCCATCTTTACTAAAAATACAAAACTTAGCCAGGTGTGGTGGTGTTTGCCTGTGGTCCCAGCTACTCTGTACACTGAGGTGGGAGGATCGCTTGAACTTGTGAGGCAGAGGTTGCAGTGGGCCGAGATCACACCACTACACTCCAGCCTGGGTGACAGAGTGAGACTCTGTCTTAAAAAAAAAAAAAAGTTGAGCACTTACTCCTTGTAGACCTGCACTCAGACAACCTGCACTAAATCTGCAACCTCCCCGGGTGCAGGGAAGATGCTTCATTGACCTGGCTGGGCCATGTGGCTGCAGCTCCCACCTGACATTCCCTGACACCAGGGCCATATGATAGGCCCCCACATACATGTGTGCAGCACATATAGCTTCCAAAATATTTTACACACATGATCTTATGTCATCCTTAAAGCAGCCACATGAGGAAGGCTGGGAAATTATTAAAATCTAATTTGGCAGATGAAGAGGGAGGTTCAGTGATTTTTCTAAAATCACATCAAAAGCAAAAGAATGGACTAATCCTGACCCTGAGAAAAGTGATTCTCGCCTCATCCCTCACCATGTTTTAGTACACACAGTTGCCGTGGAATTATCTGCAGGTTGCAGCTTCCCATTTCCCTTGTCTTTCCCAAGGCACTCCCACTCTTTCTGTGCCCTGGATCTTGAGGGGGTCTTCCCTGACCTCTCACCTCCTTGTCTGGGAGCATCGTCTTGATGTGTCTCTTCTCACACTCTTCCCATGCACCGTGCTCCCCAGGGTCGAGCTGGCTTCGCCATGTGGGAACACCCCTGGGCTGCACAGCTGAGCTCTGCCGGCTTGCCCTGGACCCTCTTTGTGTCTTTGGCCACAACACACATATCAAAAGCCATCACTCAAAACATCAGGTACACCTGAGATTTCCTGGGATTGGCTGAGGAGAGGATTTACAGAGCCCAGCTGCCCTCGGCAGCTCCATTTATCACTGCCTGAGAGAGATTAGCATAGCTCCTTGTCGCACACCTTATGTAGGTGAGAGGGATAGAGGTTTGTTTGTACAATAGCTGCCAGGAGGCTGACTGACCTTGGTAAAAAGGGAGATAATTACACAGCTGTTCAGGAACAAAAGCAAAAAAATAAAAAGGGAACATAAGTGAACTGTGCTCAGCAGTACAATTTTTTTCTTTGGGGAATGCCTGGTATTATTTTGAACTGCTGTTCTTGGTTAGTAGGAACCTAAATGGGCCTGTGTCCTAAATAGGATCTTGTATATATGCAGTGGTGGATGCTTGGTAAATTTGCAAAATTCTGGTGGGGTGTGGTAGATCATGCCTGTAATCCTAGCATATTGGGAGGCTGAGAGGGGAGGTTTGCTTGAGGCCAGGAGTTTGAGACCAGCCAGGTCAACATAGTGAGACCCTGTCTCTATTTCTTTAAGAAAAAATTTACAAAATTCTGACCCTCTCAGAAACATTTTAGAAGGATGACTGCGAGGCAGACCTATGTTGGGCCTTCAGTTTTATATGACAACCTCACACCTCCTGTAAGAAAGAGCCTGCTGTACGAGATTCCCTGTGCAGACCCCCACAGAAGCCAACTGGGGCTCTCTCGTGGACGGCCTCAGGCCTTTCTCTGGGATAATGCTAAGTCAGGTATGGGCATCTCTAAAAACAAAACAAATTAAAACCTACAGGAGCAGTCTGCAGGGAAGGCTTTCTCTCAAAGCTGAGGAATTATAGGGCAAGGATGGACAAAGATGCCTAAGGTAAAGCTGTATTTGTGTTAGGCTTTCCTTTAACTCACGGATTTCCTGAGGTGTTTCAAAAGCTGTGGGGAATTTTCTTAGGTTTGCACCCTGTCTGTGACCCAGAGTTCAGGCTTCCAGGTAGTTCTGCAGGCCTTATTGTTCTGCTATTGTTCCCAATCCATTGTTCATGACCCATTCTATAGAATTCTCCTCAAGCCCTTCTCCTGTAATTCCTCTAAGAAACAGAGTTCTCTGAATTATTATTTTTTTCTTCATGCTAGAAATATTAGGGCTTATGGAGCATGTGAAACAGCCCCAGCCATGTGCTGATTACACTGACCCTGTACCAGAAATCAGAAGAAAAGGAGTCAGGCTTGAATCTAAGAAATGTCTCTGGCACACAGGCCTTCAAACTGCTGGCGGAAGCCTGTCTTTTAAGAACAAATTAATTAATTACAGGAAAAAGCCTAACTAATTGAAATGTCTAAATTCTTCAGGTTCTCCTGTGACCCCAGGAAATGCTAGACTATGAGCATCTTGACGAAGGATGTGAACTGTGACTTCCTCACAGCCAGCAGGTGCTGAATAAGTGCTTGCTGAATGAATGAATCACGCCGAAGGGCATGTTACCTGTTCCGCCAAAATCTGCTGCTGCTGCTGCTGCTGCCTTTGCTCCCGCAGGAACTGTTGCTTCTGCTGCTCCATCAACTGGGCCCGCTGATCAATGAGCATCTGCTTCATGATCGCTGCTTGGGGCTGGCTGCCCAGGAAGCTGGGGCCTGCGGGACCGGCTCCTGAGACCATGCCACCTGAGCCTGGGGGCACAGAGGACTGCATGGGGCCTGTGGTTCGGGGAAGTCCAACTGGATGCTGCTCCTGGGAGGACAAGAGAGGGACAGATTCAGGGATTCCCCATGGAGACTCACTGCCATTTGAAGGGAGACCCCTGGGAAAAGGGCAGGAATCCCGGCTTATGGACAGGAGGGGTCGTGAGTGACAAACATTGCATTTCCATAAAAGTAGCCTCCAACCGACCTTACCTGAGTAGAATTAGAGAGGCCACATGGATAGTAAGATAGCATGGCTCTGGGAAATCGAAGGCCAAGTTCAGTGTGTTTCAGATGGGACTGACTATTGCATATGGACTGGATTTTCAACTAACATCCTGTGTTCCTCCAAGGAAAGGAAATGAGCCCTCAGGCTGAGCTCACCTAAAGTCTGAGACATCCTGACCTCACCTGTTAATCCTTATTTCTTATGTCTACTTGGCCAAAAATAGACATCTTCTTTGAAAGTAGGAGGGGCATTTACAGAAAACTGCAGGAATTTGTTAATCAACAGGTCTGATATTTGATGGAATTCTAATAAGTTGCAACATTTGAGAGCTTTGATATATGTCAAAAAGAAAAATCCTGCTGGCCAGAGTTGCTGATGGGGAGAACTGGGAATGTTTTACACTGACCAAAGCTATGTAATCTCCTAATATCTTTAAAAATAGAATGGAGTCTCCTCTGTCTGGGATAATTTAAATGTGGGGTGTTGGATTGGGTCTCTTGATTCTATAATTATATGTCAGCCAGTCAAATGATGGCAACTTCTAAGGACTAGTCCTTAGGGAAGAGGAGGCCAAGTAAATTAAGTAAAGACCGAATTCCACACTGCCCAGGTGACTACGTGAAGAATGTGCTCAGAGGCGAAGTGTGTGCTCTGAGCTGGACAGGGTAGACTATTAGGGAAAAACAGCGAATGGGAAGAAACGGCATGTGGCCCAAAGATTCAGTTTCTAGCCACCTCCTTTCCTATTTGTTCTCTGAAGCCTACCTAGCAGTGGCAAGTACTGTCTGAACATTCTGCAGAAATTCCTCCTCATTTAAGTTTCAAGTAATTAATGTGAACATAGAGGAGTTGATACAGATTAAACGGGCACACATATAAGGACATTCACAGTCATTTTGGGAAGCATTACTATGAGACCTTAAATAGTAAGAAGCAAATGCGAATAACTCTATCATTAAACAATTTTTAAATCCAGCCGGGGGTGGTGGCTCATGCCTGTAATCCCAGCACTTTGGGAGGCTGAGAGAATTGCTTGAAACTGGGAGGCGGAGATTGCGGTGAGCTGAGATCACGCCGCTGCACTCCATCCTGGGCAACAGAGCGAGACTCCATCTGGATTTCAATATTTTTCTTCTTTTTACTTTATTGCCTTTCCAACGCAGATACTGCTAAACATGCTGGCAGTTTTTTCTCAAAGCAAATAGGTGAAGTTTCTCTCTGTCTCTCTGAGAGAGACAGTCCTGGATTTGATTCCCTACAGCCTGGGCTGTGTTCCTCCCTTCCTTCTGTGGTGTGTAGAACCATTCCGACTTCCCTCTCTAGTATGACTGACCTCAACTGGATCTTCAGTTGCTCTTCTTCCCTCCAAACAAAACAAAAAAGCAAAACAAACAAAAACCAAACCAAACTGCTACTCCTCTTACCCAACAACCCATCACCCAAGACGCTCTGGTTTGTTTGTGCAGTAGCCCAGGTCGCACAATTTGTGAATGGTAGACTCAGAACTAGCAGAACTGGAATGCAATTAAAAAAAAAAAAACAAAAAACACCAAAAAACAGATTGCTTTTCTTTGCTTTTTAAAAAAAATTTTCCATAAGTTATCAGGGTACAGGTGGTATTTGGTGACATGAGTAAGTAGAATGCTAATTTTAATTCTCAAGTCAGTACTCTTCCTACTAGCTCAGGCCTCTCCCAGGCAGTGTCTTCATGGTGTTAAGTGTGCACCTAAGAACAGCCTGTATACCTATACAGTGTGTCTCTCATAAGTGTACTGCATTCTATTTTTTATACATAAATGCTGTAGCTGAAATTAATAAAACGTTTTGTCTTAGTGTATTTTCTCTATACATACACAAACATAGCTAGGAAATATTTTTGATGTTAATAAAAAGATCTTATACTAAACAATGCCAGGAACCTTCGTGCTACCAAAAAGTTTACTTCAGGACTAACCCTTGCAGGGGTCTAGATATTTCAGGGTCTTCCCTTTCCCCCCAAATATTTGCCACCTATTTTCCAAGCCCTTCCTTCCAGTGAAATAAATCTGTTTCTTGCCACCTTTAGGGACAAATGGCTGATTGACTTTACACTTTAACAAATGAATTCACACTGACATATAAACAGCCAATCAGCAAAAATGCAGATATGCAGTTTGTTTTTTCTATCTCAGTATATTTGATACTTTTCAGTTTTGATAAGGAGGAGAGAGTTGGAAAGAAAATGAAGCCCAAGGGAAGATAAAATTTTCTTCAGCTTGATTTTTTTGAGAGGGCTGGTCTGGGAGGGCCCTGTTTATCTTTGTGCACTTTGAGATATGCTTGTCCTGTGCGACCAGCCGGCACAGCTGGGGAGTGTGCCTAGAAGTGGTAAGGAGTGAAGAAGTGTTGCTTTCCCAGCCTCCCCTCCACTGGGAAAAGAAAGGGAGAGGCAAATGGGGTGACGATAATACATCAAATCACTTTTTGCCCCTGTCATCCTGGGCCAAAAAAAAAAAAAAAAAAAGAACTTCAAAAGCACAGTGTGAAAAAAAAAAACAACCCTCCCAAAAGGATAGTCATGTTATTACTTCCCACGATTATATGTTTCCCCAAATAATTCCCTTCCAGAGGTTTAGCCTTAGGGTTCTCACTGAAGACCTACAGGCAGGAAGGGCTGTATGTATTATTCTATTAATTTTTTTTTAGAGACAGGGTTTCACTCCATTGCTCAGTCTGGAGTTCAGTGGTATGATCACAGCTCACTGCAACCTCCAGCCCCTGGGCTCAACCAATCTTCCTGCCTCAGCCTCCTGAGTAAGTGAGACTACAGATGAATGCCACCATGCCCTGCTAATTTTTAAATTCATTGTAGAGATGGTGGTCTTACTATGTTGCCCAGGCTGGTCTTAAACTCCTGGCTTCAAACAGTCCTCCTGCCTTGGCCTCCCAAAATGTTGGGATGACAGGCAGCAGCCACTGCTCCCAGCACTAGGTGCATTCTTAAAGGACTGCCCTCCCTACGAAACATCTTTAGTACTTTCCCAACAAGCTCTGCCACATTCAACGGTGGGTGAGACACACCTACAGCCCCAGATTCTGATGTATATTCCAAAGTGTGAAGATGTACTCAGTGACTTGCCTTATACATTAAGCTGGCCGAGGCCACTGTTTCCTATTACATGGCTTCCTTTAACCTCCAGTCTAAGAGGGCTTAATGAGAAATCTTCTGTCAGATTTCAGGATTTCAAGCCACTGCTCATTTCTAAGAAAGACACACACTGTGTTGTGCAATTAGAGAAAACCAGGCTGAGCTTTCCTCATGTGGAATGTAATGCCTTGAAGCCAAATGATGCAGTATTTTTAGTTGTAATTACTGGCTTGTTCTCCAATCCACTCCTTGCCCAACGACCTCCCTTGCTTCTCCTAAGAATCTTAATACAGTTTCTCCCCCTCAAAAATCCAACTGGCTACATAGATCTTCATTACTCGCCTAACCCTCTCACTCTTCCGTAAAATAAAGGAAGGAGAAAGAAATAAAAACCAAGGAACCTACTTTACATATCTTCTCTTCCAGGGAAAAGATCTTAGCAATTTTCTAAAGGCTAGAGTGAGGTAGGAGGTGTTAAGAGCACCCTTACCTCCCCCAAACAGGCAGTTTTCGACTTCAAAAAACAGCTATGGTAAAAATATCTCCCAAGAACAGCCAGCTGTTTATTTATAAATCTGTGCGTAGGGAAGCTTTAATTTCTCTGAAGTGTTTTCAAGAACATGCATAGTGTTTGGGTGAGAGGGGCCGGCGTTGTTGGCAGCGAACCAAAGAGCAGGGAATCACAAAAGACGGCCGGTGGCGAGGAGGCTGGGGTGACGGGGACCCCGTGAATCACGGGCTCGAGGACGCCCAGGGCTTTTCAGCCTTTTCCAGGCGTCCCTCGCCGGGGGAACGCGGAGCAGCTGCCGTTCTCCCAGCGCCCCAGCAGATGGTGGTGTCAGCCCGGCCTCGCGCCCGGCCGCCGCCGCGCCCGCGCCCCTCCCCTCGCAGATGGCTTAATCAGGGCTCCCGCCCGCCCCTCCGCGGCCCCCGCCCAGCGCGTCTGGGCGAGCGCTGCGAACGTGGAGCCAGGCAGTCAAGTGTTACTGCGTACAGCAGGTAGCCTGGCAACTGAGAGCATAATACCGAGCAGATGGTGTTCGCACGGCGTGATGGACATCACACACGACAGCCTGAGACAATCCAGGAATTCCCTGGTGACTCGAGGCCCTCTTTACACAAAATGAGTTCTCTCTCCATTGCGGTGTATCTCTGGGATTATCTCCCCCCTCCTCCGACTGACACTGAACTGGTTTCTTATTACCGACTTTTCTTCCAGCCAGAGGGGAGGGAGAACTCAGGCGGGGGAGGACACGGGAAGGGGACGTGGAAGGAAACGGAAGGGCTGGGAGTGGGGTCCGGGGGCAGTGGCGACCACAGAGGGGCGGGAGGGTGGCGGACACCAGACCCCAGGGCTGACAGCCCGGGAGGGACCTGGTTTCCAGGAGCCCAGCTGCACAAAGCCGGCGCGGGGAGGGAAGGAGCGAGCCTCGGGTAGGCCCGGCGCGGCTTCTTCGGCTCAGAGTCCTTGCAACTGCTTGGCCTACGAACGGCCTAAATGAAATTTAGGATTTTATTGAAAAAGTCCCCTGGGGCCTAATTTGGCCTCTCGACTCGAGCCTATGTGCTTACAAGTACTTAGGGGACTCCGGCTAAGAAGTCAGGAATGGGGCCTGTGCGCCGCCGGCAGGCCCGAGACCGCCTCTCGGCGCAGGCGGCCCTAACAAAGAAGCCCACGAGGCGGTCCCAGGCGCGGGCAGGGGCGGCGCGGGGGCGCTCGGGAGACCCGCTAAGGGCTCTGGAGGTCCTTGGCCGGTGCGCGCCGCTCAGGAGCCGGCGAGGCTGTGGTGTGCTCCCGAGGGCGCATTTCCCAGGTCTCGCCATACCGTGCGTGTTAGTGGCTGGGGAGGACACGGGGACAGAGATGAGGATATTTCGTGGCAGGAAAGAGTAAAAATAAAGCAATGCATAAACAAAAGGAATGTCCTAGAAAACCTATGCTACACACACACACACACACACACACACACACACACACTGAACTGAGTCAAGTAAAAAAATTTTTTAAGGAATGAATCTTTAGCCCAAGTGGGATTTCGATTAAATTTTATATATCAAAAGATTTCTACGTCCAACCTCTCACCAGAATCCAGAGGCTTTCCACTGCAAAGATACTGTTGAAAGTTTTATTAGTAAGTTTGAGAAGACGGATGTATGTATCAGAGGTGAAAGCTAACATGACCTTGCTGGGCCAAAGAGCGCAGCAGTTTTACGTCATTGAGCAGCTCAGGATGAATCTAACACCCACGATGGCTAGACGGAGGCGCCTGGCTGTGACTGCCCGAGGTGCAGGCAAGCCATATGACCTCTCTCTCTCAGTCCCCACCCCCTGAAATGAAAACCATACTCATAAGACTCCTTGACAATGGAAATTTTGAAGGTGACATAGTTAATGAAGTGCCATAGAAAAGAAATAGCTAAGAAGACTCTAAAACCTCCCCAGTTGAACGAAGAACTAAATTAGAGGTTCTCAAAGTGTGGTTCCAGGATCAAATGCATTAGTTCCCACCTGGGAGCTTGTTAGAAATGCAAATTCCCAGGCTCCCCCTCTAGGCCTCCTGAATTAGAACTTCTGGGGATGGTTTAACAAGCTCTCCAGGTGATTACGATGTCCCATAGAGAATCATTGGGGCAAATAATCCTGTGCCCTGATTAAATTGCAAAGCTGCACTTTCAAAAGCAAGCCAGGGTGCTGAGTTGCTTAGGTTTCTGTTGCAAAGTTTCCTGCCTTGGGACAAAATTCTCAAAATTTTCGGAGGGTTGCTTAGGCCAGTGATGTTTGCAATACAAACCCAAGAATTCTATAAGAATTGGCTGAAGGAGCCAATTCTTCCAGGAAAGGCTACTTCAGTTGCAACTGTGCTGTGGAGGCTGAGGAGCACCCACGACTGAGGAAGGAGTGAGTCCCCTATAATTCGACTCATTATAATGCAACTCATTATAATGTGCTGCTAAGACAGCATCACACATCGCTAAACTTACAAGTCCCTGGTGTAATAAGGTGAACTATGAAAAGCTATGATTGGAGGAAAGTTTCCTTTGATAGAAAGGGTTCTTCAAATATGAAGAATGTAACATTTATGGGACACCTACTCATTGCAAAATACTCTCCTAGGGTCTTTCACCTCCATATTTAACTCATTTTGTTGATATTTTTTTAAAACCCGAATTTCTGAGACGTTAAGGAACTTGTGTGATGTCCCACAGCTGGTGGTGGCGTCTCTGGGATTCTGACTTTTCCACTGACCATAACATGCATCTGGTCTAAATTGAGCAGACCACCCAGGAGGATGCTGGAGTAAAAAGAAATGGGAAGGGGGTGGTGAGAGGAATGGACATAGAATAAAAAGGTAGAGACCCTTGGGATCAAAGGATGCAACTGAAAGAGCACCAAAATATGCATCTTTTTTTGTTTTGTATATGTTGCCTCATACCCAAAATTGGGATGCCTCTGTGGTATCAACTTCGACATTTAAAGAAAGGGCATAAGATTAGATCATTCAACCATAAGTGGAAGGAAGAAAGAAAATGAAATAACACCTTAGAATTTTCTTTGAAGTTGATCTGCTGTCAGGGCAGAGATTTGGTTTTCTTTTACAAACTTTCTTTTTCCAGAGCAATTTTTAATGTGGGTTTGGAGAGGTGTTTATAATTAACTTATAGCAGAGCTCCAAAAGGGCCCATTCCATCTAAACTCCTCTGTCTCAGCAGATTATTGAAGATTGGATTGAAAGGTTTGTTTTCTGATGTGTGATGGTTGTGTCCCAAGATGATTGAGTTTGAGGGAGAGTTCACCAAGTTAGGAGGCTTATCACTGAAACAACAGAAACTTAGGGCCCAGTGCGAAGGCTGCTAAATGGGTTCAGCAAAGCTCTTTGTTCAGCTTCTAGAAAGGAACAGGGTAGATTGGGGGAACCCCACAGGCCTGGGTAGAAACTCAGCTCCACCATGGGCCCAGTGACTGGTACACCCTGACCACATAACAAACAGCTTGTGGTTCTTACTCTTACTGCCGAAACCTCTTGATCATGCAGAGCATCCTTCAAGGTGAGGGAAATGGCAAGGTTTCAGCTAAATGGCTTTAGCTCCTCAAACAATGGAGACCAAGGCTTGTCATAGTCAGGCCAGGCATGGTGGCTCACGCCTGTAATCCCAGCACTTTGGGAGGCCAAGGTGGGTGGATCACCTGAGGTCAGGAGATTAAAACCAGCCTGGCTAACATGGTGAAACCTAATCTCTACTAAAATACAAAAATTAGCTGGGCTTGGCGGCATGCACCAGTAGTCCCAGCTACTCAGGAGGCTGAGGCAGGAGAATTGCTTGAGCCTGGGAGGTGAAGGTTGCAGTGAGTTGAGATTACGCCACTGCACTC
Organism: Callithrix jacchus; assembly: GCF_049354715.1. Lineage (NCBI taxonomy): Eukaryota > Metazoa > Chordata > Mammalia > Primates > Cebidae > Callithrix > Callithrix jacchus. Next base: position 57,236,890 of record NC_133504.1, on the reverse strand, counting down.
CTCCCTGGGCGTGATACAGTGACACTCTGTCTCAAAAAAAAAAAAAAAAAAAAAAAAAAAGGCCTTGGTCCCCATTATTTTAGGAGCTAACTGCCTAATTGCTAGGGAATTATTTTACAAATATACATTTTGCTGATTCCTTCATCTGCTTCCCAATTGCTTGGGAACATTTGAAAAACAATGCAGAAAAGTATAGATAGAAAAAAAGTATAAAGAAAAAAGCTAGCATTCATTTTTAAGACTCAAAGATAACCACTGTTAATATTTTGATGTGTTTTTATAGTTCCTCCTAATTTTTTCCCATATGCAATAACATATTTTTATGCTTATGATCATGATATATGCACAATTGTACACACCCTACTGATTCTTAACTAAGTAACATGGGAGAGGTAGAAAGTTCTAACTTTACAAACGCTTCCGAGTTATAATTTCCTGGCAGGATGATATCCTTATGGCATCCTTCCTGGCAAGGCTTTTAGTTCCTTCGGGACCAAGACTATGAGTCTTTGGAGTATCTAGCACAGAGCTATGGCCACAGCTGCAACTAAATAAAGATTTCCTGAACTCAACTGACTAATTGGCTATGATGAATTCTAGCCTAAACCAATTATCAGGTATAACTGGAGAGGACAAAATGATGGCCTTTTAATGGACTGCTGCTCCGAGCTCCTGAGCTGACCCTCTGCTGAATGTTAAAGAAAGGGTTAAAGTTGGTAGTCCAGTGCAAATGTGAGAGTGCCACCAGCCACAGGAAAGTCAGCCTTTCAAGGCCATTTTTTGGGGGGATAAAAGCAACAAAAACACCATTTGTCCTTATCAATGCTTTGAACATAGTTACCATAGGTCCCTGCAATGGAAACACAACTTTGAGAGTTATGCTTTTCGTCTGCCTTTGATGTAAATTATAGAGTCCTTTTGATCCCTTTCTTGTGATTAATTCCACCATGAAAGCAATTCTAAATTGGTTAAAAGTTCATTGGTGTACAACAATAGAAGCTTGATTGAATAAATTATGGTACATCCATACCATGAATACTAGGCAGCCAATAAAAATCATGCCTCCTTAGACTATCTAATCACATAGAAAAAAAGCTTACCATATATAGTTAAGAAAGGCAGAGGAGGAAAACAGTTTCCTTTTGCTTTGTTTATGTCCTCTGGTGTTAAAACTCAACAACAGAAACCGTTTTTAAAGCACTAGCTACCGGATAGTCTTGTTAGACAAGAATTATAAGGGTTTTATTTTTATGCTTTTTATATTTTCTGTTATGAATATATATTACTTTTAATATTATTTTTAAAAGCTTGTTAAGAATAAGGAGGCTAAACTGATATGGAATGAAATGTAGAGTTCAAGAGGGGCCCAGGCTGTCTCTGGGACCTGGACTATTTCTCCCTGCGCCCACCTTATGCTCTAGAGGGTGTAATAGACATGCGTAATTGGCAGGTCCCCTTTCAAAACCTGTACGTGGCTTGAACAACTGGCCTTGGATACAGGTTCGGCAACTAGGTCAGCTTTCCACTGCTTCCACAAAGAGCTCCCAAGTCCCAGGGGAAGGGTACATCTTCCAAGAGTTCTTTGGTCCACCTGGACAAGGCTGCTCTCGGCGGCACCACCCATCTGGCTGTGGCTTTTCTCCATCTTAGGTTTGAAGCCACAGTGCATGGCCAGAACCAGCCAGAACTTTGGAGTTCAAGAACTCGAGAGGTGGGTGAAAATTGCCATTGCCTCCACAAACTGTCTTCTCTTCGAAGCTGTAAGAAAACCTCAGCCACCAGGGCTGGGAAGCCTGCCCCACAGAGGCGAGCACAGCCTCTACTGGCATGCAAGTGGCCGCTGTCAGGACACATGGACTGAAAGTGGTTTGTCAGCTGCTCCATTAGGTTTTTTTACTCATATGTTTGCTACCTTTCTTTCCTTGATTTAGAAATAGGGAGGGGAAGCAGTCCCAGCTGTCTTCAGCTGCTGGGAGACTTTTTTTTCCCTCCTGAGCTACTGTTTCCCCCGAGCCTTTCCCTCTTTTTGTACCCACCCTTTCTGATGAAGTCATCAGAGCAAAGATTGCATAACTGATGCATAGACCTATCTTGTGTTATACTGGGAGACAGGCCAATGTTTCCATTAATAGACAAGAGCACCACCACGCTGCCAAATGGAGCTCTCTGCTGCAATCGCTACAAGACAGGAAGAAGGGAAGGGAAGCTGAGTGCTCAGGGCATGCTGTGGAGGGAAGGCAAGGGCACTTCCGCCATCATCTCCAGAACTGCCACAGCCTTGGGAGCGGGGCTGAGGAGAGATCAGTGCTGACTGCCTGAGAAAAGCCAATTCCAGAAGCTGCTGTTCTCTTGTCCTCATGTTCTTCCTTCCTTCCAGAGACTGTGAGAGGCAGGGCCCATGTCAGCCTGCTCTGCTGAACCTCTCTGTGGGAAACCAGGTTTGTCCATGTGATGCTGAGGCTCTGAGAGGAGGGCTTCACTTTCCTCCACCCTTGCCCCTCGTTCCTATGAGTGGAAGCCTACCCAGCTGTGGTGGTGGGGTTTGAGGACTTAGAGCAGGGAGAAACATAAGGAAACAGAAAGAAAAACAGAAATACTTAGAAATTTGGGATCGATGCTGCTCCTTATTTAAAGATTGTGGCTGAGGACCAGCTTCTTAGAGGAAGCAAGTCTGGGAGAGGGGCTCATACCTGGTCTGTGAGGGCCTGTGGGTATCAGGGCATAAGACCATCTGACCATGGGCCTTGCATCCACAAGACCCTTGAGCTTAGATTTTTAGACATGTTCTTCAAACAAGGTTTTACACATACAGTCTCTGAGAAACCCTGAGAGGACTGAAAGATAGCATCTATTTTATAGGTTTAAATTGTGTCCTAAGCTAGGCATGGTGGTTCACACCTGTAATCCCAGCACTTTGGAAGGCTGAGGTGGGAGGACTTGAGTTCAGTTCAGGAACAGCCTGGGCAACAGCAAAACCTCATCTCTACTAAAAATAAAAAAATTAGCTGGCCATGGCAGTGTGCACCTACAGTCCCAGCTATTCAGGAGGCTGAGGTGGGAGGATCACTTGAGCCTGGGAGGTTGAGGCTGCAGGGAGCTGTGACTGTGCCACTGCACTCCAGCCTGGGTGAGAGTAAGACCCTGTCTCAAAGAAAAATTGTGCTCTGTTATTAGATCAGGCTGCTCTAAGTCCATTATCAATTAACATTCTTTATATGTCCTGTGTTTATCTCGTGCACAGTATAATTGCACTATGCTATATTTTATAAAATAAAAACATTGCATTTTTTTAAAAGCCCTATTGTCATTTCTTCATTTTGTAAATACACCTGGGCACTCCAAAAAATAGAAGTGGCCTAGGTATTTTCTTAATCTTGAGAAGACTTGGAGACACACAGGCATAAAAATAAGTTTAGAAAGAATATAGAACTCAAAGAGGTTTAACACAGCCCTTGACTCCACAGCACACATACACACAGTAACCTGGATAAAAGAAGCTGGAAACAGTGAGAAATCATCCTCTCTCTATATCTTAAACTTTTCAGGCATTTAAATCAGAGCTCTTCTTAGGTAGCACGATCCAGCAGTGCTTGGCTGCTTGGCTTATCGTAGGTGCTTGTAAAGGTTTGCTCTCATTGTCATCACTATTAATAATGAGAAAATAAGAAACTTCAGGTGGGACCTATGTTTTCAGCTTGGATTTTGTTTGTTCTTAATGGTTAGATCAGTTCTTCAGCTGTGTGAAGGAAAATATCCCTGTTCACACATAACCATTTTTGCTTAGGATAAAAATTAAGTTGGTAGCTAAATATGAAACGAGACCCTAGAATAAAGGTGAAATTGATGGGAAATTTTTAGTGAGGAATAAATCCACCCTTTTGACTATAACAACAGAGGCCTTCTAAGATGGGGGTTATGCACCAAATTTTTTTTGTCACTTATCCCTTCTAAAAGAATAAATATTTTCGCTTCAACATCTGGGATGTATTGCTAGTTTCCTAATTTCTTTCCACCAGAAACTGAAGCCAAGTCTGACCTCCTTATCATGAGATCCCCTCAAATGCCCACTACCACCCTCTCATCTTTCCCCAAAAGTTTTTTGGGCTAATTTCTCCTCTAGCTAGTTGACTTCATACCTTTGCTCTGCTTCCCAGATCCAGGCGGGCTCCTTGACAGCATAACCATGATTCACATATAAACATCTCCACCTCAAGTCAGCATGTTGCAACCACTACCACTGCTCTCCAAGGTGACTGCTTGTAGGAGGTCAACATCAGAACAGGAGGGGCAGGCTGCTTAATGTTGGAGCAGGACAGGGAGATCTAACCTGCTGTTCAGGAGGCTTGTCAACCTGAGAAAGCTTCCTGGACACTGGACACTAGGGATCCTGTTTCTGGTCTTCCTTCCCTTTGGACCATTTCTCTAATAGACACAGTTTCTTCTACTTTGGCTCAACTAATTACTCTCCCCTTTGTATTTCTGTTTCCCTTTATCCTTACCCCCATTTTAAGAATACACAATTTCTCAATCAGCAATTACTAAGTCCTTTTCCAGTCAACTGAACTGTTTCTGGAAGCTGAGACTAAATATATTCGACTGTAAACTTGCTGAGGAGTAGAGGACGGGTGAGTGGGGATGACAAACCTGGACAGTGAACTTGAAATCTGTCTCAGATCCCAAGGATACAATACACAGGAAAAGCCAGCCAGCGTGAGACTCCCCTCTTTATTTTCCCTGGTTCTTGGGGGATAATTTGTACTGATGGTAACTTTCTATACAAGGCCTGGAGGACACTACCTCCTAATCATATTTAGAGCATATAAAAAAGGTTGACAAGGCCAATCTTGATTCCTTTTTTCTTTGTTGTAGTCATAGAGAATTTTGAAGGAAAGATGGGGTCCCTGAGTTCCCATTAATAAATAAAAGTAAGTCCCCAAGGAGTGAACATTCATGTACAGGATGCTGAGAGCTCACATGTGGAGGGGCCATCCCCATGGCCTCAGGGTCCTGCCACAGTGATTGTCACTGAGGAAACTGTCACTGCTGTAGTAGGGTCCCAGTTACTCACAGTAGCTCTCAGAGGTCTCTTGGAGTCATGGCCCAAATGTATCCTGCAGTCAGATATACAAACACCCTGGGAAGGAACTAGAGAGGTCTGGAATACTCTGATTCACCTCTGCTAAGAGGCTCAGTAAGGAAGGCTGACTAGGTCAGTTAAATTGATTGCCAAGGTGGCTGACCTCATAGAGGTTCAGGGATCTGGTTTGAGAACATAAAGCCCCAGATCCTGCCCTTCAAGCTGTGCGGCATTGCGTATCCTTAGTGGCGTTTTCAGTTTCAGCTTCCAGACCTTAGAGTTGATGTTTCTTAGAGAACACTCAAACAAAAACAAACAAAGCAAATAAGCAAACAACCAACTTGCTTAATATGATATACCACCCTCCAGGAGTGTGGGTTGCGGTTATAGCTTTGCTTTGGATTTTATGTGGAGTAAGTCACTTAAAGGCTAAAATGCAAATATTGCCCAGAAAACAAGTATACCTCCCCTTTGAAGTCTGAGCACTAGAACACTATGTGTGGTGTGTATATTTTGCTGTTAAAGTTTTCTTTTCAGTTTGAACACCCATCCCACTTTTTTTTTTTTGTTTTTGAGATGGAGATTCACTCTGTTGCCCAGGGCTGGAGTGGCACGATCTTGGCTTACTGCAACCTCTGCTCCCTGGGCTCAAGTGATTCTCCTGCCTCAGTCTCCTGAGTAGCGGGGATCACAGGTGCCTGCCACTGTGTCCGTCCAATTTTTGTATTTTTATTAGAGATGGGGTTTCACCATGTTGGCTAGGCTGGCCTTGAACTCCTGACCTCGTGATCTGCCCACCTCAGCCTCCCAAAGTGCCGGGATTACAGATGTGAGCCACTGTGCCTGGTCCTTTTCAATCTGAACACACATCCCACTTTCTGAAAAACTTCTATTGCTCAAGGAGTCTGCACAGGCCCAGCAGCCCAGTGCAATGGCAAGGGCTGTGGTGGGACTCTCAGAGCAGTGCAGGCATGGCCCTGTCCTGGAGAAAGACCCAAATCCAAGTGCAGAGACAAAGTGCACTTCACGGAAAAGCTCGAGGATGACTCCAGCTGGCCAAGAGGGAAACCAGGTGGCGTGTGTTCTGTTTCCATTAGATTTCCATAGAGCTAGGCTGACCAGACCCTATGGGCAGAGTTGTGGCACGGCAAAAAAGAGGCCCAAATGGGGACACAGGGCACAGGAGTTCTAGGCAGTGTCTGACCTGGGGCAAGTCACTGAACATTTCTAAGCTTCAGTATCCTCTATGAAATGAGGAAGCCAGCCAGGTAATCTCCAAGTCTTTTACTCGCCCTGACATTTCTCTGGTTCCACTTGGGAAGAGCTTCACAGCTAAGGGGGACTTGACTGACAGCATTGACAGAAGTGTAGATTTGCATTTGAGTAAGAAGAGAAGGAAGAAAGGAAAGAATGAGAGCGGCCACCTACAAGGAGGGAGGTGGCCACTCATCGCTGGGGTGTTGGCTGGGATGTGTGAGAGGAAAGCTTCACAGGATGGGACGGGCCACGGACAGGTCTGCGTGCAGGCAGAGCCAGCTGACTCGACCCCCAGACATCAGGAGCCACAGCAGGTTCTTAAAGGGAATAAACGCTAAATGCATTACTTTAAGGAGATTAAACTGGTGCCAGGTAAAGCAGAGATTAGAATGGGGCTGGATCAGGAGGAGAAAAGTGGGTAGGAAGGGTTGGGAGGCAGCCATAGGGGTAATCCCATCAGGAGGTGAGGGGAAGCTGGCTGAGAATTGGCACTGGACTGTGGGAACTGAAAAAAGCCAAATGCACCTGCCAGGCAAGAATATCCTGCAAGAATAAGAATTCTCATGTGCAAATATCTGGGGTCACTTTCCAGTCTGGGGTCCCACTTCCTCCCCCGCCTCCATTTCTGGTCTCTTTTATTGTGTTCTGCCCAGCCCACATGGCTACCAGAACTCTGGCAGAGATATAGTGATCCCTGCTTTAAAATCAGGTAAAAATAATGCTAGTTTTTCTTGTCTCCCTTATTTTTAAAAAACTAAATTTATTTAAATGTGAATTTAGTATACAGGATTTTAAACATACCACCTGGTTTTTGACAGGGAGTAGAACAGTAGGTGTAGACTGTGAATATTTTCAAAGCCCTAACAATACATCCTGGGAATGAAGGAAAGATGGCAGGCAGTAACAGGAAATTTGACCAAAACAACTTGGAGAAGAAGAAACCATTTCATTTTTGTCCTTCCTTAACTTGTTTCTCCAACTTTCTCCTGCCTACTAAATGTTTCCTTCACTCAACTTTTTTCAAGAAGGCCTGACAAGTAATAAGAAAAGTTCTGTGGCCCAATTAAAGGCTTTTTATGACAAGTAGACTTCATAACAAATGTGATAACTAAATATTTCCTAAGTGTAAGCTCTCAGTTGGATTTTTTTAATAAAAAGTCAAAATCACTCTTGGTCTTATTGTAAATCTTGTTTGCAACAGGAATGGTATATTTTTATAATTAACATTGCGTGTATTCCACCGAACTTTTAAATCTGAACTAGAGATGGTCATAGAATAATTTCTGACAAAATAATTCATCAGTACACAACCAGTCAGACTGTTGAAAATTTATGATTGAAGTTAAGAATACCTTGGTGGTTTCAGGTAAAAACATGTTTTCTATCATCAACTTGGAGACTGTCTTCTCTGAAAAAATGAAAAATCTTCCCTTTGAAAATTTTCCTATCCCTTATGGAGACAACAGAGGAGAAGCAGATACCCTGGTCCACAGCACTCTGAAATTACCACTGGGCTCTGGAAAATGGATTGCTTCACTTATTTGTTCTGTCTTCTAATCCCAGGGAGGGGCTGCAAATCTCCCCATCTGTCTCTCTCGCTCTGCGGGCCCCTCGTTGCCATGGTCTTTCCCACAGTATCTAAAGGAACAAGATTCCGCAGACGTTTGACACCGGACCTCTGCAGGCAGCCAATTTGTTTTCCTTTCACCTCCCCCCTTCTCCTCCTCTCTCCCTTTCTAATATAGCATATTCTTTCTGTGCACCCACCAAAAGTAATGTGTCAAACTATGATTATGTTTTCTTTTATTAAACAAGTAGAAGAGAGACCGATTGCTTTCCTTCCTTTGATCAAGTAAAGGTAATAAAAAGCTTAGGGAGAGCCGGGGTGGGAGGGGGTTGCTGGCGTCTGCTGTCCTGTACTAGGCCAGCTTTTGTCGGGGGTTCATCTTAAGAAATTGTGGGCCACCGGCCGTGTCTTTTCTTCATGGCCCAAGGCTTGCAGAAGTGGCTTCTCACTGTTTCTGTGTTTTGAACCAATAGAGTCTGTGCAGCCCTTGATGGTTTCGTCCTGTGCTCTGGGGAAAAGCAAAGGGCTTCAGAATGGAGGGAAGCCCTGTCCTCAGAACGTGCAGGGAAGTCAATCCTTAAATGATGGTTTCTGTAGGGTGGAAATAACAATCTATTTGAACCCTTAAAACTTATACCAAATCCACACTTTCTGCACCACTGAGAAAGGAAATGTAACTTGCGAGTTTGTGGCTCAGGTGGGAGGAGGGAGAAGAGTGTAGAGCACCGGGCAACTCTCCCCCCACCTTTTAGACAGAAATTTATCCTTCAAGCATCAGTATCTCATTAGTTAGAGAATGAATTCTGTGGGGAAGAACTTTAAAAAAATCTTCCTTGTAGGTGGGGTGTCGTGGCTCATGCCTATAATCACAGCACTTTGGGAGGCTGAGGGCAGGCAGATCACCTAAGGTCAGGAGTTTGAGACCAGCCTGGCCAACAGGGTGAAACCTTGTCTTTACTAAAAACACAAAAATTAGCCGGGTGTGGTGGCGTGTGCCTGTAATCTCAGCTACTCTGGAGGCTGAGGCAGGAGAATGGCTGGAACCCGGGAGGCGGAGGTTGCAGCGAACTGAGATCATGCCATTTCGTTCCAGCCTGGGTGATAGAGCGAGACTCTGTCTCAAAAAAAAAAAAAAAAAAAAAACTTCCTTGCACATAGCATTTTATTACTGATACTTATTAAAAGTAACAAGAATGTACATATAGGCCTGGCACCATGTCTCACGCCTGTAATCCCACCACTTTGGGAGGCCGAGGTGGGCAGATCTTGAGGTCAGGAGTTCAAGACAAGTCTGACCACTATAGTGAAACCCAGTCTCTACTAAAAATACAAAAATTAGCCGGGTGTAGTGGCAGGCCCAGATCCTTGGGAGGCTGAGGCAGGAGAATCTCTTGAACCTGGGAGGCGGAGGTTGCAGTGAACCGAGATCATGCCAGTGCACTCCAGCCTGGGTGACAGAGCAAGACTTTGTCTCAAAAAAACGGAAAAAAAGAAAGAAAAAAAAAAGAATGCACATATGGAGGTGGTGGGCCTTTGAAGAGGGGATGGGAAAACAAATTCACAGGAACACTGCCCATGGTACATTCAACTTCCAGATACTCACAGGTTCTAGGAGGGCCTCCATCTCTTTACATTGTCCAGGGCTAAGCAGGAAGATGGGAATTGAAGTTTGGGGCACTTGAGCCGTAAAAGAGACAACAACTCCCTAGGTTGGAGTTTCTAGGAGTGGTCACCAAGATGTCTATCACTTTTCTTTCAGGGACTCCAGAGAAACAGGCCCACACCCCAAAACAGAGGCACTAAGGGATCTGAATACCAAGAAGAGATTTTAAAAATGGAAAGAAATGGAGCTCATATTGAGAACCAACTGGAGAAAGGACCTCTGTCCTGAACATCAAACCATACAACAAGCGGGAGAGAAGAGGACAAAATGCATCAAGGGAAATGAGTGAAACTGAAGGAGTAGGAGGCTGCTGGGGAAGAGTCAGGCTGAGAAGACCAAGAACAGACCTTGGCTGGGAGAACACTTCCGGCTCAGTCCCCAAATCAGGATGAGGTCCAGCTTGACCACATCTTATAGATGATTTTATAGAAAACATATAGATTATATGCTTTCTATAGTCTATATGTTTCTGGGGTAAGGAACAAAAGCACAATTGGGGTAAAATTTGTTTTCTTCTTTCAGTCTGAATGCAGGTAGCTTTGGAAAGTTGAGCAATTTCAAGTAACTGCTCCTGAGGTTTTGAACAGTAGAAAGGCAGAGAAAAGTGAAAGAAGTTCTCAGCCTGACCAGGTATTTTGCCAGCAGTCATTTTCGAGGCCTGCAGACTCAACCCAGCTTTGTTTTGCTGGCTTCGGAAGAGAGCCTCTCCTAGGGGCTTCTCTCTGCATACAGACCATTTCGACCCTGCTTTTTCGGTGAACAGTGTGGGCATGACTGTGGCTGTACGCGTCCTCCAAGTTCCAGAGGGCACCTCTTCCCTCCCATCTGGCCCCCGCAAACTGCCAACTAAAAACAATCCAAAAGTTCTAAACAGAGCTCAAATAGAAACAATATTTTCTTTCTCAGGAAAGACTTGAAATTTCTTCAAATTGGGAAAAGGCAAAGAATGGTTTATACATGTACAGTTTCTATGTTCACAAAAATATTATATTCCCCAATTATATAAAATTATAGCCAAGTTCATATTTGACCTAATGCTTTTGCTTTCCAGGTTTCTTTGCATTAACACAGATATAAAAAACATGAAACATACATTAAATGCAAAAAAAGTTTTCTCTAAGAGAAACTGCTACACAAGCACCACGGGGCCAAGTTATAGGTTTGGTGGCATTAACATAGATATTTGCATATATTCCCTTCCTAATCTGCTTCCTTGCAGATTTAAGTGAAAATCTGATTGTTTTCTCAGGCAAAAACCCAGCCCTAGGAGCAGCTCATAAACCTCACCACAGACACAGTACTCATGGCAACAGGAACTATTTCCTTTGGCTTATGAGCTCTGGTAACTGTCAAGGGGGTGGGGGGCGCCGATCAGAGAAATCTGGAAAGACATGAGTCTGTCAGAACACGTGAAAGGACTTGACATGGAGGCCACATTTGTGTTGCACAATTTGCATGAGCACTTCTGGACAAATTCTATTTTCACATGCAATTCACAAACCCGCGGTGGCAGTGCTAATTGGTGAGGTTGCCACTCAAGTGTGGTACCAAACAGGAGCTCTCACTGCACAGATGAATAATATAGAGTTTTGAGCAATGCAGTAATTATTTTACAGTTATTCTACATCACCATCATTCCATTATCTCTTTGTCCCCCTCTCAGCTCCCATAATGGAGATGAATAAGAACCCCCCACCCTATTCTGCCAAAAGTGGAATTCATGTTATTTGAAATCAACTTAAGAATAAGAAAAGAGATGGCAAGGAACAGCTATCATTTCATTAATATGGATGGATTATTCATGTCACTAGAGTGACAGTGAATTTTATTGTACCCTGAAGTGCCAATAGGATGCCAAACACAGCCGTGAAATACACAAGAAACTCTGAATGGCAGAATGCTTTGGAATTCATCTGCAAGAATTCCAATCCCCCAAAATAAGGTAGCTCATTGCCCACATGATATTTCAATGCTAAGTGAAGGGAAGGGAGGGTTCAGATCCCCTGGGTGCCTCCCTTAGTTCCATGTGATAGGGAAAAAGGGGTGAAAATTCCCCAGCCCCTTCCTACGTGGCATTAGAAGCTTTAGAAGCAACACAGCATCGCCTGTGGGTCACTCTCTAGCTTCAATAAAATCAACCCATCAGAAGGAAAGCGAGGCCTCCCAGGTGGTGAGTTGTGAGTCCTTCTGAGGATGGTTCAGCATTTGCTGCCTCTGCACTAAATGCAAACCAGGTGGATTCTAGAAATGGCCTTTGGTGCAGTTTTGGGCTTTCCTCTCTGTTCCTTGGAGATACTAAGCCTTAAATTCTCTTTGAATCTGAGAGTTACTGATTGAGCTGTATCTGAACCATATTACGCCACATGATGAAACTCAACACACTGGAATTCACTCCTCCGTTGTTCACTCTGTCTGACCCCAATGAAGAAGTCTACCCTCCTGCAGCTGATAAAAATATACATTTAAAGAGACAGGTAGGCCCTCTTTAAGCTCAATTATTTTCTTTGGATATTTTACCTAAAAATGGTCTTCCTAAGAGCATTCTATTTTGAATTTCAAAAGTTAGTGATAGATTTTCATCTTAGCATTTCTCATCTTCAGGTCTCATCACCACCTCCTACCACCTCCCCTCTTTTAAAAACTGGACTGTGAGGGCCGGGTGCGGTGGCTCAAGCCTGTAATCCCAACACTTTGGGAGGCCGAGGCGGGTGGATCACGAGGTCAAGAGATGGAGACCATCCTGGTCAACATGGTGAAACCCCGTCTCTACTAAAAAAATACAAAAAATTAGCTGGGCATGGTGGCGCGTGCCTGTAATCCCAGCTACTTGGGAGGCTGAGGCAGGAGAATTGCCTGAACCCAGGAGGCGGAGGTTGCGGTGAGCCGAGATCACGCCATTGCACTCCAGCCTGGGTAACAAGAGCGAAACTCCGTCTCAAACAAAACAAAACAAAACAAAAACTTGACTGGGAGGAGGTTTCAGAAGAAGGGTTTTTGTTTTGCTTTTACATGTCCGACTTTGGCCTCAGGTGAAGATGAACATTCTTTTATGGGTAGTGGCAGTGCAGATGTCTACTATTTGGAACACCTGTCAAGTTAACCCTGTGATTCAATCACTCTTTTCTTTAAGTTAGAGACTGTTAGACCTGAAGGTCAGCCATCCGTCCTCAGTCTCTAACTCTGGATCTGGCCTGCAGTGTAGGCAAAGAAATATGGGGTGGGTAGTTGCCCGTAGGTATTGCCAAATAACAAAACGCCTCTGAAAAATATCTCTCCCATGTCCTTGTCTAAATATAACATTTTCCCATTTGACTTTAGATTTTCTAGGAGATTACTATGATACTTAAAATATTAATTGGGGTAGTCTAACATATTTGGGTTGAGTATCCCTTATCCAAAATGCTTGGGATCAAAAGTATTTCAGATTTTGGGGGATTTTGGAATGTCTGCATATACATATTAAGATATCTTGGGGATGGGACCCAAGTCTAAACACAAAATTCATTTATGTTTCATATACACCTATATGACATATAACATATATAACATAGTGTGAAGGTAACATTTACATTAACATACAACATTTTAAATAATTTGGGCATGAAACAAAGTTTTGACTGCATTTTGACTGTGACCCATCACATGTCAGGTGTAAAATTTTCCACATGTAGTATCATGTCAATGCTCAAAAAATTTTGGATTTTGGAGTATTTTGGATTTCAGATTTTCAGATTAGGGGTGCTCAACCTGTATACATAACCCACAATAGCCCCTAACCCTGAAGACTGCTTAGGTTCTAAGGGGTGGTACACAAATGGGTAGGTTTAATGGACTCCAGGAAGCCAGGGGGTAGGAACTTGTGCCTGGGGGGAGGAGGAAAGAGGATACTGGAATACACTCAGCCCAGGTCACAATTTTGCCCACAGCAAGCCATGGAGTTAAATGACATCTTTGACCTCTAATCCACAAAGCATCCATTCTTATTTCTTGAGCGTCTGCATGTAAGGTTACAATATAGCTCCTTTTGATAAAGAAAGGTATTCAAAGCAGAGACCTCCAAGGAGCCTCCATGTAAAAGGAAGCCTGTACTGCATTTGTTACCACTATGGTCTGAGCCCAGCGGCAGAAATCTGAAGCTGATAATTACGGCCTAACTCTGGAATAACCCTGTCTTCTCTCTTGACTGTGACTTTGGGATTCAAATTCTAACTTTCCTTGCAGGTAGATACTTCAGCAATTTCTACAAAATGTTACAGATGGCTATCTGTAGGTTCTCCCAAAAAATGCTATTTCATCAGCTCTAAGACTCACAAATTTTAAGGCTCATGTTATGTACTACTAGAAAGAAAGAAAAAAACCTAGAGAACTATGGTATTCCATCAACTGTAAGATGCACCCTGATTTCACAGATGTAAAAATGTGCATCTCAGGATCTATGAGATATGGTATTCAGGCCTGTGGTTGTATGGGCACAGGCCTGGGACTAGGGTTCTGTACAACCACCAAGTCTAGAGTGGCAGACCTAACTCCTCTTCCAGTGTGTGGCACCCACCCTGGACCTAGCCTGGCTCTCTCTGTGCTCACAACCCCACCTCTGAAAAGGGGGTGAGTGATAACCACTCCCTACCCTCTTCTTTGGGGTCAAAAACAGGATGGCTGGGAAAGTGGCTGGCAGGTCATGGGAAGCTTTGGAAGCTAGGACTTCTCTCTTATGTCTTCATTCAGGCAAGGCTTGGCACAAATACATTCTGTGTTTTTCTAAATGATAATTAAAAAAAACTTTGCCACATAGCATTTATACATATTTCTCCCGAGAGAGCATGTGTACAGATAAGAAGTAACATGGCCACTCAAAGACCGCAGCACTAACACCTAAATGATTTTAGCTTGATTCTAGAAGGAAAAAAGCTAGAGGCAGGCAATGATTCTAAGGGGAAAAAAATGTCCCACTACATTGATAACCATAGTTCTTCAGGCTGCTAATGCTATGTCATTAGCCACTTCCTTGTGGTGACACTGGGAGGAGCTAACAGGGGAAAGGAAAATAGGATGGAGAGGCTTTTGCAAGCTGGGGTGATTTTTTTGAACCTATCTGTTAGGTCAAGATAATAGGATACAATACAAACCTGAAGAATTTATTCTTCCTGTCTTCAAAAAGACTTACTACCGTCTTGAATCCTGTTTCAGGAGAGAGCTCAACTAGTGAAAAACGGGTCTGTGGAAAGAGTGAGCTCCACAACACTTGATTTCTATTTTCCTTCTGTCCCTTTTTATTGGGAGTAAGATATACATAACATACAATTTATCATTTTAACTCCTTTTGACTGCACAATTCAGTGGCATCAAGTACTTCGCAATGTCATGTGATCAATACCAGATCTATTTGCAGAACTTTTTCATCTTAAACAGAAACTCTGTGCCCATTAAGCAGCCTTTCTTTCTTTCTTTTTCTTTCTTTCTTTCTTTCTTTCTTTCTTTCTTTCTTTCTTTCTTTCTTTCTTTCTTTCTTTTTCTTTCTTCTTTCTTTCATTTATTTATTTAGCTAGGGGCATTGTAACTGCTATTATGGGTACTGACAGAAATTTGTAAAGGAATGTGATTAATATGCATGACGAAGAAGATCCTGACCAAAAAAAGTTAGAGATGAGTTTTGGAGGCTGGTAAGAGAACTATTATAAGCAGGGCTTTATAACCTTGAGTCTAAAACTACAAAATAAAATATAATTTTACAAAATAAGTGAAGAAAAATATCTGTATTAGGGCAATGCAGATCATATATGCTCCTTCCCTATGTACTTCCCTGAGGCTGAGGTGAGATTAGTTAAGTTTGCAAGGCTACTGAAGTCAAATAGATGTTAAACTATCAAAGCCTAGCCCAGCTCATTTCTTCAGTCTGTCCCTTGTTGGTCCATCTCTCCTTTCTCTCATGCATATGCCAGACACAGTACAGTGCTGGACACCATGGCTACCAAGACACACTGGCATGGCTGGCCCTCAAGGAACTCCCACATCAGAAGGGAGACAAATGGAAATGAAGAATTGTATAATGAGCAAAAGACAGATAAGGGAATGATGAACTCTGTCTGGGGTCTGGGGTGGAGGCAGGGGTGACAGTTAATGAAAACCCTCTTTGCCCAAGGCAGAATGAAGAATTAATGTTGCCTACTATGTACATCTATATACATGTACATGAATACATTGTAATGTTATAAAGTTATGAACGTAATAATTATAGAGTAGAGTATTAGTTGAATAGTAACGTGTAAGCTGGCATATGGCCTATGACTGAAACTGCAAAACTTAAACAAGTGCATAATTCATACAATATAACTATGCAAAACAGAGGTGTATTAGGGAGGTCAATTATGGGTGGTTTTCTTTTTTTTGAGATTGAGTCTCACTCTGTCACCAGGCTGGAATGCAGTGGTGTGATCTCGGCTTACTGCAACCTCCGCTTCCTGGGTTCAAGAGATTCTTCTGCCTCAGTCTCCCGAGTAGCTGGGACTACAGACACATGCCACCATACCTGGCTAATTTTCGTATTTTTAGTAGAGACGGGGTTTTACCATATTGGCCAGGCTGGTCTTGAACTCCTGACCTCGTGATCCCCATGCCTTGGCCTTCCAAAGGGCTAGGATTACACCTGGGCCCGGCCTGGGTGACTCTTTAAATGTAAAAAATCACTAATTTTAATCACATGTTTATGTTCTTACAGTTCTTTAAACATTATTTTCTTCCTGATTATAAATTTATCCAGTATAGAAAATGTGAACAATGCAGAAAAATATAAAATGGAAAAGCAAAATCACTGTAATTATTACCACAAAATGATAATCACTCAGTATATTTCCTACCAAAACATTCATTCAGATAAGACAAGGATCATGGCTGCATATTATTCCATTGTATAAAGATGTTATTTATTTAACCAATTGCCCATTATTGGACATTTAAATCATTTTCAATTTTCACTCCTTTATGCTGAAGTGAACATTCTAGTACATAGACTTTTATATATATATATCTGATTATGTACTTCAAATAAATTCCTAAAAGTAGAGGTTTTGTGTCAAAGAGCGTGAATGTGTTTAAGACTCCTGTTTTGGTACCTATTATCAAATATCCTCTGGAAAGATGTGACCCTATTTACACTTCCATCAGGTCTTTACAGTTCCATCAGGAAGTGTAAATAGTGTAAATCCCACACTCAAACATCCTTCACATCTGAAGAGTGAGACAGGTGGAGTAAACAGGGCATTTACCTGTATTGTTATCAACAGAAGCATTATAAAAATGAATCAGCATCCACTTGTACATACAAGGGTCTCTGGGTTATACTTTAGGTTCAATTTTTATAAAATGACCAGCCCAGTGCAATTGTGATTCTTCATAATTCTTTCCTAATAAACAAAACACTGTAAATAAAATTAATTTTTAAAATTATTTAAAGTTATTTTATAACTTGTAGTCATCTAAGCTTTCCCCTTAGTTTCTCTTCTCTTGCCCAAAGCCCCAGGAGCGGGCATGGTTGGCCTCTGTTCTCTTTAATCAGCACGCTGACATCCTGTGTCTGTTGCTTTGCCTCTTCGGGGTGGTGAATGCCTGAAAGCCACAAACACCATTTCCCCGGGGTTGTCACCTGAGGTTCTTCAGCTGTCTGCTCAAAGCAAGGCCCCCATGTATCAGAGTGAAAAGGCACGTCTTTATTCCTGTAGTTGGCTTGGTCAGCTGGCCGGCACCAATTCTTATGAATGACAGCTGGTTTGCCGTTCCATATTTCAACAGCTGTAAGCCGGAATGGCACCTGTAGGTTCTGGAGTGAAATGCATTGGGAACGACGTTGAGAAAGCCTGCTCCTTATTTGGCTTGCACTTCCCTCTGCCTCAGCTATGTAGATTTAAGAAAACTCTGCCAGCAATGGCGACAACCTCGTTAAGATCTACTGCTTTGTTACAATGGCAATTGATTTGATTCTGGACTTCCAATTACTTTTTGGTCCCTATGTATGGTTTACTAGACTAGCAGAAAAAAAAAAAGATAAATTTTGCATGTCAGTTTTTTTTTGTTGTTGTTGCCGTTGTTTGAGATGGAGTCTCACTGTGTTGCCCAGGCTGGAGTGTAGTGGTGCGATCTTGGCTCACTGTAACCTCCGCTTCCCGGGTTCATGCAATTCTCCTGTCTCAGCCTCCTGAATAGCTGGGACTATGGGTGCATGCTGCCACGCCCGGCTAAGTTTTTACATGGCTTCACCATGTTTGCCAGAATGATCTCTATCTCCTGATCTTGTGATCCTCCGGCCTTGGCCTCCCAAAGTCCTGGGATTACAGGTGTGAGCCACCGTGCCCAGCCTGCATATCAGTATTAAGTAAACATTGACACACTTAACACAGGGACCTGGGGCAGTCTGTTGAACAAACTACAACAGGCTAGGAAGAGCCTGAAGAGGGTAGGAAATTCTACCAACATTTCTGGTGGTATGAATTTTAGGCAAAGGATCAAGATATGGCAATAGTTAAAATTAAAAAAAAACTGAATTCTGTAATTTCTAATTCATTTAATGAATACTGTGGGGTCCAAAGTTGGTTGAAAATAGTTTTTGCAAATTTGAAGTCAAATTTCTAGCTCTGCAGGACTTATGTCAAAACACCCGCTATGGTCTGGGAAAGAATAAATCTAAGTGTGAAAGTGAACTCAAAAGTTATCTGTTCATCTACATAATTCATTAGAAAAGCTGCACATAGTAGAAGAAAAAAAAGCAACTTTCTGCAGAGTATTCATGAATATACTGCAGGAGTATAAGAACAGCAGAGCATGTAGGTTGCCCGGGGAAGAATGCTACTTTGAACCTTCTCACCCCAATGTACTGGTTGTTTAGTATCCTTTGAAACAACACTCCCTCCACCCAATGAAAATGTTGATGATTTTGAAAACTATGAAGTGCACTGAGAAAATGTCATTCACTTTTAAAGTCCGTGGTATTGAATAAAATGGATCTTTACTTTTGAGAAGATTTTTATTATGCTCCATCAAGACACAGGAACTAAAACCAGTAGTATATAGGTCTATGTTACAGACTCACACATGGCTGAAGACAGAAAGTTGGCCTTAAAAAGTTGTCTGTCATAGGCAGGGGGCAGTGGCTCATCCTGTAATCCCAGAACTTTGGGAGGCTGAGGTGGGTGAATCACAAGGTCAAGAGATGGAGACCAACCTGAACAACACTGTGCAGCCCGTCTCTACTAAAAATATAAAAATTAGCCAGGCTAATTTGGTGGTGCAAATAATGGTGGTGAGGGCCTGTAGTCCCAGCTGCTCAGGAGGCTGAGGCAGGAGAATCACTTGAACCTGGGAGGCAGAAGTTGCAGTGAGCCAAGATTGTGCCACTGCACTCCAGTCTGGCGACAGAGTGAGACTCCATCTCAAAAAAAAAAAAAAAAAAAAAAAAGTCTGTCTACTTTCTCATAGAATATCCCAAGAATTATATCTGAGAGTAAAGGACTCCAAGCCTAAACCTTAAAGGAATCCTGATGCACTAACTGACTTCTACCTCACAGGGAAGCTGCCTTGGAGAAGTTGGTGGGCAAATTCAAGCTTGTAATGAAACATATTTGGAAATGACTGGGCTGTGGCTGTGCTTTAGGCTCCTACCAGCTTGGACAGCTCTTTGCTCACTGTGCATCCCCCCGACACCCTCTGAAACTTTTTGCTCTGGACTGAGTTAATGTCTGACAGTTTGGCACCCATGAAATGGTTGTTACTGTGAATGGCAGCATACAATATTCTTGAGAACCAAAGTAAGAATACTTATCTGAGGAAACACCCAGGTTTTGCAAAGCCAAAACCTCTGCCCTCTCTAACATTTTTAGGGAGGTTCTCTAGCTTTGCAGGACCTGATATCAATGCATGACTAAGTCTCCCGCTAGTACAGCAGCTTGGAAGCACATTATCACAGCCAACAGATAATTCACTGTGGAACCGGAATGAAATCAGTCACTTTGCCCACTCCGCTCTGGTCTCAATCTCATGCCTCTGTGTTCCTGGCTCTGAAAATGCTGTTGCCATCTTGCTAGTGTGATGTGTGAGCCAAGGGGTCATCCTAGACTCTTTATCTTCTGCCCCCGACTCTTCATATCCAAGATATGAGAGAATCAGGGGATTCTGTCTCCTCCACGGCACCCTACTTGGCATTTCATTGGTCCAGGCTGTCAACTTTCCCTTGGAGCTCTCTGCTACTCTCCTGGCTGGTTGTCCATTTATCACTCTTGTTTCTTCCTAATACAACCTCTAGCCACAAGATCCTGAGCCTGTCAGTTCTCCCCCTCACGCTCACACTCCAGCAGGGTAAGAATCCTGTTCCTTAGCAGGGCACACTTCATGATCCACCTCTCCAGGCTCATCTGCTGGGGGCCACCATGCCGGTCCCCATGCTACCTCTGAGCCTACCAGTCCACTTGTATTTGGCTAAATGTGTCTTGCTCTCCCCTGTCTGTTTTCTCTGCTTCCAATGCCCCTACCTTCTTTACCTGGCTAACTCCTTCTACTCATCCTTGAACTCTCAGCAGCAGCGTCACATCCAGGAAGTCCTCTCTGCCATCAACATGGCTGGTCACTTCCTCTCTGAACATCCAGAGCACCTCCTGCTTTTCCTCCACTAGCCTTTTCATTGCCGTGTCACAACTGCATGTCCATCAGTCTCCTTCCTCTGGCTGGGGGTCCCTTGCCAGCCTTTGTCTTTGGACAAAGACACTCGCCTCTTGTAGTGTCTGTCATGCAGTAAGGACTTGATGACTGAGTGATGAACAAATGATGGAAAATAGGTCTGTGATTAGCTGATTCCTGAAACCTTCCTACATTCATATCTGACCCTCTGTAGGTCAACTCAAGACAAGTTTTAAAATTTGTTTTGAGAGAGAGTCATCTGCATTTCCTTAGGCTCCTGTCTAAATCACAGTTCTGGGTATCCAGGGAAGAGAAGGTGTACCTTCCTACTCAGCAGATGTGGCCTGAGCATACTTGCTGTGTAAAGGAAGAAAACCAAGGAGTCATGGTAGAATCCGAATATATCTTTTAAGGTTTTTTTGTTAATATTTTAAGATATGGCTACTACAGCTGATTGTTACCAATCTGTGTGTGCAGAGGTAGCCAGAAAGACTGATGTATGCCCAGCTGTTCATTTGATACCAGACACACTTTGATCTGGGTCTGAAACCTCGATTTGTATGACCCATTGTGGCCTTTCGGGGCCAAGCTCTTGACATGAGAGTTCTAGCAGGTTTCCTGCCTCTCCCCTCCCCCGCCGCCATGTTCAGCTGCAGGAGTATGCTCGGTATGTTACTCAACACTTCTGGTCCTCTCCTGATGCCCTCGTTTATTTTCCAGCAACAACTGTCTCAGAATTGGCTTTTCCACCTTATCCTTGTCATCTGATGACTAGCTTGTCTCTTCTCCAAATTCCTCTCTACTAGTCACATCTTCCTCAAGGCTATTCCTGGACCAAACTAAAGTTTTCTGAAGATTGCCAGCCACTGACAAATACACCAAGTGATATCCCTGTTTCCAAAATATCAATCACACACTCAGAGAACCACTGAGCTGGAAGGGACCTCTGGGCATCGTAGCACCTGAACCTCTCTTGATGAGAGTCTACAAGACATTTTGTTAGATGTTTGTCCATCCATCCATCTGTGAAAAATCACAGTGGTTGGTTGAGAGACTGGTTCTAAAATGAACATCATGTACTTGGCAGACAGATGTCCAACAAATCACAGTCACCCAGAAAGAACCTTCTCGCCCACGTGATTTCTCCTCTGATCCCTGATGTTCAAACTGACGTTTGAGGGAAAGAGAGAAATGTGTCCAGATAAAAATCTCCAGCTGGATGGTATAGGGAACAGCAGTTATGACAGAAAGAGAAGAGCCACAGCAGAGGAGTGGTCTGGCTACTACTCCCCCAGGGAAACAACATCGAGAGGGATGGGGGACTCCAATATATTGCTTTGAATATCAACACAATGAAGTATGTAGTAGTAACAGAAATGAACCTGCTGGAACAGGCTGGTGTCTGTGGGGCTCATATGGCAGGGAACTCCTGCTTCCCACCTCTCCATATCCATCCAGGGCCCAGCCTTAATTCTTACTTTAAACCACCATCTCTCCCTTACAATCTTTTCTGGCTGCTATTAGGCTGTCGTCCCTGCTGTAGGTGTGGAAGACCAACTCTAAGTCTTGGCCATAAATCGTTTTAGCACCTAGGCAAATTGCTTTCTAGATTTTAAAAAGAACTGCAGATGTTAGAGGCTATCTCTAGGATTGTTAGACAATCTTGTTTTGTGCTTTCTTTACCTATTTTGGTTTTTCTGTAAGAAGGACGCATTATTTTAATATTTTTGGGAAAAGGAAAATGATTTAAGGTATACAAATTTTTGCATCTGTGGTTATGGAAACACTGTTAATGTTGAGAATGAATAAATAGTGGAATCCTGGAATGAGCCATGAAGAGAAGCAAAGCAACAGCCCACTTTCACACAGGGGGTAAAGGTGAACATGATACTAATTTCTAACAAAGTTTTAGGACAAAAGATTAAACAGGATTTCTGAAAATATGTAAAACAGAGGCCATCTTTCCCACAATTCCTTACTGCTATTAATTGGCTATAGTTGGGGAATACATGATACTTATCAAACCAACATCATATTCTGATTCTACTGGTACCCAGATTGGCGTCAATCTAGAAAGAGTTCCCTAATGGGTAGCTATAAGGCACTGTCACTGATATAGATAAAGGCAGTAGATACAACAATACAGACCAGAAAAGATGAGCTAAACTCTGCCTGTGGAGTTTCAAAGATGTGAAAGTTGAGCAAAAACTCAGGTCAAACTTAATCTAGAATTTAGGTGAACAAGAAACCAGCTACACAGTTCAGGATGGGAGGCAGGGAACTGGGATAGAAAGAGCATGGGCTTTGGGATTGGTCTACCAGGCTCTAATCCCAGCACTTCAGGAAAATTACTCAGCCTCACTCAGCCTCAGTGTAGGTGGGAGAATTAAGTAAGGCACTGATGGCACCGTGTTTGGCACAGCGCCTGGCTCATGGACACAGGACTTGCTCAGTAACTGGTAGCTGCTATTATAATTATTAAATGTGGTCAGACAACAGTTCTTTGTATACAGAACACCAGGGAGCTTCATTGCCCAAAGGAAAAGTAAGAACTGACAAAGTGATGAAGCCGTAAAACACGTGAATTTGAACTTAAGCTGTAGATTCGGGAAAGAAATTGTACTACTATATTCTATACCCATCAGAAGCCATCTGGAATATTGTTCAGCTCAGGACACCATGTTTTGAAAGAGATACCAAGAGGCTGGAGTGTATCCAGAGTGGTGTGACATGAGAATGAGAAATAGCTGGAAAACTAGAATCATTTAGGAAAGAAAAATGAGTGTAAGATGGGTCCTGACAACTCTCTTGAAATACTTGAGGAACTGTTATATAGAAAAGAGAGTCAAATTGTTCTGTTGTTCTAGAAGACAGCTTTCTTTTTCTTTTCTTTCTTTTTTTTTTTTTTTGAGACAGAGTTTCTCTCTTGTTGCTCAGGCTGGAATGTGACCTCAGCTCACTGCAACCTCTCTGCCTCCCAGGTTCAAGGGATTCTTCTGCCTCAGCCTCCCGAGTAGCTGGGATTACAGGTGCCTGCCACCAAGCTTTGTTAATTTTTTGTATTTTTAGTAGAGATGGGGGTTTCACTATGTTGGCCAGGCTGGTCCTGAACTCTTGATCTCAGGTGATTTGCCGGCCTCAGCCTCCCAGTGCTGGGATCATAGGCGCAGGTCACTGCACCTGGCCCTAGAAGACAGCTTTCTAAAATTCTTCAGCCAAGTTTAACAAAGGGAAAACTTTTCAACAGACTGGACCATGGAACAGATTGTTTCCCACCACTGCAAGTGATCAAAGAGAGTCCAGGGGAGTGTCAGGGGAATTGGAAAGGTTTTCACAGTTGCTCTCCTTCTTCCTCTTCCCTTCTCCAACAGCCATGGCCTCTATTGCTGGACCTCACCAGGCTCCCTTTCATCCCATTAATGACTATTCGGTAGGTCACAGAGTACCCCAATTCCTAACCTTCTCCACTAGAGCACAGAAGGCACAATCTCATGTGCAGAGGCATATTCATCCAGCAAGTATTCGCTGATGGCACTCTGTGGGTCAGGAAGTGTGCTACCTGACAGGGGCTAAAAAGACGAATAAAGTACGTTCCCAGAGAGCACCTAGCCTAGTGAGAAACAGGCCCCTCAACAGACGCCTATGAAATAGTGAGACAAGTGCAGTGATAAAGAGATTAGCAAGAGGGACTGTGGAATCACAAATGAATTTCAACTAACCCAGCCTGGCTGGGTCAAGGGGAGTCAGGGAGGGTGTTAGAGGAAGAGGGACGACATGAGCAAAGTAATGAAGGTAAAAAAACAGCCCTGAGGACAAGCAATTCTATGTTGCTGAATTGTGATGCGTAGGGCATGAGACAGGAAGAAGTCAGGCTAGAGAGGCTGGAAGGGCCGAGAGCCCAGAGAGGCCAGTGTGGTTTTCTAGGGACTTGTATGCCACATGCACAAACTTGCACGGATGAAGGACTCTTGTTTGAACTGCAGAATCCTAACTAGTCCCTGGCCTCTAGAAATTATTTGTGCAATTGTTTGTTTCATTACCATGCGTGTCCTTTGTTCCATGAGTGCAGGGCCTTGTCCATCTAATTCATCACTATATCCCCAGTGTCTAGCCCAGTACCTGGAACACAATAGGTACCTAAGAAGAAAGAGTGGGAACAGAAAGGATGCAACCTCACAGGGATTTTGTGAGGTTTCCTAAGTTGCTATATGCAGCATGCTTAGAGCCTGTGGCCCCTAGCACGCACGAACAAGCGACGGTGATTGTGATTATCATTCATTTGTATTTCTTTTTCTCCTATCTTGTTGGTTTTGCAAGCCCACTGCTTATAGCACTTTGTTTTGTGGCTGGCCCTGATTAATACATTTTGATGAGTAATGGTGTTTGCCAAAAGATAATAGTCCCCAAAGAGGCCCCCAGCTTACAGAGTGTTACAAAAATATTCAGCATCATAAACCAAAAAAGGACGTGCAAAGGAGAGAATCGAGGAACTGATTTCCTCAATGGGAATCCTAAAACTTAACTTTGCAGGCAGGCCTCCTCAAGACGTATGCAAGTGTCATATGAGGCACCATTGCTACACTCATGGCCAAAACTTATAACCCCAGTGAATTCTGGATAAGAGTCAGGTAGAAAATGGGTGAGAATAAACTGTTCTCTGTAGATCTCGTTGACCTTAACAACCATCTGAGGGGGCTTAACCTGGTGGGGGTGTGGCCAGGCACAGCCTGTGTCTCTCTAAGGAGGGCTGGAGTGTGTGTGTGTGTGTGTGTGTGCGCGCGCGCGCGCATATTTGGTCATCTATGTGCCAAAATTAGGCGTCCTGACATTGCTTCCTCCAGCTTCTCTTGGAGTAGTGTCTTCCTGGTCTTTGAAGGCCTGCGATTGGCTGATCTTGGTTAGAGGGAAACTGACCAGTGTTGTTTAGTGGATACTGCTTGTCCTAAAGATTCAGGAGAAATAGAACTTTTTCTGGGAACCCAGGGACTTATCCAGGGATGACAATCTAAGTTTTTAGGGTCTGATAAAAAGGTCAGGCATTGCATGTGGACAATAACTTAACTCTAGAGAGAAGATTTCTTCTGCTACAGTATTAAACCCAGAAAGATTTTAACATTCTTTTCTTTTGTCAAGTCCCCAAAGGATACATTCCCGATAGGGAATCTTGGAGTTTATCCTCCCTTGAACGACTAAGGCCCTAGGCAAAGCTGAGAAGAGGTCTGGATTCTGTGAGAATGAACAAGGCAGCTGTTCAGAAACATCCATCTGTTTAACCAAAGAGAAGTACAAAGCTAAAGAGGCACCCACTATTCAAACATGTGAGTTTCCTGCACCAGCGCTTCTGGTCAGCTCTTGAATTGGGAGAGAAAATGACACTTAGGTGTTAAAAGCTCAGGGGAAGCTGAAATGACTTCAATTGCCAAAACAAACAGGATTGCTTAATTAATCTCACTTAAAAAATCTCTTCAGCATTGGATTTTTAAAAATCATGTTGGCTGGGTGTGGTGGTTCAGGCTTGTAATCTCAGCACTTTGGGAGGCCAAGGCGGGCAGATTACAATGTCAAGAGATCGATACCATCCTGGCCAACATGGTGAAATGCCATCTCTCTACTAAAAATACAAAAAATTAGCTGGGCATGGTGGCGCGCACCTGTAGTCCCAACTAATCGGGAGGCTGAGGCAGGAGAATGGCTTGAACCCAGGAGGCAGAAGTTGCAGTGAGCTGAGATTGCGCCACTGCACTCCAGCCTGGTGACAGAGCGAGACTCCGTCTAAAGAAAAAAATCATGTTGATGCTGCCCCTGTTTATTTGGCTGAGTCCAGGACTGAGAGGGTATATTTAGCCTCAGTGTGCTTGCAGGATTGCATCTTGCAGCTCAACAGGAAATATCTGGAGTCACAGCTAAAGATATCTCTGCATGTTCAGAAATTTACGAGCAGCTGTAAAAGTGGAGCTATAGTAGGCAGAGTGCTGGAACAGTCTCCCTTTCAAATGAGAGAGGCCGCTGAATTAAACACTTGAATATACCAAGTTCATGGCAGGCAGAGGGCACCTGACACGCTAAAAATAGCCAAAGTGGAAGTGCTTCTGTTGCTAAAATAAAACTCAACTGATATGCTCCTTTTCTAAACCCACAAGAAATGGGTGAAGGGGTAGAAGGTAGGCGCTGAGATTCCACAAAGTGTGTCAGAAGCCAAGCCAAGTGAAGAAAGTCATTTCCTCACTTTGCCACTTTTCAAAAATAAACAACTTCCTTAAGCTGAGCAAACGGAAGTAGCAGTAATCAATATATTAATTTTTAATAACATGAGACAGAAATGGTAGCACCAAAAAGACACTGCATACCTGGATCTGTAGTCCTGCTGACTGCAATCCTGCTGACGAGCAAACCTTTTCATCCTGGGCAGGACTCGTTTATTCTTAAACATCCTTTTGCTAGACTCCCTCATCAGCAGCTCCACGCCCTGCTCTCCAACCCCCAGCTAGAAAGGTCCCTGCTTACTCCTGTGCACATGCCTGGCAAGGCTGCCTGCTAAACAGCATGGACGAGGGGACATGTGTGTGCCATGCATGGTCAGAGGAGGCGTGTGTGTGCCATGCTGGGCAGAGGAGGCGAGGACCCTTTCCCGAATGGCCAGCGGGTCTGCAAGCCACTGGACTTTCCTCAAGTGACTGAGGAAATGGTCTCACCTTTCCAAGTCTCGCTTGCCCTTTTGCATGATGTGGGGCTGATAGAGATCACTCCGGTGGCCTCCTGAAGTTGCTGTGCAGATCTAGTGAGCTAATGCATGCCAGAGCACTTTGTGACTCCGAAAAGCCTGAAGCCTGATGGAGGATGTGGTTGCTGTTGTTATTGGGCATTCTACTGGAAACGTAGGGGAAGAATAGCAGCATCTCCTGGTGAGAAGGGAGTGCTGTGCACAGACAGCGGACTGTGTTCTCTTTTGTGGGGTGGCACCATCTTCCACAGGTTAAAGCACTGTCCACATCCCACCAGAGCAGCAGGGGCCACAGGAAGTCCACTTGCTTTCAAGCTCAGCGTGGCTCACTGCTGGCATCACTGCCACACTCCTGCTTCATCGCCTGCGCCTGCTCTGGGCAGCTCCCAACACAGGGCTGGGCCTGGGTTCATGGGGAAGCAGGGGCTGAGGCAGAGGTGGGCCCAGCCTTGATGTTAATGGTTATGAAGTTATCACCAGTGCCTACTCTGGAACTGGTTGCCCAGGCTGGTCAGTTACTCTTAGCTGGGAGGAGAGAGATGCCTACCTTATCTTAGGCAGCCCCACTAACAGCTGCTATTTGGGCTGTGATTATTGAAGGGATTATTACTTATTTTCTTTGGTTCTTCTCGTCTCCCTCTCATCTGCTTTACATGTTATACCTGGTAAAAAATGGCAAGTTCACCATGATGCTAACTGTGGTGCACATGGACAAAAATATGCATGCACATTGTCTAAAACTGGAAAGGAATATTAAAAATGAAGTTACTTGTTTTAGGGTGGTAGATTATGAATGCTTCCCTTGCAAAGATTCTCCACTGTCTAATGGTAAGTAATGTTTAACATAATTTAAAAAAGGAACTGTAATTAGGGTTTTAACATTTTATAAAATGAAATTGGTTACCCTAATTTTGACTTTACTGGGCCTGAAAGTGCAAGAAAGTTAAAGAAATACCATGTAGACTAAAGGATTTCAATGCAATAATCATATTTTCAGCCTCTAAAATATTTTAAGGGTGGCCTCCTTCAATAGAAGGCATTTTTTGGAGGATGTAGTAAATGGCAAAGGATATACATACAATGTTTAAAGTTGGAAATCAAATCATAGCTTTTTTATATGAAAGACACTTTGCAGTGTACAATCTTTTCCGTCAATGAAGAACGAAGTATTGGCCAGGTGTGCCTCATGTCTGTAATCTCAGCACTTTGGGAGGCTGAGCTCCAGGAATTCAAGACCATCCTAGGCAACAGCCAGCTCTCATCTCCACTAAAAATAAAAAAAAAAATAAGCCGGGTGTGGTGGTACGTGCCAGCCAGTCAGGTGGCTGAGGTGGGAGGATTGCTTGAGCCAGGAGATAGGGCTGCAGTTAGCTACGATCATGCCACTGTATTCCAGCCTGGGCAATAGAGTGAGACCCTGTCTAAAAAAAAAAAATATGACTAATAAAAAATGAAGTATTTACTGAGCACCTATGTGCTGAACATTGGGCAAGGTGTTGTGTATTTCTTCTCAGTGCCCCCTTTTTCCTGTTTCTCCTCCCACAAAAATGATTCTCACTGGTTGTTATGTAAGGCACTACGCAGTTAACTCCCTTCGCAGTGATTTTTTTTTTTGAGACAGAGTCTAGCTCTGTCACCCAGGCTGGAGTGCAGTGGCATGATTTCAACTCACTGCAGCCTCCGCCACCTGGGTTCAAGTGATTCTCCTATCTCAGCCTCCTGAGCAGCTAGGATTACAGGTACCTGCCACCATGCCCAGCTAATTTTTGCATTTTTAGTAGAGATGGGGTTTCACCATGTTGGCCAGGCTGGTCTCCAACACCTGACCTCAGGTGATCCACCTGCCTCAGCCTTCTAAAGTGCTGGGATTACAGCTATTAGCCACTGTGCCTGGCCACAGGTGATTTTTTTTTTTTTTAAAGCTCTAGGTGCCAAGGTAGTGTCAATGAGGGGAACTATCAACAATTTCTGGTTCCTTAAATAAACAACCACAAATCATGACAGAACAGGGCTTGGCACCTATAGTGGCCGGCCACACCCAGTGGCTTTCTCTGCGAATAGCAATAGAATGGCAACTGCTCAGATCCTCTCCTTCTCCAGGCAACTCCAGTTCCGCCATTTCCTCTACCATGATTTAGAAATCATTCCCTCTACTTGATAAAGAGATAAATGAAGACAAGGGGAGGTAAAGGTTCTGGCACCTGGGCACTCAGCTTATGAAGAGCAGAACTGAGAAACAACCAAAGTTTGCCTCTGCACCATCTCCCTGCAGGCCAGCTCTGCAAGCACAGCCATGGGGAGCCAGTGAATGCCATGAGACATTAAGTGTGAGTCCGAGCTAGCTGCCCTCTGTATTTCAGTACCCACACATGAAAAATTGGGTAACAGTATGTGTTTCTTCCCACCTCACAAAAATACCTTGTGCACACATAACGCATATACACATGACTATTATTGTCCACTTTATTACTATGTCAATGTGATTACTCTGTAACCCAATTTATATGCCTTTGCCTCCTAAAGAAACAAACAGAAAATAACACATGGGCACCACAACAACTTTCCAGTGGGTACAGGTGATTAATTCTAACCTAAAAAGTCCACACTGGGTCAGGCCTACCACTCAGCTATTCAGCTCAGCATGGAATCTCTTTTGGTGGCACCAAGGGACATGCTGATGGATGTGTTCGTTAGAAGAGCACAGTTGTCTCTGTTGATGTCAACCTCAAATCATGAGTGCCACGCACTGAACCACTGAGTTCTCTCTAACATCTCATCACAGATCTATCATCCATAAAATTGGTTTAAGCTGTCTTTTTTTTTTTTTTGAGATGGAGTCTTGCTCTGTCACCAGGCTGGAGTGCAGTGGTGCAATCTCTGCTCAGTGCAACCTCCACCTCCTGAGTTCAAGCAATTCTTCCGCCTCAGCCTCTCGAGTAGCTGGGACCACTGGTGTGCGCCACTGGGCCCTGCTAATTTTTGTATTTTTAGTAGAGACGGGGTTTCACCATGGCCAGGATGGTCTTGACCTCTTCACCTCGTGATCTGCCCATCTTGGCCTGGTTTAATCTGTCTTAAAAGCTACTTATAGTTTTGGTCTTACCACATCTTAAGTTAATGAAATTCCTTATGCTTATAAAACGAGCCATGTGAATGAGTGATGCTTCTTTTTTTCTTCTTCTTCTTGAATTTGCCTCTTTCGAACTCCCAATGGTCCTCCCAACGTTTTCTTGCTATACCAGGACTTGGGGAACATGTGTGTGATATATTGCATTAATCACATTCTTGGTGATTTTAGGGTCCAATTATAGCTCCTTTCAGTCTTTATGTATTCAGACAGAAGAATCCAAACTTCTAAATTTATTCTCACATAGTATTTCTTAAATGAAAGGTTATTAACTTTGGTCTGAGGAACCCAAGTTAGCCATAGATTAGCATGAAAGTGCATGCAAAACTGTGTGTGCACACATGCATTTCTTTGGAGTAAAGGGTTAGAGAGAATCTCAAAGGAGTCTATGACTCCAAAAGGGTGAAGAACCACCACCCTTGATCACTTGGTTCCTCCTTGAAACTTTTCTAGTTCTGGTTAGTTATTTCTTGAGATGCAATGGCCAGAATGGCATATTATTATTCTTCTAGATGAGGATGTGTCAAAATTCTGAACAAGATTATTTTGTTTTCTTTGTGATTTTTCACCAGATGATGTCTCCTATTTTGGTGGAGTATCTTTGTTGGCCACTCATAACTCTTCTTTTGAAATGTGTCTGTTCAGCAACTTATAGAATGGGAGAAAATTTTTGCAATCTATCCATCTGACAAAGGTCTTATATCCAGAATCTGCAAAGAACTTAAACAAATTTACAAGAAAAAACAAACAACCCCATCAAAAAGTGGGCAAAGGATATGAACAGACATTTCTCAAAAGAAGACATTTATGCAGCCAACAAACATATGAAAAAAGTTCATCATCAGTGGTCATTAGAGAAATGCAAATCAAAACCACATTGAGATACCATCTCACGCCAGTTAGAATGGTGATCATTAAAAAGTCAGGAAACAACAGATGCTGATGAGGCTGTGGAGAAATAGGAACGCTTTTACACTGTTGGTGGAGCGTAAATTAGTTCAACCATTGTGGAAGACAGTGTGGATTCCTCAAGAATCTAGAACTAAGGCCGGGCGCGGTGGCTCAAGCCTGTAATCCTAGCACTTTGAGAGGCTGAGACAGGTGGATCACAAGGTCAAGACCATCCTGGTCGACATGGTGAAACCCCGTCTCTACTAGAAATACAAAAAAGTAGCTGGGCATGGTGGCGCGTGCCTGTAATCCCAGCTACTCAGGAGGCTGAGGCAGGAGAATTGCCTGAACCCAGGAGACGAAGGTTGCAGTGAGCTGAGATTGCGCCATGGCACTCCAGCCTGGATAACAAGAGCGAAACTCCATCTCAAAAAAAAAAAAAAGAATCTAGAACTAGAAATACCATCTGACCCAGCAATCTCTTTATTGGGTATACACCCAAAGGATTATAAATCATTCTACTATAAAGACACATGTACCAATATATGTTTATTGAGGCACTGTTCACAAAGGCAAACACTTGGAACCAACCCAAATGCCCATCAATGATAGACTGGATAAAGAAAATGTGGCACATATACACCATGGAATACTATGCAGCCATAAAAATGGATGACTTCATGTCCTTTGCAGGGACATGGATGAAGATGGAAATGATTCACAGCAAACTAACACAAGAACAGAAAACCAAACACCACATATTCTCATTCATCAGTGGGAGTTCAACAATGAGAACACATGGACACAGGGAGGGGAACATCACACATGGGAGCCTGTCAGAGGGTGGGTCTAGGGGAAGGATAGCATTAGGAGAAATACCTAATGTAGATGATGGGTTGGTGGGTGCAGCAAACCACCATGGCATGTGTATAGCTATGCAGCAAACCTGCACATTCTGCACATGTATCCCAGAACTTAAAGTATAACAAAAAAAATTATGACACCATAATCCTAGCACATCCACAAAAAAATAAAAAGAAAGAAATGTGTCTGTTTTATGTCCTTTGCCCACTTTTTAATGTTTTTTTTTCTTGATGATTTAAGTTCCTTATAGATTTTGGATATCAGTCCTTTGACAGATGAAAAAGTTTGTAACTATTTTCTTCCATTCAGTAGGTTGTCTGCTCTGTTGATAGCGTGTGTGTGTGTGTGTGTGTGTGTGTGTGTGTTGCTGCTCTTTAATTAGGTCCCAATTTACAATTTTTTTTGGTTGCACTTGCTTTTGAGGACCTAGAACTTTGTCAAATATATTTTTGATAACCTTATGCCACAAGTTTAAGTTATTTGCTTAAATACCAGATTTTTGTAAAAAGAAAATGTCTGATAAGTATTTTGGTTCTCAGGAACAAGTTGCTTTATAATTCCCAAGTGTTAGTATTTACTATTGCTCAGATTAATTTGGCCTTATGGACTTATGGGCTCAATATGTATTATATTTTGCCTTACAGTTGTAAATACCTCCTTATGAATCAATAGCAATGTAACACCAGATGTTTAAACTGTTCTACTAATGTTCAGGAAATAAAGCAACACCAGTGTGGATTCCTGCTGCTACTCTTAGCACTACGATGATGCTGAGAAGGTAGGCTTGTGGGCCAAGGTAGAGACCAGTCCTCCTGAAGCATCACATGATGCTGGCTGATGTACGGGGTCTGGGTAGACAGAAGTCAAGGCCTGAGAGCTATTGTCGCTCTCATGGTCCAACAGGAATGCTGGGCATTCACTTTTCAACATCCTGCTTCCCCTCAGGTCAATTACATATTTCCTCCCCTTTTCTTTCAGGTGATAACATAGGATGTGACTGTTTAAATTCACTTGGCTTCAGTCAAGATTGACACAGGTGTACATGACTCTATAGGAATGGGAAAATGCAGCTCCAGGGCTGACTGAGCCCCAGTCCTGACTGTGACTGCTTTGGTAACAACATGGTGTTTAGGAAGAACAGTCCCAATCTCTTTCCAAAGGTCACTTCCTGGTGAATTTACTAAAGAAACTCCAAGTCTCGGCAGAAGCAGAAGCCCTACCATTGGCAAAGGCTTACAGAACCCTTCAGGTTGGCAAAGAAGACCTAGGCTTCAATGACTCAGCCTGGAGCTGGGAACAGACAGGCAGGAATACAGAGTGAGTGCTCTTTTCATATAGGAGGAGAGATACATCCCTCACACCCAGAGAGGCGCTGGAGTCCCCGAATCCAGATGTAGTAGAAGAAGAAGAGTCAAAACACACTTCTCCTGAGAACACATCTCAGGTGCATGGAACACAAGATATGCTGCTTTGATTAGGGTGCTCTGTTGTCCATTTTGTTCTATACTCCACAAGAGAAGGCCATCTGCACAGTGGTGACACGCTCTAATTTATCATGGTGAGCCTTTCGAGGGAAACTATTTTGAGTAGTATATCTTACGGGAGACGGCAAGGCTCAATAGTACTGTCATCAGGAAAATTGACATGTAAATATGACATTTATCAACCAGCAATAAAATACAGTGAGTCTGAATACTTTTTCTTCATCGTGTTCTTTTTTTTTTTTTTTAAAGACACAGTCTCTCTCTGTTGCCCAGGCTGGAGTGCAGTGGCACAGTTAAGCTTCACTGCAGCCTCAAACTCCTGTGCTCAAGCCATCCTCCCACTTCAGCCTCCTGAGTAGCTGGGAACACAGGTGTATACCACGATGCCTCAGCTAGTTAAAATAAATTTTTTTTTTGTAGTGACAGGGTGTCACTATGTTGCCCAGGTTGGTCTCAACCTCCTGGGCTCAAGCAATCCTCCCACCTTGGCCTTCCGAAGTACAGGCGTTACAGGCACAAGCCACTGTGCCCAGCCAAGCCCTCTTTTCTGTTAGGAGGATTCAGAGACATCTTAAAACTTTTCATTACCTTTGCATATCAATTTGCCAATGAATGGTATTGGCAAAAATCTCTGGACACTTCTGGCTTAAATGGGTGGAAGCTTTAAGAGTTCAACCATTGTTCCCAGGGACAGGACTAGGGTCGGGGAAGGAAAACAGAAGTCTCCACTTTAGTTCTTCCTTTATACTTTTTCTTTTAAAAAGACTATTCTGTTTGTGTCCCTGGCAACAAGCTCCTCCCAGGCTCCTAAGGGGGCTGGTGGATAGGGAGGAGGAGATTGGTGGTGGCTGAGCTGAGGCAGGACAGAACAGGATACTGATGTCAGAGGGCGAGGCAGGCGCTCAGTTGGAAAGTTGCTCTTTGTTCCTAAAAATAAAAGTCTGACCCTGCTTTTTTGGAATCTTCCCTGGAATGAAGCCAGCCAACTGCTGATCTCTTTTTAGAATTAGCTCAGTAGCCCTCAGCCCAAAGGTGAACTCCAAAGACCCTCCAGATCTTCTGGCCCCCAATAAAATGTTACACAATAAAGTCAATGACATCAGAGAAAGTTTCTCTTGAAAGGATAGGATGGCCTGTATAACTGAAAAGCAAAATGTGTCCGGCAAAAAGGGTGAGTGGACAGGACTAGGGAGAGGAGGGAGATACTGAAGACAGAGAACATGAGGTTGGGAAGGCTGCCCCGAGGTTGAGAAAGAATTAACAACTGGATGTGGCTGTGTGCTTTAGAAAATTCTCTAGGGGGACCAGGTGTGGCAAGGAACCTCAAAGGCCCTCCATGAAGGATCCATGCCACACCCTCCTTCCGAAAGCTCTCTATGGTCCTCTGAATCTTAAGTTTTCTCCATTCATGAAGTCCTTACCCAAAGTTACAGCTACAGTTTATAAAATGGCAGTGATGTATTATGCTGCACATCTAACAAAAAGGGAGTCTAAAGCCCTTTTCCTTTGAAGAGACTACATTTTGGAGAGGGTTTTGGCAGCCACTGTGTAGACTCTACACTGTTCTGGGTGAAAGAGCCAAAACCATTTCTTAGAACTCTTCTAAGATCCAGCCTCATGTTATGGGCTGATCGTCCTATATATCCAGGGAGCCTTTTTGCAGTGTTCTTCCTAAGTATCCCAGTGACCAGTCACCTTGAATGACTCAATGCATAAATAAAACAGCAGAGTGAAGAGGTTCTTTCCTTCCCTGGAAGAGGGATAAGATTCTGTGTGCACGGACACAGACTCCTAGACCTTTCTCTTATTAGCGAATGCTGGGAAGAAATTCATTCAAACCTCAATCATTATTTTTTATATAAGTATTTGGGACTATAGAGTGTAAAATAAAGGTCAGAGTTCACTAGTCTATACACGACTCCTCTAGAGCTTAGCTGTTGGAAATAACTTTCTGGTTGAAAAAACAGAAGATGTAAAAGATTCTCAGGAAACCCTTAGTTTATTTAATTGCACATTTCCCGGCCTAGGACAGTCTCTTAATTAGATAATCTGTACCCTCTTAATCTGGCACAGAGGGACCACCTGTACCAGAATCAGCTACAGGTGCTTTGAAGATGTAGCTTTCAGGGGCCCATCCCAGATTTGGGTCTCTGGGGTGGGGCCCGAGTATTTTCAATTGGAACAAGTTCATCCTGTGATCTGGATACACTGAAGTTTGGGAATCATTGCTATGTCTTGAAAGAGCCATCCCACACCAGGCCACCTCTACATAAAGTTAAAAAAAAAAAAAAAAAGGAAAAGGATCTACAGTTCTTCAGGTGTAGTTCTTGCTTTCTTAGTCCACAGATATTTTAAAACTTATCTTATTGTTCCTTTGTTTGTTTTTTGAGAGAGAAATTTGCTCTTGTTGCCCAGGTTGGAGTGCAGGTGCGATCTTGGCTCACTGCAACCTCCACCTCTCAGGTTCAAGTGATTCTCCTGCCTCAGCCTCCCAAGTAGCTGGGATTACAGGCGCCACCACCACACCTGGGTAATTTTTTGTATTTTTTTAGTAGAGTCAAGGTTTCCTCATGTTGGCCAGACTGGTCTTGAACTCCTGACCTCAGGTGACCCACACACCTCGGCCTCCCAAAGTGCAGGGATTACAGGCATGACCTACCACTCCCAGCCAAGGTAATCTTTACCTATTGGCCCTCCATTAACCTTTACATGTATTACAGCAAGCATCAAGAGCATGAACTTCCCAAACGTAAAATGAATGTTTGGGAATGTTCTATTACTGGAGGTCTTCAAGCAGAGGCTGGAAAGCCACTTCTCAGGAATATCATAGAGAAGAATAAAGTATCAGTAGAAGGCCCTAACCCCGAAATAATGTATCGCATTTCCTCTAGCTCTATGATCCTATGATAATATTATAACAAAATCAGCTTTAATATATTAAGTATTACATTTTAAAAAGTCTAAGCGTATGCCCACATTTTGTTGGTAATTTTAAAAAGAACCATGAAAGTCAGTCTGCAAAACTGAAGTCCAGAAGCTAAGGACAGAACTATCAACTGGCTTGGGGATTCTTAGCCTTAATTCCAGCTCTGAAATGTATCGGCTCACCATATGCTCATCATGACAAACAGAAAAAAGGCAGAAGAGTTCGTCATTTTCACGTTGCACTACACAATCCCAAGCATCCTGATATGTGATGGCACTGCGATGGCTGCTAAGCCTTGTCATTTTTCAGAGTGGTGTTCATCAGATCAGAGATCTTAACTCTCTCCCAGGTTCTTCAACTGCAAAAGGATATCACTAAATGCCCAGTGAAATACAATTTTCAAGAGGATAAATGCTTGACTGTGCTGGTTGTTGGCACCTATTTTCCAATGCCCCAGAGTTTTCCTCTTCACTGGTCAAAAGTGTGTATGACCATGGATCTTCGCTACTACAGAAAAATAATTCCAATCCCAGGTGGTGCTGAGATTGGTGTAGCAGTGAGCACATCACCAAAAGGCTCAGTGTAAATGGGAGGAGGATGAGCCCGAGCCCAGGCAAAACAAAATAAAAAAGGAGATTTTGAAGTTCCTCCATCAACTAAACTAACAATTCAGATAAACAGGAGAATGAATCTGTGGAGCCTGAGTTATCTGGCAACCATTTCCACATATCATATTGATAAAAAGGTTGCCAAATCGCCCACTCTTCAATTCACGTTGTGTGGACTGTACTTAAGCATCTCAGTGGCTTTGGACCTCAGATTTGAGACAGGCACTTGAAGATGACTGAGAAGAGAAGTGTTCAATTTGATGAAAAATTACAAACAACTGGACCACTGTGAAGCCATATTTATGGTTGCTTCTAATTGGATGCTTTAGTTCTGAAACAGTTTTCAAGTTTGAGATCTAAAGCACATGATTAGGAGTTGAAGCAAGCCATACCAGGCCATCCTTTGCAGCAGGCCATGTGAGCTTCATCTTTACAAACAAGGACAAGAGACGTGCCTGAGTCACAGAACAGAACAGAAGAGTGCCAGGACTCGGCTCAGCTCCAAGTTGGAATGCTGAGCTCCAGAGCTCAGCTTTGGCTTTTCTTCTCACTGCAGAAGCAGAAATAATGGTCAAAATGTCCCTGACCTTGATGGTTTCATCTGTACCAATCCTTTAACAACTACTACACTTGGTCATTGTTTATTTAACTGGGTGATACTTTGTTACTGTCTCCTCCAAATCTGTAAGAACATGAGGGCAGGGATGAAGTATGTCTGTTTTATTCACTGCTTTATCTGAAGTACCAAGCACTGTGGCTGGCACGTAGTACAAGTTCAATCCATATCTCCCAAAAGAATGAAGAAACAAATGAACGAATGAATGAATGAAGAGACAACAGACTCCAGAAGGAATTACAGCTCAATCCTATAGCCCACTTCTAAGAGTGGTGGCATTTTAGAAAGTCCTAGTATTTCAGCTTCAGAGACAGCTAAGTATAATTTTGTGAAGTCTAAAGAGGATTTAAACTCTGTCGCTCCATTAATGATCAAGACAGAAAGAGTCTTTAAGAAGAGAATAAAAGTAAGGGAGGGGAGAATGGCAAGAGGAAAATCATGTTTAAGAACTAATTGAAGATTTATGATAGTAATTTTTAAATCTTAGACATGAATTATTCTAAACCATGATAAAGGAATTTGCTACAAATGGCAGGTCTAGACTGGCTTGAACTGCTATATGATATTTTATTGAATCTCCACACTGCAAAATTGGTGAAAATTAAGCTGTTTGTAACTTACTTTGGAGGAAAGAGAAATAAATGTGTATGTAAACGCTAATCAGGCTGAAGACCTGTCTTAATTGGTGCAATCTGATAGCTACACCTGGGATATGGGCCAAACTCTCTTTGGGGGAAGACTTCCTTTTAGAATACCAGCAATCCTCAAATCCATAATGGTGAATTACACGGGTCTGAGAATAAGAGGAAAAGTCACCATGACTAGAATGAAAGGATAATGCAAGGGTACGTGGGCTTCTCATGGCTGCATGGTATATGATTCTCTGGATTTTATACTGCTCCTTCCTCAGCCCTCAGAACCCTTAATCCTATTTTCATTGCCCTAGGTAAACTGGGAAATATTTTCTCCTCCTAGACTGCAGTTACTCACACAATAAACAGGTAATAAACATTTTACTGCCCTAAGCAACCTCCTGCTAGGCAGGCAGTCAGAAGAGAAAAGGCTGGACAAAGTAACCCCCTACAGGACAGACTGCGGGGGACAAAGGATGTGAGTAACCCTTTAATAGAGCGCACCCTCTGTGGGTTCTGGGAGAGTGACTAGGAGCTGCTGGGACACATTAGCTGGCCCTCGTGGTCTAGATTCCTCTCTGCTTGAGGCTAGTAGCGAAGATTTGATTTCACCAAAAGGTAATTTAGTTGCCATTTCAAAGCTCTGTCTAGCTAAATTAAGGATGAGGAATGAAACTGGAGTTTACAGTCTTCCAGGTTAAACCCTGAGCTGTGAGTCTGGAAAGGAAAAGAGGGAGCAGCTGGCAGCAGACAGGAGTGGTTCTGGGGGTGGAAGGATTCCGTTTGATTTCAGGTTTGCATTTTATTTTCCAAGACACCCTGGTTTCATTGTTACTGTTTCTATCTTTCTGGTATATCACAAACAGTTGCTATCATCTGCTGACAAGTTGAAAGGCACGGTGGACACCCTTTGCCATCCTATTTTTCTTTCTGTTACACTCAGGGTTCCCTCAAAATCTTGTTACCTTCAGCTTAGTTTAAAGCATTTTATGGTTCCGACTCTTTAGGAAATATTTCTAAGGTACAACTTGCAACTGTTAGGCGACTCTGCCTCTTCCCCCAACTCAGGGAAATAGGGCAGAGCCAAATAATAATACGATAAGCTCCACGTCTACGGCTGCCATTTAACTTATTTATGGGAAATAAAAATCTTACATAAATATTTCCCACCAAATAGCATGCCAAATCTGAATGTATTAACCCAAGGCAAATGATAAATGCATCTGCACAGACAATTTTCCAATGCATGTAGGCTGAAAAAATGATTATTTTGTAAATAAACAGTTCTTTGATGTCAATTGCAGCTAATTTACGGTATTTTGCTCTAATTTTATTTTGGGATATTCATTTTTGTTGTATTTTGTTGCAGAAGCATAGTGACAGTCTAGGAGGAGCTGTCACATGCTTGTATGTCTAAACTAGGGAGATATTTGGTAGCTGACTACTCCTGAAATGGCTCCTGTCATGACACAGGGCCCTGGAAACCCCCTACCTACCCTTTCTGCTTTCTCTGGACCCCTTGGGAGGGCTAAGGAAGTGACTCTGCAGATTAGGTGGTAAGTGATTAGAAAGCACTCCGAAGACCACACTGATAGATTAGTGAAAACGAACAAATCTCCTGGCAGCTTTAGGGAAATCGGAGCTGCAGCCACTGACCATGTTGTCAAAGGCTCTCAGGTAGACTGCAGCTTTCCCTGAACGGTCTTTGGATGGTCCCCACAAAAACAAGATGGAAATACACTCAAAGCAGATACGTGCAAAATAGTACATTTAAACCCAAAACAAAACGCACCAAAACTGGATGGCAAAGTCTGGGCACAGGCAGAAGCCAGGGCCAGAGGTCACAGGGCCAAGGATCAGCCAAGCAGGGCTTTCATGGGAAAAGGACATGATCCTGGGATGGCTTAGAATGACAGTGACATGCAAAGGGCAGGAAGCACTCTTTGTTTTACCGGCATGACCCTGTTATTTGACTTCTGTGTCCTACTTTGGCTCCAGCATCTACAAAATGACATGTCGAAACTTAGAGGGGCACAGAGGGCAGCAACAGCCATGATTAAAGGGATGAAAGAAAGGTTCTCCAAAGCAAGATGAAAGGAATTGCATTGTTTATCCTGGAGGAAAAAAGGTTAAGGGGTGACGGTGTCTGTATTCAAACATAGGAAGGATTTTGGAGGGGCACTCACGCACTCCTCTCCAGGGCTGGGGGGAAGGAGAACGGACAAAAAGCAACAGGTTTAAATGAAAAGCTGGAGAGCTCGAGGTCAGATAGACAGAAGAACTGATGGAAAGGGAGGGTAACCCAAACTCCAGGCTGACTACCGTGGATCTTGGACTTTATATGTCCAAAAGAGAATTCCTGGTTCTTTGCCACTCCTGAAAACAATGCCAATATCTACTCTCTTGGCCAACTAAAAGTTTCAAGGAATCATTCAGATTTCCTTCCCTTCTCTACCTGCTCCCAATCCAGTCCTTCCACAGACCTTGCCAAAAAAAAGATCTGAATTTAAACAGTCTTCAGTCTCCACTGCCAGTTCCCCAGTCCAAGCCATCATCATCACTTGCTTGGACTCCTCAGCCAAAAGGCTCCGTGTATTCTCCTTCAATCTGTTCTTCAGACAGCTGCTTTAAAACTTATTTATTTATTTATTTGAGACATAGTCTCACTCTGCTGCCCTGACTCCCTGGGTTCAAGCAATCCTCCCACCTCAGCCTCCCAAGTAGCTGGGACTCCAGGCATGCACCATGGTGCCCAACCCGGGTGCTTTTTAGAGCATAAATCAGACCATGTTACTTTCCTGCTTAACACTACCCAAAGACTTCCCATCATGCTTAAATGAAACTCACGCTTTTGGCCATGGTCTTCCAGGCTGTGCATCAGCTGGCTCCTGCTCTCTGCTGAGCCCTCATCTTATCCACCCTTCTCTCCCTGCTATCTTGAGCCACACTGACTTTCTTGCTGTTCCTGAAAAGCCAGCTTTGCTCTCTTTGTGCCAGCTGCTCCCTTGGCTGCAACACTCTTGCCCCAGGTCTTCCCTTGGCTGGCTCCTTTTGTTGTTCTGTCTCAGCTCAAATGTCACCTTCATGGGCCTTCTCTGACCAGTAGAAAGTGCATACTCTGAGAGTGAGAACCTTGTCCACCTTATTCATGCCAGTGTCCTCAAGTCTTGGACAGGCACCTGACACCTGACATTGCTAGGGTGATGCAATGAATATTGGTCAAAGGAAAGAATAAAATGATGAATAAAAGAATAATGTGATAAAAGTGGGTTATTACTTGCTATCCCGAGAGCTGGAGATGAGAAAAAGAAACTGTTGTGCATGGTTTATACTGCCACGGGCTACATGATCTTTTGGACTTAGAGATTCATAGGGCTATGCACCTTTGAAGTGAAGTAAGGGTCTTGACTACTCCATTGAGGCCCCAGAGAAGAGTTAAACCCAGTGGGGCATCATCCTTACCAGGGTCAGAGAATTTTAGGGGAGTTTCTCTGAGCAAGAGAAAAAAACACAGAGGGCTGACCTTAAGTCTCAGAGGGCAGCCACAGTGGAAGGAGAAAAAGATGGGGATTTAAGATCTGCGATCTCACTTGAAAACCATTGAGTCGGATCACCTGTCAGGATGAATTGAGGTTTCTATTTTCCTTCTTCTTCCTAAAGAATCATGAGAGGCTGGCCACCTCCCTTACTCTTCCTGAGAGCAAATCTTTAACATTACCTCCAGAACATTTATAAGGCCCTTGTGGTTCCACGTTCCCACAGAAGATGCTGTGAGCTATCCTAAATCTGTCTTTACACAGCCTACTTTGATTCAGAGTTGGACAAAAGAGGGTTGGAAGGACCGCTGGAAGACATGACTGCAAGATTTCTGTAGGCCTTGCATGCAGTGGCTGACCATTGCCCCGGCCAGCTAGCCAAGGCCTTTTGAGCAACGTCGATGTAATCTATTTTATTTTTGCCCTTAATTTCCCTAAAGAGCTGAGGAACAGTCTTTGGGGGGGCTTTATAAATGCTAATGATTGATTCACAGACTTCACAGAAGGCATAACTCTAGTAGGTTTTTAGTTGGCTTTGCTGCTCTTCAGTTCAAAATCCCAAAGTGTTTTCATCAGGTGGTTGGTGGGAGTGGAAGATAATTGAAACAAATTTAGAAACTTAATTTAAAAATAATTTATGAGGCCTGTCACCCCGAAAGTCCTAGTGGTCACAATTTTAATTATGTCTTTCAGGTTTATAGCCCTGATTTTTTACATTTAAGATTGTTTCTAAAATGTTTGAGAAAGGTCAGTAAAAATCTCCTCAAATTTAGAAATACAAGTTACTATTTACTGCTCATATTAAGAAGTATTTCTTAGACTGGATCTGTATCCTGAGATCTGCCAGTGATACACGTGACCACAAGATATGAGACAGACTGGAACACAGACCGGATTCTTCATAAATCAATAATCAGCGGAGGGGTGAGGGGCTGTCACTTTGGTGATTTCATTTTCAGCCACAGCTGGCCAGATTGCTTATTGGAAAATAAAAATCATGGCAAATTGAACCCGACAATAACCAGGCTTGACTAGGGAGGCCCTTTCTCCACGCTGCCATCAGAATGAGTGGAGGAGGGGAGGCCAACAGGGAAAGACATTTCCCGACTCTGTCACAGATCAGTCTTCGTTATGTTGCAGGGTGCAAGCCATATGCTGTTCCTGTAAGTGCTGTTCTCTGTCAGCCTGTGGACTCCACTCTGTTCTCTCCCACCGAGGCCAGCAGATGCACTGCCATTTCTGACTTCCAGTTCCTTACCAAGACCATGCAGCCTAGAGCCATGCTATCCAAGGCAGTACCCACTGTTTACACTTACATTTAATAAAATTAAACATTCATTTCTGAAAGCGTGTCAGCCACTTTTCAAATGTTCATAGCCACATTTGGCTAGCGGCTACTGTATTGGATTATGCAGGTACAGAACATCTTTCCCAGTCCAGTAAGTTCCACTGGACGGCTCTGACCCAGAAAACTCAATTGGTGCTGGGAGGCCCTTCCTTCTTTGTTTACAGATTCTGAGGTCTTTACCTTTGTAGTAAAGAAGAGAATTGGGTCTGTTGAATTTGAGAATTCTCTTGGTGCCATGCATCTACCTTGAAAGCAGATGCCACAAATACTGTCACTCAGGACACAGTTCAAACAACCTCAAGCCAAAGACAGACTCTTAACTAACCTTAAATGTGCATGTGCTTATTCTGCCAAACTCCAGAAGACAGGTGGAATGCTTTACCTTGTATTTGTCCCCTTTTCATTGTTTTTCCTGAGTAATTCTTGAAAAAACTGCTTTTTATTGTCTATATGTGGCTGTGCATGGGTTGGCCATTTCTTTTTTTTCCCTTTTTTGAGACAGAGTCTTGCTCTTGCTCTGTCACCTGGGCTGGAGTACAGTGATGCGATCTCAGCTGTCTGCAACGTCTACCTCCTGGGTTCAAGTGATTCTCATGCCTCAGCTTCCTGAGTAGCTGGCATTACAGGTGTTTGCCACCATACTCAGCTACTTTTTGTATTTTTAGTAGAGACACGGTTTCACCACGTTGGCCAGGCTGGTCTAGAATTCGTGGCCTCAAGTGATTCACCCACCTTGGCCGTCCAAAGGGCTGGGATTACAGGCATGAGCCACTGCACCTGCTATGTGTTGCACATTTCTGATGGCAAAGAATTACAGAGGCTGTAATAATTCCCCTTTGCTCATAGGAAATCATCAAAGTCATCATTTCATTTTTGTTAGAATGCTCGAATGCTCAGCACCCACATCCCTATGTCCAACTACTATAACTGGTTTCACTAGCTCCTTATCCAAAATGCATTACTCTCTGGATGTTGCTTGCATTGTGTATTATAAATTCTTAAATTCTTAATTTATTTACCACCTTCAAAAGTGTTGAACAACATCACTGAAAAACAGAGTTGCAGAGGAAAACCCAGAAACACTCTACAACACGCAGCAATATAACCCACCCACATTTTCCTATCGGGATCATAATTTACGCTGCACAATTCAGTTGCTGCACTTTTGGAGCCTGAACAATGAAAGGGAAAACTTTTATATCTGCAAATAGATATAAAACCAGAGAGTTCTATAGTTTAAAAGGTCGAGGTATGCTGTTTAAATTTGGCTAACTTCACGATATTTAAAAGTTTGGTAAATCTCAAAATCCCAATTCCAGTACTAGACTGTTGTGGTACAAGCTTTCTTCTAATGACCGCAGAGCACTTCTGCATAGAACACCCATTATGGCTATTTTCTCTACTAGCCTCATTTGTTTTCCGGCATTAGGCAGGATTAACTATTAATATTATCCTAATTTCACAGATAGGCAAATGGGGGAGAATGTGGTATAACACTCGGGCCTCACACAGGGCAGTGAAACATGGTTTTACTTTTAGGACACTGAGACTGAGCCAAGCTCGCATGATGGCTGTGGCATGGCACTGGCCTCCACACCAGCTACCTATTTGTGGTGATGCTATTGCTTTTTTAAAACTTGAGAAAATATCTGGCACCCTAAGGTCAAGGTGATTTACTAAAATCAATAGCATAAAATGTTAAAGATGAGGAAATCCCCATGTGCAACCACCCATCTGTGTTCTTTGATAGGATAATAGTATGATTCTCAGTTTGGTTCAACAGAAGTGAGTTTGGACTTGATGGAAGGGTTGCTGGGTGCCATGGGGAACTGTTCCATGGGATGCAGGAATGAGAGAACTAGTTGAGGAGTGGAAGGGAGGGGACAACGAGATTTGAGAAATAAACCTAGATTTATATGCCCATCCCATA
Organism: Callithrix jacchus; assembly: GCF_049354715.1. NCBI lineage: Eukaryota > Metazoa > Chordata > Mammalia > Primates > Cebidae > Callithrix > Callithrix jacchus. The sequence continues at coordinate 57,191,984 of NC_133504.1, read as the reverse complement.
AATCATGATGAGTCAAATCAGTTTTTAAAAAATCAGCCAGTCTGGGTGTGGTAGCTCACACCTGTAATCCCAGCACTTTGGGAGGCTGAGGTGGGGGGGGATCACAAGGTCAGGAGTTTGAGACCAGCCTGGCCAACATGGTGAAACCTCATCTCTACCAAAAATAGAAAAATCAGCCAGATGTGGTGGGTGCCTGTAATCCCAGCTACTTGGGAGGCTGAGGCAGGAGAATCACTTGAAACCAGAAGGTGGAGATTGCAGTGAGCCAAGACGGCATCACTGTACCCCAGCCTGGGTGAAAGAGCAAAACTCCATCCCCAAAACAAAAAAACCCAAAAAACCAGCCAGACATTTTTCAATAATTTCGCTGACTTTTTATAGTTATTTTTTTAGGGAGAGGGTCTCACTTTGTTACTCCATCTGGAATGTAGTGGCTCAATGATAGCTCACTGCAGCCTCTAACTTCTGTACACGTGCAGTCTTCCTGCCTCAGCCTCTCCAATAGCTGGGACTATAGGAGCTCATACCATGCACAACTTAAATTTTTTTTTGGTAAAGATGAGGGTCTCACTATGTTGCCCAGGCTGGTCTGAAACTTCTGGTCTCAACCAATCCTCCCACCTCAGCCTCCCAAAGTGCTAAGATTACAGGTGTGAGCCACTGTGCTGGGACTGATTTTTTTTTCTAAACTGGCATAGTGAAACTAATATTAATAGTTCACATGGGGCCGGGCATGGTAGCTCATGCCTGTAATCCTAGTACTTTGGGAGGTCGAGGCAGGCAGATCAGGAGATTAGGAGACTGAGACCATCCTGGCCAACATGGTGAAACCCTGTCTCTACTAAAAATATAAAACTTAGCTGGGTGTGGTGGTTTGTGCCTGTAATTTTAGCTACTTGGGAGGCTGAGGCAGGAGAATCACTTGAACCAGGGAGTTGGAGGTTGCAGTGAGCCGAGATCACACCACTGCATTCCAGCCTGGCAACAGAGCGAGACTCCGTCTCAGAAAAAAAAAAGTTCACATGGACACAGAGATAAAAGTGTTAATGACATATATATGTAGAAAAGACTTCCTTGGGTGGCCCTTCCCACTTTAACAGGCTCTTAGGAGGGCAATAGACATGCTAAATGGAGGTGGGCCCTCCTGGTGCCCCTTTTGGTGGTCCTGTAATGAATGGCAAAGTTTGGCCAAGGAACAACCGCAAACTGAACTCCTTTATTGCAGAAGAGCTGGCCAAAGCTACTGGTGTGCGCACCCAGAACCTGTAGTGTCTACGTGTGAGGCTTCACTTAAGAGGCCTCTGATGTCAACCCCACAGCTCTGAGCTGCCGGAACACGTTTGGGGCTCAATTTGGGAATCACCCGTCACCTAAAAATATTTTTTCTCTCCATCTTTCAAATGGAGAATTTGCAACATTCCAAGCAGAGCCTTCTGATTTTATTTGCTGCCCTTTCCTGTGTTCCAAATTTGCCTTTAGGCTGCCTATTTTCAGTGTTTGGGAGCCTCAAGAAAGGAGCAATGCATAAAACCTCCAGCTGATAGGAATCCTTCCCCAGGACTTGTCATTTCACTGCAGCTCCAGCAGGCATTTTGAATGAAGAAGGAAAAAAAAAAGGACACGCAGCCTGGCAGCCTTGCTAAGTACAGGGACCTCAAAGAAAGCATGGTCCTTCAAGGCCTTTTGTCCTCTGTCTAGCTGTAGCACAGGACAATGAAAATGGATACATGTTGCCTGTTGTTCCTATGTAAATGTTACCTCGAGGCAGACGGCTAATTTCTCTGCTCTAACCTCATTTCTCCAGTGTTCCTGTGATGTCCTGCCACTGGAGTCGGGTCCTAATTGCTGTCAAGCGCTCAGAGACAAAAGTGGCGTCTACGCATCATTCATGTGAAGACTGTTACTGGCTGTGAACTGTAGTTGCGGTGGCGGCAGCAGCAACTGCAGTGGCTGCAACACAGATCTCATGGCAGGTAGAACCTGCTGGCGTGGGGCTGCTCAGAACCTGCTTTTCTGCTTCCAAGTGCCAAGCTGAACATTTTCCTTTGTTACTGCTTCCAGCCCCTGGACTCCAACATGCTGGAAGGCCTGTGTCTTACGGTTGGGATCAATACCCACCTCTTTAACTGTTCCTCTCCACTTCAGACTGTCTCATGGCTGCAGTCTGACCATGCAAATCTGGGCAGGGCCAAGAGAGGGTTCATTTGTCTTGTCACAGATTTGGGGGGTGCTGGTTAACTTGTGGCCCCTTGGACCCCCCGCTGCCACATGGCAGACAGGTAATCCTAATAGCCAGGACCCTGCCAGTCAGCGATTGGCCGTCTGATTGGATGCACATTCATCTTCAAATTATGTTGTGTGACAGCCCGGGCTGCTGAACACCATTTTAACATGCAGATTGACTCCTTGGAGGCTCTTCATTATGCATTTAGCGGTCTGTTTTCCGACTAACCAGCATGTCAGAGAGGCCCACTATCCTTTTTCCACCTGGGTGGAGGAAATAGCTCACTGACTGTGGGGGAGCCACAGATATTAAAATGCATATGTTTACCTTCCTGAGCATCGGCACACAACAGCTTTCTCTGATGCAAGAGAAGAAGAAAAGAAGAAAGGACCCTTGGTTCTGAAATGCAATGAAAATGGTTATGGAAACAAGCAAGGCTTTGTTGATGAGAGCAGTCAATGAGGCCAGGCCTGCCTGATGCCGCCCAGCTGCCTGCAAACCGACCTGGGTGCGTCCACACAAGTGCTCTTCTTATCCACACACAGACCCTCTCTTTCTCATTCACACACAGAGCCTGAAGCATTTTAAGCAGAACACTTCCAATTTCCTGTTTCTAAAACCATCTTGCCTCTCCAATGGCATTCCTAGCGATCTTGTTGCAGGGCTCTGGGCTCACTTGCGAGGCTCCAGGTCCTTTCTTTACCCGCCCCTCTCCTCTCCCTGCTGTGATTGACTTCCACTTGCTAAAAATATTTCCCCATGGCCTTTCGTGGTTCCTGCACAAGCGCTGTTTCTTTCTCTTTCTTTCTTTCCTTTCTTTTTCTTTCTTTCTCTTTTTTTCTCTCTCTCTCCTTCCTTCCTTCCCTCCGTCCTTCATTCTCTCTCTTTCTTTCTGATGGAGTCTCACTCTGTCGCCTAGGCTGGAGTGCAGTGGAATGATCTTGGCTCACTGCAGTCTCCAAGCATCTCAGGTTCAAGTGATTCTCCTGCCTCAGCCTCCCGAGTAGCAGGGATTACAGGCAAGTACCACGACGCCTGGCTAATTTTTGTATTTTTAGTACAGAGAGGGGTTTCACCATATTGGTCAGGCCGGTCTTGAACTCCTAACCTCATAATCTGCCTGCCTTGGCCTCCCAACGTGCTGGGATTACAGGCATGAGCTACCGCGCACAGCCTGATGTTTTCTTGTGTGGTGTGTGGGTCACCTTTCTCAAGGATCTCCTTCCCTTCCTTAAAAAGAAACATACGTATTACTTTTAATACAATTCTTATCTCTTCCCACTTAAGTTACCCAATGTGCTGCTCTCTCCATTCTTGTGAAGGACCAATGAAACTGGAAGGGTACCCAGTCCTTTGAGCCTTTGCTGTGGGCTGTGCCTTGGCCAAGTCTGTAGCCCCTGCCCTCACCTCCGATCACTGGGAGCTTCCAACTTGGAGAGTGGGGGGCTCTCTTGCTTCATTTCTTTGTTGTTATCAGAGAAAGATCCTGGTTTAGAAGACTAGCTTGTTTCTTACAAGTGGGAGCTAATATGTCCACATGGACATGGAGTGTGGAGTGATAGACACTGGAGGCTTGGAAGGGTCAGAGGGTGGAAGGAGGGGAGATGATGAGAAATCTCTGAATGGTACTATGTACATACATTACTTGGGTGATGTATACACTAAAAGCCCAGATTTCATCATCACACAACAGAGCCGTATAATGAAAATTACGCTCGTACCCCTTACATTTATACAAAAGAAGAAGGCTGGCTTGGATACAAACACTCATGAGGCCAGGGCCGATACCTGGATTCTTGGCAGCCACCCGGCCACATGCCTCCTGGGTGCCAACTGTCTGAACCACAGTTTGTCCCTCAGCTCCTGGGTCCTCCCACACGGTGATTCTAAAACCGAAGACACGGATGGGTTTTGCTGTTTACATGTTTAAAATATTAATCATCAGAGTTCACTTTCGTAGGACTCTGGGCAGAAAATAAAATGACAGCAGAGCTGTATTCCTAATTCCCCTGGAAGGGGAAGGGCTGTGAAGGAGGAATATAATGGTTCCCTATGCCTGCTCTGGGATCAGAGTGTTCCTGATGAGTGCATTGGGCAGTAAACACAGCTCTTTATTTTTGTACAGAATGTGGTGATCCCCACTGGCAGGAACAGGTTGCGTGTGGTTGCTGGGCTGTTGCTCGGCTGGTGCTGCACGGCAGAGTATTGTTTGGAAAAATACCACCCAGCATGAACAATATGGCTCCCCAGCGCCTGGGGCACTGCATGGAGAGATCTGTCCCTTCATTCACATATCTCCGCACTCATTTTTTTTTTTCTGTGATAAAACAAATGGATTTCTTTAATTTAAAATGCTACAAAACTGGTTTTGGGTCATGGAGCTACTCTGTGTTTTAAGAAAAGTCCTTGATTGGCAAGTGAGCAGGGGGCAGCTTGTGGTGTGCAAGCTTCTCATACAGAGAGACGGGGGCCTGGGAATTCTAATGACAATTTAATAGCGGCCCGCCACATGGTCTAGGGGGAAGTAATGAAATCTTAAATTTTAAGTTCATGATGGTAAAGCGGGGTTATTATGAACTGAATTGTGTCCCCCACCAGAATTCATATGTTGAAGTGCTAACCCCCAGTATCTCAGAATGTGACTGTATTTAGAGACAGGGCCTTTAAAGAGGTGACTAAGTGAGGTCATTAGGGTGGGCACTGATCCAGTATGGCTGGGTTTCATTTAAGAAGAGGAAATTTGGACACAGATATAAAAGGGTGACCATGTAAGACTGGAAGACTATGGTCATCTGAAAACCAAGCAGAGGCCTTCAGCAGAAACCAAGCCGGCCGACAGCTTTGCCTCAGCCTTCCAGCCTCCAGAACTGTGAGGAAACAAATGTCTGTTAAGCCACTCGGGCTGTGGGACTTTGTTATGGCAGCCCAAGCAGACTAAGACAAGGGGTATGAGTGCTAATGTGCCTCAGGATGTGAGAAACCGCGGACAGGGGAAAAGGGGAGTCTCACAGTATTGGGGGGATCGATTCCAGGCATCATGTTAGCTGACACATGGCTTAAGAAGAGTGGCCAGTAAATCTCAGCCCAGATGCTAATTTCACAGGGACTAAGTGGAAATTGGGTTGTTTTCTGTTGGCTAAATACCTGTAAAAGTGTGGTTGCTCTTTAGCTTCCTGTGCGTAAGGCAGAAGTGACATCTTGAACTGAGAAAATGCTGTGAAGGACCTATCTGGCCCTTCAGATAAATCTCTAGATTTTTGTTTGAGCCAATCAATCAGTTCTCCAAGGTGTCAGCTGGTAACAGACATATCTGTCAATACAACAGTACTGCCGTCACCGGGCAGGTTGTGCTCACAGCAGGAAGCGTGGCTCAGCAGTTACTTATATTTGGAAAATGGATAACCCGGGATTATGTGTTTCAGGAGGTGAGGTTAAAGTGGGGTCAAGGGCCAGGTTAATGCTGGTACAGTTTCTACTGGAGAAAGACAGCACGATATATTGACCAAGGGAAACGTGTTTCCTTCTAGCCTCGCTTACCACCCCTGCTCACTCCACAGGGGACATCCCTTCAGAGCCTACACTGTCCTGTGCCTCACAGATGCACCCCTGCCAATTGCTGCTGTAGGACATGTTGAATCATGAGAGGAAAAATAAATATTCTGTATATAATAGAAAAATTAACATGCCTCAGTTGGGTTTGCCACTGAGCCTTTTTGTTCAGTTTTCCCTTCCCGGCTGTGAGCGGCACTCCACTGAACCTTCCTCGTTCTGCAGCACCGCCATGTCCAGCGTCCCACAGGGGATTTCCTTACACTTCACTTACTCATTCTCAGTTGAACAGACATAAATGTTAATGTAGTTCTGTGCTCCTTAATCAAATACAAGTCCCCTCCTGGAACAGGGAAATCTACAACCAAGGAACACTGGTTAAAGACCATCTTACATCTTTGTTTAATATTCTTTTTTGTTGAATTCACTAAGTGTTGCCTTTTCATACCGTGGGACACTAGAACCAAGGAGGAAGTAGCCCTTTCTAAATTATTATTCCTGTTCTCTGTATCACACCTCCTTTTCCTTCTTCAAAAATGTTATTTTCCAAGTCAGTAAAGCTTATATAAATCCCAAGTCTCACTACTTTTCTGAACCATTTTCAAATCCCTTTTCTGGGATTTAATATCTCCCATGATAACCCAAACTGGACACAGAATAGCACTAATGTTTTATATGTTATCTTAAATTTTCTATATTATTATTTCTTTTAACCCCCAAACATCCTATTGGCTTTTTAAATTGCTGCTGCACAGCAGACAGATATTTTCCCCAAGTTATCAACCATGACTCTTAAATTATTTTACTATGAGTTCAGAGCCTATCAGAGATTATGAGAAGTTTAGATTATTTTTCCCAAAGTGCATTATTTTACACTTAACCAAATTAAATTTCATCTGCTTTCACACTACCCAATCCCCTAGTTTGTTTAGCTTTGCCTGAAGTGTCTCATAGCAATCCTTAATTTTTTATTAACCATGCCAATTCAAAGCTTTGTACTTAACTCTCTACTTTAGGGCTTTTGCCATCTATTCTTGTTACACTTCAGGAAGCCAGTGGGTTTTAAAAGGTGTAGAATGAAGCATTATTTGGTGAGATTCTATGCTAAGTGACATGTAAAAGATCTCAACAAGTTAATGAGGACAGCCTTGAAGCTGAGGCACCAGAGTCCAATTCAACCTCAAGAAGCACCTTTATTTCTGTGCTGAGAATAAATGATCCTAAAACGTTTCCCATTTCTTTTCAATACTACATTGAAAACTCAGTGAGAAATCCTAGCAGACTGCTAATTTTCCTGTACAGCCACCTTCTATCCTGGCTTCCTTCGCAACCTGTGGTGGCAACAGGGAGCTTGTCAAATGGAGCCTTCCGCACTCCCTCCCATTTCTCTCTCTTCAAGGTGGCATTTCTTTTAATTGAATAGCAACTAGAATCAGTTAGTTTGCTAGATGTTTTTTCAGGATTATTTCCTGATTTCTTATCTTAGCTACCAAGAGAAAGATATGTCACATCCCATCTCCAGTTCTTTGCTCCTGTCTCCAATCCCTTTCCCGATATATCCTGAAGAGGACCTCACATCTGATGGAATAGAATCCTCCCATTTTTAAAGTTACCGATAAGAATGTGGCTAAGACTGCTGGGTACCTACCAAGTACCCATTTTCCCTATTTTTAGCTGGGCGCATTGCTAGCAACCTAAAAGACTATAATCTTTAACTTCTCTTGCAGATAGGGATGGTCAAGAAACTAAGTTTTGGCCTATGAGATGTAGTGCAATTTTGAATGGATTTTCTTGGAAACTTCTGTCAAAGAGGACATGCCTCCTTCTTCTGTTCCTCTGCCTGGAATTCCTATGTGATAGCTGGAGCTCTAGAAGCCATTGATAGACCATGAGGGTCACAACCTAGGGATGGCAGAGTAGAGAGTGAGCCTGAGTTCCAACTTTGTGGAGCTGCCAGAGTAGCCCTGGACCACATTTTTTTTGTGAAAGAAAAATAAACTATGCTATTTAAACCACTGTTAGGGGGGAAGAAGAGGAAGAAAGAAAACCTCTGTTATTTGCAGTTGTATTTAATTTTTACTGATGCAGAAAGTCTTGACTTAGGTTTATTTCATATAACCAAGGCCTTTTAATGCTAGAGTAGCCTTAGAGATCATCAAATACAATCTTTTTAAGTACAGGCCAATTCATTTTATTTGCTGGATGCCTACCACATGAAAGGCAGTAGACTAGGTGTCATAGGGTAGAAAAAATACTATGAAATATGGTTTTTCCCTTAAGGGAGATTTAATCACACTGCTGATAATAACACAGGCAGAATGTGTCAAGCATCTGAAGAGAGTAACTCACAGTATACTACAGAAACATTGAGAGGAGTAGAATTGATCAGGGGTTGGGGTGGGATAGTCTAGACCTAAGAAATCTTTACAAAGGGAGTTGGAGGTGAGTCTAGAAGAGGAGTAGTATTTCACAGGAGGGGTGGGTAAAGGGGAAGCAGAGTGTAGAAAGCAGAGTCTAGAAAGAGGGATCCTTATGAGCTAAGAGGAGCACAGAGCGGGTCGAGTCCATGTGTAGGAGCTGCCAGCAGCCCAATGTTTTGGCCAGGCGGATGTGAAGGCATGGCAGGGGGAGGCCTGGCTTGGGGCACTGCAGCATTTTGAATGTCATGTAAGCAGTTTAAAAAATTATTTGTATGTAAGTAGTGGGGAGTCACCAAAGTCTTTTGACCAAAGAAGTGATATATAATTTTTTTTTTAAACCATGTCTTGGAGCAGAGAAAGTATTAAAGATCAGAGAGAACAGTTAGACATTTAATTCGAAGGTTGTTTTTTTTTTCAAACTCAACTAGGGCAGTGTTGGCAAATTCAGAAAGAAGAAGGGTGATGCAGCAGGTGTGGATGGGCCTGGACATGAGGGTCAAAGGTGACTGATCTTTGGTGACTGAGAAGCTTGTGAAGTTACCAACTAGATTTTGAATATGCTGAGCCTGAGGCGCCAGGGTAATAATCCCAGGAGAAGTCTAGCTGACTATTGGAATGTAGGGCATTCAGACCTTGTTTGGAAGCTTAACTGGAAAACTGCAATTATGCAGACACTCTTAATTAACAACTCTCTCTGGACCCAGGACCAACAAATTTCTCTGAGGATGGTGTTCTCATCTCTGGAGCAGACAGCTTGGGAGAAACAGGTAGGGATCATTGAGGAGGGAAAGGATCACTCACCTAGCCTGTAAGATGCGTCAGCCCCACTCTAGTGACCAACAGAGAGTGATTCCATCCACATCTGGAATGGGGTAGAGGAGCTGGGGCGAGAGGCAGACCTAGAAGTCACGGGTCTCCAGGTGAAGACTAGACACATGTTAGCAGATGAGGGAGAAAGTAGAGCCTGGGAAGAAGAGGAAACCACAGGTAGACCTCAGGTGAGCTCTCCATTTCATGTAAGGCTCACTGAAAAAGGTAGATGGGGGAAGAGAGGTCATTGAAGAACACCAAGAACAAGTGGCCTGAGCGGCAGGAAGATAATGAGGAACACCCTGGGTGCTGAGAGATGGAGAGTTTCAAGGAAGAGGAAGCAGCCTCCTTCAGGGTACAGCAGGTGGTGTTAGAGGGAGTCTGGGCCAGGGGCCCTGTGGACCCTAACTCCACCTTCTCATGCCTGGGTGACCTCAGGAAAGTTAAGTGAGCTCTAAATCTCAGTTTCTTCATGTGTAAAACCAGGGCAATCACAATACTAACTTCTCAGGGCTGGGGTGAGAATTAGAAAAAGCTTAGTGGGAGACCGGCCCTAAAATATGTACTCAATGAATGCAACTCAAACAAAGCAATAATGATAAAGAAAACTCTAAGGATATAGTACTGGGAATATATATATGTTCCCATTCCTCGACATTCCTCCTCTGCCTCATTCCAGATGTGGGTGGAGTCTCTGTTGGTCACTAGAGTGGGGTTGACACATCTCACAGGCTAGGTGAGTGACCCTTTCCCTTCTCAATGACCCCTACCTTGGGACAGTTTCTCCCAAGCTGTCTGTCCCAGACATGAGAATGCCATCCTCAGAGAAATTTGCTCATCCTGGGTCCTGAGAGAGTCGTTAGTTAAAAGTGCCTGAATTATTGCAGTTTTCCACTTAAGTTTTAAATATATACACCCCTTGACAATTTAAAATCATTTCCTGAGTAATCTTTCTTCTTTTGCTTTATGTACAGAACAAACCACTTTTTTACATTGTAGAAAACATGCATAACATATGTACTAGTCTAACCATTTTTAAATGTACAATTTGGCGGCCTTAGTACATTCATGATGTACTAAGTGGCGACATTGCCACTATCCATTTAAGGGAATTTTTCATCACTCCAAATAGAAATCGTCCATTAAACAATAACTTTCCATCACCTTTCCCTGACTGCCCCTGATAACCTCTGCTTTACTTTCTGTCTTACGAATTTACCATTTCAGGTATCTTCCATATATGGAATTGTGTAATATTTGTTTTTTTGTGTCTGGCTTATTTTACTTACCATAATGTCTTCAAGGTTTCATCCATGTTGTAGCATGTATCCAGATTTCATTATCTTTTGAAGTCTGAATAAAATTCCATCATATGTGCATACCACATTTTGATTATCCACTCATCTATTGATAGGCATTTGGATTGTTGCTACCTTTTGGCTATTGTGAATAATGCTGTACGGACCTGAGTAACTTTATATTAAAATCTCCTTGGCCAACCAGCTCTTGACTAAATTCCCACAGAAACATACAGAAACCTGAAAATTTTTAGTGTCCTCTTTTTATTCTGGGAGTTTTGCAGAGGAAATGATATCATTTAAAGAGACCAGATTAGCAACAAACAGAATTTCTGAATAGAAAATGAAACCGGGCCGGGCACAGTGGCTCGCACCTGTAATCCTAGCACTTTGGGAGGCTGAGGTGGGCAGATTAGCTGAGCTCAGGAGGTAAGAGACGAGTCTGGGCAACATGGTGAAACCCTGTCTCTACTAAAAATACAAAAAATTAGCCAAGTGTGGCGACGCGAGCCTGTAGTCGCAACTACTTGGGAGGCTGAGGCAGGAGAATCACTTGAACCTGAGAGCTGGAAGTTGCAGTGAGCTGAGATAGCACCACTGAACTCCAGCCTGGGCGACAGAGTGAGACTCTGTCTCCAAAAAATGAAAAGAAAATCAAACCGATATATTATTAAGTTTGGCTTAAAGATAACTTAGATAGATATTTTGTTTAAATATCTTTTAAACTCTGAATATGTACTGAATTTTAAATGTTTTATAATAATGGAAACTTACCCTTATCTAAATCTTCAAAATATATGAGGTATATTCTCATCCATTAACCTTAAAAGAAAATAAGGCAGCCAGGTGCAGTGGCTCATGCCTGTAATCCCAGCACCTTGAGAGGCTGAGGTGGATGGATCACTTGAGGCCAGGAGTTTAAGACCAGTCTGGGCAACATGGTGAAAGCTCATCTCTACTAAAAATACAAAAATCAGCCAGGCATGGTGGCATGCGCCTGTAATCCCAGTTACTCTCCAGAGGCTGAAGCAGGGGAATTGCTTGAACCCGGGAGGCGAAGGTTGCAGTGAGCTGAGATCATGCCACTGCATTCCAGCCTGGGAGACAGAGAAAGACTCCATCTCCCCCCCCCCAAAAAAAAAAAAGGCACCCATTATTTAAATAAACTGTCATGGATGGACTTATAAAGTTATAAATATATTTCCTCTAAAGTATATAAGTTTCATAATATAGTAAGAATTCCCTTCAGTGAATTTATTTACCTTTTCAAGATGGCAGTCAAGGCAGCCTTACTCATAATACAGGGGAATGTCCCTCCTGAAAGTTAACCATTGAGCTATTTGGTTGCAAAGCACATTATTCCAAAACCAATATTATTCCAGAACCCTGAGCATATTTTACAGAATTTCCAGCCCATTGTATTCTAGCCAGTTGTTCTGTATTGCTTCCTTACCAGCATACGCTATTGTTTAGCAGCCAGCTCCTGGCATTGTTACTGTAGATGAATGTGTTCCTTCCCAGAGCAGCCCACTACAGGCAGGTGGACCTGGTAATTACGGAGGCTCCATCTGCTAATGGTGCTGGATATACTGGGATCTCTGTTTGAACTTAGAGCCTTTGAGTATCTGGGCAGATGCATGTTGTAGGCTAGAGAAATATTAATGCAGACAGTGCTACACACATTTTTGTGGCATTGAACAAATCAATTTAACTCAATTAACATTTTCTGAGTACTTGCTAAGATGCAGGCAAGAATTGAATGCTGGATTCCAAGCATTCAATTCTGCTTATGGATATATGGAGAGAGCAGAATGAACACACTTTTTGTCACACAAAAGGTATGAGACTTAGACTCATAGTAGGTGAAAGCTAAGAGACCTAAGTCATCGACTCCACTTCCTCCAGTAACAATGAGCAAACAATATCCTTTGCAAATAGCATATTTAAAATGACGTAGATGGTTTGGGAACAGAGGTTTAAGCTGATGTCTTAATATCAACTTGGTTTAAAAATATTTAGGATAAAAATTTTGTTTGATATTAATTTATGATCCTCATAAGGATATGAGTTACAAACATTCCATAATATATCTCACAATTAAACAAAGTGAATTAACCACAATTACAGAGCTAGTCTGTTCCAGTCTGTATTTTCAGATATACAGCATTAAAAATGTTACATACTTGCTGCTAATAAACTACCCAGATAGCAACAAAACTAATGGAATGTATTGTGTGGAACTAAGCCAAAAGCCCTTCTTTTTCTCTTTGTTACATGACTTTTAGAAGTTATTAATGTTATTAACATTGCATTGGATGGTAGAATTCTAGTTCTGGTAGTACTGGTTTTCCTTAAGAAATGCTAATGAGGGCTGGACACAGTGGCTCACACCTGTGATCCCAACACTTTGGGAGGCCAAGGCAGGAGGATCACCTGAGGTCAGGAGTTTGAGACCAGCCTGACCAACATGGAGAAACCCCATCTGTACTAAAAATACAAAATTAGCCAGGCATGGTAGCATGCACCTGTAATCCCAGCTACTGGAAAGGCTGAGACAGGAGAATCACTTGAACTTGGGAGGTGGAGGTTGCAGTGAGCCGAGATCTTGCCATTGCACTCCAGCCTGGGCAACAAGAGGGATACTCCATCTCAAATAAAAAAAAAAAAAAAAAAAGAATGTTAATGGTTAATGAAGATGGGTGGGCATGACCTCACTGGTAGATCTATTCTTATTTATCCAAAGAAATGAAACACATTTATTCATATTAGAGCTACCTACTGTGCTATGCTCTTGAGCTAGCCCACCCTCCAGCCCTCCTGTAAATTTAGAGTTACGGGTTCATGGGAAAGAGCACCAACCCAACCTGCTTACATCAGAGACCTGAACCCTCAGTGTGGCTAGGGGAACTCGCCGTACAGGATGTTTGTTAATTCTAGCATGCACTTTCCCTCTCTTAGTAACAACATTCTTGAGTCCTCTGGGGAGCTACCTCCACTGACTTTGTGGAACTGACAGGCAAGGTGCCTAGTTCTTCAATCATCAAGATGTGTGCACATGACCTACTGGCCAAGTGGACACTCTCTCCCAAGTCTTTGAATCTCAAGCAGATGAATGCAAAGATGGAAAACAGCTGGAATCGACTTATTTTGATGGTGGCATCTTAAAAGCCTAAATACGACTTCCTGCCAAAAGAGCCCTAGGGTTTTCTTTATTCCCGTGGCTTTTCCAAGCCTGGTTCTGCAGTATTCTGAAATCTGTGGGTTACCTGACAGTTTTCCTTGGTTCACCTGAGTTTATTTCCACTGCTTTCTCCCAAAAAACCCAACTTATACACTGTCTGGGTCCGAAAATACAGATCTTTAGCTTTAGAGGGTATTAAACACATTCTTCTGCAATTCCTGTTAGATCAGCAAACATCTATAGGTAGTTGTTTGAATATTCCAGTGGTGTTCAATGGTGAGGCACAGCCCCAGGAGAATATTATTATGGTTGTACACTGACCATACATTACTTTCTAACTAGAAGGGGAAAGAAAAGAAAAAACCAAACAGCACTGTACACCTTGGCTATTCACCTTTTACCATTAGCCAGAACTCACTGTCAGGAAGTACTCATGTACCTGAGGAACAGTCCTGCATGGATATTCCATATTCAAGGCTGTGATCCCCTGGCCTTGTTATGATCTTGAAGCAACTTATAAATCATTATCCAAAGAAGATTACATTGTACTTACTTCATTTTAATATAATGTATTTTGCTTGAAAATTTATAATATTCATGTTCAGTATTCTAGTTACTCCAATAAGATGAACCAGAGCACCATATTCTTTTAGAATGCCAGATAACAGACAAAGTCATCATACACCTTTGGTCAAAGAACAATGCTTTATCTGGGAAAGCTCTCCTTCTCTAAGACTTGGCATGCTGCCCAGGAAGGACACATGCAGAAAGGTGAGGAGAGGCTGACACCTAGTTAAGTGATTTGATCAGCAGAATCAATCCAGGCCATCAGTGGGGTGCCTGGTGTCCCAGGAGGATCATCCTCACTCCCAATCTGACTGTGCCTGGACACCAAGTGCCTTACTGGCCTCATCCTGGTCCTGATGCTGCCTCTTTCTCAACTCCCAGGCTTTGCTTAAGCACACTGCTATTCCTAACCACTTCCATTTTCACCTTAGCAATTCCTACGCTCTAGAATGTGAACTCCTATGACCTTACTAAGGTGGCCTGCAAATTTGGGCTTTCACTTGGGTCTGTAGGGCTCTTGTCCAGTTTTCAGAATGATTTCCTACTGGGAAAATACCAATCTCTCTGCTCCCTGTGTTGTGGCTAAAATGTAGCTTGAGGTGACAAATCTGTGTTCTATGCTGGAAGAGCACATCTGGTTTTGGTTTTTGCAGCTGACACTGCCAATGGTCTTTGCTCCTCTGTGGAGCTGGCCAAGACAGTTTCTGTCTTCGTACTGCTTAATAGACTAGGGTTAGGTTCCAAGAGGTTGCCTGCCTTGAAGGCTTCTTTTCTGAAAGAAGGTAAGGATTGGTGGCAATGACACCTAGAAACTCCCAAATAGCTAAAGTTCTCGAGGAAAAAAAAAATCACTGTGCCTTATCAATAGAGTCATCTCTTCATAGACAGTGACTGAGACTGAAGCTATATCGCTTCTTCCCCAGAAAGGGCAGCCGCAGAGTTAGGTGAGAAGGCACAGCTGAAGTGATGGAAGATTTGCATCATACCTGTCAGCATGTCAATAACTCATCCTGAAATTCAGGAAAGGCTGAAAAACTGTCTAACTTGAAATTTCATTAATAATTGTAATACAAAAAAGAAGAACTCAACAATAACCTAACATAATGTTGAATTTCACAGACATTTTATGGAAGAGGAAAACAAGCAAGTAACTTTGGAAGTCCCTTAAAGGGTAGACTTTGGGCTGTTGTTTTTTAAAAACGAAAGTGTAAGGAGGTCAACTAAATTTGAATTCAGTCGAGTGGGTCATGTTTTATGTGCCATGCATATTATACACAAAATGTTTTTCAATGCATTTTACTGAGTGTTAAGGGTGAAATTAGAATGGTTTAAAATTCTGAGGCAATTTCCTGTTAAATTGTCAAATCCATTTTGTTATAGGAGCTTCTGGGGAGTGTTTCAGGCACCACAGTTCTTGTGTTCTTTTATGGGAGTGGAAGACATTTTCAAAAATCACAGTTTCTGGTAAGGAACCGACTCCATTCTTTTCTCCCTAACACAGGCAGACATTCTTGGCATCAGCTTGACAAATCTCCCTACCACAGAGATGCAGTGTCTTGAAAGCTGCAAGCAGGAAACAAGCTTCTGTCTTCTTTTTAGCCGACCCCCTGAATGAGGCTTCCAGCTGACCCCACTTGCAACATATGGCAGTACCCTATTGTTGCTGAGATGTGAAACCCTTCTGGAGGATCCTAAATTACTCTAGGAGAGGGTGGTGTATGCACACAAATGTATATGCAAAGACACACATTCTCTCTGTCTCTCACAGACAGATTTTCCCATTTACCCCACTGTAAGTGTGACTGTAACTTCTTTAGCACAGGTATGCAGGAACTGCGGGCATGTGGGTAGCACATGTGAATCTCTTTTTTGAGACTGGAAAACTAGTTTCTCTTGGGGAGACAATTTGAGGGCAGGTTTCATCAGATATGAAAATGTGGGGGCTTCATGTTTTTTCTTCTAGAATGCCTTTTCTGTAATCTTTTTTTATAAACAAAGGATAAGATCTGTCTCTGACACTCAATCAGATTTGTTATGCATTATAATCTCTGGCTTTACAGATACGATGACTATTATGAGGCTTTATGAACTACTGATATCTACTAAGGCTTTAGAGAGAGAAGAAACTTTGAAAAAAGAAGATATTTTACACTTCACATGTCTGACAAGGGTGTGTGGGGCCAATTTACAGCAGGGGCTTAATATATTTTTGATGAAAATTGCTGCAATGTGGCACACAGATTAAAGAGAAAATAGCTATTTTGTAATGACAGCAGTAGATTCTGAAATGAAGCCCAGCTGGTACAAAGATCCTACATGGATTTCAAGATACACTACCCTCTTTCTAGACTTTACAACAGCATTTAAAGGTCCTCCAGGCTAGAGAACTCTATCAGAGATTCCCATGGGTGTGAACACTGTGGCTCCACCCTCAAAAGGAAGGGAATATTTAGGGAGAGGAATGTGTTGAAAAATCAACCAACCAATCAAGATGGATTTGTCAGGCCATGGTTTAGCTCCCCCTACCAGAACCTAGAGCATATACCTAATATGATATAATAAGCCATGAGATAGAGGCTAGTTCTACCCCTCTACACCAGCAATTGCAAAAAGGTTATAATATATATGCTTTAAAATGATCTCAAATCAAAAGAGAAATGATAGTCACCAAAGTCAAACACAGCGGCTGGAATACAGCGAGAATGAATGAATGAATGACGACTACAACAAAGCCCCAGTAGTTAAGTTTTCCAGACCTTATTTTTTATCTGAGCACTGGGCTTGGACACAGAGTGCCATAAGTAGGTTATCTAATTCCCCTTAAACGCAATGTCCTCATCAGTAAAATGGTCCTGATAATTCACCAGATTACTGTGATACCTAAAAGTGATAATGTCAAATGCCTGGCCAGGGCAGGTGCTCTACATGACACTGCGTATTGCGGCTGCAGCCTTCAATTTGTTCTTGCAATTAAAGAAAATATTATGTAGGTCATTGGAAACTTCAATTTTACAGTTCATCTCAATCTAAGTTGACATTATTTTAGTTATAAAACATGATAAAAATATACATATACACATGCTCATATTTAACTAATAAGAGTCCAGTTATGGAGTGATCCTGACCATCTGAGTGAACATGTCAGCAGGTTCATGCTGCAGGATGTGGTATGGGGCACTGGCCGGGGGATCAGAAGAGTAAGGTGAGAAGCCTCAGTTAGGAACACGTACAAGCTAATAACGTCAGACAGCTAAAGAGACACATTCCCATGGACGACCCCAGTTTCTTCAGCAAGTCAAAGGCATGTACTAAAAAGCAAAAAGTGTGTATACTGTTCCAGATTAAAAGGCTTAATCCAAACACCACATCCTTGGTGGGAGGGAGTGTTCTCCCATTCACAGCAAGAACACAGAGCAGTCAGGGCATTGCTGGCTGGGTGTGAGCATAGAGAGGGGAAGACCAGATCGAGGGGTAGTTTGCTTTTTAAAAAATACATACTCAGTACATAGAGGTAAATTGATATGATGTTTGGTTGGAACTTGCTTTAACCATACTTCAGCAAGGGACCGGGCTCAGTGGCTCACGCCTGTAATCCCAGCACTCTGGGAGGCCGAGGTGGGTGGATCATGAGGTCAGGAGATCGAGCCCATCCTGGCCAACATGGCAAAACCTCATCTCTACTAAAACACAAAAAATTAGCCGGGCGTGGTGGCACGTACCTGTAGTTCCAACTACTTGGGAGGCTGAGGCAGGAGGAGCATTACCTGAACCCAGGAGGCGGAGGTTGCAGTGAGCTGAGATCACACCACTGCACTCCAGCCTGGGCAACAAGAGCGAAACTCTATCTCAAAAAAAAAAAAAGTAAACATGTGTCTATCCCCTGTACCTCGCAAAAAGACTTGAAGATGTAACACCCAGTGCAATGGTTTAAATCCTAACCAACCATGAAAACCATTTTTGATGCAATGTATTTATAGATGAAGCAATTACTATGAATTTTGTTAAGAGTGATAATGGCATTGTGATTAGCTAAGAAAATATCCATATTTTAGAATTGCATATGTATAGGTAAAAAAGGAAGGGGGGAAGGGAACTGAGGTATAAGAGTTGCTTTAATGTACTTCAGGAAAAAGAAAGAAAGGAAGGAAAGAAAGAAGAGACAAATAAAGAGAAAGAAAGATAAAAGAGATTGATCAAGAAAGTGTGGCAATATCTTGATAATTGAATTTGGGTGGCAGGTATAAGGGAGTTCACAGAAGCAGTCCCTCAGCACTTCTTTTGTTTAAATGTTTTTCATAATATGGTAAGAAAAAAATCACTTACTCTTTTTAAGCCTTGGTGCCACGTGCTTGGATTGAGTGGTAACTATTAGGTTAAACCATATGAAGCTGCCATTTTTGTAGATGAAAAACAGTTGAATATCACCACCTTTAAGTGGTTGGACTCAACCCAAACCAAAGACCCTCAAAATGCCTTTCATCTGTGACATTCTATCCATAATCCTGGACAGAGCTAAACTCTGCAAAAAGTTCAGTGTCCAAAGCTGTCAGGCAATACTCTTCAGGGGTAGGTACCACAGTAGCCCACCTTCAACAACTGTTTCCAGGGTAACTGTATTGTCAACAGAAAGACACGGTCATCATAAAGGCCATAGCTCTTGCCAGCCCTGATGTGATGGCTGAGCCCACCAGTCACTGGTCATGTTGTGCTCTCCATATGCAATTTACCTGGGAACCTCCCTTATGCATGTTTCACATCATTCATAGTCTATGAAATAAAGCAGGTCAGGGCCAATTCCACAAAAACACCACTTCCTCCTAGTGCAGATGGTAGAAGCCCTGAGAGACTGACATTCTGCCAGTTTCTAAATTTAGTCCTAGCCTTACCTCCCAAATTAAACAAGATAGCAAATACTTTTGGTATCGTACTTCAGAATGGGGAAAGTTGTCCAATTTAACAGGGATGTGTAAACATTTCCTTTCTCATCCTGATGTTCTACCAGGCCCTTTCAAGGTCTTTTCCCATTAATTTTTGTAATTTTAAATATCTTATCTAATAAGTTTATTTACCTGAACTAGGCAGATTAAATGAAGCTGAATTCCTTGGTCTGTAAGTGATTAGTGTAGGCAGTTAAAGCCTGCCAAACTTATGGGCAAGGTTTTGAGTTTCTAGCCTGAGCTTTCTTCTGTTTCATGGTTAATAAGAGCATTCCAACCCTAGCCAACCTTATTGTAACCTCTGGTCCTCTATGTTCAAAGATTGGATGAGAACATTCAGAAGCACGACTTTTATTGTTTGTAGGTGAGTACTGCCATTTTTTTGTGAAGTACTACACATAATTAAGCAACCAACTTCTAAAGCAAATCACTTTTATGAGTCATAACTGTTTCTATTGTTTGGGATCAACCGTCCTTGCAGTGACTCTTGCAAAGAAAAATATCCTGACACTAGACATCAACCTAAGCCTATAAATTGGCTAATGATAAAGGTGGCTATTCTACTTTCAAGGTTGAAACAACCGAAGTCAAAACATAACTAGACAAATGCTCACAGCTTAAGTGTGTACTGTGCATGTGTGTATTAAGGAAAACTAGATGGATACTTTAAACCCCAGGCAGTGGAAAGAAACTCAAAAATCCAAGGAAGACAGTTAACTAAATTCTCTTTTTGTCCTCATAAGACAGTACATGATCAGGTTCACGTAAGGAAAACTGAAATAGATGCTTATAAATTAGAAATAGGACGAGACTAAGTAAAGAGAAGGGAAGGAAGACGGGAAGGAGAGGCATTCTTATCTTTCCCTGCAGGTTAAAGAGATTCACATCTTCTATTCTGTAAAAACTCAAGACTGGACTTGTGAATCAACCAGTTCCCTCCAACATGAAGTGAGGAGGGCAAGGCACAGCTGCAGGTGATTTCAATTCCAGTCCTTCACACTTTGATTTTTCAAAGAGGGGCTCCCAGTAAACCCTGTGACTCTTATTTAAACAGAAGCAAATGCACTTTTTGGTATTTACCCTCTTAAGTTTCAGAACAAGTCAGGGAAAGAGGAGAAAAAAGGGAATATGAGATAAAATATTTATTATATCAGGAAAGAGTTTAAATCTTTGCATGAAACAAAGCTATACTGTAAGGGATTGTATTTATTCTACCATAACATTAAGAATATATAAATATGTTATTAAAACTATGACAAGCCATATTTTCATTCCAGTAAAAAGCAGAATCAGGCTGGTGTTTTTTTTCAGATCTTAACAACTCAACGACTTAAAGAAAACAAAAAAAAGTTTAACTTAACAACTTAAAAAAATGTTATGTGCATCACTCAAAGTGAATATTCTTAAATGTTCCCTGGTAAATGTTGATGAGTGCAGTGGTTTAGGAGTGGCTAGAACAGGAAGAAGGCCATTTCTATGTCTCGATTGTTTAATGATTACCTGTCCCATCTTCCCTAAGGAGGCAGAGAGTATTGCACAGAAGTCTATATGTGTGGTCTCAGCAAAGACAAATTTATAAAGATTTTGCCTTTCCAGGACATAAACTCCTGCATACAGGGGCTGTCTCAAATACCTGTGCATTTAGTAACTGACTTGATCATGAGAATAAATGAAGATGAAAAAAAGAAATTCATCACTTATTCAGAGGTATAAAGTTTCTGTTTTAAAAGTTGGACGGAGCAGAGAGAGATTTTAAAAAGAGAAGAACAGAAAGAGTTGCACCTCTTCAGCTGCTACTCAGACGCTGGCGACGAAGGAGGCCTCCGTCACTGGAAGATTGTACACGCAAGACAAAACAATCAGAAAGGCCTCCAATTTGTTTTCATTTGAAAACTCAAAGTCAGCTTTAATTTCTGAAAGAAATGAGAGATAATGACTCAAAATATGGCAGACTAGCTTTACAAACAGCCATTTGCCCAAAATGAATAATAATTTTAGATGATGAGTTGTAAACAACACTGATTTCATTTATTTTGCAACCAGTAATCCTGTTGAGGAGAGACAAGGCTGGCAAATTGTTTGAGTTATCTGTGATGTTTTTGGCCCTTATTTGCAAAGTTGGAGGAAATCCTGGCAGAGAGAACATAAAATGACATTTTGATGCTGATAATGAGCTGTATGCAGGTAGGGACATTTGCCAGGGATCTGGTCTGGTCGGTGTTGGGCTTCAGATGCCTGCATTGGACTGACAGATCCAGTTGGAATCTGCTTACTTCTTAGAAATAACTAGGTTTCTAAAAGTAGCTAAGAGCTCACTATGGGATGCTCCAGTTTCAATGGCAAAAGTCACTTTTAGCTCAGGGCTGGGACCATCTTAAGACCTCTTCTTGAGAGGACACTGAGTTGCCTGACATGGCCCCCAAGGAGGGCTGCCAGATAAAATGTAGAACACCTGGTTAAATCTGAGTTTCAGATGAACAACTTATACTAACATACACATATACTAAAGAGTTACTTGTTGTTCATCTGAAATTCAATTGTCCTTTTTTGTTTGTTTTCTAAAAGTGGCAACACAATTCCCAAGACAAGGAAACTTCCCATGGGGCAGGATCCAGCTGCACCACCGCTGTGGGGAGGGATGAAGCCTGTAGGGAGGAGGAGAGGGGAAGAGAGGAGCCCATGTTTTATACATGGGCTGAGAAACGGAGGACTTTTTCCACCAAAAGGAAAGCCATAATGTATCTCCTAGTAAAGATGGCAAAATGAACAGATTTCAGACTTGGGCCAGCATCCAAGGGAGACCTAAATTGAAAAGGGCAGGAGTAGGGTGTGTGTGTGTGTGTGTGTTTGTATGTGTGTGAGCATGTGCGTGTGTGGGGGCACACGTGCCTTCATGTTTGCATCTTTGGAACTTCTAGGCAGCAGTGGTGCTTAGGATCAGGAGCAGACAGAATGACTAAGGTGGGAAAGTTGTTAAATGAGAAGAACAGATGAGAAACAGGAGCACAGCCTTGTGAAGAGTTAATTCCTAAGTATAGTGCAGGCTTCTGTATAGGTCTAGGCTCCCCATGGGTACCTGAGCTCCTCAGATGCCCAAGAGACCTGAGCAGAAAGTGGCCAGATGGACAGACAGACTGCCCCCTTCAGAGTGCGGTTGCATATGTGATTCAGAGAGTTGTTATTATTTCTCAATACCAAGACTTTTCTTTGGCTACAGGGTTTGAAAACTAGGGCTCAGATCAGCAACAGACTACTTCCAAATCCCAGGGTCTAGTGAGGGAGAGAGCTTTAACTCTCCAGCTCCACTGGGATCCAGTTGCTTCCTGAATGGGGAAGACAGAGAGCAAGCTGGATAGCCTGGAGATACCCTGTAATGGAGACATCTGGGATGGCGCTGGTTGGTTCTTAAGTTGGCTAGAACTGTCTCCTGGAAGATCATATACATCTTCCAATGTGGACCTCTCCCCGGAGTGTCTCGCTGCAGCAGGGTTAGGGTCTGTCACTGTGTTCCTCTCTCTTCCCTTGGTTTCCTACCCTTCCTATCCAGTTGCATCTGTTCTGTTCACTGTTTTCCCATGAGCATCTCCTTGCTGTCCGCCATGTCTGACTTCCTCTCATCACCTAATCTTTGGCTTACTGCTTTTCCCCTTTTTCACTCCATCTCTGAATGTATTTTCCTCTATCCCAAATATAGAATAATAAAATTACAAAGGTAATGAACAATCCCCTTTTCTTTCAAAAAAATAAAAATGAGTACAATTGCTTGTTGTAGGAGCAGGGTTCCCTGAGTTCCCCTACAGCGGTTGCAGCCTTCCTGGCGAGGCTGCCTTGCAGCCTGTGAGAGATGGATGGATAGCAGAGAAGGGTCAAGTCTGGGTCGGGCTGACAAGTGTAGGCCTCCAGCCAGTTAACCTCAATTCCTTCATTTTATAATGAAGATAATCATTCCTTCTTAACAGGACTGTTGAGAGGATTAAATAAAATGTGTATTTATACATTAAATATATTTAAAGTGCTTTGGAAACTGAGCAGCACTTTCCAAATGTAAGAGGTGTTATTACCTAAAAGACAAAATATCTTTTTTTTTTTTTTTGAGATGGAGTTTCCCTCTTATCACCCAGGCTGGAGTGCAATGGCTCGATCCCCACTTTCCAGGTTCAATCAATTCTCCTGCCTCAGCCTCCCGAGTAGCTGGGATTACAGGCATGTGCCACCATACCTGGCTAATTTTGTATTTTTAGTAAAGATGGGGTTTCTCCATGTTGGTCAGGCTGGTCTCGAACTCCTGACCTCAGGTGATCTGCCCACCTTGGCCTCCCATAGTGCTGGGATCACAGGCGTGAGCCACTGTGCCCGGCTTTGGCAAAAATATCTTACACCTAATTTTACTCTATAGCCAACAGTGGTAAGTGATTATATATTATGGTGCTGAGAAATGGCATATCTATTTCTCTTTATAACTGTTACTCTCTCCAATGTCTGGATATGTGGCTCTTCCAAGATGATGAATAACGGGAACTGGTGAGCCCTCCCTGAAGTTTTTGGACTCACACCTGTAGTCCCATGAGGCGGGAAATTGCGTCAGCCTGAGAGGCAGAGACTGCAGTGAGCCAAGATCATGCCACTGCACTCCAGAGTCTGGGCAACACAGTGAGACCCTGTCTCAAATAAAAAAATATATGTACATATATTTATATATTATATATATATTTTTATTATATATATAAAATAAAATGAAATTCTGTGCTGCTGGATATGATTTAAAAGAACCTTTTTAAAAAAGCATAGTTTATCATAATCCTTCAAATGTGATAGATTATCATTTTTGGGAAAAAACATTTTTATACAGCACAACAAAACAAAAACAAAACCCCTAGTATGAAGTTCTAAGAGTTGCGTGTTCTTTTTCTTGGGCATAGGATCACAAAGAACTTCTGTCAGCAGGTGTTCGGGAGATGTGTAAGTTAATGACCATGTTTGCTAGGAAAACAGGGGAGAGGGCTAATTAGCAAAGGGAGCCTGGCTCTGGTGAAGGATGAGATGTTTGTGTATGCAGGGCGGCAGCTGAAACTAACTAATGCTGCCACACACCCCCACCGTGCTTCTGTTACCCCGATTCTCCCAGCATCATGATGAAAATAATAACACCACATAGCACTTTACAGTTTACAAGATGCCTGGCTATGTATGCACTACACACATCACCTCAGTATATCCTCTTTTAAAGCCTATGAGATCGGTCTTACTCCTGCAGCTCCATTTCACAGAAGAGGAAACTGAGTCAGAGTTGAAGATCTTGTCCAAGGTCACACAACTGTTGAGTCCAGAGCTAAATCTCAACATGGGGTCTTGGTCCCAAATTCTACACTAGTTCAGCACACCCAGCTCACACCATGCAGGCACACTGGGGATGCAGTGATCGATATGATCTTCACATGTAGTATGCAGAGAGGTATTACAGAAAAAGCTGGGGATCAGCAGACCCAACTTCCTGCCTTGGCTCTGCCCCTGAAGAGCTGTGTGCCCAAAGGCGTGTCTCTTCAGCCCCTTGGGCTTCTTTCTTCTCATCTGAAGATTGAGAAGGTTGGTGTAGCTCTATCATTCTCAATTCTTTTTAGGGTCTTAGATAGTTGGCAAATACTTGAAATTCAGCTATAGACTCTCCCTTCAGAAAAATGCACACGTGATACACACACACACGTGATCTCACTAAGAATTCTTTTTTTTTTGAGACAGAGTTTCACTCTTACCGCCCAGGCTGGAGTGCAATGGCATGATCTCAGCTCACTGCAACCTCCGCCTCTTGGGTTCAAGCAATTCTCCTGCCTCAGCCTCCGGGGTAGCTGGGATTACAGAGGTTCACTATCAAGCCCTGCTAATTTTTGTATTTTCAGTAGAGATGAGGTTTCATCATGTTGGCCAGGCTGATCTCAAACTCCTGACCTCAAATGATCCACCCACTTCAGCCTCCTAAAGTGCTGAGATTACAGGTGTGAGCCACTGTGCCCAGCCTCACTAGGAATTTTAATACATCCCTAGATCCCAGTAAGACTAGATGGCTTGGACTAGTTGATTTTTGAGGTCTTTTTATACTCTTAAATTCTATCATACATCCTCTTTCTACAAGCATATTCATTTATATCTGCTTATAGTCTCATATGTATGTGAACACTTAAGTAGTAGGACACTATTCACATTTATAATGGAAAAATGTATGTTTTGGGAAAACAAAAGAAGTTTTACTGGGCTAAGGCCTGAAGTGTGGCTTTAGAAGTAGAGGACAGTGTGTCTTGAACAGTGCTGTTTAGTAGTGACAAATAACAATTTATTTAAGAATGATGCCAGGCACGGTGGCTGATACCTGTACTCCCAGCACTTTGGGAGGCTGAGACAAGCAAGACCAGCCTGGCCAACATGGCAAAACCCCATCTCTACTAAAAATACAAAAATTAGCTAGGTTTGGTGGTGGGAAAGTGCAATCCCAGCTACTTGGGAGGCGGAGGCAGAAAATTGCTTGAACTCAAACCAGGGAGGCAGAGGTTGTGGGGAGCCAGTATCTCATCATTGCACTCCAGCCTGGGCAACAAGAGCAAAACTCCATCTCAAAAAAAAAAAAAAAAAAAAAAGAATGTATTATAGGCATGAATTTCATTTATTTTTTGTTTATGCAATGACTGAAAGTGGTGTATTTTTAGGAATAGTAACTGATGGTGACACAGGAATAAAAGCTGGACATTTCTTGTCTAAGAAATAATACCTTAAAATGGGTTAACTTAATCCAATTAGTTTTTCAGATAGAAATTATTTAATTACTAATGACTTCTAGCCTGTCAGGTTTTTCTGGGTTTTCTCATAGTCTAACCCCAATTTAGCTAATCAAGACCCTCTTTTTAAAAATGCCACTTTGCAATGATTTCAGAAACAGAATAATTAAACACTTGAGTTACCCAAGAATAACCTTAATAAGAAATGAATAGAAACTATATGAAGAAAATTAGAGAATCTTTAAAACAGACTTGAGTGAATGGAGATATATTTCTTATTCCTGAATGAAGAGACTGCATATTGTGAAGAAGTCATCTCTTCCCAGACCATTCTATAGATTTAATATAATTCAAATCAGCATTCTGGAAGGATTCATTTAGTAATTTAATAAAATGTTTTTAGGGGGTGGAGAGATAGGGCAGGGAGAGTATTAGGAGAAATACCTAATGCTGATGACTGGGTGATGGATGTGGCAAAGCACTGTGTCAAGTGTATACCTATGTAACAAACCTGCATGTTTTGCACATGTACCCCAGAACTTAAAGTATAATAAAAAATATTTTATAGTTATTCTGAAAGAATAAACTGGGTGGTGAAGCTAAGGAAGCTAAAAAAGGCAATATGAGATGTTAGAATCTACTCTAAAACCAGAATAATGAAATATTGCATTAGTGGTGAAAAAAACCAATAGGTCAATGCAAGAGAAATAACAGTTCAAAAAGAAACCTTAAGGATTCATTATTTGTTAAAATACAAGGAAAGGAAAGATTATGAAATAGATAAGAATAAGGGGGCTATCTGAAGTTAGAGCTGCACCTTGCAACTATACTAAAATACATTTCTGAAAAGCATATAATTAAATGTAAAAAATAAACTCTAAAAACTTTTTTTTTTTGAGATGGAGTCTTGCTCTGTTACCCAGGCTAGAGTGCAGTGGCCTGACCTAGGCTAACTGCAACCTCCATTTCCTGGGTTCAAGTGATTCTCTTGCCTCAGCCTCTGGAGTAGCTGGGACTACAGGCACCCGCCAACACGCCCGGCTATTTTGTTTTTTTGTACTTTTAGTCAAGACGGGGTTTCACTGGTAACCAGGATGGTATTGATCTCCTGGCCTCATGATCCGCCTGCCTCAGCCTCCCAAAGTGCTGGAATTACAGGTGTGAGCCACCTTGCCCAGCCCCAAAAACATTTTTAAAAGTCAGTATTTCATGATTTGGTATAAAGTCTTTCTAAGTATCAAATAACTAGAAGTTGCAAAGGAAGAGGTTAATAGTTTTCATTACCATAAAACATTTTTAAACTGCACATAAAAACCCTTACAAATTAAAAAGATTAAAAGCTAGGACAAAATATTGGCAAAAATGCAAATTTATAATATGTTAAGTTTTTGTTTGTTTGTTTGTGTTTTTGAGACGGAGTCTCGCTGTGGCCAGGCTGGAGTGCAGTGGCGTGATCTCGGCTCATTGCAACCTCTGCCTTCCAGGTTCAAGAGATTCCCTTGCCTCAGCCTCTCGAGTAGCTGGGACTATAGGCACATGCCACCACATCAAGCTACTTTGGTATTTTATCATGTTGGCCACAATGGTCTCGATCTCCTGACCTCGTGATCCGCCCACCTTGGCGTCCTAAAGTGCTGGGATTACGGGCATGAGCCACTGTGTCTGGCCTATGTAAGTTTTTTTGAAAAAGAAACATACATCCTATTTTTGAAAAATGGGCATCAGGCATGAATAGAAGACAGTTTATGAATGAAAAACATAATTTAGCCAATAATTCTTAACAGATGTTCAGTCTCACTAACGATCATACAAATGCAAATTAAAAGAACAAAATATAATTTTTCACTATTATATTGGGAAAAAATAAAATAATTATTTAAAATAAGAATTCCTAAAGCCAGAAAAGATGTGGTAAGAGAGCTCATTCAGATGGCAAGCATAAATTGATAAGATCTCTCTGGAAACCAATTAAACAACCCACGACAAGATCCTAGTTAGTAACTGCTAACCCAGCAATTGCTCTTGTAAAAATCTACACTATGAAAACAATCAGAAATTCCACTGAAGACATGTTTAAAAGGACGTCCATAAACAACAAAAGGTAAACAACTAAAATGTTCAACAATAGGTGACAGATTACATTTTAAATAATTTATGGTATAGCCATAGCAGGGGAAATTATGCAGGCATTAAAAATCAGCTTTTATAAAGAATGTTTAATGACCAAAAACCTCAATAATATAAATGAAAAAAGTAGGATATTAAACCAAATGCTGATGGAGTCAATGCTGTCTAAATCAAGACATTATATTTGTCTCATATGCATAGAAACTAGTATGCATCACTTCCAAATGATACAGAGATCATCTTGAATAGTAGGATTGTGCATGATTTTAAAAACACATCATGTGTATATTTCTTTAAATTTCTAAAATAAACAGGATTAAACTATAAGAAAAGGATTAAACTATTATGTAAAAAGGAATTTGTTAAAATTCCCCACAATAATTTACAATATATGTTCCGTGGCCAACTAAATTAGCTGTGTCATCACCTGGCTTCTATTCTGGTTTCTGCCACTTGTTGGCTCTATGACCCTAAATAAGCCATTTATCTTTCTCTAAACTTTGGTTTCCTCAGCTTAAAAATAACAACTGACAAGACTTCCCATATGGAAAGCTGCTTTGCAAACTGTGAAGTATCATACGCATATAAGCTATTTTATTATTAGGCTTTTTGTGTATGTCTGAGTTTAGAACTCTAACCTAAATGGACCTTATAGATTAAAGCAAAAATCTACTAACCCATATCTGAAAGCCTTGATTCTGAATGATCTTAAACTCTGTACTTGTTTAGCCATATGCAGGAGCCATCTTTGGTTCAGTACACCTACACGTGCCGGCCTGTAACAACTGGCTTGGTAGTCAAGAGAGGAATGATCAATGACATCCAGGATTAAGGGTGGGGCAGATGGGAGAAAGATCCAACCAAGGATGGCCTGAGCTCAGACTCCATAGAGTACCTCAAGGGAGCATACACGTACCCTAAAACACTCTGTGCCCCAGTGGCAGAAGTGCCTTGTGGTAGAAAACACACTGCTTTATACCTGGGCTATACTGAAAGGAACACAGGTCTTTGCCAACCCTAGTTTGCACTCCTTTTGAAGTTAGATCATTGGTGTCAAACAAACTGGGAAATAAAGAAGGCTGACTTTATTATTAGCTTGACAAAGGTGGAATGGATGCGGGGCATATAGCCCATGATATATTCCAAATCTGATATATTTTCTCACCAAACAAAACAAAATGACAGTGAATTTTAGCTTAGCAAGTTGCAGGTTCAATGGCAGCACTGATTTATAGCCAGGCCTGTTCTGTAATCAGGACTGAAGGATGGAGTGGGGAAAGGTACATTCCTCCATTCATATTTGGCTCGTTGTTTCCTTCACTTTCTCTTTTCTCTCTATGGGCACAATGCTGAGAACAGTTATTTAACTTGCAGTGTGGGAGAGAGACCAGGCATTCATCTGTCAGAGAAGCTATCCAATTTTTCTGACTTTTCGAGCTATGTTCATAACACAACAGTGAGTTCAACTTATCCATCATTCATTCATCCATCTATCCATTCAGGTATTCATTCATCCATCCATTCATTCTTCAAACAGCTGTGTGTGCCTGGGGGAGTCCCCCACCAACATCACTGGTGGCCTCAATGTTTTCAATGAACATACATCAGCCTACAAGTGAAGGGTGTATATCACCAGCCTGTGGCCAACCGCTGCAGGCACCATACCACTTCTAAGCCCTGTTATTTGATTATCACCAGCTTTATTGGCCACAGAGGGGAAGGGATAGTGTAGCTTTGTGGCTTTTCAGAGTTCGGTCCTTAGTGAACTGCCAAGCCTCAGCAGCAACTCCCAGATCACAGGATGGGGGATTTTTATGACCACATCTCAGTTCTCACCAGAAAAGGCAAAAAGGAGGAAGCAGATGACACATTACAGGACACAGAGCAATGGATAAGCCTAACAAAGCCAATCACTCCCATTCCCCCTTGTACTTCTGTGTTCTCTCCCTCCCACGTTTCCTATCAACCCTCCCAATATCCCCTCCCAAACTATACTCAGAACAATTTACATGGCCTCGGCCTCAAAGAGAAGGAAATATAAGCTGTTCATTATATTCTGTATTATGCTTTTAAAAATACACACACTCACTGAGCTTACCCCAGTGTGAGCAACTCCTTTCAGCGATCCCTGAGACAGGGGTGTGTGTGTTGGTGCGTGTACAAAACAGCTACTGGCAGTGGCACAGTGTGTTTTTGTGAGTGTGCATGTGTGTGTGTTTATGAGCGAGAGAAAGAAGGAATGTCGGTGTGTGATTCCCCCGCTCACTCTGCCGAGTCTGAGAGGCTCTTCTTTCTCAGAGCAATTACTACAAATGATTTATGTGACCAGTCAAAAGGGCCTGCCAGGGTTCTTATTTCATCTCCAGAAAAAGGAACTCTGCTGGAATGTTATCAGGGAGCTTGGGATTAAACTGACAGCTGCCTTTTGTTTTCCCTGTGAAAGAGCTTCTCCTTTGGACTGTGGCATTTGGTCTCCACACAGACAGCCAGAACTTAATGTAGGCAAAGACCAGCTAGAAAAGGGCCACAAGAGAAGGGAAACATTTTAATGGAAAAGGAGAGGTTTCTTTCTTTCCCTTCTGTATTTATCTTGAGAGGATGTGCTCTTAGCCGCTGATTTTAGGAGGCAGCCTGGCTCATGTGGGATTGGAATGTTGTTGATTTTTTTTCACTGTACAGAAGCAGCCACAGCACCAAACCTCTACCCTCTGTTTTTGCTAGAGAGGAAAACAAAGGCTCCTTCCAATGTAGCTTGTGGAGATATGACCCCGGTCCCCACCCTCTGCTAAACTGTGCACCGGCACACGTCAGTCATGGGGCAGGGGGTGGCAAACAAGGCAGGATGGGAAACATGCTATCATAGGTACAGGCAGGAAAACTCTGTGGACCAAAACCATGGAACTCATATGTGTTCTCACCCTCTGAGACCCAAACTCTAACAGAGAATTGCCATTTTCATAAATCCTCAGCTGCAGGCTTGGCTGGTCATAACTCGCCCCACATGTGAGCCCCCACCTTCCTGACTCCCACCTGGTTTGCTGTGTGAAGACAGCACAGGGGTGATCAGTCGGGCTGATTAAAGAAATACACATTCACACCTGCATGTGCAGGCACACACACACACACACACACACACACACACACACACACACACAAGAATGCTCCAGTGACTGCATAATAAAGCTTTGTAGATGAATAACAGTAGATACAAATTAAGGAATCTCTCAGGGGATCAAGAAAAGAGTTTAGTGAATAGTGATTGGTGGGTGGATAGCTATAAAGGGAAGGGAAATAAAGGAAGACATGGACTGTAAAATCATCTTTATAGTCTTATATTCAGGCATTCTAGCTAAAAATACATTTTTTGACTTGTGATTTCCAAATTTCATTTTTACTAATGCTTTGCCAAGAGGTGTCATGCAATGCGTAAACCCAAATTGATTTTTTTTTAAGAGACAGGGTCTGGCTCTGTCACCCAGGCTGGAGTGCAGTGGCCCCACCATGGCTCACTGCAGCCTCAAACTCCTGAGCTCAAGTGATCCTATGGCCTCAGCCTCCTGAGTAGCTGGCATTATAGGCACACTACCACACCCAACTAAGTTCTAAATTTTTTTAGAGTCAGGATTTTGCTATGCTGCCCAGGCTGGTCTCAAATTTCTGGCCTCAAGTGATCCTCTCATCTCAGCCTTCCAAAGTGTTGCAATTACAAGCATGAGACATCATGCCTGGCCCCAAATAAATTTTTATCAAGTAAAATATATCTGTACAGATCTTCACAGATATGCTGATACTGTGGTGTGCTCAGAAATCAGGGCACAGAGGGATCTGTGAGATCACAAAAGGATCCCAGAGAAGGAAACTAACATTTATGGAGGGCACATTATGTGTCAGGTATGCATCTTCTAAATATTTTCCCCTTCATTCTTCTCTACAACCCTATGAGATAGGGTTTTTATTCTCGCTTTATAGATAGGGTTATAAAAATCAAGTGAATTTAAATAATTTTTTGCCTAGTGTAGGAGACACCACTGGCTGCTTAGCTAATATTCCTTCTTTTCATTAGAATCCTGATGGTACATGCAGAGGAATTTTCCTGGCTCCCTTGCAGCTAGGGGTGGTGTGTAACACAGTTCTGGCCAATGAGATGTCTGTAGAAGTATGCTGGGAATTTGTGACTGGCCCTGTCCTTTTCTCCTGTTGCTGTCTTCGTTTTCCTCTGGGCTGGAGTACAGATGTAAGGCCAGTAGTGAATATGTCATTCTGTGACCTTGAGATAACAAGCATGAGGATAAAAGCAACACGCTGGGTAGGAGATAGGAGATACGAAATAACCGACATTGCACATCAGTTACATTTCCTCTCCTCTGCCTATATCTGGCTTCTTATTACATGGGGAAAATGAAACTTTTTAAAACTTAAGCCACTATTATGCTGTGCTTCTAACATACAGACAAAGCTATCTGAACTGACGTGACACCCTATTACAGGGCAGAGCTGGAATTTGAACCTAAATTTAATTTATCTAAGGGCCTCCATCATCCCATGTTTTCAGAGGGCACACAGTCTAGAAGAGCCCTGGATACAGGGTTGAGTGTGGGCTGAATCTAGTCAGCCCATGGCTTGGTTAGTATTAGCTACTTAGACTGCTCTGGAGTCAGGGCCTGGATCTCAGTCCAGAATCCAGGGAATTGGTTGGTTCTGATGTTCTGTGAATTTCAGACTACTCACTGGTGAGCCAGGGAAAGCTGACATAGGTTTCCTAGGATAGCTCTAGAATCATATTGTATTTCTTAATTCTGAGGCAGACACACATTACTATAGCAGCTCCGAGTGGAGATATTCCAGAATGAAGGAGTTGCCAAGTAACCTGACTATTTTATTTTGATGCACGTAGACAGTAAAAGTATTTCTCAGAAATAAAGGGTCAGATCATAGATTGCAGTTAAACGTTGCGAACTGAATACATGTTTATTTCTTTTCTACTTTACCTCTCACACTCCACAATAATGACAAAAGACAGAATTTTCTGAAAAGCAAGACTCTATATTAAGTGTCAGAGAGGAGACAAAAACATATGAGGTGTTAACATAATTTTGGGAACTAGAAAGCAGATGAATGTGTGGTAACTAATTCAGCAGAGCAGGAAAAGCTGAGATTAAGACTTTCAGTGGGGGAAAAGCCAAAGAGAAGTTAGCTAATGTATGTTAATAATCTTAAAGAGGAGCTAGGCGCAGCGGCTCACAACTATAATCCTGAAGCTTTGGGAGGCTGAGGATGGAGGATCACCAGGAGTTAGAGACCAGCCTGGGCAACAGAGCTAGACCCTGTCTCTACAAAAAATTACAAAACTAGCTGGGTGTGGGGGCATGCTACTCAGGAGGCTGAGGCAGGAAGATCACTTGAGCCCAGGTCAAGGCTGCAGTGAGCTATGGTTGTGCTCCTGGACTCTACCCAACACAGCAAGATACTGTTTCAAAAAAGAAAATCTTAAAGAGCCTGGGAATTGGAGGCACTAGGTACCTTTGATGATGAGGGTGCACATGGGGCTAAGAGACAGGATGACTGGTTGATATTCTGTACTAGAAGTCATGGACTCTGAGAGCTCCTCCCTCATCCCTCATTCTGTGCATAGTACACGGCCATGCTACTGTTCTCTCTCCACCCTGAAAGGGTTGGTGGTTTACTCTTCAAAAAAGTGAAAACAGAGAGTTCTGGCATAAGGACATGAAGCACAGTTGAAGCTGGGAGTGCTGTAACTGAAATGGGAATTAAGTGGAAATCTACAACTCAGTGGCGGGATAATCTTATCTCACTCCAAACCTGTCTGGCACTTGGCTTCAAGAACACTGGCAGCCTCTGGCAGCCAGTCTTACAACTTGTAGACAGAAGCCCAGTAAACTCCTATCTAGGGAAATTAACCAGCCTATGAGGAATGATTAACAGATCTTGGATTCCCCACAGCTGGGTTTCAGGCCAATCACCACCACATCAGAGTCCTTGTAAAAACACAGGGCTCCAAGTTAGGTTGTTAATATCTTACTCTTCATAATGAATGTACAGGCAAGGATCAAGAGAGATTCCCCTGCCTCAGCCTCCTGAGCAGCTGGGACTAAGGTACGCGCCACCACGCCCGGCTAATATTTTGTATTTTAGTAGAGCCGGGGATGGCCAGGATGGCCTTGATCTCCTGACTTCATGATCCATCTGCTTCGTCCTCCTAAAGTGCTGGGATTATAGGTGTGAGCCACGGCGCCCAACAGAGCTAGACCCTGTCTCTATGGAGACCCAACCAGCAATAGAGCATTTAAAAAAATCTTTAATATAGTCTCAGAAAAGTAAAAAAAAAAAAAAAATCTATGAGTTAAGAATAGGATGGCATAAACATTTAGAAAATTAAAATAAAACTCATAAATTAGAAATATAGTAATAGGAATAATATTAAAGTAAAGGGTGGGAAGGTTAGGTTAAAAACATCTTTCAAGAATAGAACAAAAGTAAAAAATATGAAAAGTAAAAAGAAAAAGATAAGAAAATAGGGATTCAGTCCAAAAGGTACAAGATCTAAATAATGGGAGTTCTAGAAACAGAGAAGAAAAAATAGAGTAGAGAACATCATAAAATTATCAATGAAATCATGAAAGAAACTTTCACAGAACTGAAGGACATGAACTTTCAGATTGAAAAGCCCAGAAAATTCCCTGAACAATGGGTGCAAAAAGGGCCACAGCAGGGAATATCACTGTGAAATTTCAGAAAGCTAAAAATAAAGGAGATCCTAAGCGTTTCCAAAAGCGGGAATTAGAATGGCAGTGTACTTTTTGGTAGCAACCTTGGAAGCAAGAAGAAAACGCATGAAGTGCTTCAAAATTCCTCCTGAAAGTTATTTACAGCCTAGAATCCTCTATCTGGTCAGAAATGTGAGCAGAATAAAGCTATTTTCATACATGCAAGGCCCCAAATTTTGTTTCTCATGTACCCTTTTTCAGGCAGTGATTAGAGAATACATTCCACTGAAATGGGGACTAGACCAAGCCAGAGAAGACTTGGAATCCATGAACCGGGTCCCCATGGGAGCAAGGGGAAGCAAAGGCTCGGGGTCCTGGCTCAGCAGCCAACCAGACAGGGGTCGAAGGATGCAGGACTCCAGGAGGAAAAATACCAGGAAGAAAAAGAAACGGATTGATAACCTGATGGTTGCAAATGTATGGAGAGAAGATTGATCCTTCTGATGAAGATTCTCTGAATGACTTCAGGACAGGACCAAAACAACTGAGCAAGGAAACAAGGAAACAGAGCCAGTCACTGCAGAGAAAGCAAAAGTGGCAACAGAAATGTCATCAAAGCCCAACATGCAGCTTGGCTGTAAGCACTATCTAGCTAGAGTGCGCGCGCACACACACACACACACACACACAAAACGATGCTTTCACCAAAAGTTATGATCTATCAATAATTAGGAAGATGGAAGAAAAGGAAGTTTATCTGAGAGGCAGAAAGAGAACTGTGGGTTTGTCTCCCTTTTCCATGGTAGGGAGTTGATAGGTAGAATCTAAAACGTAATAATCAAGAGCTAGCAAAGACACATTATTTAGAAGTACAGATTCATACTAGAAGCAGCAGCTAAAAATTTGTAAAGCTTTGGAGAGCAGAAATTAGGATGGCGATGATGCTTTCTATCACACCAGGCTTATGCCTTATCTAATTCTGTGATCTCAAGTTATGTAACTGTTACCCGGCTAAAGATACTGATTAGAAAACAAAAGAGCTGGCCAGGCAAGGTGGCTGCAATCCTAGCATTCTGGGAGGCCAAGGTGGGTGGTTCATTAGGTCAGGAGTTCGAGACCAGCCTGACCAACATGGTGAAACCCTGTCTCTACTAAAAATACAAAAGGTAGCTGGGCATGGTGGCGCATGCCTGTAATCCCAGCTACTCAGGAGGCAGAGGCAGGAGAAACACTTGAACCCGGGAGGTAGAGGTTGCAGTGAGCCAAGATCATGCCACTGTACTCCAGCCTGGCAACAGAGCGAGACTCTGTCTCAAAACAACAACAACAACAACAACAAACAAAAGAGCCAACTAGTTACCCCTGAACACCTAACCAGGCTGAAGGTAACTTAAGTGTGTTTAATTCCCTCAGGCATTGGGAGCCATCCTGAGAGGGTTTCCTGTCTTGAGGGCCCATTTCCAAACTCCTAGCACTGCTTCCCACAGACCTGTGCCCAAGCTGCTCTGGGTCATGATTTGTGGCTGCCGTGTAGATATGAAGAAACTGCAATGAACTGTGGGGTTTGAGTAATTTTGGGCACAGCTCTGACAGCTGAAAGGCGGGTAACACCTTCCAAGATTTGGTAGGAAATGCTGATAATGTAGTTTCTGGGGTACACAGTGGCTGGGGAAATGCTGATAATGTAGTTTCTGGGGACCTTCCAAATGCTACCTGCATCTGAGTTCTGCGACCCTCCCTTTGGACTCTTGCTAAACCAGTCCAGCAACTGCTCTTCCTTCCCACAACCAGTAAAGACGGTAGGGCTGGAGGAACCCGGGTGATGGAAGACAAAGGGAAATTTCTACAGAGTTTTATACGCTATTTCCATGGCTGCGCTATAGAAATGAAAGAGTATCATTAGGGTTTAGAGTCTAATGAGGCAGCATTAGATAAGCCAAGGAAAAGTCACTCTATGTAAAATATAATTATCTGAAGAAGAAAAGTAAGTGTACTTAGATTTAGACCACATGAGAGTCAAAACCTAATTTTGATGAGAGACGAAAATTCTGGCTATGCATAAGGCAGACTAGGAAGCTAGAAAGCTCGACTTATGAATGAAAGACAAATAGGTCTGTTCTGGAACTTGGTGTCCACTTAGTATCCATAACATGGATGGTTTGTAAATTCAGGAATAACAGAAGGTAAGATCCTGAAGTGTGCTGTGCTTGCTTAAAGAAACTGTTTTCAGAAATGAATCATTTCTCTTATAACAGCTACGTACGGCCTCCTGAATAATAACAGCCCACACTCACTGAGAGCCTATTATGTGCTAGACACTTTAAACTGTTTATAAATACTAGCTTATTTAATCTTTAAAACGATTTTATGAGATGTGGACTGACGTTTGCATGAGAGATAAAAGTCTCTATTTTATGAAAGAAAAGTAAGACACAAAGAAAGTAAGTAATTTGCTTAAGATTATAGGTAATAAGTGGCGGAAAGGAATTCAAATCTGTGCTCCAAAGGCTTCAGTTCTTAACAGATCTATCTCCATAAATAATAAAATTAATACAATAATCAGCATGCTGAAGCCTAGGCGGAAAAATATATTCTTCATTCATGGTGCATTTTTTAAAGGTACTATTACTATTATTTTGTGTTTGGTATATATGTTAGGTAGACTCCAGTTCAGGCTTCCAGAATTCAACTGGGACAAAGTTAAAAGTTTTAGTTCACAACTGAAGTTTCCTCTGAAAGCGAGTTTCAGAAATCAGATCCCGGCTCCCTGCCTTGCCTACAATTCATCTTAGACCTCAGGAGATAAACACCAGCTTGAGTAGTAACACAGCAACAATACGAATGACGATGAGCATAATAAACAATACTTCTAAAGCTTGAACCCTTGTGCCACCAGGAAAAAAAATAAAACACTCATGGTATTGAATGGTAGAAATATCACATCTGTGCATATATTCACCCTGGCTCCAATATAATTCTTTCAAGACTGCCAAGCTCTGAGATCTAGAAATGGTGAGTCAGTCAGGAGGGGAAGAAGGGGAGGGTGCAAAGATAAAAATAGAGATGTTGATTGCATTGTTACTAATTCAGTTTAGCTCCAACTGCCCCAGCCTGGTGAGTCAACAGCAGTGACAAGACACAAAGAAGGAAGAAGCACGGTGCTCCGAGGGGCTGAGCGGAGGGGATGCACATGGCCACATCAGTAACTTCACGCCAAAATGAGCCCCGCAGCATAGAGGCTGTGGTGTGAGTTCAAAAACAAACAAGTGAAAGTGCTGAGGGATAAAATGGGCTGAAATCGATGAGCTGCAGTGTCGCCGACCCTCTGGTAAAAAGCTGCCTTTTGTAAGAATCCCCTGATTGTGGGGGATGGGGCCTGCAGACCGTGAGCTTAGAGGCCAACTTACACCATTCAAACAGAGTATTGTTTTCTCTGGGGTATAAGGCTTACTGTGATTCCAGACATGTCGCCATGGCAGCAGTGGGGGAGGGAGAGAGGAAAGGAGGAACAGATGGGGGTCACCAAGGTCCTAATTCTCATGCAAGGGCCCCCATGGCTCAGCCCTTTCTCCTTGAGAAGTCCACTGTTGTGCTGCATCTTCTTTCAAGACACCATTGGTGTCAATCCAATTCAATTTAATAGATCTCGAGTGCCTACTAAGTGTAGGTCTTTCACTTCTAATTAACATTAGCATCTGTTAAAATATCTAACCTCTGCTTGGTTCTGGAAAACTAAAAGGGAGGAAAAGTCCTGGTTTCCACACTCTCAAAGTTTATCTTGTCCTATTCCCAACTGTATGGCTATACAGGTTAAAGATACACAGGCACACGGAGGGAATACAATGAATGGCTGTATGTGAATGTGCTAGTCTCCCAAATGCTAACTTTATATTACGATTAGAAAGAATGAGAGTCCTTTTGCATTCTTAGAGTCCACTGTGATGGTCTTCCTCCTTCTAGTTTCTTGCCTGTGTGCAACACTGCTAGGCGACCACCTTCAATGGTGATCCAACACCATTTGCTTGGAAGTCAAGATCTGCCATAGCTGGTTCATAACCTACCTACTAATCTTCCTCTTCTATTGTTCAAATGCTTCCATGCCCTTAGAAGGGTGTAATAGGTAGGATGGATGGATGAATGGATGGATGGATGGATGGATGGATGGATGGATGGATGGATGGATGGATGATAAAACAGGCAAACAAACATTAAAAAACTCACTTCCATCTCCATTCTCTGGCTCAGTGGTCACCATATCTCCCCATCGAGAATAATTTTTTTCCTTGGTTTTCATTCATGCAAATTCTACCAGGGTCTAGATTACACCTCAAAATCCATATGATCCAAACGAAACCTATGACCTCCACCCTCTGTATGTCAGTGACTGGGACCATTGTAGTCAATCTGGTTTCATAAGCCAGAAACCTAGGTTCCATCCCCATTTCCAAATATTGCCAAAGCCCTTTCACTGTCACGTCCTCCATATATATCACCTGCCTCATCTGTTTTCATGTCCTATCCCTCCATTCAATCAATCCCTCAATCAATCAGATCAAAGGACTAAAGTCACCTCCAAATGACTGGCTGAAACCTCTGCCACCTGGGTTCAAGTAATTCTCCTGCCTCAGCCTCCCAAGTAGCTGGGACTACAGATTCCCGCCACCACATCCAGCTAATATTTGTATTTTTAGTAGAGACAGGTTTTGCCATGTTGGCCAGGATGGTCTTGATCTCTTGACCTTGTGATCTGTCTGCCTCGGCCTCCCAAAGTGCTGGGATTACAGGTGTGAGCCACTGCGCCCGACCCCAAATGAATCTCTTTGCATCCACTCCCCTCCAACAGTTTTCTATGCCGGGGTCAGGGAGATGCTTTTAAAATGATCCTATTACTCTCCTGCTTGAAACTCTTCAATGGCTTTCCACAGCTCTCAGGACAGTGGGCAGAATCTTACCACCAGCCCTGAAGCCATCTGACCAGTATGTCTT
This sequence comes from Callithrix jacchus, assembly GCF_049354715.1. NCBI lineage: Eukaryota > Metazoa > Chordata > Mammalia > Primates > Cebidae > Callithrix > Callithrix jacchus. The sequence continues at coordinate 57,152,396 of NC_133504.1, read as the reverse complement.
CCAGCTTTGCCCCAGCTTTGCCCCACCCTGCTTTCCTCTCTGCACTGGCCTCCTGGCAGCTCCACCTGCTCACTGTGTTCCTCCCAGCCTTGGGGACTCACTGTGCTGCTTCTTGTAGTTATGATTTCTTGTAGCGGGAATGCTCTGTCTCAGCTCCATCCCCAGCTCATCTCATCTGCTGACGTAGTGGTTCTGAAACTTGAGGGTCTATCACAATTGCTGGTGGGTTTGTTAAATGCCACAATACTGGTGCCACTCCTGAGAATTCCTGATACTGTAGGTCTGAGGTGGGACCTGATCATTTTGCAATTCTAACAAGTCCCCAGGTGAAGCAGATGCTTCTAGTCCTAGAACCATGCTTGGAGAATCACTGCCCTGGCTACCGTCTTGGTTTTCCAGATCTCTGAGAAGCCTTCCTTGACTGGCGCCTCCCTCACTAGGCTAGCTTAGACATGTTCATGGCTGACTATACATTTCTTTCACAGCACCTGCCCTCATCACGAGCTGCAATTATGTATCTGTGTGATTATTTCATTAATGTCTGTTTTTGCGGTTAAACTCCTGTGCATGCGGTTAGGCAGCATCTCTGTTTTCTGTCCCCAGTGTTTACTAAGTACTTTGCCACATAGTGTGTGCTCATAAATATTTGCTAAAGCAGGACTAATCTCTTCCACAAGATTTTCTCTAACTAATTGAGGTCACATCACCATTCCTTCCCATGCATGACTATTTGACTTAGGAGAAGTCTGTCCTCCTAAGAGTTGATACATTTTAGAGGTTCCCCAGGAATAGGAAAATCATTAAACACTATAGAATAGCAATGACAGTTGAAGAAAATTTGTCAGAACAAAAGAAGTTGTTACAAAAGACACTAGTGCCTGCTATGAGGCCCTCTTCCTTGTGTTGGGATGATCAAATAGGAATCTTACACTGGAAGAGCTTAGTGTAATACCTAGAATGAAGCACATACCACAAAACATTCGCTGTTATTATGGATTGGCATTACAGTAGCCTCCGCAATCTGGGTCTTGTGGTATCAGTTCAATTTCAAATATTCTGTCCCAAGGTCATACTTTTTTTTTTTTGAGACAGAGTCTCGCTCTGTTGCCCAGGCTGGAGTGCAGTGGTGCAATCTTGGCTCACCAAAACCTCCACCTCCCTGTTTCAAGCAATTCCCCTGCCTCAGCCTCCTGAGTAGGTGGGATTACAGGCATGCATCACCACACCTGGCTAATTGTTTTGTATTTTTAGTAGACAGGGTTTCACCATGTTGGCCAGACTAGTCTTAAACTCCTGACCTCAGGCAATCCACCCACTTCGGCCTCTCAAAGTGCTGGGATTACAGCCATGCTCATATTTCTTCATATATTTTGTCTGGAAAATCTGGTTGTACATATGGCCTGTATCAAACATTTTAATATTCATATGGTATATTATATTTGACTAAATGCAGCAAACACTTATTAAGTGACTATTGTATGAACTCATTTGGCTTAGCATCAGAGGTGCATGCAGATGAATAACGATCCCATAGGGGAGAGAAACAAACAGCCAGCAAAAATGTAAGACTGAATAAAATAGGTATGAAATGAAGGCAGGCATAAAACCTACAGGTATGGAAGGGATGGATAATTTCTGGCTGAAGTGGTATTTGATTGGGCCTGGAGCAGGGCGAGTGATTTTGACAAGCAAAGAAAAGAAGCAGAGCATTCAGGCCAGTCCAGGAGGAGGGAACTTAATGGGCTGAGGCTCTGGCTCCCTGAAGTGTGTGGCTCACTCAAGAGAAAGAGAAAGAACAGTGTTCCTGCAGTGATGAGAGACATAGTGAGGCAGAGAGGAAGCTGAAAGGTATTTGGAGTCAGATTATAATGCTAAGAGGCTAGTATTTTGTTCCATAGGTAGCATGGCTCCAATTGTATCCCCTGCATGTAGCTGCTTCAATATCTTATTTTTTCTCAGGTTTGGCTTAGGGAAGAGAGGTGTGATGTCTACAATCATTTGATTGGCTAGATTTGCAAGGCTGGCCTTCAGCTTACCTTTTACTTCTTCTGGGGTATGCTTTTCCAATTGGACTATACTGCCACCAGGTAAGTGGTCACAGGTAGTTACGACTATTTTCTAAACATCCAAGTGTTTTCAGAGATATGATTATGAAAGCAAGATTAGTAAAAATAGCTAAGTATAAATTGGTAGCTTCTCTACAAATATTTGACTCACATTTCTCTCCAATCTAATCCTACTCAGATCTGAAGACTTGCTCTTTTTTTTTGAGATAGAGTCTTGCTCTGTTGCCAGCCAGGCTGGAGTGCAGTGGAGCGATCTCTGCTCACTGCAACCTCCGCCTCCCAGGTTCAAGCGGTTCTCCTGCCTCAGCCTCCCAAGTAGCTGGGGCTACAGGCATGCGCCACCATGCCCAGTTAATTTTTTTGTATTTTTAGTAGGGACAGGGTCTCACCATGTTGGCCAGGATGATCTCGATCTCCTGACCTCATGATCCGCCCACCTCTGCCTCCCAAAGTGCTGGAATTACAGGTGTGAGTCACTGCACCCGGCCCACGAAGACTTTCTTTAACTGACCCTGATTGTTGATATTTTACACTTTATGTCAAAAGTTTTTCCGGGACATGCATGGTTCTCATTTACAGCTGTTTTCCCAAGTGTCGAAGAACACACTAATTTTCTTCCACTCTGATTCCCATAATGCAGTATTTTGAATGACTCAAGCTTTCTCATTCAGGCAATGATGGTATACTCAGAACTCCAATACCCTACCTCTCTCTCCATCTCTCACCCATAGCATGAAAAAAAAAATTGCTTCTTTTATCCATATGACTACCACTAGACAGGATGGTGGATATGAGACATCCTTCATGTTAGCTGCGCAAATCTCTAATGTGCCATTTTTCTGATCAGGTAAAGGTTTGTCAGTTGACCAACCTGTGTCAATATCATGGCAGTGAAGCAACTGTTACCCGAATGTCATAGATACCTCTGCTTTTCCTTGAAAGAGACCACTTTTAAAGAAACAAGAAATTACAAAAATATCACCTTTTATCAGAAAATAACTTCTGGTTGAATATGTTTTAAGGTAAAGAAGAAAATTAAAGAGAAACATGAAGTATTTAATAGTTTCAAGCCTGATATTGAACTATCCTGTCACTCATTTCACTGGGAACTTAGGCCGATGAGAGAATGTATTTCTTCAATTGCCAACACTTTCTCTAAGTGATTTCCTAAAATCTTTAAGAGACATTAGTTATGGAAAGTAGTTTATGGAAACAAAGACTGATTCTTCATTTAGATTCAGACTTAGTTATGGAAACAAATACTTATTCTTCATTTTACTAAACCAAAAATCCAATCTCAAAATATTAAGATCATATATATTTTTTTATGGAGTCTCACTCTGTCACCCAGGCTGGAGTGCAGTGGCGTATTCTCGGCTCACTGCAACCTCCGCCTCCTGGGCTCAAGTGGTTCTCCTGCCTCAGCCTCCCGAGTAGCTGGAACTATAGGCATGCGCCAAAACACCCAGCTAATTTTTGTATTTTTAGTAGAGATGGGATTTTACCATGTTGGCCAGGATGGTCTCATCTCCTGACTTTGTGATCCGTCCGCCTCAGCCTCCCAAAGTGCTGGGATTACAGGCGTGAGCCTCCACGCCCAGCCCATATGTAGTTTTATATTCTAACTTTTTTCACTTATTACAGCATGGACATTTCCCTATGTTATCAAACACTCTTCTAAAATACTTTATTAGCCATCAAATATTCTTTCAGTTGAATATACCATAATTTACTTAACCAATTCTTTACTTCTGGTCATATAGGTCTTTTTTCCAATTTTTTACCACTATAAATAATGCTATAGTGAACATCCTTATACATCTATTTGTAATACATTTCTAATTACATTCTTAGGAAAACATTTCTTTAAGTAGAATCAGTAGGTCAAGGAGTAGGGCCACCTTTGAGGAGCTCTCCACATATGGCTAAACTATTCTATACTCATATTTCATGTGTTCCATACTCATTTCTCAAATATCTGGTGACACAGCTTGACACTTCCTAAGAGAAAACCCATTGTCAAATTGATTAGAAGCAGCAACTTCTGTTATCTAAGTAAATCTATTGTTATCACAATAGGATGGATTATTTTTCTGCCTGTATGGAGCAGATCACTAAGTTTCCATTCAAATTAATTGGATGAACTGTCTGTTACAAAGGCTGTGAAACATATGTATTAGGCCTGGGGTCCCCAATCCCCAGGCCATGGACTGGTACCAGTCTGGGGCCTGTTAGAAACCAGGTGGCACAGTAGGAGGTGAGTGGCAGTGAGCAGGCATTACTATTTGAGCTCTGCCTCCTGTCAGATCAGCAGTGGCATTAGGTTTTCATAGCAGCACAAACCCTACTGTGAACTGTACATGTGAGGAATCTAGGTTGCATGCTCCTTATGAGAATCTAATGCCTAATGATCTGAGGTGGAAGAGTTTCATCCTGAAACCATCCTCCAAGCCAACCCTTGGTCTATGGGAAAACTGTCTTCCAGGAAACTGTTCCTGCTGCCTAAAAGGTTGGGGATCACTGTATTAGGGCAGCATGCTAATCTAAGTAAGCAGGACCCTGGTGCGACGTACACCTTTCTCCCACACACCTCCTGAAGAATAGAAGAGACAGAGAGCAGGAGAACATCAGGGAAGTTGGCCTGGGTATTGGCACTGGCCGCTTCCAAGTTCAAAATCTGACTGCAGCATGGTAGCTGGGTAACTGATAACAAAAAAATTTGCCAGGCTCATTTTTCTCATTTACATAATGTACACAATAGTGCCCATATTCAAAAGATGTGTGAGTGTTAAATCAGATAAAATGCTTATCCCGAGTACTACATGAGGCATCCAGGAAGTACTCACTTTTTTAAATGATTAGTTCCATGCTCACAACTGCCTATGGAGTTCAATATTTGTAGAGCTGATAAAACCAGAAACAAACCATCTATCTGGGACCAGTTCTTAAATTTCACACAGCTTTCTTAGCCCTTTCTGTTGGTAAAGCACCTGGAAGTCAGGATCATCATTATCACCATCACCATCACCATCATGAGCATCAGGATCATCATCATTATCATCACCATCATCATCACAATCACTATCACTATCATCACCATCACCATCATCATCATCATCATCATCACCATCACCATCCTCATTATCACCATCATCACCATCATTATCACAATCACTATCACCATCATCATCACCATCATCATCATCATTATCACCATCACCATCACCATCATCATCACCATCACCATCACCATCATCATTATCATCATCATCATTATCACCATCACCATCACCATCATCATCACTATCACTGTCACCATCATCATCACCATCACCATCACCATCAACATCAGGATCATCATTATCATGATCACTACCACCACCACCACCATGACCAACATCATCACCATCAACATCATCAATATTGCTATCATTGTGGCAAATATGGGAGTAGAGGCCACAGAGGCAATGGCTCAGTGACTGAGCTGCTGCTGGAGCTGTACCTCCTGTTCTGTGATTAGTGCTGAGTTTCTGGGGTGAGTTCTGGGCATCAGGCCTCCTGAAATCCTCACTCTGCCCCTTTGGGCAACAGGTTTGCTAGAGGAAGAATCAGGCCTCATGCTTTTGAGTCTCAGGAGTCCCCTTATTGGCTCTAGACATATGAGCAAGGCTTTTCTGCCAGGGTAAGTGTTCATACTGAAGCACAGCATCTGCTCCATCAGAATTGGATCTTTCTTTGAATCCACTTCTTCCTTTGAGTGACCACGAACAAAAAGAAAGCAGCTGCAGAAGTACACACAAACATCAAGATGTTAGCAGGATGGCTGCCTGCACTGGGAAGCACAAGCTTACTCCAGGAACCAGCTCCACATCGCAAACCCTCATCAGGGCAGAAGCCAGGAATCCCAATTTCAGTTCCAATTAATGAATGGGAGAGCATAATCAGAACTCTGTTTTGCTGTTTTGTTTTTTCATCAAATTGATGACATTGTCTTTACTGTGCTGCATGAAGTACAGCCCTGATTCTGAAGAGCAGAAGAAATAGTTTGCCTAATATCTCTCCCTAAAGTGCTCTGAAACCAGGCAGGGGCCTAGGGGTATTTACCTTGGTCCTTCCTATTCAGCTGAAATTGTAGAACACATGACAGGAAGGGAAAAGCCATAGCTTTAAGATAAATGAAATAGATCAAATATATCGGCTATTGTGTGGCTTTGTCTTTGGGATATTACTGAGTGTTAAAGAACTCATACTGCTGGCTTCTTCCTTCTTAGAAAATCAGTAAATGATTCCTCATCATGCAAGTCAGCCAAATTTTAATACCTACCTTAAGATTCTATGAATATGACCACTGTGAGGAATAGATAAGTTTCACACTGAAGGTTACGTGATGGACCACTGACAAAGGCAGAAAGAAACCCAGAACTGCAGCTGGGAACCCTGAACTGAATTGGGACTGCAGAGGCTAGCCCTGCACCTCAAAGGCAGGACCTACAACCATCCTTGCCCACCTCCAACCCTGTGCTCTTTCATAAAGACACACATACAGAGTACTGCTGGCTGTGGGAGCCAGGGCTGAAGGGGCAAAGATCATGAAATGTGGCTGCTGCCTATGTCACTTCTCTTGTGGGTGTGCAGCTTCTGTGTGTCTGCATGTACGTGCTGGCCTTCCTGGTCCTTGGTGTTTGCATGTGGGCTCTGCTCTGGGCAGGAGGCAGCAGAACAAGGGTGGAATGTAAGACATCAGCAGCTGTTAAGCTCAGTGCCCTGGATCATCGCTTCATCTTCCCTCACCCCGCTCTACTTTTTCTTTGTTCCATAGCGCTTGCAACTATCTAACATTCTATGTAATTCACACTCATTCATGATGCTTAATGTCTGCTAGAACGTAAGCTGCACAAGGGCAGAGTTCCTCTTCTTTTTTTCATCCGCTCACAGATTTAAGTGCCTAGAGCAGTGGCTGGCACACAACAGGCACTCTATAAATATTTGTTTAATAAATGAATGTTTATTAGCTATTCTAATTTAGATTCTAGTTAAGCCATTGATAGGTCTGCAGGCCAAGATCTGTTCATCTGTTGGAAATATTTACCCTCACCCCCACCCTTCAGGCTCAAAGCTGCTCCTGGTGTCCACAAAGCAGCTGGCTGTCCACAAAGCAATCACTGTCACTTGGTAAAATTGAGGAGGAAGTAAAATATTTACTGAAGCAGAATTGCTGGGGGTTCAGCAGCCTGGGTTGTTTTCTTTTAACATCTGATGACCACTGACACCCCACCCCCACCTTGGAATTTATTTCAAAAGGAAATAAGCCAGGGTGTGATTCTGATCTATGAGTCAAGAATATTCAAGGTTTTTCTTATACCTGCAAATCGCTTATATTGCCACTAACTGCAATCAGAAAAGATCCTACCTTAAACGCCTTTCTATCCTCAGAATGCCTCACACATTTGTTTTCAGTAAATGTTTGAGAATGATCTTGAAAGTGTGCAAGAGAACAGAGAATAAAAATAGAATCAAACCCAAGCTGGGGATCTCTCAGCTTCTCCCAGTTGCTTGCTGAGAGGTAATAATTAGGATAACCATATAATTTTTCACCCAAACCAGGACAACTGGCATAAACTGGGACTGTCTTGGGACGATTATACAGATGGCTCTTTTAGGTACAATCAGCTTCCATCATATTAGAAGATGGGAAAGGACTAGCAGAGATTAGTGCCTCTGACATATTAAAAGCTCTGTGGTTTGCATCCTACTCGGTTTGCATTCAAGGGTCACAGATGTTGATCAAAATATTCATATTGCCGATTTGCACTAATTTCACTAGTTTGTATCAGGCAAGATGTTCAATAAATGACCTAGCAAATTAATATATTTCCCCCCATTAGTTTCTGACTTTTTAGCATGACAATATCAGACACCCTGTTAAAGAAAAGGCCCGTTCCAGCTGTGTAACTGACATGCTCGGATTCCTCCTTAGAGACACATCTGCCTACTTACCGCCCCCACCCCAGCCCACACACCCCTCCATCCCAGCCAGGCCTCTGTGTTTCAGTTCCTGCAGTACAGTCAGAATAAGTGAAAAAGGACCCTGATTTTCCGGGAACCGTGCAGTCTGAAAAGGTACATCTTCAACATCATTAGCAGTTCATCTTCTAAAACCTCAGGGCAGCCCCTAGGCAGCCCCTCCTGCCGCACCCCACCCCCTCCACCACCACCCCTCTCTTTTGGTGTCGGCTTATCAAATTAATGAAGCCTATCTAGGCGGGAGAAAGTTGGGATAGGAGACAGTGTCTTAAGCACAATTCAATGCAAGCCCCTCCCTCTTAAAAAAAAAGAATGGGAAAAAATTAGAATTTCTTTCTCTTAGAATAGGAAGAGGAAAGGGAAATGGTGTCGGAGGTGGGGTGAGGGGAGGCTGTGATTGTCTCCTAGTTCCCTGAAGGAGGAGATGTCTATTTACTTTCTCTGGCTGAACATTTGCATGTTAAAAAGGCGCAGCTCCTTTGTGGGCAGGATTTATCAGGGCCACATTTTCTACTTGATAGAGCAGAGTGCTGGGTACAGACTCCAGGTAAAGGATAAAGCAACTTCCTACGACCTTCCCTCTTGCCTTTTTATAAGAGTCCCTTCCATCACGCAGAGAATCTGGGAGGCCAGATTCTGTGGCCACATGTGTTTGTGCAGCATGTTAGTGGGTGGCAGAGGGCAGAGCCCACCCTCAGCCGCAGGCAGCCATGGGCTGGGTGGCAGCCTCCTCCTACGAGGCATGGAGCACAAGGCGGTGCCATTAGAGCCTCCCCATTCCCCTGTATCCGGAGAGGCAATTTGCAGTGCAAGGTACAAAACACATCAACATCTCTCATCACGTCAATGACCTAAATATAGACAATGACTTCAAGGAAGAGGAGAAGGAAAAAAAAGGTGCACATTCTTTTATACCTGCAAATGCTGCTGAGCTCTTCAAACAAGCACTGGCAATGAGGAACAATAGATAACCAGTCAGATGTGAAGGGAGCAGAGAGGAGGGATGGGTGTACTAGGATGATTGCTGTGATAAGGCCATTATAGTTTCTCAGCGGAACATCAATCCTCATTTGTAACCCAGGGTCGGGATATCACTTTGGGAGCCGTTTCGTGTCCCTTGTCGGCTTCTCCATGGGAGCCCTGTGGGAGGAAGGGGGTATCTGCCATAGATCTTCTGGCTAAGCCGGGCTGGCGTCTTCACTGGGTTGGATGGGTCTCTGATTCAAAAAAGCTTTTTCCTTCCCACGTGGGAAGAGTGTGCTGTTGGTGTCTTCGTTACTGAGCAGCCTCCCCTGGCATCCACTTGAGCCATCCTGACCCCGGCATCTATCTCACCATCCCTGGTCAATGCCCCTTCCACCCTGGAAAGTGATTGTGGGCTGGCTCGCTTGTGTATGCCAGGAGAAATAGCAGTAAAGGGTAGTTTTCCCTCACAGTATGAATTCAGAGTTGGGTCTGAGACATTTAAAGCTATGTTCATAAGAGTGCTTACCTTCTTATAACTTGGGGATTATTCACCTGCTGGGTGAACAGAAGGGCCATATTAGAAGCTCTTATGAGCATGAATCCCATAACTAGGGACCTTGGGAAAGACACCTGAACAAAACATTAAGTATGGATAGATCAGTGGCGTCAGCAATTAGAACACAATCATGGACAATCAATTGCTGAGGAAATGTCACATGGCTCTCACATATTTCGAATGCTCTTCCTGTTCCCTCAGACAACTATCTGCATAAGAACAGCCTGTGCAGAGGCTCCCTGAGTGCAACATAATTGCCTGCTGTTAGGGAATCGGCAAGCCACTTCAGATTTAAGCTGTCCAGAACTCCCTCATTCAGGCTGAAACACAAACCCCTGCTCTTTTGTGTTGGCAAAGCTTCCACAAACCCAGCCACCAGTTTGTTGCTCCAGAGAACATGGGCTTGACCCTTGCAGACACATACTACACCATCACACAAAGATCCCTCTCCCTTTGGAAAAAGAATGGAAAATAATCAGAATGCCACTCTCATACAAGATAGGGAAGCGAAAGGCACCACTGCAAATGAAATCCAATAAAAACAATGGAAGAATCCCAACAAGAGTTGAGGACAAAAAGAAAGTGAGCCGGACGTTCTAGGTAAAAATGAGTAATAACAATTCAGAAAAGAATCTGGCTAAAGCAGAGCTGTAAGTGCCCAAGTTTAATATGAGTCTGATGTGTATGATAGAATGTCTTGGTAGCTTCCCTGGCAGAGTGACCTCTGGCACTTACTAGTCTTCTAGAAAGTGAGGCTAAATCAGAACATGGAAAATAGGGAGGTATATGTATTCAGAAATAAAGACACCCAAAGAATGACAGAAAAAAACGGCACTGGATTTCAAATACCAGTTTAAGATGACCACAACCAGAAGAGGAATCTGCTGCTCTATGATGTGTAATAGGAACAGTTCTCAGAATGCCATTCACCCACAAAGACTGACTACTGAGGGTTTCTGAAAAGGCACTGTGGATTGGGTTCAGGCGCAGATGCTAAAGATCCTGACACGGTAACAGGAATGTCTTTTTAGAACCGGTGCTTCTACTGGATTTCAGCCTCTCTTCGAAGATTCCTGGAAACACACTCTCTGGGGTCGGTGAATGCAATTAAAAATCACGAAGGACTAGAGGGGGGAAAAAAACCCAGGAAATAAATTGGTCAAGAAGAAATATGCCCAGAGTCATTTTTTTTCCAATCCAATATCTTTGTTAATTAAGCATTTTTCCAACCTATGATGAGAATACTAATAGTAATCTAATACTATACTACTCATTACTAATAAAACATATTTATGAAGTGGAAATATAATGTGCCTATTTCCAAAACGTGGTTATAAATGACTTACTCCAAGCCACAATTTAAAATGGTTTGAGAAATGAGTCTTTAATAAAGAATTGATGAGGATGATGACTGCTGATAATAATTCTATTTGGTAAGATTATGTGGTTTGCTATGGCAATTTGAGCTGAGGTGATTGCCTCAAAAATTACTGCAAGTAACTACTATAAGGAAATTTAATTGGTGATAAATACAGTGATGGTGTGTCAACTCGTGAAAAAGTGAGCCTGTAACTGAAGAATCCAGCATCCTTTCATCTACTGACTAAATTCATAGTCATTACTGTGCTGTCAAGATGATATTTGTCTGACACATTTGCACATAGTAGGGATTTAAAAGGTGAGTGCATAAGCACCCATAATTAGTCTTCTATGTAGGTTCCTACATACAATTATAGTTAATCATAAACCCATTAACATTTGGAAAGAAACAATTATAACGTGGCTTAGGATGGAGCCATAATAGCACTTGTGATAGTCAGTGAAGTGGATGTTCCACAGGTCAGAAAGCCTTGATGTTAGGACACCAGGATGTAGCCCGAGCTTTTCAAAAAGAATAAAACAAAGCCAAATAACAAAAAATACAACCCAAACAAACCACCGAAGTTCACTTTTCTTTTTAATGGTATTACTACATCAATAGGCCAGGGTGTACTTGAGCAAAGCATTTGATAGAACCTCTGGCGATCCCTTTGAACAAAGAGAGCTAAGTGTCCTAGTGGATCTGAACAGATATCACATACACACTGAAGCCTACTGAAATACTAGGCATTGTTCAGATAGTGGAACTCCAAGACATGAACAAAGCCCTGAGCATCATGGAGTTGAAAGTCTAGAGAGGCCAAGCCAATGAGCGAATAGTTGAATACAACATAATAAATGATAAATGTTGCAATGACAGTGTGGAGTAGGCACTTCATGGAGATGAAGGTTGAAAGCGTGCAAGGGAAGGCTTTGCAGAAGAGGCACTTCCTTTTTTTTTAAACAACAGCATTGTTTTATTATAATGAATTATGGTCTTTACTCACAACACAAAACAAAAATATACATGGAACATTGACTTCAAGGGTTGGTTAGGAAGTAGAAACCCTGTGGCCTCTTCCATTGTCGTGGTCCTGACATAGAGGTAAAAATCTGTGATTCCATGCTTGAGCCCAGGAGGTGGAGGCTGCGGTGAGCCACGATCGCAGCACTGAACTCCAGCCTGGGCAACAGATGGAGACCCTGTCGAAAGAGGAAGGAATGAAGGAAGGAAGGAAGGAATAAGGCAGGGAGGGAGGAATCAAAGAAGGAAAGAAGGAAGGAAGAAAGGAAGGAAGCAAAGAAGGAAGGGGAAAAGGAGAGGAAGGAAGGAAGAAAGGAAGGAAGGAAGAAAGGAAGGAAGGAAGGAAGGAAGGAAGGAAGGAAGGAAGGAAGGAAGGAAGGATTAAAAAAGAAAAGAACAGAAAAGAAAAGATGACTCCTGAGTTAAGCCTTAAAGGACTAAGGACTAGTGGAAGTTTATGAGTCAGATCATATGTGGCCAAAGCATTCCAAATAGAGAAACAACCTGTGTGAAGCCATGAAGAACGTGTGTTTGAGGAACTGGCATGATGAACGGCAGAGGTTGTATGAGGAAGGGGAATGAGATGAAGCCAGGAGGCAGATGATGAAGCTGAACGTACCAAGGGATCTGGATTCCACTGTGCAGTGATGGGCAACTCCACAGTAATTCTGCTCCCATTTGCATTATCAACTTGTATACCGGCAGAGTAAGCAGGAAGAATGACAATGACAAGAAAAATACAAATCTTACCAGGTCAGGAAAGTATTAATACCTAAATAGATTCACAAACGCTAACTGCTCTTGTGCTGTGCTAGGAAAATCTTGTCTGTATGTGATTTATGTTAAAAGGCTAGAGGTTATTGGCTGGGCGCAGTGGCTCACGCCTGTAATCCCAGCACTTTGGGAGGACGAGGTGGGCAGACCACGAGGTCAGGAGTTCAAGACTAGCCTGGCCAACATGGTGAAACCCTGTCTCTACTAAAAATACCAAAAATTAGCCACATGTGGTGGCAGAGGCCTGTAATCCCAGCTACTCGGGAGGCTGAGACAGGTGAATTGCATGAACCTGAGAGGCAGAGGTTGCAGTAAGCCAAGACTGTGCCATTGCACTCCAGCCTGGGTGACAAAGAAGACTCTATCTCCAAAAAACAAACAAAAAAAAAGGAGAAAAAAGATGTGAGATTTATAATGGATTCAAGCACCTTTAGGCTTCAAACAAATTTTGTTAATTATTATTGAAGTCTGCATTGGTCAAATGACATATGGAATTTCATATACAGATCTGGGGATATAACTTTGAAAAAAGATATCAGTTATTATCAGCATGTCAGAAAGACGATAGCCTTTGCGACACGGGGTCAGATAGTCATGTGAATGCAAGGAATAGTGGAAGGAACCGGCCATGTCTGAGTTGGGAAAGAGATGATAGAGAAATGTGAAAGCTTTTGTTAGCTCTCTAGAGGTTGCCTATGAAAAAGGGGTAGATTTACTCCATGTCAGAACATAGGAACAAAGTGGAGGTTTTATAGAGATAGATTTCAGCTGAGTGCAAGGAAGGACTTTCAAATCATTCCATATTCAAAAAATGAAAATGGATGACAGGCAAGGACTCCACAGCCATCTCGTCAAAGAGTTTTGGAGGAGATTCCTGCTCTTGGCAAGAGGTCAAGCTGGAGGACCTTGACAGTTCTTTCTCCCCGATCTCTAAAGTGTCAGTACATCCTGGCTATTTCAGATATCTGTAATTTCAAAACAATCAATGATCCTATACAATTTATATCTCTGGAAATCTAGTTCATGTTCAAGTAATCAACAAATACTTTTGCACACCGTGCTAATTTTTAAGGAGGATTAATAAAAATAAGACATGATCCAATTATTTTTCCTTTCCTCAAGGCGGCATGCCACATGATCCCATGGACAGTCACTGACCTCTTATGAAATTGGGGACTGATCCTGACTTGGCATTAACTAATAAGCAGAAATCATTCAGAAATAGCTATACTAGCAATGGAGGTTTTAATGTACTTTGAGGATAGAAAGGATTCCTTTGAGTTACGAAACCCAAACAACAAAAGCAATATTGACAGAGTGCTCAGGGCATACTGGGTACCCCATATTCTGGCTATGAAGAGATCAATAAAAAATGAGGCATTTTCTCTTCCAAATTTGTACCAATGACACAATCATGGCCACCAAAACCCCTCAGAGAATAGAAGAGGTTTCAACTTTCCCATAATCAAGGGACAATCAATGAGGTCATGGTGAGGAGGTTTCCAATTACTTGTTGCTAAACTAGTATAAGTATCAATTTCATCCACCAGAGATCTATTTCCACCTATTATTTATCATAAAATACTCAGGGTAAAACTTAACATTACACTGCTGTTTTTACACTTTTAATGATTTTTAAAAACCCAAATGAAGATCCTTCGATCTTTTTTTTAGCAAAAATAACACCTAAAATCTTAAAATTAAAAAAATGTAAATTAAGAAAATATTTGAATATTCACTGACACTAGCTTCCAAACTCAAACCCAGGATCCCAATTAGAGACTTTAATATTAGACTCGCTTGTCTTATTGCAGTTAGTTTCCCATATGATAAATACAATGCTCTCTGTTTACTGATAAAAGTATAGCAATATTTTCTATCCCTGACCAAGAGGGTATGGCCTTGCTGACTCCAGTGATAAAGTTGAGAACTAGAAGATTATTTCTCATCTCATAAAGAAACCAAATATATGCATACACTGAAGCTTAACCTTAGACCCAAGTATGGGAACACCTTCTCCTATGATTACCCAAAGCCAAGAAACAGAGCACGTGGCTAGGAGAAAAAAAATAAAATAAATTAAACCCAACATGATATCCTGAGGAACAAAGGCCAGCACTATTGCAGGGAGGAGTTGATCCCTCCCTTTTTTTTTTTGGAGACAGAGTCTTGCTTTGTCACCCAGGCTGGAGTGCAGTGTCTTGCTCTTGGCTCATTGCCACCTCTGCTTCCCAGGTTCAAGCAATTCTCCTGCCTCAGCCTCCTGAGTAGCCGGGATTACAGGCATTCACCACAACGTCCAGCTATTATTTTAATTTTTTTAGTAGGGATAGGGTTTTGCCATGTTGCCTAGGCTAGTCTTAAACTCCAGACCTCAGGTGATTCGCCTGCCACGTCTCCCAAAATTCCGGGATTACCACCCTGAGCCACCATACTCAGCCCCTCTCATATTTTAATAAGGACCGTTTCCCTCAAATATGCAGGAGGCTTGAGGGAGGAGTTGAGTGTATTTACCATCCTTACCTCTCACTCCCCTAGGGTGGGAAGAGAAGCTGAAACAAGTGAAGCAGTGTCCACCTTTATTCACTGTTTCTCCCCAACTTCATTCTTCCCCTGTGGATGTTCCTCGTGTTTCCCACCCTTTCCTCTGGGCTTGACCCACCAACAGGAATTGTGCCTGGTATCAACTTACTAAATCCTCAGCCTCAAAAGCAAGGATGTACAAAAGTCATTGCTTAAAAATTTTTTTTTTAAAGATTCGACCTTCATATTTAAAGTGAAATGCGCAGAAAGGCAGAGGTCGAAAGGATCATGTAATCTGTATAAACAAATGATCTCAATGGTCACTCGGCCATCCATTTAAGTATCTGATATTTGTCCACAACATCCTGCAGTGATCAGCCTGAATTCCTCTTAAATTTTAAATAACAACCTTGGAAGAAGGGAGACGCATCTCCTTTATTTCTAGTTAAGAAAAACAACAGGCCAGAGAGCATAACAGTAATTTATGATTTTGCTGGTGTATTATCATCCAGTAATAAGTGCAACTTGAAACTACCAATTATCTCATAAGAGGGGTATCACCTTTTCTGCTGTGAATGACTACATCGATAAACGTAGGTTCAGCTCCCTTACTCTTCATCACGTCGCCAGCAGCTTCTCAGCAGCAGAAGTGAGTCAGCCAGGGAAGCAGAGGAAAAACAAAAACAGCCAACACACAAATACGCAAGTTACTCCAGCCTCTGGCCAGGGAACCCAGAGAGGGACTGGGCAAAGCCCAGCCGGGAAGACAGAGAAAGACGGGGGAGGGGCCGCGTGGAAGCGCCTGGAGCAGTCGGCAGGTCACACACACGCGGTGCTCGGCGGCAAACTCAGTTTACAAAGAGACATCTGTTCCATTACTCCAATGCATTGTGGCTAATTACATCCTGGCCCGTCTGTGAAATGACAGCCACTTATTCTCCAGTGAACCGTAAAATCTGTACATGTTCGATTTGGGGAGTGGGGGAGCAGAGGCGTGGAGGCTAGAGTGGGAAGAGGGGGGGCAGCCAAGGGGAAAAAGAAAAGATAGGAGAAAACAGAGAAACAACACTTTCTGGCCAGACCATCACAACCCTAGTGAAAGGAGTATGATGAGAAATACAGTGCTTCAATTCTGAGTTCAGAAGCCCTAAGTTTACCAAGCAAGAATTTGTTCTCTCAGCTGTTGCTTTTCCTTGTTATTCAAAGGCTGCAGTGCCAAGGGTGGCCGCTTGAAGGTCTCCATCATCATTACACAGGGGTTGTGGCTTGGGGACAAACGGACTTGCCCATTTGCTTCAGTCCCCAGGGGCTACTGATGAGGTGGGGGTGGGGGCCCTCCACCAGCTCTTTAGAAGAATGAATCACGGTATCCCTTCTCACCCGGGGACCTGAATTAGCAGAAAGCCTCTTTGATAGATTGTGATTGGGCTGGTGGTGGGGGAAGTGGGCTTCCTGAAGAGTGGGAGGAAATCTGGGAGTTTTAAGAGAAAAAACCAGTGCAAGAAGAGGAAAAAATCAGGTTGGGGGCGGGGGAATGCCCCCCCCCCCACTTTCAGTTGACATTAAAACTCTATCCTAACAAAAATCCAAACTCACTTACGTAACTTGGTGACAGGTACAATGGAAATAGAAATGGCAAATACAGAACGCTGCCATTTTGAAAGGAGCTTTCAATCCACCACGGGTTTTAATAGGAAAGTTATCTTTATTCCCACGCAAAAGCTTTCTGCTAGAGGACTCACACACTTCTATTGGAATCTATACTAGACATAACTGATGATATTGTGGAGTGCTACTGTGGTTAAACATTGATTTTTCTTCCCCTTACAATACGATACTATATTCTGTGGATCACAGTTGTGGGGCTGAAAGTTCTGCCAGCTCTCTGGAGGGGACGGTTACCTGGTAGCTTCTACTGACACCAGCCACTAGACAGTTTAGGAGTGGTAGCAAGTAGACTGGGCCACTTCTCTATGTGGCCTGGGGATCCCGGTGGCCGGTCAGTGATTTCTGTAAGGCAGCGCTTCTTGAAGGTGTGTAGCAGTAACCGAGAGCTGGTAAATGCAGCTGATTCAGCAGGTCTGGGCTAGGGTCTGAGCTTTGCATTTCTAACAAGTTCCAAAGTGATGCTGATGCTGAAGGCTCCCTGGAGAATACCCTCCCTCACACACACCTGCCCAACCCTCTTTAGGTTGGGTTAATGTGGGGAATGCTAGAATACAGCACAGTTCCTCCAACATGAAGCAGTGCATTTAATTGCTCTAGGAATTTTGCTAATTTTGAGTCAAAATAATTTTAATGACTCTGTATCAACCACAGAGATGTCATAAAATTGATCAAAGGGTGACCACCCCTTTCTGGGAGAAGGGATAGAGGGGCTAAGCCCAGTTAGTGAGAGGGTGTGAAACGTGAAAAGGACCCTGATTTTATGTGTACCCTAAGAAGTTAATTTTTATCAGTGCAAAGGGAAAAGTAATCTTGAAAGAGTTCTGGACTCTCATTCATGTTCTACTAATATATTTCCCGTTGGCTGAGGAAACAAGCAGCTCTGGCAAAAATCTCACAGGAAGAGGGGAACAAGACAAGGGGGCTATCCCCTCTTCTGATGTGTGTTCTTGCATCGTGTTTTGGATTTAACTAGGATGAACTAAAGTTTAACTAATGTAAATGTTTTTACTAAGAGCAGGGGCTGAAAAGAGGTGACCCCTTCATCTCGGCTCAGGGATGGCCCCCTGTGTCAGCAGTATGCATAAGCACGCTTGGTTGCGTGTGTGTTTATACTTCTGTCCTGGGATGGTAGTGAATGAGTTTTAGTTTATGCCTCAGGGCACCTGATATTATGCTACAAATTCTAAGTGTTCAATGAATGCTGCCGACTGACTAACAGCACGTGAGCTTAGCTTTCACTTATTATTTGAGGCATCCTGAGGCTGATTTTGTTTTAGGCCTTGTCATATTGCTTCCAGATTCTGAACCTATGGCTTTCTGTGAAGCAGAAAACAGACTAGTCCGTGACTGAGGTTAAAAGTCCATTCTGCAGTGGGTCCTAATATATAGATACCCTTGATAATACTATACAGACTGGAAAAATAATTTCAAGGCTGAAAGGAGACTAGAGATGATCTAATTTGACTCCTTCAATTTATCAACAGGAACTTGACCTATTTTTACTCAGGGGCCTGTGGTCATTGAGAAAAAATGAATAACTAGGTAAGGTGAGCTCCTTGATTTGAGAGTTTTTTCTTTTTTTCTTTTTTGGGACTGAGTCTTGCTCTGTCGCCCAGGCTGGAGTGCAGTGGTATGATTTCGGTTCACTGCGACTTCCGTCTCCTGGGTTCAAGTGATTCTCTTGCCTCAGCCTCCCAAGTAGCTTGGATTACAGGCACCTGTCATCATGCCTGGCTAATGTTTGTATTTTTAGTAGAGATGAGGTTTCACCATATTGGCCAGGCTGGTCTTAAACTCCTGACCTTGTGATCTGCCCACCTTGGCCTTCCTAAGTGCTGGGATTACAGGCATGAGCCACCGCGCCTGGCTGAGTTTTTCCTATTGCATCTTGCTTCATCTCCCCCAAAGTTTAATGTAACTTTTCCAAAGAGGCCTTTAATTTTCTTCATACAATGACAGAAGAATCAAATATTATTTTCATGAAGGAACTGATTGTGGCTCAAAGGAAGTAAATTTAAATGGAAAGATGATGGGAAAATTTCTACCTATATAATGGAAAAGAGAATAACATTATAATTCAGGGAGTTGGGATTCAGGAACACGTTTTTGAAGTTTACTCATGAAGGTGCCTGGATGAGGGGTCTGGGGGCTGCACCACAGGGGGCTAATGGGACTGCGCAGGAGACAGAGGATGACACAGAATCTTATCAGGGAAGCCAATAAAGGTGGTAGATCATGTGGCCCTCGGCCCTCTAGGGCCAAAATGCCAGTAAGAAGACATTGAGCCTCACCATTCTGTCCCTTCACTTTCATGGCAGTTTCTATAGATAAACCACATTATACAGTGAACCCCAAAAAACAGACACATAAACAGGTAAATTCACACAGGACCCCAAAGGTGTTATAGAGACCAGACACACATCTACATTTCAGCCCCTCGATCAATTTGTCTGTTTCACCCGCCTATCGTCTGCCAGCTCATCAGTAAATGCAAAAAGCTAGAAAAGGCAGTTGGGAGAAAAGCATCAATGCCATAAAAATCACAGACTTCTCCAGTATAGGATTACAGGGGCAGGAGGTAGGGTGGTGACAGGAAATACCCTCAGAGGGTTGTTATGAGAACTATTTCCAATTCAAAACAACAATGATGATCTTCTTTATTCAATTATCAACTTCTGCTGTCTTAATGCCATGTTTAGGGGAGGTCAAATTACCGATGGCATACCATAGTTCCATCAAGCCAGCCCCAGGAGGTTAGCCAAGTGCTGGAGCCGTCCTTTGACAGAATGGCGAGGGGCCTTTCCGGCTTACTGGATCTTGTGCCCACCTCCAAAGATTCAGGAATGCTGGAGAGCACGAGCCTATGTTGTTCTTTGTGGAATACAGCATTATTCACACTTACTAAGTTGCTATTGCTATTTGGCTGTCTCTCAGACAGTATGAGAAACTTTCAGTTCCTTAACTTGATAAAGAATTGCTAACTCCAATATTAACCCCAACACTATCCACATCAAAATCACTTTTCCCACAAGAGCACAGTTCAGCAATCAGATAAGGCAAAGGAAGGCACTTTCACCTACATCACAGGGGTATTTTATACTACTATTAATTATAAGGATAGGCCGGGCATGGTGGCTCATACCTGTAATCCCAGAACTGTGGGAAGCTGAGGAGGGCGGATCACCTGAGGTCAGGAGTTCAAGACCAGACTGGCCAACATGGCAAAACCCCATCTCTACTAAAAATACAAAAATTAGCTGGGTGTGGTGGTACACACCTGTAATCCCAACTACTCGGGAGACTGAGGCAGGAGAATTGCTTGAACCTGGGAGGTGGAGGTTGCAATGAGCTGAGACCGTACCACTGCACTCCCGCCTGGGCCACAGAGTGAGCCTCCATCTCAAAAAGAAAAAAGAAAATTATAGGGATAATAAAAATCTTTTTGGCTGGATAAACAGAGCCATTCTGTACTGTCTGCTTAGTTGGAAAGGCTGGAGGATAAGCTGGCTGGGAGATCTGACCAGGTTAGATGAGGCTCCCAGTAAGGGCATGGGTGCATCAGCCAAGCCTGGGTTGAAACATGTTTTCCCAGATCACCATTATAGGATGATTCAGGTAGCTGGAGGCCACCTTGTATGTGCTCCTCCTAACAAGGCTCCCTCTGTTAAAAAAGGAGACTTTCCTTTGGTCCCAAGGCTACTCTTAATTGTGACATTAGCATTAAGTGGATCTACAGTTAATTCTCCACCAGGCCCTAGATTTTTAGCTTTCTTTTTGGCGTGATTTCTTTAAAAATACTGCATTTCAGAAGTATTGCCCTATCTTACAGGTGTTCCCTACCCTTGAGATATTCCCTCTGTCCCGTATCATTTGGAGTTGAATTATGGGGAGGAGTATTCATTAGATATTGCTCAATTCATCTTTTTCTTCGCCCTTAAGCCTCCCTGCTTTGTTTAGTTTGAGGAAAGCAAGGAGTTTTCTTAGAAAAAGGAATCCGAGTTTAGTAAAATGCATTTCTGAGAACAAGAGATTCTGAAAGTGTTGTTGTTCAGGTCCCTGAATCAAAATTTTTCACTCCTGGTTCTTCTAATATGCCTCTTGTAAATTGGCTGCATTGTCCATGTTTTCCATAGGAAAAATGGTGTTCTGCTATGTCTGGGACAAGATACTGTTCTGTATATTCTATTTCCTTTCATCCTAAAACAGAAACACTTTTATTATTATTACTACTATTAAACACTAACTGCCACTTCAAAGCCTCCCCATAGAATCAAGACGTGGTGTCCTCCTCCGTTCCCTTGGTTTGTAATGCTGAGGTTAACAATGGTGTCATGGTTTGCTTGGCTCCTTGCAATAGTATCAGTAACACAGTTCTCAACAGATTTCTGAGATCTTCTCTTCTGATCCTTGGCTGAAGTCACTTAAAAACATTCATCCTAAAAAATTCAGGTGGGCTAAGTGCCACGCCTTAGCCAAATCCTCAGTCAAGCTTAAATGTCTTAAGAGAGCTGATTTCTTAAAGCCAGGTGGCTTGCACATCTGCAGGTCTGATTCATGGACACCACTTACCATCAAGAACACGCTGGCATCATTCCTCATCAGAGCAGCCTGTGATCCACACACACGCTCCTCTCCACTCATCACAAGGAACAAGGTCTAGGTGAAAGACTCAGACAGCAGCACCAGATCCTCTGTTGGCCTCAAAAGTCCATGGCTGTCCACTGTGACATAAATCAGATCCTCTGGGAGTAAAGGGGTCAAGGGGCGAAAGTACTCTTGAAACACCACTACCAGAATGGGGGGCTAAGAATCAATTGCTTTTGTCATGTTACGCACACTTTCTCAAATACAAATCATGAACTAGCTCCATCTTCTGCTATACAGCATCCCATCCAAGTCCAACAAATTTCTTTTTTTCTTTTTTTTTGAGATGGAGTCTTGCTCTGTCACCCAGGTGCAGCACAGTGGCTTGATCTCAGCTCACTGCAACCTCTGCCTCCTGGGTTCAAGCAATTCTCCTGCCTTAATCTCCCAAGTAGCTGGGATTACAGGTGTCCACCACCATGCCTGGCTAATTTTTACATTTTTAGTGGAGATGGGGTTTCACCATGTTGGCCAGGATGGTCTCAATCTCTTGACCTCATGATCCACTCGCCTCGGTCTCCCAAAGTGCTGGGATTATAGGCGTGAGCCACTGCGCCCAGCCCAGATCTTTTTTTTTTTTTTTTTTTTTTAATGGAGGGTTCTTTCGTTGGCATTCCTTTTCCTCCTTCCCCAAGAGGAATTGAGTTTGGGAGCAGATATGCAGCGCGTGTGTATACCCAGCATGTGTTTTCTTGTTCCCACCCTACATTGTTTGTTGAAATAAATATGGAAATAAGGCTGAGCAAGACAGCCAAGCCAGCCAAACTGAAATAAATTCATCACTCATGGGCTCTCAAGGGATAGAAACCGTGCATTTTTTTCTAAATGATTATTTCTGAAGCACTGAAGGAATGGCTATATCACTAATGAGGCCTGTACGCCACGACTGCTGATTATAAATGACCTGCAGAGCGATGAGGAGATAGAGGATACGAAGGGGAGATTGTGGCGTCGAGGCGAGGGGAAGCAGCTGCGGTGGAGGCTGCAGCTGCTGGTGGCCAGCAGTGGGGCTAAGTATCCAAAAGCAACTCTTCCTGCTTTTCTGACCCAGCAGTAAACCCTCAGAAGAGCATATGACTTACTGTGTGTGAATTCAAGTGAGTGGGAAGGGGTTAAAAGCCCCCCAAAGATAGAAAAACATCTTCTGTATAAGTCTGTATATCACCATGAACATCTCTTTCTTCCTGTGCACGGAAATTCTTGGCAGCATACCAGGATGTGGAAAGACCTGAGTGGAGGCTGCAATGACATGTAAACCACACTAGGACACTAAATGGTGCCCTGGCTTCTGGCCCCTGGGATCCTCCCTTCATGGCTACGTACTGGGCATACAGAAAAAAGAGGTGCAGATATGAGTACAGTTCTTAAGTGGGACAGAGCAGCTGGTAAATTCCAGGCCAGGAGGACAACACTGGACTTGGAAACTAGGTATCCTAACGCTTGGACTGATCTTGACAAAACCTCTCAGAACTTTGTGATTCGGTGGTACTCTTTGTTCATATGATGGGCTTTAGGGAAATGCCCAGATACCTCCTGGCATGACCCATCAAGAATCATCCAGACAGAACCCCCCCCCCCGCCCCCTGCAGTGTGAGCGGCAGCTGGATGAAAAGGCCTGGCAAGGGGTATTCTCAACAAATGATGGGATCCAGTCACAAGGGCAACGGCAGGATAATGCAGTAGCTGCTTTTCAAAATGGGTGTATCATTTAACTCGAGAAAATGCACTAATTATCGTTACATCTTTATGAACAGGTGGAGAAGCTTATGCAGTCTGTTGAACTAAGAAGCTGTGACAGGGTGTAAGGTATGTCAGCAATGCTGGTGGTGCCAGAGGTTTCTGAAGGTAAGAAGGATTTGCTCTGCCTGCCACAGCGGCCAGCGAGCCCTCACACAACATTCTGAAAGGTCTCCAGAAACTTCTCAGCTATCACGTGCACTGTCCTACATGTGGTTTCATGGACATAAGAGTCACATGTGGCAAGAGTGAAGGCCTCAGCTCTGGATCTTAATGCAACAAGCACTCTGGCTGCTCTAGGTTATCAGCAACTCATCTGGCCACAGTGATTGCCGAATGAACTAAGGATTCTGGGCTATCCTCCTGATATCCTGAATAACTAAAAGGATATAGACCCAAAAGACACGTGGCTTCCAGCATTTTAAAGGAAGTATGGTCACCAAATTTACCGAGGCAACACAAATAAATAGCGAGGCAAAAGGAGAAAGACATAAAGGACTAATTATAAAGGTTTACTCAGCATACTTCCGCGTTTTAGCCCTGCTGCTGTGCAAGAAAAACACATGCATTTAACTCCCTCTCTGTAGACCTTTTGGGCAACAAACAGCCATAGATAAGCAAAAAGAAAAGCAACCAACAGCAGTCCCCAATATTCTTATTCTTCATCACTGGGGTGAATGCTATGCCCAGCTCTTTCTTTCTCTCTCATCTTCTTCATGTAGGGTCAAAGAACAAATAGGGGGTCTCAAATAATCATAACAAAGAAAAGAATTACAAACCACCCATTCCAAGACTCAAGTGCCTTGCTGCTTCCAACAGGGGAGCAGAGAGAATCCCACCAGATGCTGCCTCACTATCGGCTCTGATGCTTTCTAATGAATCTGACCCCTGGCTGCAGCTCTAAAAGGGTGCAGCAGTGTGTCAATGTAAACAGCTAAACCTAGTGTCATGTCAAGTGGTAACAAGGCCACTGCTGGTTTTTTACAAGCGCTGTGCACTTAGTAGATAAAAATGAGCATCCTATCGCTGGCCCCCACAAGTCACACTTATCAACGGTGAGAAGAAACAATGCTTTGTTTGATAGGTGTTGCTTGGTGCCCGTGACAGGAAGTTACATTTCTTACAGGCTGTCCATTAGCATAATGAAAAGGCAAGGAACAGCGGCATTAACAAAATCTTTTTGCATGTGTCCACGGTGAGCAGCACTGAGCTTCCTGATGTTCCCCCTAATAAAGAGAACTAATTACCCTCCACAGTGCCACCTGGGCTAGAGACAACTAATGTCAGGAAAGGGCTTTGACAAACACATTTATTTGTCCAGGACCCAGTCCAGGGCCAGCAACCTCCATTCTTCCTGGTATCAGAGTGGAGCCAGATGCACACAAGATCAATCAAAGGTCCAGAGTTCACAGCAGGCTGGGGGCAGTACCTGCAGACAAGGCGTCCCCTGGGAAGACTAGGGCTTGCAGCCTCTGCAGGGGTGATGCTTTCAGAGCCCACATGGAGTACAGATCAACCAGGGCACCGTGACCTGACACTGGGTTGAAGTTCCCATTTGAAACAAGCTGAGAGGCTTGAGGACGCCAAACAAGGAGTTTAAAAGGAAGGGACGGTTGTTTTATTCATGCGAACGTACCTGCTTTTTAACAGAAGAATTTTAAGCAGGGAACTATTTGTTGACATTATTATCCCCTGATTTTTCATACAAGGAAACTAATTATGGAATGGGTAAGTAACTGTATCGCATATCTAAAAATGGGAAAGAGAAGAGAATTCACATTTACTGCATTCAGTGAGCATCTACTCATTACCTAGTTTAATTCTTTCCACAGTTCTAGAAAGGAGGCATTTTCATTTTTTATTTTTATACGTTTTAGACAGGATCTTGCTTTGTCACCCAGGCTGAAGTGTGGTGGCCATCTTGGCTCACTGTGACCTCCACCTCCTGGTTCAAGTGACTCTCATGCCTCAGTCTCCCAAGTAGCTGAGATTATAGGTGTGTGCCACCACACCCAGCTAATTTTTGTGTTTTTAGTAGAGATGAGGTTTCACCCTGTTGGTCAGGCTTGAACTCCTGGCCTCAAGTTACTCATTTGCCTTGGCTTCCCAAAGTGCTGGGATTACAGGTTTCAGACACTGTGCCTGGCCTGAAAGGAGGCATTTTTAGACATATATACTTGGGCTGAGGTAAGTGAGGTTAAGGAGACTAATGAACTTGCTGAAAGTTACCCCAGTAAGCCTGGATTCACACCTTGCCTCATCTGACTTTAAAGTCCTTGCTTATTCCATTCCAGGCTGCTCAATGCCACATTGAGCATGGATCCTGTGCAAGAAGCCCCATGATAGGATTTCTGGAGTCACTGGAGTACTTTTCTGTCAAGTTGGTGGGGACTGTAGTAAGCTTTCATGCTGGCTGTGATTCTGTTCCATCAGTGAAGCTTTAATATGATAAACAAGACTGGCTTTTTTTTTTTTTTTTTTTTTTTTAGACGAAGTCTCACTCTGTCACCCAGGCTGAAGTGCAGTGGCACCATCTTGACTCACTGCAACCTCTGCGTCCTGGTTCAAGTGATTCTCCTGACTCAGCCTCCCAAGTAGATGGAATTACAGGTGTGCACCACCACACCTGGTTAAGTTTTGTATTTTTTGTAGAGATAGGGTTTCACCATGATGGCCAGGCTGGTCTTGAACCCCTGTCTTCAAGTGATCCACCCACCGTAGCCTCCCAAAGTGCTGGGATCACAGGCATGAGTCCCGACGCCCAGCCAAGACTGGCTCCTTCTGTTAGCTGCAGATGCTTTCTTTAACTTCTTTTCCCCCTAAAGAGAAGGTAAGACTAAACTGATAAGTTGTGAAATCTGTTCCTCTCGAAAGCTCTACATGTACCCACCTGATAATTGGGCTTTGGCAATTACCTTATTTCTTCCAACCCAAATCCTTAATCTACTGTGGAGCTCAGCATGCAAAGAAAGATGATGCTATCTGTCTTTGGCCCAAAGGTGAGTGAGTACATACTAAGACGTGTCTACTGTCGGGTCCATGTGCTCAAATTTTAAAAACACACCAGGCAATAACTTGCTATATCACAATTTTAGATTTACTACCCAGTCCCAATACAGGGAAGTAGAATACTTCCAAAATGATGAACTCAAATCCCAACTTACACGACTGACAAGTCTTAATTACCCATGTTTAAGGACAACGCAAAAGTAAAACTCAAAACCCGATGAGTTAACATTCATAATAAGCTAATCTAGCCCATATTTTCCCCTCTCAGTTCACCAAATCTTTTGCCAGAAAATGTATAGGATTACCTATTCATGGATGTAGGTAATTATATACAGTTAGGGTTTCTCTAGAAATCATTTCTAAAGTATCTTAATTCTGAGTCTCCTAGTGAAATTGCTGCTATCTCCAGTTTAATAACCAAATTATTACTGTCCTGCTTGGTCTGATCCTGTCCTAGTCTGGACTCCAGCTTCCGCTTCAAAAAATGAGCATTTCCTCATTTCCTGAGACCTCGCCCTTTGGGTCTGATGAAGCAACTTCCTCTGGGTGGCATCATGGCCATCGAGAGAAACCCCACCCACCAAACGAGAAAGCTTTGCCCACAGGGCCCCTGGGAGGTGCCATTTTCGTCTTCTATTGCACTGCACTGACATTTTTAAATTATAATGACTCCATATCCCAAATGAGTCCTAAGAACATTCTGAATCAGCTAATTAATAAATCAATTGCTCTTCAGGATGGCATTTATCAAATTCACAACTAATATGTGAGGTGAGGGTAGAGTGAAAGTCTGCAGCTGCTACACCACTGGCTCTTGTAGGACCCAGCTTGTTCCAAAACCTCTGCAGCACTCTGGCTGTAAGCGAAACACCTTCAGGTTTCTATGCATACTATCTGAGTCCATTGGGATACAATTTCACCATCAGAGACAACATCTTATGCAATAATGAGTAGTCGCCTAAAGAATGAAGACTAGGAGTATCCCTACCAATCAGACCCTCGGTGTCCCATATGGCGATGGTAACTGAAACATCCCTCTGGTCACACTGTTGAACTAAGATTAAAATCAATTAGATGCCACTGTTTAGATGTTGGTGGCATTCTGGTGTCTTTTTCTTGTTCACCAGGCACAGAAATGGCGTGGGAGTTGATGGTGCCAAGACAGGCATCTTCCTTCACCAAGAGTGGATCACTGGTGAACTCTCAATCCCTTAAAACCTGATACTTCCTACAGGCTTCAGAATCACTGCCAACATCCTGAAAATCAGTTGTGACAATCAGGCTGTCAGAGCAGCGTGTACTGCTCTTAATCATCTACTTAGTGTCTCCTTCTTTGTCATAGACTGTACCCTGCTTACCACTGTAGCCACATGGCTTCTCTTCACATGCTGCTGTTGACAGTGTGGGTGGGATAGAAACATGGTGGGCAGCAGCCCAAATTTTCTGTTCATCAATAGTGGGATGACATAAAATGAGACCAGAAGACAAGACTGCCGAGAGCCTGGGACTCTCTTGGCAGGGGACAGGTTGAGTGAGAGGCAGAGAGCCCCATCCAGAGGCCCGAGGGCTGAGCAAAAGCCTGCCATTGTGGTTTGGCTCTATTCTGGTTCACGCTATTCACCTTCCTTTCCTTCTGATATCATCAATATGATTCTTCTCCTGGAGGGGACTTTCTCTCTCTGTCTGCCACAACACACCATCCCTTTCGATGAGATAATGGGTGTTGACTTGCAGTCAAATAGTTACTAAAGCCTGATGGCTCCACAAATTACTTAGAATCTAATCCTGAGGGTAGGTATCAGTGGTAGGGTATGTGTGTGGGGAATCAGAAATGGCACACTGTCCTACAGAGAGGTCACACCAAAGAAGATGGGAGAGAAGAAGTGAGGGTGGTGACAGAGAGGGGGAAGAAACTAGACATGTGGCTGCATTGGACAGAGTACACAGAAGGGAGACCCAATGAGGACATGGGAAAGGTATATCCATTAAGAATGAAAACAGGGCCAGGCAAGGGTGGCTCATGCCTATAATCCCAGCACTTTGGGAGGCTGAGGAGGGCAGATGACCTGAGGTTGGGAGTTCAAGACCAGCATGACCGACACAAAGAAACCCCATCTATACTAAAAATACAAAAAACTAGCTGGGCATGGTGGCACATGCCTATAATCCCAGCTACTTGGGAGGCTGAGGCAGGAGAATCACTTGAACTCAGGAGGTGGAGGTTGCTGTGAGCCAAGATCACACCACTGCACTCCAGCCTGGGCAACAAGAGTGAAACTTCATCTCAATAATAATAACAAAAAAAGAATGAAACTAGAAGAAGGCTTCCTTACTCAAGTTCTGGGTGTCTGAATCAGGTCAAACTGGCAGAGACAGAGACACACAGGTAGAAACTGAAGTTAGAAAAATTAAGCAAGAAGGAAATCATATTTTTGCTGTGTAAGTGCGTTTCTTAACATACAGATGTCAGAGAGTTTTGATAAATGCCCATATTCTTTTCATGATTGTACTAAGATCTCACACAGTAAATGACATCAGGAGTTAGACTGGATTGAGACCAACCCAAAGCAGGAAGCTGCTTTGAATAAAATGTTATTCATCTCAGTATTTTTGAATGTTTACCTTATCCGAACTAAAGCACTTCATATGATGTCATTTCTTATTTTCTCTTTTGTAGTCCCCTTTATAAATCTATGGTGAGTGGTATATAATAGTGTCATTGGTACCACCATCCCCTTATACCTGATATTATGATAATTCTGAAATACAAACTGAATAAATACTTAGGTAGGTCATTTTCAAAATGATTTTTATTTGTTCAACAGATTGAATCTGTGCAGTAGTAAAATTACAGTTCGTTAAGTAAATCTTGAGTCAGAGTAAGGTTTAGCAGGGTAATGCTGATCTTTAACCCCTTAGTCTAGAATATATTTTTAGGAGTGGGAGGAAATCCCAACATCTATATAAACAGAGAACTCAGAGTTTGAAATGCTCCAAGCAGACATTCTTATAGTTATTTGTGACAGCTTGACAGTGACAAAAATTCAGGAGCTGAAATGCTTTCTCCTCAGCTTATGAATGGCTCTTTATGCACGTCTTGATAGATCCTTTTGGGCTTAATTTGCCTACCTACAGATTGCCGGAAGCCTTAGTGACTAAACTGGATTATAAGATGCCAGGACTGTACCTTATTTCCATTTTACTAGCCAGACTCTATCACCAAGTTAAGTATTTTTGTCTGTAAGAAGAAGAGTTTAAGAAAGAAACAATCTACTAATAATAGTTTAAATATTATTTTATATTTAAAGATGCATTCTATTTTATTTTTTGAGACAGGGTCTCACTCTGCCACCCAGGCTGGAGTGCAGTGGCATAATCATGGCTTACTGCAGCCTCAACCTCCCCGGACTCAGGTGATCCCCCCACCTCAGCCTCCCACATAGTTGGGACTATAGGTGTGCACCACCACGCCAGGCTAATTTTTGTACTTTTTGTAGAGATGGTTCTGCCATATTGCCCAGGTGGGTCTCAAACTCCTGGGATCAAGCGATTCATTCACCTTGGACTTCCAAAGTGCAGGGATTACAGGCATAAACTATTGTGCCCAGACTACAGATGTATTTTAAAATAGCCAGAGTTTATGTGGCTTTTGGTAGCAGGCAGAGCTTTTCTTTACAGGCACAGTCTTTAAAACATAGCTCCATTTAAACATTTTTGCTTCTGGCCTTCTCCAGTCTACTTTAAAATACTTATTGCATGGTTTTATTAGGATATCCTTTAATTTAGAAAAGCAAGGTGATTCATTTCGATCTTTTAGAGGAAAATTTTGTTTTTCCCTGTGAGGCTGTGTCACAATTCTTTGATAGCACAAAGGTGGGGAAAACCCCCAAAGTGTCATGAGACTGGATGGATCTGCTTCTGCCCACATCATTCAGTAAGATTTTCCCAGTTCACACTCAGGCTTTTCTGAATCTATGAGAAGACAGGCCAGAGACAGGGTAATGGGATTGAGCTCTGACTGACTGACAAATGGTACAAATTTCACTACTTGACAAATCTCCCTCCCTCCCTTCTTTCCTCCTTTCCTTTTCAGCCTTCTTCCCCCTCCCTCTTTCCTCCATTATTCAGATTGTGTATATATACTGTGTAAAAAACAAAACAAACAAATATATATATATGGTTATTTTCTTCTGGGTCAGCCTAGACCCTTGTTTGTCCAGGATGGTGTGGGAAGTTGGGTGCAGAGGGCAGTGTGGCGAGAACAAGATCACTCAGATTCAGTCTGTTGAGCAATCATAAAAATACTGTTCAAGGAGTCCTGCAAGAGGCACATGGAATCCCACGGTGCTTGTTTTACACATGTTTCCATGTATACCTGATACTGTGCCTCTCCCTCAAACACCTGGGACAGCTCAGTTCATGGGGAGGTATCAGATAAACTGGAATACTGTTTTCTGGGCTTCTGTACAAAGCATTTTAAATATGATTTAGGTAATTGGGAACTGATTAAGATACAAAGTGCCACTGCTAGCACTAGGAAGCATAATTGCCCAGGTGAATAGGAACAATTAAATACAGTAGGTAAAATCTTCGAAAATTCTGTGTAGCCATGCCCTGTTGCTGATCACCAAACTCATGGTAATGAAAGAAAACATACTTCACCTGATTATTGTGACAACTGAATACACTGCTGCTTCTATTGTTGTGAACGGCTTGCTTGAAAAGGAAAGTTAATCTAGAAGGATGGATAACTGAGTGGCAAGCCTAGGTCTCAAAGCATAGCTCTCTTCACCAGAAAGCTACATGGGACTCAGGAAGAAGCAGAATTCAGGATATTTTGTTTATTTGTTTACTTGGTAGTATGTTTCATCTGGGCAGGAGACTATTTTAGGGATCCCCCGTCTCATCCATTTGATCTATTTTTCTCTTAAGCATATGTGCTTAGTAAATTATATATTGTAAGTGACCCTGGGGTGTGCAATCTTATCTCTTTTAATATACTTTTCCATTCTGACAAGGAGCTTCAGTGGCTTGGAATAATCCTCTTCAATTGACAAAAGAAGTCCCCAATTTCTAAGTTTTTAAACCATTAGTGGCTGATCAGTTGCAACAAATATGCTGCCACTGCTGCTGCTGCACCTAATGATTGAATTTTAAATATTCATGATGGATGGATGTCTGTGTGTGCGCACAGAAATGACAGCATCCATGGCTGCTTCTCACCAGGGCACCGTTAAAGCTGAGGCAGGAGCTGCATATGTCAGATATTTTCAGGTTAAATATTCCAGTCATTAAAAAAATTATTCTCATACAGATCCAGAAGCATTAACGCGTGAGATAAATGCATCTACAAACACAACAACATTGAAATGGGTAGAGTCCTTCCCTCAAAAATAGCCCTTTAATGATTGAACAAAAAAACAACATTGAACACACCTGCAATTCTGACAGTGGCTATTTTTGGGCATTGTGATTTTTGGTGATTTTAATTTTCTTATTTTTACCTATCTGTACAAATTATTTTTCTAATAAAAGTTCATGAAAATCCCAAGCTAAGCAAAAATAATATCATAATAAAATGTTGACCAATTAAAAAATTCTTGAGAGATATGCACTTACAGCTTATATCGCTAAACACAAAAGAAAAGAATAGAATAAGTTTTGTCTAAGTTTTAGCTATGAAATAGGTGGGAAGTAAGATTGTTTTCCCTCTAAGACTATAGAAAAGGGAAGTCAATTTCTAGAGGAAATTCAATACAGAGGGTATACTGATCAGAAAAGGGACATGCTTTATGCTACGAAATTACACCAAATGTATTCTTTGGCCATCATTTTGGGCTCAGATTATAAACAATTAAGAAAAATTAGCTGAAATGAAAATGCCCCCCATTTCAACCTGCTAGAATGAGCCCCTATGTCTTTCTGTTTCTTTTCCTTCTTGCTCAGCAATCTCTATGACCCCTTTCCACTGCTCTCCTTTTCTGGCAATGTTCTTCCTGACACATACACTATTAAATCGTACTGTTTCTTGCACTGTGCACTAAGATCATCTTTTTTTCAAATGGATTCCTATTTAATAGTCTGTATGACTATCCTAATCACAGAAAAGGAGAACAATAATGAACAAACACAGGTATTACAGACAGCAAGACCAGACATACTTGAATTGCTCTATAGGTGTGAATACACACTTAGGTTCACGATTCTGTAATCAGATTCTAGGAGTTCTCGGGACCAGAGACTAAGTGGTTAAAAGGAAAACTGTATGAACTGCTTGGCTATGATTGGTCCTTAGGAACTTCCTGTAGAAAAGGATTAGAGCAAATAACTGAAAGGAGGGCCCAGATGCTGTGTCTACAAGAAACATGGGGCAGAGACAAATAAGACAAGATCTGACCTCATAGCTGATAAACGTTAAACTGTGCTTCTGGGGTTGGCTCTCCCCAGTTAAGAGGTTATATCATGAGTTTGTTCACAGGAAGGAGGAACAGCAGGAATGGGTGATGATGAAGGTAAAAGGAGCCTTATTAGGAAAGAATAATTTTACATTTTGATTCTGAGGATTACTTGTATTGTAACAATATTGCACGTGATGGCAACAGAACCCTGAAATACACACTAGTTAACCCAAATGGGATCCACTGTAACTTAACCACTCAGATTTTAATTTGTCATGTTTGCTCTACCCTATCAAAATATCCTTTTATGGTTCATTTGTGGATCAGCATGTTTCCTTGCAATGTTACATAAAATTCTGAAAGGCGATTTTTCTGTAACTGTTAACATTTTAAATAATATTTGGTACATTTATAGGAGTTACAGAGAAAATGATCTACTGAGGAAATGAAACATGGCTTGATATGCTAACTATAAACAAATATATGCATGGACCTTTATACTATGTAAAAAAAAAATGTGTTTCATGTCTTACATGAGATTCAGACAAATAGCACTGGTACTGTCAACCAACTTTTCAGTTTGCTTAAAATTCTTACTTGCGTGACACTAAATTTTACTAGATTTAGTAAAATTTCCCTCTCTACACCCTATACATTTGTAGCCAGTTGTCCTGTATCTGATATCACAATTAAGAAGAGAAAAGCATGCAGTATTTTATAAAATCTGAGTTTCTATATCATTTTGTGTAAAATAGATGTAAACATTGCAATAGTGCAAAACAACATCCTCAAAGATAGTTTCATTTCATTACTGTCTCAGCACTCCTTGTTCATCCAGTTAATCTCACCAGTTAATCAAGATGACCGTACATCCTGATCTGCCAGGGCCTTTCTCATTATAGAAGTTGTCCCGGTGACCTCTTTGGTTAGTGCCCCTTTTCACTCTCAAAAGTGCCCTGGTTTGGATAATAAATTAGATGGTCTTGTCCAAGGCTATCAGCCCATAAGATAAGATAGGTGGTATTATCAATATCTAGCTCTGGTATAAACTGCAGCCTTACATATTCTATTTTTTTGTTTTTTAGATGGAGTCTCGCTCTGTCGCCCAGCCTAGAGTGCAGTGGTGTGATCTCGGCTCACTGCAACCTCTGTCTCCCAGGTTTAAACAATTCTCTGCCTCAGTCTCCCAAGTAGCTGGGATTACAGGTGCCTGACACCATGCCTGGCTAATTTCTGTTTTTTTAGTAGAGCCGGGGTTTCACCATCTTGGCCAGGCTGAGTCTTGAACTCCTTTAACTCATGATCCACCCGCCTCGGCCTTCCAAAGTGCTGGGATTATAGGCATGAGCCACCACGCCCGTCTTTTTTTTTTTTTTGAGACACAGTGCTGCCCATGCTGGAGTGTAGTGGCACAATCCTGGCTCACTGCAACCTCTGCCTTCCGGGCTCAAGTGATCCTCCCATCTCAGTCTCCCAATAAGCTGGGACCACAGGCGCGCACCACCACACCTGGCTAATTTTTTTGTATTTGTGGTAAAGATGGGAGTTTCACCATGTTACTGAGGCTGGTCTCGAACTCCTCCACTCAAGTGATTTGCCCACCTCAGCTTCCCAATATATATTTTCTTTGCTTCCAAAAGGATTGTTAAGAGTAAAGCTTTTGATGTACATATATATTCATGTTAAGACAAAAAGAGGATTATTTGTAAGATTAAAAAAAAAGAGAGAAAGTGAGTGCTCTACCAAAATGTAAGATATGGTTGAGATTGAAAAAATTACCCATACTTTAAGAGCCTCTTTCCAGAAAAGTGGGAAGTTATGGTAATTTTACATAAAATATCTTTGGAGGTTTAGCATTCACTACTCTGGAAAATTGAGTTCCAGAAATTTAAGAATGTTCTCCTTTCAAATACTGTCCCTCTGGGCATCTTGTCTCTGAAGGTACCAATGGTTTTATAATCTTACGGCCTTCTTTCTGGGGCTCTTAGAACTGACCAGAACCAGGAACTGAAGGCCAGTTTTTTCTCAGATACACAGCACCACAGTATGACGGCCCATCTCCTTAAAGGTGCTGTTTATCCATGGTCTGGGACAGCTATCGGTTTGCACTGTATGTTTGACATCACAGGTTTAACATGCCACTGGGACTATTTTCTTCTTCAGGGCTTCTTAAGACTCTGCAAAGGAAGGTCAGCTCCTATTGGCTTTGAAAATCCACTTTACAGTGGCAGTGCCCAAGGCTGTAAGCCCTGGAGCTTGGAGACAAATATGGAAGAAAAGTGAGAGAAAGAGCAACCAAATTGTCTTAGAATGTAGAATGTCTTCAGGTTGTTTTCTCTTTTCAAACCACGACAATCAACCTTTTCTAAACAGAGAGCCATGTTCATACTTGGAGATAAGGGGCTAACATAAAGAATGAGTAACATGGACTGGGCGGCACACTGGCTCAGGCCTTTAAGCAGAAAGTGGACTTTGTGTACATGACCCTTGAGATTATAAAGGAAAACATGGCTATGCTTGCAGACTGTGATCCTGTTAGCATATAGGCAGATTGGCTCTCATTAAAATAATGGCCACTTGTGAACGGCTGATTGTTGGGGGCGGGGGGGGGGGTGAAGGAATGTTCCTGCCAGAGACTGACCTTAGAGGTCTCTTGAGTGCATAGCTGAGGGGTCACTGATGGGAAGCAGAGAAGTGAGAGCTGCACTTCTAAGTTTGTACATGGTCTCTCTCCACAACAAACCAAGGGGTTCTAAGACCCTGAGTACCTTGGGACTTGCTGCTAATTGAATGTGAGCAGGACTGGCAATGTAGCAATTTTCACCTGGTTCTAGTCACAGGCTAGAGTAAACATACAGAGTAATACGGATGTACAGATTTACAAATCTGGAAGTACACACTTTGGAATTACTGAACACTTGTTCTCAATTCCTAAAGATCCTTTAATCAAGTATATCCTCGCCATGGTACTGAACAAAGCTGGATGAAAACTTTGCAGGGCAGAACAATTTTGGGGATAAGTTTCTTAGTTCTTTACAACCTTTCTGCAAATCAATTTACAACCATGTCATGGTCACGGAGTAAAATGTAAAAGACACAGAAAGCACCATAGGTCCAAAGAAGTGTAAAACCTTTTGTCAGTAACTTTTTGTATTTTTAGTGCACACCAAAATTCAGAAGACTAATTTCTGTTTGTTTGTTTTGAGTCTCACTCTGTCACCCAGGCTGGAGTGCAGCGGTGCGGCCTCGGCTCACTGCAACCTCTACTTCCCAGGTTCAAGCGATTTTTCTGCTTCAGCCTCCTGAGGAGCTGGGATTACAGGCACCTGCCATCACGTCCAGCTAATTTTTTTGGATTTTTGTAGAGACGGGGTTTCACCATGTTGGCCAGGCTGATCTTGAACTCCTGGCATCAAGTGAACCGCTCACCTCAGCCTCCCAAAGTGCTGGGACTACAGGCATGGGCCGCTGTGCCTGGCCTGGACTGTGTATTTTTAATTGCATGATAGTTTTCATGTTTCTAGACTGTTAGTAATCCATTCCAGGAAGATCACATTTGCCAAAATGGAGCACTGTGGTTTTATCTCTGCCTTCCTCACTGACTCAGCCATTGTGAAATGGCAAGAATGCCTTAGGTTTGTCTCCTTGTTTTGCTTCCCTTTACCGGTTGGGCAATCTTGGGCAAGTCTTGTACTCTCTCTGATGGGCCTCAGTTTTCTTATTTATTTTGTAATTGGAAAGAAGTAATGAATGTGAAAGTGATTTACAAATAGGAACACGTGGTACATACTTTACTACTGTCCTCTTCTGTTACAGACAAGAACTGATATCACAGAATGACTAGGTGACCGGAAACACAAAGTGATTCAGTTAAGACCCACAGTCAGCCCTAGTGCCCACACATTCCAGGGAACTGCACACTTCTCACTTCTGCTTCCTTATACATACAGATGAAGGACAGGCTTCTAATCTGCATTCAAAGTCCGTCCATTTCAAATGGTACCATTTAAAAAGTTGCTCCTTTCCTCAAGAGAATAGTATCTGTTTCCCTTTTGAAAATGGTAAAAATCAAACTAAATTAATCATGCTGAGGATGCTTGTATATACATGTTCCAGGTATGGAATAAATAATCCTTGTATTCTTGAAAAAACAGACAGTTGGGCAGGTGGGGCGCTTGCAGGTGTATTCGCTAGGTTTGGATGGGGAGGGAAGCAGGAAGGATGCTTTGAGGATTATGGAGATGGCCTGGAGGTACCTAGGGGACACTCTTTAGAGGTTGGGTGATAAGAACACAAAAGCCTCTTCAGGAGGAGGCAAATGGTCTCTGATCATCCCCAAGCTTTATCTCCCAGAGAAGCTGAAGAGAACAGCCAAGCTGATAATAACACCTCAGTGTTATTATCACTTGCTGAGGACTTTAGGCACTGCAGTCAGAAAATCAGAGGATGTTAATGCGGAAGGAAACTTCATTACCTTCGGGAGTGGAGAGGGATGTTTAAATATCAGCTCTGTTTTTTACCAGTTATGAGACCTTGGACAAATTCCCCTTCCTTCCTTCCTTCCTTCCTTCCTTCCTTCCTTCCTTCCTTCCTTCCTTCCTTCCTTCCTTCCTTCCTCCCTCCCTCCCTCCCTCCCTCCCTCCCTCCCTCCCTCCCTCCCTCACTTCCTCCCTTCCTTCCTTCCTCTCCCCCTTCCCCCCTTCCCTCCTTTTCCCCTTCCCTCCCTTTGAGATGGAGTCTTGCTCTGCCTTTCATGCTGGAGTGCAATGGCACAGTCTTCACTGCAACCTTTGCCTCCTGGGTTCAAATGATTCTTTCCCTTCAGCATCCTGAGTAGCTGGGATTACGGGCATCTGCCTTCATACCCAGCTAATTTTTTTTGTATTTTTGTAGATACAGGGTTTCACCATGTTGGCCAGGCCGGTCTCGAACTCTTGACCTCAGGTGATCCACCGGCCTTGGCTTCCCAAAGTGCAGGGATTACAGGCATGAACCACAATACGTGGCCAAATTCTTTATCCTTTCTATGCCTCAGTTATTTCACCTGAAAAACTGAGGAATACAGCCTCATAGTTCATTTGAGAATTAAATCTGATGTCTACAAAGCTTTCAGTTCAGTGCCCGGCATGTAGATGTGTTCAAGAAATGTTGGTTGTTTTTGTTACCTATACAGCCTCCTCAGTTCTCATGAGAAAATGGAGGGCCAGAGAGGTGTAGTGACCTGCTCAAGGTTCCACAAGGAACCAGTGGCCAAAAGATTACGTTTATGCTCCATGTTTTGCCATTAATTTAAATCCACAAGGTTCAAATTAATGGCAAAACATGGAGCATAAACGTAATCTTTTGGTCACATTACAGTCAATTTCCCCCCACATTCTATGCTAATTCTGATGTCTAGTGTGTCCAGGGATGGGCATAGGTTGAGGGGACTGGATTGCTGTCATGGCCCTTCTAGGTCTACTGTATCAGTGACCTTAAGTGATAGTGTTGTTCATGAAACCACCTTTCAGTTTTCTTTTTTAATGGTGAGGAACATTTTCTTGGATAGCCTCGAGCTGCAGATGACCCACTCAATGCTGGTTCAGGCCTGGTGGCAGTAACAGAGAACACGACCACAGTCCCCAGTCCAGGAGATCTCTGTCCTCAGGGCAGTCCCACTCTGTGCCCAAGATCACTTACAGAGCTGAGTGCCGGTGTGGGAGAATGGCCTGCTCTTTGTTGCAGAACATGGTGGTGGGGACTCAGGTCATCTGGTGGTCTCTCCAGCAGCGTGGTAGAGCTGTCAGACAAACTGAACTGCAAAGATATCCTTCTGTGCCGACGGCCTGGTTGTAGAATCTTAGCCTCAGATTCCTAAGGTTCATTCTGACCATTCTCAATTCCCCTCCACACCCTTCTTCTATTTCCTAAATCAGCCATGTGCTCCCACCCAGGAGAAAGGGAAAACAAGCTTGTTTAATCACTAACCTAGATCCACTTTCAATTCTAAATCAATGGATTTGAGCCTGGGGGTGGCTCTGCATCTTCAGCTCCATCTCTTACCACTAGAATGCATGTTCAGATGTCTGCAGTTTCTAGAAGATTCGCCAGAGGACGAATGGGGTATAGCTGGAGCAGGTGTTACGTGTTAAGCAATTCTATCCTCACTCTATTTGAATATGAACTTCATTCTATGCTATGTGCTGGTGTATAATAAATCTTAGGGTCTGACACATTTGGAGGTCTGAGGGAATGAAGCCGCAGCAAGATAAAAAGCATTTCATGCAAAGAGATGAAACGACGTCAGAATAAAAAGTTTATCAATGTATGTATTAGAGAAAAGAAATTTGTCCGAGTGAAATGGCTTCGGGGATGTATTACAGTTAAGGTATTTTAGAAAGACCTTTCTCTATTTTTCCTCTGTTTTTCAATACAGGTATTAGATTTATCATCCTAGTGGCCTATCTATATGCATTGCATAGTGTTCTCTGCTTCATATTTCCAAAGCATTTCAGTTTTTCACGTTTAAAAAAAATCACTGGGAAATTTATAAGGAGTGAAAAATATCCCAAAAATGATGTCTGATAGTCCTAAAACCTCACATTTGTATTGCTTCCTTTACCTTATTAAGTGCTATTATATACATTATCTCATCTTTATCATGGACATCAAAGGTTTGTTATCGTTTGGAGAGCATGAGGCTGGTCCAGGCCTGTGGAGACTACATTACAAACCCCTTCTTTCTAAGTCTCAATTTTCACATGGCAGCAAAACATTTTGAGTCCACAGGAAAACAGAATAAAAGGAAACCACTGTATGCTTCCTTATAAAAATTCCTTATAAAAATTGTTCTATTCCAAATGTAGGCTCTGGAAAACTCCCACTCACTCTTTAAGACTGTTTGGATTCCACTCCTACTAGACATGGACTCAGTCCCCTTTGTCTGGACCATCCCTCAGGACTCCAGATGCACATGTGTTTAGCAGGACCCTAGCTCCTTCCACGCTGTAGTGCAACTGTCTGCCTATCTCCATAGGAGACTACAAGCTCCTGGAGAGTCATGTCAATGTCCTGTCTGTATCTCCCCTGTTCCTACCTAGCATGGTGCAAGGCACTTGGTAGCTGTCCAGTATGTATGGAATGAATGGAGAGAAAAGCCCACTGGAAATAAGGATCTTATGCAAAGTGTGTAACATAAATGGGTGCCTGTTCGTGTAGTCAAAAAATACTCTTGAGCAATAAGATAAATTTAACTTGTCATTTATGAAGTCAAATTCAAATGGGGACAGAGGAGAGAAGTCAGGATAGGGATCCTCCTGTTGGAAAAAGGAAAACTACAAGGACCAGCAATGTAGAGACCCAGAAGGACACAAGCAGAGACTGACTTTAACTCTCTCCTCTAGCTTCAAGGCTTTTTCTGGATGGGAAAGATATTGGGAAAACAGAATGAGCAGGTAGCGCTCAGAGTCGATTGCCAGCAATCAGAAAGCAAATGGTTGGCTTCATCCTGATACATTATACTCAGGCAGTTAAAGGTTGAAGTAAAGCCTCTTGTCCAAGTTCTGTGAAGTTGTAAAGTGCTGAAGTCAGAGATGACGCCACACATAAGCCCTGAAAAGCCTGTACCTTTAAGAAAATCGGCAATCTTTCACTCTAAACTTTGTGATTCTGTGAAGAGTAGAGGAGGCTGCTGGCATCCCATTCTACCCATCAAACGAAAGTATATCAACAAGTATAATCCTTGCTATTATTGAATAATTTGTAACTCTTAGGAGACTGCAACTAATAAACCATATCCGTATGCTATTTTGTAACATTAACAGATGCTTAAGGCAACAATAACTCTAAATACACAAAGGGGAAGGCACAACTGTCTATGTGGTTCTGAATTTCAATTGTAGGAGTAAAAAAATGAAGTAAATCCAAGGGAGAAAAAGTCACAAAAATGCAACATAAAAGAAGATAATTAATTAGCATAGGCA
Source organism: Callithrix jacchus (assembly GCF_049354715.1). Taxonomy (NCBI): domain Eukaryota; kingdom Metazoa; phylum Chordata; class Mammalia; order Primates; family Cebidae; genus Callithrix; species Callithrix jacchus. The sequence continues at coordinate 57,111,687 of NC_133504.1, read as the reverse complement.
TAATGAAGTTTTTGTCATTTTAAACAATAAATTCCACCCAAAGCAAATAGGAAATACAAATATCAGTGACATTAAACACTAACAAGAAAGGGGAGTGGGGAGCCAGCTTAACCTCTGCAACTGGTTTACTGCTGGCTGAGGCAGGAAGGGTTTAAAAGAGATTAAGAAAGATAAACAATAAGCTGTCTGTTGAGCCACTCTTCGTTTGGTGGCCTGCACCCAGCCAAGTGGAAGGTCTGTTTTTGAGCTAGAGGGCTCACATACATCCAACAAAGCCAAGAGAGACAATGAGGGGGTTTGTCCCAGCACATGAGAGAGGTACCCCGCCCCACCCCTTCAAACCTGAAAGCAAGGTTGCCATCACCAGATTCCGATCTAGTGGCTTTGGATTTTCTTCATTGGTGTATAATTCATCAATACATTGACAATAAGTTTTCTTTCCTATTTTCTTGACTAAAACAACTCTGTTGATTCTCAGAATCACAGAATTTCAGAGGTTAGACATTTAAGGTCCCCAAGTCTCCCCATCACTTAATCAATTAGCTGTTTGGCCTATGACCACCTCTAGTGACAGGGACCTCATTTCCTTCTGAGAAGGTTGTTACCATCCTTGAGCAGCTCTGAATATTAACAAAGTCTCCCTTAGATTGAGCCAAAATTTGTCTTTCGGAAATAACCGCCTTTGGTCCGTAGGTAGAAAATAAAGCTAGGCCATCTATAATATGAGAACCTTTCAAATACTAGAAAATGCTAGTATGTATTACTGGAGCCTTCTTTACTTCAGGCAAAACAGAGCCCATACTTTTAACCTTCCATCATATGATTTTAAGTTTTCTCACCATTGTAGCTACTTTCCTCCTAAAATCCAGCCTCTTTCTCCCTCTCAAGTGTGGCATTCAATGGACAAATGCCACCTAGCATGCTCTGAGTGCAGTCACAGTGGACCATCCCCACCTTAGTCTGGGTTACCATATAATTCCATCAGGCAACTGCAGGCTGAAAGGAGTCCTCACTTCATTTCCTGAGTATCTACAAATGCGACAGGCATGACAAGCACTTTAATGCACTGATTTGAACACTGGAAACAACCTTATGTGTAAGTGCTACCATTTCCCCTATTTTGCACCTAAGGGCACAAAGATATAGAGAGGTTAAGTAACTCGTCTAAAGTCACACAGTAACTTATGTTTCTTACATTGATTCCTTATGCACTTAATTTTGATAGATTTTTGAAACTGTAAAGACCATTTTAGATCTCCATTCCTTTCTCCAATGTACTGGATTCATTATTTCTCAGCCCTAGGTCATGCCCAACTTGATAAATGTGCCCTTTATAACTTTATCCAAGTCATTCATAATAATTTTGACCACAACAGAACTATGGCTGGATTGCCTGATGCTTCTTGGCTCTTTTTTTTTTTTTTTTTTTTGCAATGCCAGTGGAAATTATTCCATTCAGTCAAATTATGAGACTTCACTTAAAAAATGAATTCATTGTATGTTCCTTGAATGCTAAGACCATGTCACACGCTTCTGTGCATCCCACACAGCTAGTTAATACTCAGTAAAAGTCACTGAAAGGAGTCCTCTATTCTGAAGCACAAAGCCATGGAGGAGATTTGAGAGGGTGGCACAGGCACTGCCTGAGGTCTCTGGGTCCCTCTCAAGCGGCATCTCTGCTGCTGACTGCTGTCATCACCCAAGCCACTCTCTGTTCACTTGTGCAATCCCATGGTTTCTGCATGTCAGTAACACTGTGAACACATCTAGGATACAATGCCTTCAACACCGGGGATCTCAGCGGACACTGAGAAATTTAGAAAATGAACCACAGTTAAGACTGAAATCAATCATTACTGAATCAGAAGTCATCTATAATGAAGGGTTTCAAGACGAGCAGTATCTGTCCACCACGAACAAGACTGGAGTCTAGAAACCAGAGTAAAAAACAGAAGTTTGAGGCGTACCCCTCACCTCTGAGAATACCATCATGATTATGACTGTACCAGCTCTCAGGACATTAGAATACCACAATATCAAAAGGGAGCCCAAGTCCTTAAAACCGCACTCAAAAGCATTTCAGGATACAGGAGCTGCTAATGTGGTCAGTCAAATCATGTCCCAGGCATGCACTTCCAGGAAAAACATGAAAAAATCTTGGATTTTACCCTATGACATCAACATTAGCAGAGGTTCTACTACTTTTTCTTTTTCTTTTTGAGAGGGTCTGGCTCTGTTGCCCAGGCTGGAGTACAGTGGTGTGATCATGGCTCACTGCAACCTCCACCTCCTGGGCTAAAGTAATTCTCCTGCAGGACCAGCATAGGCCACTATGTCCCACTAATTTTTTTTTTTTTTTTCAGAGGTAGGGTTTCACTCTATTGCTCAGGCTGGTCTAGAACTGATCAATCGATCCACCCACCTCGACCTCCCAAAGTGTTGGGATTGCAGGCGTGAGCCATCTTGCCCAGCCAGGTTCTATTATATTTTATGTAGAATATCTTGTGTACCTTATATAGAATACCTATTACCATTGTAATAAAGAACACTGAAAATAGTGTTAACTTAAAAAAAAAATAGCAAGCAGTATTTACTAAGTGCTAGGCACTGTGTTATGTGATTTACAGGCATTCTCTCATTTAATAGGCACAACAATTTTATCAGAAATATATTAAAATCATTCCCAATTTACAGATGAGTAATCTGAGATGTAGGGAGGTTAATTACCTTGCCTGTAATTAGCTGAGAGCTAAAGCTTGAATCCTGCATTGTTAAACGCATCCTCTTAAAGAATGTGTTAGCTCAGGTCTTCCAGAAAATCAACATCGAGAAAGATTTAACCATGTAAAGAATTTTTTTGGGGAAACCATCTGCCAGAGCAAACGAGAGCAGAGAGACCTGAGTGCCATAGGGCGCAAGGCCAGAGTGACCCAGCGAAGGCGCGCGGGGCTGGAGGACCAGCCATGAGCCTTGAGTCCCCAGGGCCTCAGGAAGACGTGCTGCCGTTGCTATCCGAGAGACAAAAATCTAAATGTTATCCGGAGGATTTTCATTCATCAGGAAAGCAACTTGAAAACGTACAGCCTGAGTTCCTGAAGCCCCTACCTCCCTCTCAAGCTGGAGATGCGTGGAAACGCTGTGGGGTTGGAGTCGCTTCCATGCGGACCCTGCAGCCGCCAGTGCCCAGGAGAGGGCATGACTTCCTACCGTGCCCCACAGAACTGAGGTGCAACTGTCTGCCTATCTCCACAGGAGATTACAAGCTGCTGGAGATAGTCTCCTGGGTTGCCAGAAAGCCCTTGAGAGACGGGCGTCTCCTGGCAATCTTCCAGAAAGTTCCCCAAGAGGCATTGCCTGCGCCCTGGAGCCCATGGAAACAAGTAGGCAGTTCCAGGAGGCATCCTCGCCGAGCACAAGGCTAGGCCACCAGCGGCCCTTCATCTTCTCTCTCTCATATTTTCTCTTGCCCCAGTCAAGCCAACCTTTGGTTTCCCACAAAATAAAGACAAATACAATAACCATTTCCTTGATTTAGTCCTATTTTTCAAACCTGAGGAGAGGCGAGCTTTGTCCACCGCCCTGCACCCACTTAGGCAGGGACTGGGCCAGGTGTGATGTCATCAGTCTTGTGCACTCGGGCCCCAGCTTAGGCTGTGTGCACACAATATGCACCCAAGGGCACTCAGTGGGGCCTCTGGAATAAATCTATGTATACATACACCTATGTATACACATACCTACAACATGAGGTATTGTAGGTACTCAGTAAAAACACAGTTTGTTCACTCTTGTTTGTGATGGAAAGATACTGGTCAATTTGAAGCTCTTCATTATAGATAACTTTTGATGGAGTAATGATTAATTTCAGCCTTAATTGTGGTTTATTTTCTAAATTTCTCAGTGTCCACCTAGATCCCCAGTGTTGAGATATTGTAGGTACTCAGTGTTTTTAAACTCAGGCAGTTTTACTTTATATACATATGTGTATACATAATACATGTATATACATTAAGATATGTACATATGTATATACTAAAAGATGAGACCTTCCTTTTCTCTGGCAGACCTGAAGCCACAGTGCAATCCATGCATCATTTTCCAGCCCTTGACTCTTGATCTCCCTGCAGTGGTCGCCCTGAGACCATGGGATCTCAATCCTGCCCAGCTGTCTTCATACCTCCTAGACCACTTCTCTCATATTTCTCTTTCTCTCTGTTTTCTCTTTACTTTCCCTGTCCTTAAGTGGTGGCATTTCCAAGGCTCTATCCCTCCATATCCAGGGAATGTGCTCTATCCCTGGGCACATTCTCACTGTATAATTTTATCCGTCTCAGACATCCTTGGCCCCTTCTTAAATTTTTCTCTCTGCTCCTGCAAGCTTGTCTCACCATCTGAAATTCCAACTTGTCTACCCCCAAAATATCCTATCACTATTCTCTGTGGAAGGGTCCTAGGATGTGTGAGTGTCTGTCTAACCAGGTGATGTGTATATATGTGTAGTCTCATAGGCCTTACACAATCAAGAAATATAGATGCTAGAAATTCCACATTACAGATAAGGAAATCAAACTCACAGAGGTTTAGTTAATGGCCTGAAATGGAAAGGTGGACCTTTATTTTGAACTGAGGTCTGCTGAAATCTAAGGGCAGCTTCCCGACTCCTGTCAGGCTCCTGCACAGCTGCTTCTCCTACCTGATACTGGCTCCAGATATCCCCTGCTTGGTGTACTTTCAGTGGGCCCAGTTATCTTTTCAGAAACCAATTTGACTATGTCTCTCCTTTTCTAGAAGCCCCTACTGATTACACTCCAGGATTAAGACCTTATGAGCTGGTGTGGCCCGTGGTTACCAAACTGATCTGCATACTGAAATCGCCTGGAGAGCTTTTATACCAGGTGCGGTGGCTCACGCCTGTAATCCCAGCAGTTTTGGAGGCTGAGGTAGGTGGATCACCTGAGGTAGGAGTTTGCGACCAGCCTGACTAATATGGTGAAACCCTGTCTCTACTAAAAACACAAAAATTAGATAGGCGTGCTGGTGGGCGCGTGTAATCCCAGCTACTCTGGAGGCTGAGACAGGAGAATTGCTTGAACCCTGGAGGGGGAGGTTGCTGTGAGCTGAGAACATGCCATTGCACTCCAGCTTGGGCAACTAAAGCTAAACTCTGTCAAAAGAAAGAAGAAAGAGAGAGAGAGAGAGAGAGAGAGAGAGAGAGAGAGAGAGAGAGAGAGAGAGAGAGAGAGAGAGAGAGAGAGAGAGAAAAAGGAGAGAGAGAGAGATTGATGCTATGTCCCAGCCCCAGACATTGTGAGTTCACTGGCCAGGGATGTGGCCTGGATTTTGACATTGTTTTAAATCCCAGGTTATTCTAGTGGGCAAACATGTTTGGAAACTATAGAGTTAGACACAGATGCCCCTCACATTCTGACTTTCCCATCTCTCCAGTAAGTGCCTCCCCAACTCCAAACTGGGTCTGACCATCTAACTCGCTGCCTTGGATTTCCCTTTTTCTTGGACAAACTTCCATATCCTTTGATATTCAGCTCAAATGTCACTTCTGACCATCCATGTTGCCCTTTGTTTTTGTCACAGGACACTCATGCTATACTGTAATCTCGCTGTTGACCCATTGGTCTCCCCAGACATATACTGGGTAAGAGTGGATATTCCTCTTCTTCACTATGTCTGTAGCTGCCACAGAGCACAATGTATGGCAAAAAAGAGGCGCTCTGTAATGAACAAATGAATTAATAAGTCAATGACTATCCATATATGAAGTGGAAGGGCCACTGGGCTAGAATAGAACTAGAAAAGCACTCTGGAGACCCAAATCTAGGTAGCGATGTTGAGTGAAAAGTTCAGAATATGGAGCAGTACAGACTGAATTTGAACCTTAGCTCCAGTTATCAGCTATAGGATTCTTCTCAGGCTGTCAAAACAAGTCGAGTTTCACTTGCCTCTTCTACAAAATGGGAATAATAATAGAGATCGGCCTGGCCAACATGGTGAAACCGTGTCTTGTAAAAATAAAAAAATTATCCGGGCGTGGTGGCAGGCACCTGTAATCCCAGCTACCTGGGAGCCTGAGGCAGGAGAATTGCTTGAACCTGGAGGTGGAGGTTGCAGTGAGCTGAGGTCGCGCCATTACACTCAGGTGTTAAAAAATATGGTAAGTCTTATTACATTCACTAATGCTGGCTTGTTCATTTGTTTGTTGTGAGATTTCTGGCACATTACATACTTTTTCCTGTGCCTTTTCTTATTTATAAAATGTGCAGAGTAACATTGTTCCTTCCTTTCTCAAAAGGAAGATGAAAGTGGTGACTGTCCAAACACTCAGAACATAAAATGCTCTACAAATGTAACAAATTATAATTAGTGTGCTATATTTGTGTTTACTTCCTAATTTCTGTACTTTCACCTTCTGTGGTAAAATCAGAGCATGCTTTTTTCTTTTTTTGTACTGTAATCCCTTGACATGGGAAGGGAATCTATCCAGAAACATTCTAGAAGCCAAATTTGAAAACACTGAAAGAGCAGACAAGTTTCTACACAAAATGCAACAAATTGCAACAAAATATTCGATTAGTGGGCACATCTTCAGGTCCATTATGATGTGACAAATATAAGAACCAAAGAAATTTATAGAAGCTTGTAAAATAATATCTGCCATAAAATGTAATTTTTCACCATAGGTGTCAATGACATCACTACTTTAGCAATTTCAGACATGAACTTAATAAAATTTGTAAAATGTAAATAGTGATGAATTAGAATAACAAATGATCATTTCATGAGAGCTACTTCCTTCAGCAGAGGCTGAAGGAAGATACAGACTCTGGGCCATGGTGTGGCTCATTCACAGACTCCCTGATGGGTGTGTTCCTCGTACAAGCCTAAAATTTATACTCTGGTATAATTTTTAATTACTTCATACTATGACTTACTTGTTGGCTTCACTTGTGATGAAGAAAAATCTTGAATGGGCCAGGTGCGGTGGCTCACGCCTGTAATCCCAGCACTTTGGGAGGTGGAGGCGGGCAGATCACAAGATCAATAGATTGAGACCATCCTGGTCAACATGTAGAAAACCCATCTCTACTAAAAATACAAAAATTAGCTGGGCATGGTGGCACATGCCTGCAGTACCAGCTACTTGAAAGGCTGAGGCAGAAGAATCGCTTGAACCCGGGAGGTGGAGGTTGCAGTGAGCCGAGATCGCACCACTGCACTCCAGCCTGGTGACATAGTAGGACTCCATCTCAAAAAAAAAATATATATATATTGAATGATAAATTCCTGACTATGGAAAGTCAACTATGTTCACTTATTCACTTCCTACAATTGCCATTAAGATGTTTGGGAGCAAGACGGACCATGTTATGCAGGATTATAGGACTGTCAAGGAATCTCAAATTCTCTGACTACTAAGTTGATCAAGAAAAAATTTAAATTGGATAAAAAATACATTTAGGACAATAGTGATGCAAACTTGGATCTTGATTTTTTTTTTTTTTTGCCACAAAGCTTTACTTGTTATTCATGTTCTTCCCTCTTAAATCACTCAAATATTTTATTTATAAAACAAAGAATTTGTGAAATGGAGACAAATTATAATGTTGAACTATCATTAGAGTTTTCTTCAATTCTACAAAGTATATTTGGGCAAAATTTAAAATATCTTTTCCTCTTTAATTCTGCAAATAGTGCAATTTCAAATACAGCAACTATCTTCTCTTTGGCTAAAAATTCAATGAAATGATTCAGTTTTACTTATCTAAATAGTCATTTTTTTCTCCTTGGAGATACAATAAGGTGCAATATTTCTTCTTAAATGGGTCAAGGGTCCAGTATCCATCAGGAAAGAGGGGAAGGTGCAGAAACAAGATGGATCCAGGTGACCTTACGGAGAAATCATTCCCAGTCCCTGCTTTTAGCTCCAAAACCATCCTTCTTTGGCCTTTCATATCCCTTGTCACTGAATTATAGAGCCCTTTGGCCTCTGTAAAAGGTTTTTTTTTGTTGTTGTTGTTGTTCTCTAATGAAACACAATAATAAATTAGGAGTCCCTATCTTTGTAGAAGTGGTCCAGGTCCTGGGCTTCTCCCTTCTTTTCATCAGCCTCTTTTTCTTCTTGTTTAACTCCCAACTTTTCTTCTTCCCCACAAAATGAACTAGGTAGTCTTAATGACTCTGCCTTAATCTCCTCCCCACGTCTTCCTTGTTTTTTGTAGTTCTGCCTTATACAGAGGCACTCAGGGGCTCCTAAGCTGGCCCCAGCCTTAGAGGACCTGCTTGGGTCCTCCTCTGACCACATCCCTCTCCACCACCGCAAGTAGTCTGCAGAGGCAAGGCAAGAGCCTGTGTTCCCACCTCTAGGTCATTCTTTGGATACCCGGAGCCCCAAATTCCCTGCTTAGAGTATTTCAAGTCTCTTTCCCAGGTCTGTGCTGTGTCCATGGCCAGTCATTTATCAAGGTTGCAGCTTTGTAAATGTGGCTATTTTTATGTTGTGTATATTTTCTAACATTTATTTTTCCATTGGATTTGAGTAAAGTTTTTTTTTTTGAAAACAAAAACAAAAACAAAAACAAAACCATCTGGAGGGTGACCATACAGCTGTGTGCACCTCTAGGCCCAAAGAATGGCCAAGGCTCAGGCAGATGGACCTTGGAGGTATGGCCAGGAGGATCCCACAAGTGTAGGAAGCTCCTGAGGTACAGCACAGAGCCAGGGATGGAAAGGGAATTGGGTGGTCTGGGGAACCCAACCTGCAGAACCCCCAGGAGGCAAGGATTCTGGGTCAAACCGGGCCTTCCCAGTGCCTACACAGGTATACTTGTCAAGGTCAGCTGATAAGACATCTTTTACTTGTTTGTTAGCTCGATGTATAACAACTAAGGATGAGGCCTGTAGTACATCTTCACTCTTGCCTTGGGCTCCACAAAAGTTAGGGAGGGACAGGCTTGTCTCTCCTTGCCCAGTGATTTTCCTGCAAATCTTCTCCTGTGCTAAATGCACATGGATTTAGACAGTGATTTAGAACAAAGTTTGGACCTTCAGTGTGGCTGAGTGCCTATTCCTGTTAGCCAGGCCTTCTGTGCACCATCCCTCCGCTTCCTCAGACTCAGTCACTGACAGAAGGTCCAGCAGTTAATTTGTAAACAAGGAAGATAAGCTGCTGCATGTCCCCCAGAGAGGTTTTCATGGTGCCTGGGAACTCCTGGGTAGACCCCGCCCAAGATGGAATCCATTCGCAGCAGTAACCACAGACAGGTGACCTCTTTTTCTTTATTATTGATTTTTCTCTCTTCCTCATTGTCTTGTTTCATCCTTCTTTTCTAAAGTATGTTTCAGACATAGAGGGAGAGGCTGTGATGGAAGTTGGCCAAGCAAAGACAAGGGGTGGGGGAGCAGTCGGCAATTCCAGTTTGACGCTAATGATTTGTGTACAATTCAAGGTCAGAGAATGATATGTGAGGCTTGTGCGCCCACCCACACAAGCATACACAATTTAGTACTTGATTATATCAGCATACAGCACTAATACATCTCATGCTGCCTTGTTCACTTGCCTCTCCAATTAGAAAGAAACGCAGAGGGCAGGGACCGCATGTTAAGCTTCTTTTGTTCCCCACAGCACCCACCACCTTATTAGGCACATAATGGGCATTTGACAAATATGTTTTGTTAAAAGAGGCTTGCTTTAATGAAATAAAATGTGTTCTTGAAATGTTCTAAATAAAGTGAGTTTTTGTAAATGGAATCCGATTTTAATGATACTGGGAAAGTTGCAATGGGAATACTACAATAAATCCTTTTACAAGGCCAATAACCATTCTGTCTGGATTGTCATGTATTCTTTTACCCTCTTGGACCTAAATTGGAAAAATCTTAACCTGGGAATCAGTGCACCCCCTGCAATTGTGTCTATGGTTGCTTTGCAAATGTGTATTTTTTTCTGGTGATATTGGCATAGCTTTCATTGCATTCTCAAAGGGGTGAGTTACTTGAAAAAAAAAAAAAAAGTTAAAATCCATAGACCTGGAGGGTGCCACAGAAATGAAGCTAAGGTTCTAGGAAAATAATTTACCAGCTTTGGTAAGTAGAAAGTGATCATCAAAGCTAACATTTGTTGAGCATCTGCTACATACCAAGCTTTCACAGTCACCATATTTAATGTTCCCTGCAAGGTAGGCACTGTCATCTCATTTGGCCAATGAGGAAACTGGAGAGACTTGCTCCAGGCACATAGTTGTTAAACATCAAATGTGAGATCTGAACCAGAATCTGTTGATTCCAAATTTGGAAGTTTTTCATTTTTCAATAAAATGGTTTCTGTCTCTCTGGTGCCCTACCTAAATTAATAATGATGACAATGATAATACTAATTTAACTTTGAGAATATAATTATTGCTATTTCACAGATGAGAAAACTGAAGTTAAGAAGTATGTATAAAGACCAGGCGCAGTGCTTCATGCCTGTAATCCCAGAACTTTGGGAGGCTGAGGCAGGTGGATCATGAGGTCATGAGTTAAAGACCAGCCTGGCCAAGATGGAGAAACCCCGTCTCTATTAAAAATACAAAAATTAGCCAAGCATGGTGGTGGGTGCCTGTAATCCCAGCTACCTGGGAGGCTGAGGCAGGGAATCGATGGAATCCAGGAGGGAGACTCCATCTCAAAAAAAAAAAATAGTGTGAAATTCAATGATAGCTGATAACTTACTCAAGACCTTGCTGCTGGTAAGTGAGGTCCATCCCCTGGCTGAGGCCACAGCCACACACTGCCTTTGCAGACCCTATGGGATGGCCTGGCTGCTCCGGGACTCTTAAAAATCAGTGAACTGGGTCTTTGCTTCATCATACCATAATTATTCTTCTGGAATTGAGTTCTCTTCCTTCACTTTTCTCTAGAAAGAAGTCCAATCTGTTAAGCATTTACAAGGCACTTCTCTTGTACCTAGGGTTGTTTTAGGCACTGTGGGAAATGGGGAAAGTAATCTGTGGGTGTGATCTGTGTGTGTATGTATACATGTAAAACAGACACACTTTTTAACTAAAATCCTGGATATTGTTTCTGACCATCTGATAACACTTAGGAGCTATTTAGGAAAACGGTGACTGCAATCAACTGTGCAAGTTGTATAAGTAACACACCCTGTTCAATCTGCAAGGCATACCACCCACAAATTTAGCAGGAATTTAGAGATGGTACCGCTGATATTGGGTATATATGGAAGTGTGGTCACAGGATCATTCAAAATTCATTCAACATTATGAATTCATTCCATTTAGCTACTCAGCTTGATACTATGAGAATAAATTAAAATGTGAAAGTGCTGTTAGCTCTTTGAAAGATCATAACGTTGACAGTCAGGTTTAATATGTAACCTAAAAGGCAGTTTTGCACGGAAGTTAAGCAGAGCTTGGGCCCTAAACTCAAAGGGCTCTGAGTTCAAATCCCTGCTCTGCCATTTACGAGGTATGTGATTTTGGAAAAATTTCACTTGACGTTTCTAGGTTGCAGCCTTCTCATATATAAATGGAGGTAATAATACCTTGATGATAAGCTTTGTGAAGATTAAATGAGGAAATGTGTGCAGAGTATGTGGAACAATGCTTGAAACATTGTCTTCATTTAAAAAGTGTGGCATTTTGCCTTATAACTTTGTGTCAAAAGAAATAGAACGTGCAAAAAAAAAAAAAAAAAAAAAGAATGGGTAAAATTTCTCTCTAAAAATCAAAACAGGATAAAGGAGACAAATAAATTCTCCTTCTCCACGAGTGATAACAGTGGTCTTGAAACTCAACCCTTATAGTAAAAGCTCACAGGAAAAGAAGTCTAAAATAAGTCTTTTCCTGGGCATAGGTTTATCCAAATTTCCTTCCTGATTTTATTTATTGCTGTTGATGTTTAATTGCTTAAAATAATCTTGTGTGATAAAGAGGGAGCCACAGAAATAGGTGGGGTGTTGAGAACTGTGCTATGGTCTTTCCGCACACACGAGCATTAGAACAAACAATTTCAATCCCATGTTTGTGTGGAAAGCATGGCAAAGAGAAGACAGATTGACAAGCCTGATTGGTATGTTCCTATTCTTTGGCTTCCATAGCAATTTAGTATATGGAAGTCAAAATTCTTCACAAATCCTAGTTTTCAGATAAGAAAGGGTGAGTGCTGGCAGCAGAGGGTACATGATACTGGGCAACTCTACTCTTTCCTCCAGTTGACAAGCAAGCAATTAGATCCATCGAGCTGTGGATCTATTTTTCAAGGACCCAAGGAAGTCAGCTTTCAGAAAGCAATAAAATTTTTGTTTTTAATATGCAGTGTCCTTCAGTGAAAATGACAAGGTTGAAGTAACTTTAGGATGCTGCAGACAAAAATTCTTTATCCAGAGATAAAGGTGAAAAGACCCAAGGAGCTGAATAAGAGCAAAATAAAAATATCTTGCCAAAATGATGCTAGAAAGTACTAATTCTCAGACATTTGCAGAGTGCTTCTCCATGATCAAAAGGCATGCAGACAAGAAATATACCAGTATCTGTGTGCATGACCAACCAAATACCACCCCACCCCTGTGGCCAACAAAAAGCACATAAGATTCATTGAAAATAAACACTTATCTGAAAGATGGGGTGGAGGGAAGGGTGAAGGGGAAGAGACACAGAAAAGGATTCTAATTTGTTTTACCACCTATTACCTTCCAGGAGATTAAACGTTCTGAAGCTAAGAGGTCACTGCCTTGGCAATGGCAGAAAAAAATTAGATCAAAATGTTGGCTATGATCTTGAGATGGCTTTCTTGTGCCCATTTCATTCTGTGAGTATCAACGTGTGGGCAAAATGGCATAAGGTTTACGAGGTCAGGTTTGGATACAAATAGGCTTTGCTTTGGTTTCTAGTTCTAGTGTTTACCATGTGACCTTGAACAGACTACTTTACTTTCCATGCCCAAATTTCAACATCGTTTGAAGATTAAGTGTTTCACGTCAAGGGCTTAGCACAGGTCTTGGCACACAAAGCATTCCATGAGTGGTCACTATGAGTTATGGACCTCATCATGGATCAGAGTTTCTCAGCTTCTGTACTATTGACATTTTGGGTCAGGTAATTCTTTGTTGTGTGGAGACTGTCCTGTACATTGTAGGATATTTAGCAGCCTCTCTGGTCTCTACCCACTAGCTGCCAGTAGCAGCCTTAATTCCCCATTTCCCCCACCCCACCCTAGCCCTGGCCCCCCAGTTGTGACAATCAAAACTCTCTCCAGATGTTGCTAAACGTCCACTTGGTGACTGGGGAATAAAACATTTGAGGTTGAGAACTACTGCTTTGGATCAATCCAAGTTCTAGCAGATGAGGATAAATAACTCCATTCTTCTTTTCATGTATATATTAATATTTTTAAGCCTCAGCATTAGAAAATGCATACTTTTCTTTTAAAAGCCTAGCAATAAGTCCCATCATAGTCAGGGTCTTCGTTTCCTCATCTTGAGCCATACTTAAAGGTTCCCTCTTGTTCTAAATTCTGACCTTGAAAACTATTCTTATCTCTTTCTTTCTTTTTTCTTTTCTTTTCTTTTTTTTTTTTTTTGGACAGGGTCTCACTCTGTCACCCAGGCTGGAGTTCAGTGGCACAGTCACAGCTAACTGCACCCTCAACCTCCTGGGCTCAAGAGATTCTCCCACCTCAGCCTCCTGAGTACCTAGGACCACACCTGGCTAATCTTTGTATCTATATTTCTCATTCCACCAAAGATTTAAAACAATTTCTCCCTATGAAGAAACATATACAAGTAATATATATTCAACAGAAAAAATTAGGACATTCACATAAGCAAAGAAAGAAAGAAAGGAAAAGAAATATCAATTGTTTCCATTAGTTAGACTTACCTAGGGCTAACATGATGATCAGTGGGTTTTCGGATGTTTTTGGAATGCATGTTTGTGTGTAAATGCACTCAGACAATACACACATTTTATTTCTTGTGTGCTTAACCTTTTTTTCACGGTCATTAGCTCTAGCTATCTTCAGACTTGACGCTAGACTCTATTTTTCTCATGTCCAACATTCCTCAAGAAGTGAGTGGTTCCACTCATATGTCTTCACCTACCACCTAGATGTGGATAAACCCAATAACTTTCATTAAATGTACAAATAACAATTAAGCCAATTAGAGTAAACAACTTTTGATCAATTCAGCTCTCTCTTTGCTCCATTTTTTTTTTAAGATGGAGGTCTGGAAGTCAAATTTGACGCCTCTCTTCCTTTCTTGTCCCCACCACTGCTCACAGTCACTTCCACAATCTCTTGCTTTTCCTTTGGATCTATTTCCAGGGTCACATGCAGTCAGGTCCTAATTATTTTGTTCCAGGTGTGCTGTTTCCTAGCATCTCTCCTGCCAATCACTTTGATCGAGATAGTACTCTCCTCTTTTCAGAAAGCTACAATGACTACCCATTGCTTCTTGTATCACAAGTCGGATCTTACTAATGAGCTTTGAGGGGCTTTCACATCCCCCAGTCCTCCTTCCTGAGCCTTGTCTTCCTCAGGTTGCACTTTTTGCTCCTTATTAACCCTTCGCAACCGAGTTTCCTTACTCCCCTTTCTGAACAACAGTCCATTAAACATAAGGTAAAACAATGCATGATGCCAATGTCTCTTTAAAAAGAAGAAAACCCTAGGACACTAATGAAAATTATCCTTCTGCTAATGCTTCAGTTATGGGCTGTAACTACTTACTTGCTATATTAATTGGGTGTATCTTTGTTACAGAGGATTAATAAATGCTTTATTTATTTATTTCAGTTTCCAAAACATGCCTTGAAATTTCACCAGATTGGGTGAATTGTGTTTACAATACTAGGAAGTCAACATCAGGCACTAATTTTTTGTAGCAGTATTTCTCATCAAGGTACATTCATTTATCTAATCCAAAAGATGGCAGGCTTTCTCAGTTAAAAGGTATACAAAGAAATAACCCTTACATTTGATCACTTTAACTTGGACAACATGTCACTCTATTGAATGTAAATGGGAATCTGTATGCTGTTATTACAAAAAAAATTTTTTTTGATCGGCTTTTAGTAGAGGATAAACTTCTTAAGGGCAAGGACCATGGCTTCTACTCCCTTTGTGAGGCTCACGGTAATGGGAACACAGCTTCATGTGCAATTGGTCTTCAATAAATGTTGCTAGGTGATTCATATTTGAAGAGGAAATGGAAAGAAAAGCCTGAAGGACTTAAAGGATTTGCGTGCATGCATCTTGCTGTGAATAATACAAATGTGGGGAGAAATGACTAACTGGACAGCATAGGGCACAGGGAGCTTTGGCCCCTGCAATATTCAGTAACAGGAAGTTACAGTGTGACTAACTGTAACCAGGTTGTGAAATGGAAGAGGAAGGAGGATGTACTGGAAGAACTTGGAGGTGCACACAAAAGTGAACCGCAAGCATCACAGATGCCTTTCTGGGTGAGCATTTCAGAAGGAAGGACAGCACAAGGGACAAAGAAAGGGATACAAATGGTAAGTGCTTTAAAATGAAAAGAATTCTTAAAGCAGAAATAAAAATCCTATCAATAACAAGGTTGGGTTTAGAGTTTAAAAAATAATCATGCAGCTGGGCACAGTGGCTCACATCTCTAAGCTCAGCACTTTGGAAGGCCAAGGTGGGCAGATCACCTAAGGTCAGGAGTTTGAGACCAGGTTGGCCAACATGGCAACACCCCGTCTCTACTAAAAATACAAAAAAAAAAAAAAATTAGCTGGGCATGGTGGCAGGCACCTGTAATCCCACCTACTCAGGAGGCTGAGGCAGGAAGAATTGCTTGAACCCAGAAGGCGGAGGTTGCAGTGAGCTGAGATTGTGCTATTGCACTCCAGCCTGGGAGACAGAGCAAGACTTCATCTCGAAAACAAAAATATTTAAAAAATAATAAAATAATCATGCAGATACTAAGGTCCTCTTAAATTTTGTTTCCCACTTTAAGAAAAAAAAAAGGTTCACATTTGACCACAGAATGTTGGACTGCTTCTTTGCTACGCGGCATAGCTTTGATATCAGGTCCAGGACTGCTAAGTGAAAGAAAAGAAATTTCTGGTATGTTGGGAGCCTATGATTTCATCCCTCCTCTCACTTGAGCAGAACATCTGATCTATGCATCCTCGCAGATGGAGCTGCTCACCTTTGCCAGCTCAGTTCTTCCCATCCTAAGCTTCCCTGAGCCAGTACCACTTAAGCATGTTATAAAATGTCAAAAGCCTTTGGCTGGGCACAGTGGCTCACACCTGTAATTCCAGCATTTTGGGAGGCCAAGTCAGGCAGATCACGAGCTCAGGAGTTCAAGACCAGGCTGACCAACATGGTGAAACCCCGTCTCTACTAAAAATACAAAAATTAGCCAGGCATGGTGGTGTGCGCCTGTAATCCCAGTTACGTAGGAGGCTGAAGCAGAAGGCAAAGGCAGTGAGCAGAGATCATGCCATTGCACTCCAGCTGGGGCAACAGCGCAAAGAAACAGTCTCAAAAGAAAAAAAACAAAAATCAATGTCAAAGGCCATTCATGATCTTTATGGTATCCACAAATACGTTCAAATTCTTGACACTCTCTTCAGAAGAGAGAACCTAATCCCCCTCCCCAAGAGTGTGGCTGGATTTAAGTTATTTTGCTTCTAATGAATGAAATAATGAAGAAATGAAGGTGTGTGACTTTGATAGTGTGCAATGAAAGGCACTGTGGCCTCCTCCTTGGTCTCTCTTGAAGCACTCACTCTGGGGAAGCCAGCTGCCATGTCATGAAAACACTTAAGCAGCCCTGTGGAGAGGTCCATGTGGTGAGGAACTGAGGCCTCCAGTCAGCAGCCATGGGAGGGAGCCACCCAGGAAGCAGAGCCTCCAGCCCCAGTCAAGCCTTCAAATGACTGTAGCCCACTTGACAGCTTTGCTGTGGCCTTATGGGAGAGAGCCTGAGCAACAACAATCCAGTTAAGCTGCTCATGCATTCCCTCAAAAACCATGTGAGATAATAAATGTTGGTTGTTTGAAGTGGCTGTGTTTTGAGTGTAAGTTGTTACACAGCAATAGATAACAAATATGGTAATTTTTTCAATAGAGCTCCTCTTTATTTTGGAGTTAAGTTTTTAAAGTTTTATTCAAAGGTATTTTCATTATTTTGGAATATGGGTTTACCTGCATTTAATACGTAAATGGATTAGATGTTATAAAATGTTCAGTTAAATTAAATCCCACCTTCTTTTTTAGCTTCTGATTTTAACAAAGAAATGATTTTTCTCCTCTATCGAGGTACCAGAAACAATGAGGGCACTGTAAAGCCTCAAAGAGCCTAAAAGAACTCTAGGGTTAGGGGTGGGGAGTAGCTAGATTATGTCTTGAGATGTTTTCCACATTTAAAATCATTTAACACAAACAAAAAAGATGGCATTTTAATATTGTACTTTAAAAATATGACAAGTAAGTAGTTTTTATTTTGAATAGAAGTAAATGCAGAAGGAACAATCTCGTCAGACCCAAGATTGAGTTTTTTAAAAATCACCAGTGAAACTTGCTAACAGTTGGCTTTGAAAAGAGAACAGTAATACACTTTTGCCATTTTGTTTACAGTCCCTGTCCATAAAATTTTCACATATATATGATAAGATGTTTCTTCCAGAATCTTTCTATCATCGTATGCTCAATGCCTAGACACCACAGGCACATAAAATATGTTCAATGAATGAAACTGGCTTAAAGGAAAACTGAAGCAACTTATACTCTCCTAGAGGATTAAAAGTGTGAATTGCATGATATAATTAATATTTTTAATTTTAAAAACACATATAGTACATCCTATGGGTCTGATACTATTCTAAATGCTTAACACAGAATCATCCTAATACCAATATTGATTGTCATCCTCCCCTTTTTTTTTCTTTTATATTTTAATTGTAGAGATGGGCTCTCTCTATTTTGCTCAGGCTGGTCTTGAACTCCTGGATTCAAGCAATCTTCCCACCTTGGCCTCCTAAAGCGTTGGGATTACAGGTGTGAGCCAGCATGCCCAGCTGATCATCCCCATCTTCTAGGTGAAAACCTAAAGTACAGAGAGGTTATATAACCCACCCAAGGATCTGCAAGTATTGAAGTGCTAAAGTCAGAATTTGAAGATCTGTTCTGGCTTCAGAGCTGACTCCTGACCTCTACACTCTGCCAACCCCTTACCAAGGCAGCTCCTTAAATGATCCTACCTAATGTCATACCCAGGCAGTTCTCAAGGCAGGAGAAGGTGGAAGTAGTGGGAGCCCTGCAAAAACGGAGAGAACTGTGACTGCTCTGCAGTGTTTTTTGGAATTGTGTTTATCCACCAGTTTCTCTCACTAGACCGCCAATTTAACACTCTGCCAACTGTCCAATTATTCATGTTCATGTGGAGCTAAGTGGGTTCTTCTCCAGCTGCACACCTTTCTTTCTCAACATAATTAATGAGGCTCATCAAAACCTTAGAAAACAAGCCTGGCACACAAGCCACTCTTATTGACATGTTAATAGGGGGTCAGGTGCTCCTGACCTCACCACAGGATGTTTATATGGCCCCAGGGCTGCTCACAAATGTTATATGTTTGACTATAGGGTGTCATGAACAAGGGCCTTCCTTTCCCAATAAAGCAGATGCGCTACACACAAATGGCCATGGAAATCTCTCAAGGCAGTGAGCCACATAGATCAGGTGAAGTCTAACAGCATGGGCACAAAGCTGTCTGGGTTGGCTTATCCTGGGCAGAGGGCTCCCTGGACAGGTGGAGGGCACTGGGAAGCACTAAGCATTCCATTCAGTGAAGGATTACATCATTTTTAAAAGGTAGCATAAAGAAGAGGCTTACAAACAGAAAAAAAATCATCTCTGGTTTTGCCTATTACTTTTCTGACCACAGAGCTGATTTTTGTTGTTGTTTTAACTTGCGCTGTTGAACACAGTAGCCACTAGCCACATGTGGCTGTTAAGCACTTGAAATATGGCTGGTCCAGACAGGGCTGTGCTGTAAGCATAAAGGGCACACAAGATTTCAAACACTTGGTATGAAAAAACAGTATGTAGGAGAGAGATCCAAGATGGCCGTTTAGCAGCAGCTCAGGATTGTAGCTCCCAGTGAAAGTACAGAGAGTGAGTGGATGCTATACTTCCAGATGAATTTTTGTTGCCCACGGACCAGGAGATTCCCAGAGGAGCCCCACAAGTCGCCAGTGTGACTCTTTTGGCTGGCGCAGCTGTTTTGCTGGTGCCCTGGCGTGGTGGTTCTCAGTGCAGAGTGTATGAGACTGGGTGCCCTCTTGGTTGGCATTTGGAGCTCTGGGAAGGCACAGTCACCCATTCAGCTGATCGAAGTGGGGACTGAAGCAGGGAGCCAGACCGGGAGGTTCCCGGGCAGAAGGGCACCACGAATCTCAACACCACTGTTTCAGCCGGTGCAGTGCCCCCACAAAAAAACAGCTGTTGGAGGTGCTGAAGATTGAGAGTTTCAAAGTGAGCACAGCTGAACCTGGGAAGGTCCAGCTCTGTTGGGGAGGGGAGTCCACCACAGGAAAACTAAGAAACAGAAAAAACTTCATCACCAACAAGCTAGACGTCCACTCAGAGACCCAGTCTGAAAGTCAGCAATTACAAAGATGACAGGTGGGTAAATCCACAAAGATGGGAAGAAACCAGCGCAAAAAAGCTGAAAATACCTGAAATCAGAGTGTCTCTCCTCCTACAGGGGATTGCAGCTCCTCATCAGCAAAGGAACAAGGCCTGATGGAGAATGAGTGTGATGAATTGACAGAATCAGGCTTCAGAAGGTGGATAATAAGAAACTTCTGTGAGCTAAAAGAACATGTTCTAACCCAATGCAAAGAAACTGAGAACCTTGAAAAAAGGTTTGATGAAATGCTAAAGAGAATAGATAATTTAGAGAGGAATATAAGTGAATTAATAGAGCTGAAAAACACAATACAAGAACTTCACGAAGTATGCACAAGTTTTAACAGTCGAATTGATCAAGCAGAAGAAAGGATATCAGAGGTCGAATACCAACTTAATGAAATCAAATGAGAAGACAAAGTTAGAGAAAAAAGGCTAAAAAGGAATGAGCAAAGTCTCTAAGTAATATGGGACTATGTGAAAAGACCTAATCTATGTTTGATAGGTGTACCTGAATGTGACGAAGAGAATGAATCCAAGCTGGAAAATATTCTTCAGGATATTATCCAGGAAAACTTTCCCAACCTATCAAGGCAGGACAATACCACAAAGATATTCCTCAAGAAGAGCAACCCCAAGGCACATAATTGTTAGATTCACCAGGGTTGAAATAAAGGAGAAAGTACTAAGGGCAGCCAGAGAAAAAGGTCAGGTTACCCACAAAGGGAAGCCTATCAGACTCACAGCAGATCTCTCAGCAGAAACCCTACAAGCCAGAAGAGAGTGGGGGCAAATATTCAACATCATAAAGAAAAGAACTTTCAACCCAGAATTTCATATCTAGCCAAACTGAGCTTCATAAGTGAAGGAAAAATAAAATTTTTTGCAAACAAGCAAGTACTTAGAGATTTCATCACCACCAGGCCTGCTTTACAAAAGCTTCTGAAAGAAGCATTACACACAGAAAAGAACAACTAGTATCAGCCATTCCAAAAACATACCAAAAGGTAAAGAGCATCACCATAATGAAGAATTTACATCAACTAATGGGCAAAACAACAAGCCAGCATAAAATGGCAGTATTAAACTCATATATATCAATATCAATCCCAAATTTAAATGGACTAAAATGCCCCAATCAAAAGACACAGACAGACAAATTGGATAAAAAGCCAAAACCCATCGGTATGCTGCATCACATGCAAGGATACACAAAGACTCAAAACAAAGGGATGGAGAAAGATTTACCCATCAAATGGAGAGAGAAAAAAAAGGAGGAGTTGCAATTCTCGTCTCTGATAAAATAGACTTTAAAGCAACAAAGACCAAAAGAGACAAAGAAGGACATTACATAATAGTAAAAGGATCAATGCAACGAGAAGAGCTAACAATCCTAAATATATACGTACCCAATACAGGAGCACCCAGGTACATAAGGCAAGTTCTTAATGACTTACTTAATGACTTAGACTCCCACATAATAATAGTGGGAGACTTTAACACTCCACTGTCAATATTAGACAGATCAACAAGACAGAAAATTAACAAGGGTATCCAGGACTTGAACTCAGACCTGAAATAAGTAAACTTAATAAACATTTACAGAACTCTCCATCCCAAATCCACAAAACATACACTTTTCTCAGCATCACATCACAACTATTCTAATAGTGACCACAAAATTGGAAGTAAATCACTCCTCAGCAATTGCATAGCATTTCACAGGTTTAAATGAAATACTGGTTGGCTGCTTGTTTGTTATTTTCCTTCCTTATTCCTTCCTGTCTCCATTGTTAAGCAAATTTATTGGCATAAAAGAGGTTTTTAATACCCATTTTTGGACTTCATTCTAGCCTGCGCAATAGAGCAAGATTCCTGTTCTCTCTCCCTCTTTCTCTTCCTCTTTCTTTCTCTGTTTTATTCTTTTTTTCTTTCTTTCTCTTTTTCTTTCATCTTTTCTTTCTTTTTCTTCCTTTCTTTCTTAAAAAAATAGTATGTAAAATATGCCATTAGTATTCTTTACATTGATGACATGTTAACATAATCATATTTTAAATATATTGGGTTAAATAAAAATATATTAAGATTAATGTTACCAGCTGTTTTTTACTTTTTGTAACATGGCCAATAGAAATTTAAAAGTCAGCTGGATGCGGTGGCTCACTCCTGTAATCCCAGCACTTTGGGAGGATGAGATGGGTGGATCATGAGGTCAGGAGATCGACACCATCCTGGCCAAGGTGGCGAAACCCCGTCTCTACTAAAAATAAAAAAATTAGCTAGGTGTGGTGGTGCACGTCTGTAATCCCAGCTACTCAGAAGGCTAAGGCAGGAGAATTGCTTGAACTTGAGATTTGAAGGTTGCAGTGAGCCAAGATCATACCACTGCACTCCAGCCTGGGCAACAGAGTAAGACTCTGTCTCAAAAAAAAAAAAAAAAAAGAAAAGAAAGTTAAAAATCACATGGTTTGCACTGGTGGCTTGCATTCTATTTTGATTGGACAGTGCTGCTCTAGGGTTTGAACCTCTAAACCTGTCACTTCTTTGAGAGGCATGCAAGGGGCAAGTGCGTTTCCAAGTCTTGTCTCTGGGCTTTCTCTGCCACACTAATGAAACTTACTAATGGGTGATACTGAAACAAGCACTCTCTACCACGAAGGCGGCAATACACTCAGACACGAATCGTCTCATATTCCAGGGCCTTCAATCATCCTTCTATTCGCAGGCTTGATAGTACAGGCTCTGCCTGGCCCCAGCAAGAGCACACAGTGGCACTCTGTGGCATACGTAACTCATTCTTATTACACTGATCTAAACGCTCGCTCTCGTGTGTAGTGGCTTTTAGGGAATGATCACATGGACTCAGGCTGCCACTGATGGCTGTGCACTTTGTGCATGGCACAACAGTGTCCAGCAGAGGGTACACAGGGGTTGCCATCTCACCAGGGGTGCCTGTGGGCTGGGGCTGCAGTTTACCTACTCAGAGGCGTTGCCTGAAGTGGACTGCACTCCACACCCGAGGCAATCTCTTTTCTTGCACCCCTGACTAACTTCCACATGGCATTGAAAGTGCTCCTGGCCTAGCAAGCCCATTAAAACATCCTTTGTATGAATTGGCTAGAGCCCAGTGCAGAAAAGCAGCCCAAATAAACTCCCAGATGGCTCAGATGTAAGAAGAGCAATTAGAGAATGCAGGTATGTTTATAAAACCTCCTCTAGGAAATCATATTAATAAACAGGAGTTATTAGTTTGGATACAATTTGGGGTCACTATTTACTGCTTACTAAATAAAAATGTATAGGTAAATTGTATAATCTCATGTATCATGTTAACTAATCATGACAATGTATTGGAAATCTAACTAACATGAAAGATATTTTGATTTTCTATGTGCTAGATCAGCTGCAAACCATTTGTTGTCATAAAGAGGATGAATTCTATAGAATCTTGCCCAGGAACCAAAATATAATAGAGTTATCTTTGCATAGGAAAGCAGTGTTTTCTTTCCCCCCAAAGAGTATTATAGCCTCTACAAGAGCCCAGAGTTGTATGAATAGTTAATGAACGATGACATAATATACTTTAAAGCTTGGAACTCTTTAAAGCGTGCTCCAGAAGACTATCTTTAAAAAAGGCTCTCTTAATATAAAAATATTAAGTAAAAGGAACATATGATAGTCTGCTATTACTCTAAATAATAAAAACAACCACTTTCATAGTGATATGAATTAACTGAAAAATAAACACCTGTAAAAACAAAAAGTCCAACTATGAAACACAGAGTAGCTATTTGTGGCTCAATGTAGCACAAACTTTTTATAAAATAGCCATGAGCTTGCTTCACACCTTTTGCAGGGTGTGGGAAAAGCAGTACCTCAGAAAACAGGAAATATAAATGAGCAGAATAAGATAAATAATAGCAAAGTAAATTACAAGTGTTTAAATTGCTTTTAAATATACTGTAAATAAGATTTGATATTTACATGATTACATGATGTGATCACCATCTTTCAGAAACTGTTATACCACCCTAATATTTAACTTCATGGTCATAAATATTTGCTTCATTTCCCTTTTATCTTGTCATATATTCAAGCACCAAGTTCTGTTACTTCTTCCTTCTAAATGCCACTGTGCCTGTTGTTCCTTAAATTTTAACTCCTGTGTCCAGACAGACGTTCTTACTGTCTTACACTTGAAACAGTAGAAAGTCCTCTAAATGTTCTACCATTCAAATTTCACCTTGCTATTCCCCACCCAAACCCTTCCCTCCAGTCTGGCTATAATCCAAGTTGGTCACTGAAGGAATACCACTTTGTCACCAGCAGAATGCCTTTCTACCACCCTCCATCCCTCTAGCTCCTACTCATTCTTGGTCTATCTCAAAGCTCAGTTGCCCTTTGGAGGCTGCTCCTGTCTTCTCCAGGCTGCACTGACCCTTGTTGTTCTCCCTGCCCGGGATCCTGAATGTAGCGTTTAGTAAGGTAGCACTTTCTACTCACTCTGTGTATTGTCCTTCTCTCCCTGACCAGACTGCACATTGCTGGACACTCTAGATTACACTGTTTTGGTATCTTGCTTTGATCCATAATATCAAAACTTTTAGGAGTGCATATACACAGGGAGGATATGATTGGCCATTTTACAATTTTCTATACCTGTGTCAGACCCTTAGGCTAGTAGGCTCGTGTTGGGAAAAAATAAAGCTGGGCCCACTCTCTCACCTGTGGGTGCACTGGGCAGGGGCCTAGGGTGTAGGAGAATGCACCTTGAAAGGAAGGGAATCTAAGGCTCTGGAACGAAGTTGGGCATCTGGCTGAGGCAACAGCTCCCCAGAGCTCAGGAGCACCTGGGAAAGTTGCCTGGATGCCATCCTTGATGCAACCAAGTGTCAGAAAATGGAACACAGGGTTGTGGCCTACCCATATGCCTGACAGCAGTCTTGCTCTGAGAACAGCCACAGGGCCCTATATAAGCCTTGTGTTGCCTTTATTGTGTGTAGCATCCATTCCTTTGCAGTCTGTCTTTCTATAGATCTTAAGGAAAGCAGCCTGGCACTGTAAGGCTGTGTCCGTAAATCATAAGACAGAAAAATGAATAACATACCCTCTCTTGGAGAGATGAAGAAAAATCCCACCCTTCACCACACTGGGAGTGGGGAAGAGGGAGCACTGGAGGATGGACTACTTCATCCTATTAAGAGAATCAACAGGACAATAAATGCCATATTTAAACATATGCAAATATTTTGCAATGAAATAAACACAGGCCGCATGAAGTGCAGTCTCAGTGTTATCTTACATACTATTTCTCTATTAGAAAATGGTGGCCGGGTGCAGTGGCTCACACCTGTAATCCCAGCACTCTGGGAGGCTGGGGCAGATGGACTGCCTAAGCTCAGAAGTTCACAACCAGCCTGGGCAACACAGTGAAACTCTGTCTCTACTAAAATACAAAAAAATTAGCCAGGCGTGGCGGTGTGCACCTGTAGTCCCAGCTACTTGGGAGGCTGAGGCAGGAGAATTGCTTGAACCCAGGAAATGGAGGTTGCAGTGAGCCGAGATCACACCACTGCACTCCAGGCTGGCGACAGAGCGAGACCTCGTCTCAAAAAACAAAAACAAAAACAAAAACTTTCTTCCAGAATACTATTAGAAAGCTCATTCCTTTCCTAAAATATTTCCTTTTCTGCTGCTTTCTCTTAGCCTCGTACTTCTAAAGCTCCGATCGAATGTCAATTTTGAAAATATGCAAGAAGTATGGACATAAGGTATTTTACCCATTTATGATCTGGATTTTGGGGCCCTTCTGCTTGCTGGTTTCCCCTCAGCTGGGAAGGCTTGGATCTAGTCAGTGAGGAGTGTTTTGTTCATATTCCACCTTGCACCATTGGGCATGTTCTAAGCGAATCACCCTGCAACAAAGTACCACATTTGACAAGCCCCATCTAAGCACACAGAGCAACTGATTAGCTGAGTGGCCAGGTACTACTGGCTTAGTCAGAGTCATGGAATCTAAATTGTTTTAATAGTCAGTATTGCAAGTAAGTCAGTATTGCAAGATTCTGAAAACTCCTCAATAGTTACAATCACAAAATCTTCTTCCAAAATAGCATGATGATCATGTTGACACTGTTGTCTTTTTCAATACATTTATTTGACACACGTAAATTTTGTGTTAAGAGAGCACTTTTGGTTTTGTGAAACCCATTCTATTGAAGCCAAAAGTATTAGAAACAATAATGTGAACTCTGCTGTAAAATATAAATGTTAATATTGGACAATATTCGATATTCAACAGAAAGCTGTTGAAAGTCACTGAAGGAGCCTCTGGTAGAAGGAACACCCACATTTGCCTCAGCTTCCTCCAATGCTCTAGTATAATCACAATGAAGGAATGAAAATGACACAAACATTTAAGAACAAAGAAGATGAGAGATGGCAATAGAACTGAGGGATGTCAACAAAATTTTGGAAGATGAAAATCAGCTGGCTGAGCAGTAAACGACTTAGCAGCTTAGAGAAAGCTGAATCTAATCCTGCAGTAGAAGAAGCCAAAAATCAAGCAAGATAATTCAAGCTAGGCAACGCTACAAAAATTAAGGAATCGGAGGCACCTCTGAATGCCAGGGTAGATTGGGGTGCAAAAAGGAAAACTGGCTGCAATCCTGTATAATTAAGAAGTAGACCAAATACCCTCCCCCAGACAAGAAGAAGGAGGGTGGATTACTCTGCAGAGATGAAACCATGAGACTCTGGAATCCTGGATCCCAGGCCTAGCCAGAGTGGGTTGAGGAGCCATAAGCAAACAGGGAGATTAAGTGAAAGTCTACATAGCCCTTAGTAAGATGCCCCTCAGCATCACCACCATTTCTTACCTCCCTACCCTTATTCAGCTCCAGAAAGACAGCATCCAAGTTTACAACCCTCAACCATGAGATGGAAGGCTTTCCTGTCTAGCTTAAGGGGAAACAATCCACGAACATTGACTCAGTGAAATGGGCAGGTTCTAAGGACACCCTGTAACAAAGCACCACATTTGACAAGCCCCATCTAAGCACACAGAGCAATTAATTAGCTTTATTGTGCCTCTCTCTTTTAAACACACATTTAAGAAAAGCTTCTTTTATGAAAGAAAGAAAAACAAGCATATGCAAAAATATGCTTGTATTTTTAGTAGAGACGGGGTTTCATCATGTTGGCCAGGCTGGTCTCAACTCAAGTGTTCTGCCCACCTCTCCCTCACAAAGAGCAAAAGGACAAAAACGTGAAAAATAGAAAAGACATGAAAATCAGAACAATCCAGGAGGTTTAATACATAACAAACAGAAGCTCCAAAAAGCTAAAAAAGGAGAGAAAATACCAAAGAAATAATCTAAGAACATATCCAAGATCTTAAGGGCACACAATCACAGATTTTTTTTAAAAAGTGCATAGTACTAGATACAGTGAATGAAAAAGAGCTACACCAAGGTGTATCATTATGAATTTCAAGGATAAAGAAGATTAGAAATGTTATCAGAGTGAAAAACAGGTTACACACATAGGGTGAGGAATCCAAATGGTTTTGGAATTAATAGTAGGAATGTCAGAGGACCACGAAGAAATGCCTTTAAAATTCTGATTGAATGTGTTTTCTAAAATATAATTCTAGGCTGGGCACAGTGGCTCACACCTGTAATCCCAGCATTTTGGGAGGTGGAGGCGGGTGGATCACCTGAGGTCAGGTGTTTGAGACCAGCCTGGCCAACATGGTACAACCTGTTTTTACTAAAAATACAAAAATTAGGCAGGCATGGTGGCAGGCACCTGTATTCCCAGCTACTCAGGAAGCTGAGGCAGGAGAATTGCTTGAGGCAGGAGGTGGAGGTGGCAGTGAGCCGAGTGTGCTACTGCACTCCAGCCTGGGTAGCAGAGCAAGACTGTCTTAAAAACACAAACAAGCAAAAAAAAAAACCAACCCTATAAATCTACATCAGGTAAACTATTAATCAAATATAAGGATAAAGACTTTCTCAAAAATTGCTTCCATAGAAACAATCTCCCATTTACCCTTTTGTAAGAAACTATGAGGACTTCCGCCAGTTTGAGGGAATAATTCAAGAAAGAGGTGGGATCAAGAAAACAGATGACGCGACACAGGAGGGTGGTGAAACGTTCCAAGAACGATGGTGAAAGACAATTGCAAGACTTCCATGAAGCAACAGACCAAGAAAACTGCTGGACGGAAGCGGACAGAAGCAACAGGGCGGAGAACTTTGGGAGAGAAGGAAAGAAGGTGGGAGGGAGAGAGGGAAAAGGAAATCAAATATAAGAACAACTATATTATTTGATGGGTTTGATCATATTGAATGTTTTACAGGATCAGAAAAATTTAAGGATGCATCGAAGGTAGGTGCAGAGACAATAAGCACCCCTGCTCCGGGTCCAAAAGGGCAATCATAAATTCCAAGGAAAACAAAAAGCTACACAAGTAAGGAACAGAATCATAGTATACTACATGGCTAAACTGTGAAGCACTATGCAAACATTAGTCATGTAAACATGGACTACCTTTTTAAAACCATGACTTGTAATATAGCTAGTAACACTGAGAGGATGGGAGAAAGAAAGAGAGACTGAGTGTGAGTGGGGTTGTGTATGCTTGTGAGGAGGCAGTGTAAGTAGTTGAATCCCCCCATCTTCTATAGAATTGAATTCAAAACTTGAGAAACGCCATTTCTGGTGACAAATGAAAAAACAACCTCCTGCATGGAAGTGGTTGCTTTGGCAAGCAGAAACTAAGAATGGCATGGGTGAAGTAGGGGACCACTGTTTCTCATCAAAAGCCCCAGAGCAGTATTTGACTTTCTGAACTATGCATGCGTATTACTTGGATAAGGTAAACAATATATATATCGAGGAAACTGAACAAAGGGCTTCTAGGTTCTTAAAGTAAAGGAAAAATGTATCTTCCAAGAGATTTCCATGATGGCTATGAATATTGCAGCTCTGTTCTTTCTCTGGAGATTTTATGACTAAGACGCTTATAATAATATGCCACACAGAGCATTCCACAAATTCTGGTAAAATAAAATTGAAAAGGAAAAACGCTCTGTAAAATATGAGCACGTGTACTCATTATGATGCACACCGCCACACGTGGAAAACATATGTGTAAAGAATAAAGTAGTAGAGTCATCTATGATGTATCTAGTCCTAAGATTGCAGGTATGAAAAACTAACATCACAGTTTTGAGATGATTTGCTTTCCGCTCTTCCCCGCAGGAATTATTCTTGGGCTCTAGGCTGGCCTGTGACCGTCCTTGACTAGCAAGCAGTCTCTGCTTTTGGATTACTTCTTTCATAGTTGCTCCATTGTTTTTTGTTTGTCAGATACAGGGATTGCAGTTGCCTTCCCAGCAATATCACTGTTGTTCTGCTGGTTCAAGATAACCACCTCCTATCAAAGGATTCTTTCTAGACTTGCCTTTTCAGCTCTTCTATTTGATCTCAAAAGCGGCTCTGTGTTATTTGTGCTAATGCTTTCTCCATTGGAGCTGATAATCAACTGTAATCATATTTTTGACCCAAACTTTGATAGTTGCCATCAAATGATTTACTAAACTTCCTTATGTTTAAGACACAGTGCTAGGCACTGTGCAAAAATCAGCTAAAGTGTGTGTGTAAGAGAGAGAGAAGAGAGAGAGATCTGGCTCTTAAGAAACAACAGGATTAGGAAGAAAAAACCAACAGGAGTGACCAAAGTAGTTCCATTTCATAACAAAAACACATATTTAAAAATTGGAGAACATATATTATATATTTCAAATAGCTAGAAGTGAGGATTTGAAATGTTCCCATTGAATAGAAATGATAAATACTCAGGCAGGTGTGGGGGCTCACGCCTGGAATCCCAGCACTGTGGGAGACTAAGGCAGGAAGATCGCTTGAGTTCAGGAGTTGGAGACTAGCCAGGCCAACATAGTGAGACCTTGTCTCTACTGAAAATTAAAAAAAAAAAAAAAAAAATTAGCCAGGTATGGAGGCGCATGCCTGTGGTCCCAGCTGTTTGGGGTATGAGATGGGAGGATGGCTTGAGGCCAGGAGTTCAAAGCTGCAGTGAGTTATGATAGTGCCACTATGCTCCAGTCTGGGCAACAAAGCCAGACCCTGTCTCAGAAAAGGAAAAAAATAAAGAAATAATAAATACAATGATGGATACCTTACCCTGACTTGATCATTACATATTCTGAGCCTGTAACATAATATCACATGTACCCCATAAATATGTATAAATGTTATGTATTAGTTTTTTAAAAGTGAAACTGGTAAGAAGAAAATTAGAGACAATCTGGTTTAGTCCATGATAAATAGAAGTTCTAGAAGGTAAAAAAAAAAAAAGTAAAGGGAATAAAGAAATAACATAAAAACATATCAGAGAAGATTCAAAAACATAATAGTTAAAAATATTATTGACACTTTCATTGTCACTAATTTAGCTAAAGTTTTATAGGAATTAGAACATGGTAAAGGGGCAAGGAGAGAGACTGCAAAAGAGACTGAGTGTGGGAGACAGGTTTTAGGACTACTCACTAGAGCAGAAATTCACAACTAATATATGGCAGTGAATAGCCAGTTACCTTAATCCAACTAGCAAATCAATTCAACTCAGAATTAAAAAAAAAAAAATAGAATTAGAGAAGGGTAAATTTCTTTTAAATAGGGAGTTTCCCTTCCTTAAAAAAGTATTTTCCCAGTTGGTAGAATTAATACACATGTATGATAGAAAGTTTAGAAAATTCAGTTAAATATAAAGAGGAAAACAATAATCACTCGTAATTTTTCCACCCAGAAAGAAATATCATTCCTAATATTTTAGTCATTCAGTATTTTTCCATACATATTAAAAGTCACAATTTGAACTGTAACATATAAACTGTTTTGTGATCTATTTTATTCATATTATAAGCATTTTCCTATGATTAGTCATTCATTAATATCATGAATGTGATAAAAAAGAATGTACATTATTTTTCCAAAACGCTTATTTTGGATCATATTTTTCACTATCATAAGTAACACCATGAGCATACTGTTTGTTCAATCACCTGACGAAAAAGAATAATATGTAAATTTTGAGGATGGAATTACCAGATATAACACATTCAAAACTTTGAAATATTTTGTTTCTATTTTTGTTTCCTTCTTTTTTGAAATGTCCAGGAAGTGAGTGCATTTCTATTCATTTCTGATAGAGATAGCATTTTATATGAGTGCTCCAAATAAGTAAACATCTGTAGAAGACAATTTTCTTGAAATAAATGTGCGTAAAAGGCTTTGCTGCTCAAATCATTCATTAAAACGAAGTGTTGATCATGGTCATTGTGATCAACGAAGAATAAAGTGTATTTTCTCCAGCAATAGCAGAAAACAAAACTGAACTAAACCTACATATAATTATATTTTATACCGCACCTGTAATTCGTGTTAGTATTTGTGGAATGGACCCACATATAATGTAATGAATTACTCTGAAAGCTATGTAAATACTGCTTCACAATCAGATAAAAACATGAAATAAATGGTATGTTTGCAGAAAGATATTCACATGTTTATATACGTATCTTAAAGCTTGTTTCAAACAGTGGTGAGTTAATATTTCATTAAAAAGCGTGCTTTTACCTGATGAGTTTTTAAGAGGTTAAGAAGTGATTATTCTAATGAGGCCTCACAAAGGAATATTCTGTCCACCCTGAAAATACCTCATGAGATGAAGAAGAGAGGAGAAGCATACAGATTTAACCCAGAAAACCATCACTTCGCTTCTTCACCTGACTGAGTTCTTTCAAAACATGACCTCTGCAGCTACCAGCGTCAGTGACTCATAGTTAGGCAAGCATAAGGACCTGAAAGAAGTCCCCTTAAAATTCATATTCCTGCAAAGACAGAAACTTTGTCCCAAGTTAGCACATTTTGAAAGACATTTAGTGGGGGTGAGGGCGGGTGCATTATTGCACCCACATGTCTGCAGAGCCTGTGAACTAAAATTAATTATTCATCTCTGGTCCAGCTTGAAGGAAATGCTTTACTGTAGCTAGTGTAAAAATAGCGAATGTAGAAGCACATTTGTGTTAACAACAGACCATTCTGACAGCTTGTTATCTCATAAACCTTCTGACATGCCTGGGCTACCACAAACATCCATGTATATTGCCTATATTTTTGCCTGCTTTGGAACTTAATCTGGAAGTGTATAAAATGCTGTATTTCTCCAATGGCATATATGCTTAATGCAACCAAGATAATGCATCAAAGTTCACATTTCAATGATATTTTTCTACCAGTTACTGATTGCAGTCGATGTAA
This sequence comes from Callithrix jacchus, assembly GCF_049354715.1. Lineage (NCBI taxonomy): Eukaryota > Metazoa > Chordata > Mammalia > Primates > Cebidae > Callithrix > Callithrix jacchus. Next base: position 57,079,658 of record NC_133504.1, on the reverse strand, counting down.
ACGAAGTTGTACTTTTATTTATCCAGACAGAATCTTTAGAGCTGGCTGGCATGTGCAGACAAGAAGCCACTGTGAGGTTTGGGGGTTGTAAGACTGAGAAGGACAAGAATGAAGCCACAGAGCTCAGGCCTGTCTCTGCAGGCCAGCACCACCTCCAGCCCTGCAGCTCCATCAAGCTTGGGGTTTTGGGGGTGGGGTGGGGCACTCCAGGAGCTACAAGATGCAAACAACCAAGTGAGGCAGGATCTGCCTGTGTTATTTCCCAGTGCTTCTAAAGCACCCAATTGTGGACACATATCTGAGCACTAGTTAGAACCCGTTTAGACATGAGGGCCTCTAAAGCAAAGACTTTTCTGCAAATCCTCCAAGTAAAATGCCTATGTCTGCATCCGGGAAGAACTGAGGCCCAGCACAGAAATTGGCAGTAAGAGGATCTCTCTTGAATTCATCCATGTGGGGCAGGTGGAGTTGCTCTAATGGGCATTTCCCCACTCCCTCCTTCAGGGTAGAAAAAGTGTTCCATTTAAGGAGCTTTGGCTGTTTGCCACTGGTGAGGATGAAGACAGTGAAATGCTTGTCAATGACTATTTGCTTCCCAACTGGCTGCTGTTCATTTTTTGCCATGCACACTGAGTGCCTGACTGCCCATGAAGGAGGACAGTGGGAAAGTGGAGACTTTATTTTAATACAGCACTAAGATATATTCACCGTCAAATTTTCCAGAAATAGAGCTGAGTGAATTGAGAGGTTTCATTGCACTCCCAAGTACGAGGATTGAACCAGCTTCTAACTGTTGCTAGTCTAGCAGCAAGTGTTTAAACATTTTAAGGGCCTACAAAAATCTGCCCTCCACTTCACTGTGAAAATACAAAAAGCTCTCCTATGTTTGAACATCCAGAAGCCAAATTTCCCATTATTCATAATCCAGTAAGACAGCTGAAGGGCTGCTCAGGACCTTATAAAACGATTGTAGATAGCCCTGAATGTCCCCTGCTTCCTACCACCCAGAGCCTAGGATTACGCGAGCTGGGAGAGAAGCCACAGAGGTAGTGCCATGTTTGTTGGGGTGACTTCTGTAGCCTCCCTCCCTCAGAGTGAGAATTTTATGTAATTCTTATCTGCAGTTGGGAATAAAAAAAATTTCATGATTCCTAGGCATTGAAATAGAAAAAAGTTCATCGTGTTACCCTTTTCCCTCTCTTAGGAGAAATGGAAAAAGAACCCTTCAAACCTGGCCACTTCTTGTGGATGTGTAAAGAGGTTTTCTGCAGGCAATTAGACCCCACTACAGCGGAAGCTTGCGGACCATCACACATTGACAGTCTGAAATGCACCACCAGAACTGCTGGAAGTGTGTCTCAGTTTCACACTTACCTGACTGTGGGATGGAAGTGCAGCGTAAGCCATGGGCTGATTCATCACTCCTTTGTGCTTCATGAGAAGCATGCGTTTCTGGTCTTCGCTCAGGTGTGCCCTGGGGGCCTGGAGCTGTGGAGGTGGCGGCGGCTGCTGCTGCTGTTGCTGCTGCTGTTGCTGCTGCTGCTGCTGCTGCTGCTGCTGCTGCTGGATGTACGGCATCAAGGGGTTTTTGTTGGGGTTGGCCATTGGTGGCGTCATCCTCTGACTCAAGTCTGCATTGAAATGGGTCAGGGGTTTAGTGTTGCCATAAGTAAGAATATTGTGCTGTTTGTTTAAGGAGTTTGCACCCAAGTTATTTGGCTGCTGATTGATCATAGTCATGTGGTTCTGAGGGAGGTAGTTATTCATTGTTGTCTTCTGCAGGTTGTTTGCCATTGGAGGCACTATAGGGTTTTGGTTGTTAAAGGCTTGGGGGTACATCATTGGGCTATTTGGTTTTTCTGCAGTAAAAGCTGCTCCATATGGACTAGAGGGAGGGCCTAAGGGAGACCAATTTGAAGTCTGATTTGAGTGCTGCTGCTGCTGCTGTTGCTGCTGCTGCTGCTGTTGCTGCTGCTGCTGCTTCTGTTGCATGAGTTTGGCCCTTTGTTGCTGCTGTGCGGCCATCTGTTTGAGCTGCTCTGCTGGAGACATGTCAGAGCTGGCCACAGCCACAGGCCCTGGCGCTGAACTGGCCACTGTCACTGCTGCCGGATTCAGGAGATAACCATTTCCAGGCCGAGGTGGAGCTTGGCCTGGAGTGTGGGCTTGGTTTGGAGTTTGAGGGGACTGGACAGCACAGTTTGCTGGTGAGCTGGCGGGGTTTGGAGCTGCGGGAGTGCTGGCAACAGAAGGTAAACTCGTGGCCGTGGAGACAGTAGAAAAGGGAGGACCAGAAGAAGAAGGCCTCGCCTGGGGAGATCCCATGGAGACATGTGCGAAGGGAGAGTGAGAGGGGTCGCTCTTCACACTCGCACTCTCCTGGGAGAGAGGGGTCTCAGTTGCTGGCTGCGAGAATTCTGGCTCCTTCTTCTCTTCAAAGTCTTCATTGAACAGGTCCTGTATGTCATCCTCAGGAACCGTGTTGGCCAATTCATCTATTAATTCTTGCCACTCCTGATCATTCAGATTAATGTCTGAGAACAACTTATTCTGATTGGAAAGAGATGTTTCTGATGTGTCTATGCAAGTAGGGTCATCGAGAGGTTCTTGTTTGAGGTCTTTGCTTTGCAAGATGGTGAAGCTATCCTCCAGATCACTGCAACCATTGACAGGAAGTTTAATCTCAGGGAGCCTCCCATTCTTACTTAGATCTTCTAGAAGCCCAGGAGTGTGAGTTCCACTGTTCTGCAAGGGCAAAGAAGGCTTCAGGTCAAGTTGGTGAAGAGGAGAAGCTGAAGGCAGTGGTATGTTATTGGGCAAATTGTTGATGGCTTCCATCCCTGCGGAAATGTCCTTTCGAATTCGTTTGCTAGTTGGAGAAAAATTCCCATCACAAGCACCATTCTGCTGGTCTCCATTAAGTGGTGATCGAGCTCCTTCCAGCTTCCTTTTCACAGTCTCTTGTAGCTGGAAAAGAAACAGGAAAGAGGATGACTAAACCTCCAAGTCATATTTTACTCTTTAAGGGTTGTGATGTGCATTGCTATGAACTAACTTTTAAGTGGTTTACGACACACAGGAAAGAAGTCATACTTACAATTTCGAAATCAGGCAACACTAACACTGCAATTCAAATTCTCTGGGAAAAGGTTTTATCTAAAAGCAGAACTCACAGGGCTAAGACATAGAAAACAAAAGATTGAAGGGTGGGAAACAAAATAGATGCTTAAAGGCAACACTCCTGTCAACAGGGAAGAAAAATCTGTTATTATTTTCTTTCTTTTTTTGTTTTTGAGATGGAGTCTTGCTCTGTTGCCCAGGCTAGAGTGCAGTGGTGCTATTTTGGCTCACTGCGATCTCTGTCTCCCAGGTTCAAGCAATTCTCCTGCCTTAGCCTCCAGAGTAGCTAGGATTACAGACACATGCCACCATGCCTGGCTAACTTTTGTATTTTTAGTAGAGACAGGGTGTTACCATGTTGGCTAGGCTGGTCTCGAACTCCTGGCCTCAAGTGATCAATCTGCCTCAACCTTCCTAAGTGCTGGGATTACAGGTGTGAGCCACTATGAATGCTAGACATGAGACTTGGACCAAAATGTAACATACTTGACAAAGACATTAGTAACTATCCTAAATTCTTGTTGCAACTTAAATGAGAACATGAAGGAATGAAATCAACATTAAAAAAATGCTAAAAGAAAAACTTCTAAGAATATGGAACTTAACACATGTACTAAATAGCATAGACTTGAAAATTAATGTTTAATGCAATCACAAACTTCCTTCAAGTTTGTATGTGACCTCATCTTTCAGGACCTTTGATACAGTGGCCCACTCTTTTCTAAAAGCACGTTTCCACCGATTTCCACATTACACCCTTCTCAATTTCCTCCTTTCTCTCCACCAGCTCTTTCTCAATCACTTATGTAGTCTTTCTTTTTCCTAAAGGACAGGATTCTTCAATGTTTTGTCTTAAGCTGTTTTTCTCCTTCTGCTCACTCTACATTCTCGCTTAGGCAATTTCATCGATTACAACCTCAGCTATCTTCTCTAGGCTGACACCCCTAATAGATGCTTATCTTTCCAGGCTCACAAAACTGGGCTACGTACATTGCTTTGGGGCCGTCAGCCTAGAGAAGATAGTTGAAGCAGGCTCATTGGATTTAGTGCTCAGCTCCACTCAATCTAATGTTCTTCTACTGAATATTTCATGGACATCTAAAACTCAACATGTCTCAACACTGAGCTTATTATCTTTGTTACCCAAAGAAAATCCTCATCAGCGTTCCCCACCTCAGTATCTATCCATTTATCCAAGTCAGACACTGAGCATTTTTCTAGAAACCTCCCACATCAGCAATCCAGCAAGTCTTATGGATTCCACCTCCAAAACATAACTCTAATGTGCCCCCTTACCTCCTTCCTCTGTTACTGTTACTATCCTTGGCTAGGATACCACTGTCTCTTGCTAGATTGTTGCAGCCATCTTCTAACTGATCTTTTATGCTTTGCCTCCATTCATTTGCTCTTTTGTCTATGTTGGGTTTTTTTGTTGTTGTTGTTTGTTTTGTTTTGTTTTGTTTTTGAGACAGAGTCTTGCTCTGTTGCCAGGCTGGAGTGCAGTGGTACAATCTCAGCAACTGCAACTTCTGCCTCCCAGGTTCAAGTGATTTTCCTGCCTCAGCCTTGTGAGTAGCTGGGACTACAGGCATGCGCCACCATGGCCAGCTAATGTTTGTATTTTTAGTAGAGATGGAGTTTCAACCATGTTGGTCAGGATGGTCTTGATCTCTTGACCTCATGATCCGCCCATCTCAGCCTCCTAAAGTGCTGGGATTACAGGTGTGAGCCACCATGCTTGGCCCTTGTCTATGTTTATATTCACTGTTTTGTGCTCCTTTAATCTACTCTTTATAATGCCACCTTTTCCAAAAGATAGACTGCCTTTCTTGTCTGTAACTCTGCAATGACTTCCACTGTCTTTAGGTTAAAGTCCAAACTGACTGTTGCCAAAACCACCTGCCTCCTGGTCATCTTTCCAGGCTCACCTTTTTGCCTCTCTATTCAGCATCCCTTCCCCTCTTCTCCCTTACTGTACATTTTCCATCAACTCCCTTGAAACTTTTTCAGTTCCTTAAAGGTGCTGATATTCTGGTTTCTCTTCAGAGCCTAGAATTCTTTCCCCTTTAAGGTGCTGAGCCTCCTCTGCCTCCAGGGCCTTGTCCATGCTGTTTTGGTTTCCTGGAACATCCTCCCCCTACCTCTTTTCTTCCCCTGGTTAATAGCTGCTTTTTTTTCGGGTCAGATCTTAGATTTCACTTACTCCAGGAAGTCTTCTCATACTTTCCCCACCCCAGCGATGTTAGGTGCCTTCCTTGACCGACTATACTAGGTTAGATGTCCTGAAATAGGTCTTTCCAAGCAGTCTGTACTTCACTACCATAGCTTTTATCACACTTTGGGGCAGTTGCTGAAGTGTCTGTGTGGTGAGCTCCAAGAAGGTTGGAACTGTGGCTGACGTGCTTACTGTGCATCCACAGGGCTGTACCCGGTTGTCACGTTCATAGCAGTGTTTAATAAACCATTGCAAACTGAATGAACATCCTCTTGTCTAATTCACAGGAGCTAAGAGAAGAGTTTGAATCTAAGCAGGAGGCAGCCTCATTGACCATAGGAATGCCTGGTTTGAGACTACATTCCTGGTCATGGGAATGACTGATCTCTTAAGATGCACCCAGGTGAATAAACAGCCATGTTTAGGATAAGCCACTCTTATCCTAAAGAGTGTTATCCACTTAACTGGACTCATTTTAAAAGCCCCGTTAAGAAAAGTCTTGCTAACTCTATGAACTTATCAATAACAAACCTAACTCATCTGTCTGCTGCTTCCCTTTCTCCCAGAAAGGGCCAGTGCATGGGGCTGTGGTGGAAGAGCTTGGCCTAGAGTAGCTACTGGGGAGATGCTTGCTGAGTGACAGAGCGGCGACTAGGCTGGGTTAAAAGGGGTTTCAGTAAGTTTACACAGTTGTAGGCAGAAGGCAGGATGACAGGGTAGGAAACAGAAGGCACAGTGGTTTTTCCGCTCGGGCACTGTCTTATTCTTGGCAAGGTGCTGTGTGTTACAGAACCAATGCAAGAGAGGAGCAGGATTCCCTCTGCCCCTGACACCTGAACATTCACAGGTGAAACTGCCAGGCTCCAGAGAGCTCCAAGGATAACAAAACCAAGGTGGAGATGTGCTAAATTTCAAGAAATGTCCTTTTACTGCTAGGTGCTACTTTCTTAAGTAGATGATTATATTTGAAAAGTATACAGAGTAGAAAGGGTCTTTGAGTAAGAAATCCAGTCTAACCCTTGTTCGCAAATCTTGTATTTTTAATCGCAACATCAAACACAGCCCATAGTCATTGCGTAGAGGCCCTCGAACTGCTGAACACAAGGCTCTTCCTAACTGAGATGCACTGGAATTTGACTAAAAAAAAATACTGGCTCAACTAATCATATTACACAGAAACTGCTAGAAAATGATATTATTTATTGGACAAAGCAAGAAACCATGGTTTCTATCAGAAGTATGGAAGATACTTGAACATAACTGCAAACATAGAATGGTCAAATATCACAGCGTCAGGGCCTAAAGTAAACGAGGCTTGGGGCTTTTGGCATCTCCTGCAGTGATGTTAACCTTCAAAACATAAAGATTTGTCTTACCAGTGAACTGACTCGAATTTAGAACGCCCAAGCCCATGACTCTGTTCCAGGTCATGTAATGAATGGAGCAGGACAGAGAAGTAAACGAGCTGCTGTTTGTTTCTCTGTAAAACAGTGACGGTCAAGACCATAGAGCCAGGCAGGTCTGGCTGGGACCCCAAGTTTCACTTCTTACTGGCTGAGTGGGCAGCTGGGTGAGGCAGTACAGTGAGAATTAGAGAGACAAGAGCACTGGCTCTGGAGTTAGAATGCTTGAGTTCAAATCCAAGATCCCTACCTAAGAGCTAATACATATCAGTGTTGTCTGGTACTTAAGAAATGTTGGCTATGATATCTTTCATTAGAATATAAGTTACATGAAGGCAGGGATTCTTCCATTTTGTTTACTAATGGGTTTCCAGTAGCTCAGAGTAGACAATAAATACATGTTGAATAAATGAAACCTGGAAAACTTATGTAGCCTCTCCTAAGCCTTGGTTTCCTTATCTGCGAAGTGGGTCAATAATATCAAGCTCATAGAGTTACCATGAGTCAGAGGTTAAATGAAATCATGTAGAAAGCACTTAGCCTCACACCTGATACCCAGTAAACACCCTCTAAGGCTTAGCTTTACCATTTTCAAAGTTCAGTGATACAAATAGTTACAACTGCTACTGAGAAGGAATGCTTCCTGGATCTTCAAAACACATATAGGTAGAATATTTCTGTTCTCTAGCCAGCAAAACCCTAATGTTTCCCAAGCATCTGGTATAGCTTTTTTAATATGAACAACAAAATCAAATTTGCAATTCAAGCCCAAGTCCAAGTGCTAATGCATTCATGTCCTAGATTGCAGAACAGCAGAGGCTAGATCGCTGAGATTTGAATCAAATGCATTTTCAGCATGCCACCTGATTGGAGCCTCTGAGTGTTTCCTTTCCTCCAGGACCTAAAGTCCTCCACCACAAGCTCCTTTAACCCAAATCTTGATTTATATGTTTCATGTATCTGCATTTTGGAATATAAGAAAGACACTATTGAAGATGCTGTGCTATGATATATGTTTTGTTATGTCCAAAATAGCAGAGCAATCTTAGCATCCCTTCTGTCTGCCTCATCATCCTTTGTTATATGGAAAGGTGGCCTGGGAGTCTAATTCTCTTTATGTTCCTCATGGGAGACAGAGGGAAGTGGGGAGGGAGACACAGAACCAGCTCTGTGGCTGAGAAGGCTGATTCACAAGCTCTCTGCTCAGAGAACATGGGAATAGCTGGCTGCACACAGGAAAATGTCCTCATGACCCTCTCCCTAGGACTCAATGCAGAGTCTCATCCCAAATAGCCTTGTCTTAGGAAGTTCCTTGCCCTTCTGCCTGGCAAAAGTCCGAAGCCTTTTAGTATGACTGCGCCCCTGTGGAAGAATCACAGAAACTCTTTCCTGAGCATCAGCCTCCTTGCTCTTGTATTACTATTATTACATATAAATGTTTTCTCCCATTAAGTGAAGCTGTGGTGCCAGGAGCTGAAATACGCTGTTCATCCAATGCCTATGACAATATGGGCTGCTATCATGTGTCAATTACTCTGAAGGAAACAATTCCTCTTCCATAATGGCTCCAGTGCAAGTCCCTCATTTACAGTGCGGCTTGATGGCTTGTGTTTCTGTGAAACTGGTGTGTGTGTGTGTGTGTGTGTGTGTGTGTGTGTGTGTGTGGTGAGAGAGAGAGAGAAAGAGGGACAGTGAAACTGACAGAGAGACAGAATGGGGAGTAGGATGTTTGTGCATTATGTCCAAACCAGTAGTAATACGAATAACTGTGCCTTTGGAATTACAAAGAACTTGCACACAGAATCGTATTTTATCCTCACCACAAACCTGTACAGTAGCCCATGTGCTGGCCAGATGGTTCTACAGGGAAAGGGGCAGTGTTCTGGAGGAGATGTGGTGGGTGAGGGTGCAAGACACCCACAGCAAGGAGGAGCATGGCTAAGGTTACCAGGCCTCTGCTGACATAGGGGCCCCCATTCCTAGCAGATTCTTGAGGTGTTCCATGGGCCAGAGTGTCCATGACAAAGAGGTCTTTTATTCCGTCAGACATTTAGCAGTGCTAGCCAGTCAAAGAAACTCTTATTGCCCTGTCCCTGATTTTGCATGCAGTTGGGCAGGATCAGAGACCTTGGCAATAAAGCTAATGATGCTACTATTAATAATGAGAACAACTTATCTCTAATGTCCAACCATCGTATTTCTTCTTTCCTGCTCCCAGTGATTCGAAAAGGTCAGTTTTAATACAACCATCTTGCAGAGGCATCGTGGGTTAAGTAGTGTGTCTGAAATTATAGAACTCAGGGCTGGACAGAACCTGAGTTCAGATGGCTGAACCCAAGATTCAAATTCAAACTCAGGTCCGATTCCTCCATAAGCCACACTGCTCCCTCATCCAGGACTGGATGAAGCACAGTCGTGCCCTCATCAATGGCATGGGGTTCTGATGCCAACTGTGATACACTCTCTCAGATCGTGCTTTCAGGGATCTTCCTTGATTCAGCCTTTCCGCACCACTCATACCCAATTAAACCTCAAGAACTATCCATTCTATGAATTTCAGCCTAATTTTCTGCCCTGAATGCCACTATCTCGTTCGGAGCCTCAACATTTCTCTCATGAATTTCTGCAGCAGCTCCTGACCAGCCTCAGTCTTTCCACCTCCAACCCATTCTCTGCATCGTGACTGTGGTTTTCTGTACACATTGTGAATCTGATCATGCCCGTTCTTCACTTTAAGCTTTTCTAAAGCTGTCCACCATCTTCAGCATCATTTAGGTCTGCACACCTGGATCCTGATCCCGCTAAACTCTCCAGGCTTAGCCATTACTTCTAATCTTCCGCCACTTACCCTGCAGCCCCACTCGACTCCAAACTTGCAGCTATACTTAATTATTTGCAGTTCCCAGGACACACCACATTTGTTTTCTCTGTTTCTGAGCCTTTGCATATTTTACACTTACCCAGCTTCTTTACCTGACCAATTCTATGTGTCCTTCACAATTCAGTTTAGACATTACCTACTCGGCAGTTCTCTTGACAGCTATCACCTACAAGTCCTGATGTTGGTTAAGAGACCCTTCATGTGCTCCCAGGACATTCTAATGCATATCACACTATAACTATTTTCCTTCATGGATGAACGAATGAATGCTAAAAAGAGCTCTCAAATAACCACAATGAGTTGATATAATTGATCCCCAAAGCAGGCTCTTGAAAATGTTGGACTGCACAGTGTTCTCAGAATAAACATGTGTTCTCAGAATAACATTTTTCTTTTTTTAAAAAAATTTTTATTGCATTTTAGGTTTTGGGGTACATGTGCAGAACATGCAAGACAGTTGCATAGGTACACATATGGCAGTGTGTCTTGCTTCCTTTCTCCCCTTCACCCACATTTGGCATTTCTCCCCAGGCTATCCTTCTTCAGCTCCCCCCCGCTGGCCCTCCCCTTTTCCCCCCAATAGACTCCAGTGTTTAGTACTCCCCTCCCTGTGTCCATGTGTTCTCATTTTTCATCACCCGCCTATGAGTGAGAATATGCAGTATATCATTTTCTGTTCTTGTGTCAGTTTGCTGAGAATGATGTTCTCCAGATTCATCCATGTCCCTACAAACGACACGAACTCATCATTTCTGATTGCTGCATAATATTCTATGGTGTATTTTTAGTTTAAGATACTGAAAATGGACCATCTCCTTCTTAATATTTTTGAGGACTCTAAGGGTCCAGGGAATCCCTGATGAGAACTGCTAGAGAACACATGAAGTGATTTGTGGAAAAGAAATGGAAACTGAAATCAAGAGACTTCAAGTGACATTACCATGGTCACATGTTTTCACATTATGTGAACCCCAAATGCTGCATATTTTCAGACTTGAATTTTAAATGTCCATACAAAGGCTTCAAGTCGTTCTCACCCACTATAGCACCCTCTTCAACCAAAAGTGTGAGTGAGCTTCCTTTACCAGCTGGTAGAGACACAACTCTTTCCCTAGGCTTGAAGATGAGAGAGAGTCTTAGCTTGCAGATGCTATAACTAATTTAGAGGCCCAAAGAGAACATTTTGGTCATTTTGATCTGTTCTGGTCAAACTAGAAAATGATTTGCTGGAATCAATTTTCACATGCTTATTCTCTTTCCATTCTACCAGCAGATAATAAGCCTGTGAACACATGGATGAATTTGACTTGCTTATTTAATGAAAGACCCAGAATACTCATGTGTTAGATATTTTAATTAGTAGAATATAAATAGTGTACAAAACACTTCCAGAACTGTCTTCTAGATTTAAGAGACCTTAGAAAGGCTCTTGAGACGTATTCAGAGGTTTGATTTTCTTCAGTAATTTTCTAACTTTAATGTGACCTGAGAAGCTGTGAAAAATGCAGATTTCTTGGTCCCACCTCCATAGGTTCGGATTAAGTAGCCCACAATGGGGTCCAGACTGGGGCACAAGATGAGGGCACAGTTATCTAAAAAAACTGAATACAGACCTGATTCTTCTGGGGCAGTTGGTCTAGGATTCCCCAGCTTTTAGAAAGCCTGTTCTGGATTAATAATTCTGTTGTACCCTGACACTATGAGGTTGGTGGTGTGACTTTTTTAAACTCGGTGTCACTACAAAATGTTCCTGAGTTGATTGGTGATGCTCTAGGGTTCTCAGAAACAGAACTGAGACACAGCGCTGTTGATGGGGTTCTTGCAAACCTCAGAGGAGTCTCAATGCTCCAGAAGCTTGCTGCATTTCTAGAATACTTTTCATAAAAATGTGTATTTTTAAAACATTTTGGGTTTCTCTGAGCTCAGTAATATCCTTGACCATTTCCCCCTCCACATTGTATACTTTCCTTTACTTTCATTCAGTGAACTGAGGGGTGCTCTGTGTCTGTGTGGTGGGCTCTCTGCCAGGTGCCAAAGGCTCAACTCACTCCCCAGAGCAAATCCCGTGCCAGAAAGTGACCACATGCCACACATGCATTGACATATGTGCAGGACAGAGTAACAGGAAAAGGAAAAGAAAAAGAAAAATCTTATTACAACTCCCGAAGCCTTCCTTGGCAACCTTATACACTGCTAACATTACTTTAAAGAGAAAATAACTTCACCCTCTATTGAGTAAATGAATTTGAATATGAATTTTAAAATTATATGTAGAATCTGTTTATATTACATATAATATTGCCGTAAGAGCCAAGTGTTCAAAACCTCTGTTTTTGACCATCCCAGAATGTGGCTTCCCTGAACCGGGCCAGCGGGAAATGCTGGATCTCTAGAGGGGATGCCAGCCGTAAGCAGTTAAAAATCTCCTTTCTGAAATCCTCCAGGATGAAAAGGATCCTCTTTAAAGGGGCCTTCCTGCCTTAGCAGGCATCTGATATAACAGCTGAAGAGCCCCAGAGGACTATGGGGGCACTGCAGACCCCCCAGCCCAGCGGGAGAGAACCACTCAAAACATTTTGAGGTACTTGGAGGTTATTTTTAGAAATAACCATGATCTTTCTTTCTGCCATGGGTCACATTTAAAACTCTATTCCCAAGAAGTCTTGGAAGTACACAGGCTGATGGTGCCTCTTTTCAATGTTTGGAACATGAATCCTCATCCATTTCCAGCTGTAAGTGCTAAAACAATATCCTTATTTGGTTACTCTTTAAATCTTTTTTGGGGGCCTGGCTGAATTTTTAGGTATTTTTTATCCTTTAATTATGCTTAAACATGTAATAAGTACCAACTGAATGCACAACAACATATTGGAAATGGATCATAAAACATCAGGAGTAGTAGCAGACAAATCCCTCCATATTTAAGTTCCAAGATCCTCTCAAATCTCCAAATTTGCAAATACATAAATGTTTGTACAGGCTCCTGGCTTTATCCCAACGGAATGAATAAATTATATTTTCCTCATAAGTCACATGAATCCTGTGTATTCTTTGTATCTGAAGTTATAAAGTTTTTCACAAACTCTATACGTGCACTTTAAACTGGTGTTAACAAAATTCTCAACTACTCATTCAAAACAAGACTGCTATCTTTGCAAATGCTAAGATCATATGATTTTCACATCTTCTCACATAGTTTTCAGTAGAAGGCTCTAAACTTCTAAGTTTTTATCAGAGAAGTTGACTTGCTGCCTACTAAATGTTTCCATATATTATTGTCATACAATATTCTAATTGACTAAGAGCTAACTATGTGCCAGGCCTTGAGCTAAGTGCTTTACATATCTTACCTCAATTAATTAGCACAATAACCTAATGGACAGCAGTGGGTTCAGAGAGGACAAGTACTTTGTCCTAGGGCACACAGCATAGCCCTACTCAGCTGTGCCTGCCTCTCAAATCTACGTTCTCACCTACTTTGCTATTTTGCATCTCATGTCTTCTGTCCCAATCAAATTGCAGCAAACCTGCTTAGAAATTCTGAGAAAATGTTTTAGACACCTGTGTCATGACGCTCTAAAGGGGATGTGTTCATGTCTTTGAGTCAGATCTGGCTGATTCACAGAAAGGCCTTGTGCTTCCTCTGCAAATTTAGCATGTGTTTGAGAAGAGGTGATAGCTGCAGCCCTGAAAACTTCAGAAGAGAGCAAATGTGTGTATCCCATCAGAGGCTTCCTTCACTCGGGAGCCTTCTGCAGGAAAAGCTCCACTGAGACTGGTAGTTGCCCTCAGAATTCCACAATCTGAACCCTGTACCGCCCTGTTGTTTCACATACATAAATACACACATATTGCATTACACTTATTTTTAAGGACAAGAAACAATATCCTTAGGAATATCTCCTGATAATCTCCTCCTAGAAGTCATGAATACATTTTCTATTCAAACATGCTTGTATACATGACCTTGCCTCACAATCTGAAATTCCTAATGGGATTTTATTTAGAGCTGTAAAGAAATGCCAGTAAAGGAGGTTGGTGAGGAAGAAGGGAAGCCTTTCCTCCCCATAAGGGAGGAAGATGGCAAATGAAAAGATCAGATCTTATCTGCATCACTCACAGCTGGAGACTTACACCAACAACACAGACCAATGAATAGGCATGTTAGAACTAAACCTGAGGTTTCGATTTGTTTATTTTCTGGGAGGAGGGAGGCGGGAAGGAGCCACATTTCAGGGAGGCTGAGTACTTTTCTCTCCCTTGGGGAGGATTCAACAATCTTTTTATTTCATTGTTTACTTAAAATGTCCTTTCTTTTCAACAAGAAATTCTCATTTTTGTTTTCAGCCCTTCCAAAGGACTGTTTTCCTCAACGCCACTGAAGTTGTGCACCAGCTTAGCAGATGCGAACAGCCAGAGTGCCCAGACCTGACACTGCTTTTGAATGAAATCCCGGCACATGGTTTATCTCCCTTTGGAAAACGAAAGTATTGAAATAAGATCTCTTACTCTGCAAAGAGGCCAGACATTGCTCTTCCTTCCTTGTGAGTTGCAGTTTGTATAAAACAGTACTCCCAGGCAGCTAAGAGCTACCTCCTAGAAGAGAATTTCCAATTTCTCTCTCTCACTCTCTCTCTCTCTCCTTCTTCTGGACTACACACACACACACACACACACACACACACACACACAATTTTTCTCTCTCATTCCCTCTCTCCTTCCCCTGGAAAACATAGACACACACACACACACACACACACTCACTCTCACTCTCACTCTCTCTCTCTTCCAATTTCTCTCTCTCATTTGCTTCCTCTCTCCTTCCCCTGAGCCCCCCACACCCATGCACACACACGTCTCAATGAGCGAGCAAACAGGACATAATTCTTATTTCTAGACAGCATCTGACTCCCAGGCCTCCATTCTCCATTTCACGACAGATTTTTACGCCAAACCTGAAGGGGCTTAAGGACTTGCCATCATTGACCAATTAGGGAACCGTCATTATTTGCATGTCTTTTAACTAACTTTGTTAATAAACAGAAACCAAGGCAGGAGTAGAGAATTTTTCTTTCCAGGATGAATCCCCCGTGGGCAAAGGTACCCACAGACAGACAGGCACGTTCTCACACACAGGCAAACATGGAAGTCATTTGACCCGCTCTGAAAATTTTCAACCAGGCGAGGTACACACCACACATCCCGTCCGTAAACAGCACAGCTCCGAGGCCTGGCGGCAGAGATTTCATCTGAAGGGCGAAGCCGCTCGGCTTCATGCCACCAGCTGAAATTCATTTTTCAAAAGAAATTAGACCAAGGTACTGTTGTTATAGCAACAGTCAGAGTCATTTACACAGTCTCTTCCCCACAACCTCACTGACTTCTGTGGGCAGCGATTTCAATTATGTACAGGCAGTGACCAAGGCTGAGCCCGGGTGGACCCTTTATGACCCCTTTAAGAAGTGGAAGCCTAAAACCTCTGCGTCCAAACTGAAGCTAAAAGACAGGACTTCACTGTGATCCACGGACTTCTTCCAGTCCTGAAAGTCCAGTGAGCAGTGAAGAAAACCCTCGGATCCAATGTTTTCATCTCCTGGGTAGGAAGTGGACACGTGACCACTGAATTTCCTGGGTTAACCAAGTACTGGCCATTCAGAATAGGAATTTCCAGTGAAGACAGTAATGTTCACAATAAATTCTTTTTAAAAATGTTGTTCTTAGGAATGGGGTGTTGTTCTGTTACCCAGGCCTGGGCTCAGGTGATCCTCCCACATGCTGAGATCAGAGGTATAAACCACTGTGTCCAGCCTCAGTCATGAATTCTGCAGGAATTTCATAATGTTAGTCCTCCAGGGCTTTATTCTTGGGGCTGTAGAATTCCCAATATAATAGCCTCCTCCAACCTCTGAAAATGACAAACTCCAAAATGCCCCTTTCTTAACAAAAATGAACCCTTATTACAGAATCTTTATGGCCAATAACTTTCCGGAGAAGTGCAGCAATGTGGCAACCTACGTCCAGTCTAGGGATACACAAAGGTGGCAAATACCTATGAAGCCAGTGCTCATGACTAATGATCAGAGAAATGAATTGTGTGTCCACTTCATACATTTAAGTCCTAACTCCCAGTATCTCAGAATGTGACTATATTTAGAGACAGAGTCTTTACAGAGGTTAATCAAGTTAAAATGAGTTCATTAGAGTAGGTGCCAATCCAATATGAGTGGTGTTCTTATGAGAAGATGACCATCTACCAGCCAAAGGAGATGGTCGAGGAGATGCCCATCTTAGTCTGTTTGTGCTTCCATAACAAAATACCTGAGACTAGATAATTTATATAGAAATTTACTTGTTTACAGTTCTGGAGGCTGGGAAGTCCAAGATCATGGCACTCACAGTGTCAGTGTCGGTGAAGGTCCATTCCTCATTAGATGGCACTGTCTAGGTATTCTCACATGGCCAAAGGGACAGAAAGGCAAAAGGGAATACTGTGTCCTTCCATGGTGAAAACACAGAAGAGCAAAGAGAAAGGCCTAAGTGAGTTCCTTCCAGCCCTTTCGGAAGGCAATAATCCATTCAGGGGGTGATGTCCTCATGATTTCATCACTTCCCACCCTCTTACTATCACAGCAGGGATTAAGTTTCAACACATGAATTCTGGAGGACAAACATTCAGACCTTTGCAAAGCCTCAGAAGAAACCCTCCCATCACCTTAACTTTGGACTTCCAGCCTCCCTGTGAGGGTATAAATTGCTGTTGTTGAAGCCACCCAGTGTGTGGTACTAGCAACCCTAGCAAACTAACAAAACTGATAATTTGGTTTGAACGTGTCTCTGTCCTCTCAGTGTCTTAGGTGAATTTGGCTCTGAATAGATATTTTAAAGGAATATTTTGCACAAATGTGCTCATGCTTAGATTTAACTAACTGAACAACTACCAGGTGCTGGGTTCTGTATCAGTCAATAGGGACACACTAGTGAACAAAAGCCAATCTCTTTCCTTCAGAATGGAGAGGAAAGATATGCAGATGGGCAAAGACAGTGTAGTCCGCAGTAGGCATAGATGACCACGCTGTGCTAACACAAAGAGCCACATGTCACTCAGTCTGGATGAAGTAAGGCGTCTTGCTGGGGCTGATACGCAACCCAAGAACTTAAGCGTTCATGGTGAGGTGAAGACAGCCCAGGCAGAGAGAGCACAGCCTTGGGCCAGAGGAGAAGGAAGTATGCTTTTGCTCATGCCAGGAGTCCCAGCACTTTGGGATGTCGAGGTGCGTGAATCACCTGAGGTTGGGAGTTCAAGATCAGCCTGACCAACATGGAGAAACCCCGTCTCTACTAAAAATACAAAAAAACAAAACAAAAAAAAAAAACAAAACTAGTTAAAGTTAAAATGAGGTCATTAGAGTAGGTGCCAGTTGAGTGATGTTCTTATAAGAAGATGACCATCTACCAGCCAAGGGGAGATGCCATCTTAGTCTGTTTGTGCTGCCATAACAAAAATACCTGAGACTGGGTAATTTATACAGAAATTTTCTTGTTCACAACCTCCTGATTAGCTGGGATTACAGGCATGTGCCATGACGTGGTGGCACATGCCTGTAATCCTAGCTACTCAGGAGGCTGAGGTAGGAGAATCGCTTGAACCTGGGAGGCAGAGGTTGTGGTGAGCTGAGATTGCACCATTGCACTCCAGCCTGGGCAACAAGAGCAAAACTCCTTCTCAAAAAAAAAAAAGCAAAAAAAGCAATATGTTGTTAAGTGATTTTGTCATTGTGTGAACACCATACATAGAATGTACTCACACAAACCTAATAGCCTACTACACATCTGAGGTCTATTGCTACTATGCTACAAACCTGTACAGCATGTTACTGTACTGAATACTGTAGGCAACTATAATACAGTGGTAATTGGTTGTGTATCTAAACATATCTAAACACAGAAAAGGTACAGTAAAAATATGAAAAATGCAGAGTTACAATCTTGTGGGATCACCATCATATATGCGGCCTGTCATTGACTGAAATGTCGTCATGCAGTGCATGACTGTGGTTGCATCTGGCTTGAGCCAGAGTGTAGGGTGGAAGTGTGGAGAAACAAGCCTGTAGCAGAAAGAGCTGTAGAGAGCATGAAGACCTTGTGTGCTATGGAAAGAAGCTTGGACTTTATCCAGAAGGTTTCGGGAGACACTCGAGGAAAAATGGCCACTTCTGATGCTAACTTCTGATTTCGTAATGTTGAAAATCAGTTCTAGCTGGTTACGAAAGGTGAAATATTTGAAGTGATCTGTGATAATTTTCTAGGGCTGCCATAACAAAATACGACAGACTGGGTGGCTCAAACAACATACATTAATTTTCTTACAGTTCTAGAGGCTGGAAGTCCAAGATCAAGGTGTCTACAGGGTTGGTTTCTCCTATGCCTGTCTTCTTGGCTTACAGATAGCCACCTTCTCACTGTGTCCTTGCATGGCCTTCCCTCTGTGCACTCATTCCTGGTGTCTTCCTGTGGACCAAATTTCCTCTTTGTATACAGACAGGTGTCGTCTCCAGGTAGGGCCTACCCTAATGTCCTCATTTTAACTTAAAATGTCCCTATCTCTAAATACTGTCACATTTTGAGAAACTGGGGAGTAGGACTTCAGCAAATGAATCTGAGAGGACACAACTCAGCCCATTACATGATCCAGCATCATTCCTGCATGGCTGGTTAAGCAAATGGACAATGCCATCCTTAACATACATATCAATACAACTCAGCCTTGGTCTTGAGGCAAGTAGTTCAACAATTGCTACTTGGTCCAGAGTTTAACAATATGTATACTTTTATTTTTATTAATATATTTACTTATTTTGAGATGGAGGTCTCACTATGTTGCCCAGGTTGATCTCAAACTCCTGGGCTCAAACGATCCTCCTGCCTCAGCTTCCTGAGTAGCTGAGACTACAGGCGTGTACCACTGTGTCCAGCATGTATATATTGTCAGAAGTGTTCATCTCCCAAATTCAAAATAAACTTCACATTCACTCCTTAACTATTGGAAAAGAAGTATAATCTGAGATGACTCTCAGGAAACCTCAGAGGAGGCAGAAGTTAGTCTTCCATGACTTTAGGAGGCTCTGAATAGTAAGTGTTTGTTCCCCGAGGCTTAGTAAATGTTACTTTACAATGATAATCCATAATCCACCTGACTGCAGAGAGATGCACAGTGGGAAAATCGAGGCATAGATACCAGGGCCATAATATAACTCAGAGGAAGAACAAGGAATGATGGTTAGGATTCCTGCACCAGCTCAGTGCCTCATGCAATAAATCACTTTGCCTAAAACAGGTTCAGAGTTTGTCAACTTTCTATTCAAATTGTGGTGCACTGTAAATGTACTGTAAAACTGTAAGTAAAAAGTATGTATTTCAATGGTTTTATCTTTCTTACCTAGCCATCCAGATATTATTTATGCAGTTTCCATTATAATGCTAAAGTTAAGTTTGCATAATATTTTCTGTAACTACCTACTTCTGCATGATTATAGCTCTCTAAAACTCCCCTGGGACAGAGTTTTTTCACCTTGGTCTCAGTTCAGAAGCAAATTTTTTTTTAAATAACAAATGATGACTTTAGAGATATTTTTGTGTTATGTGAAATGTGAAAGAAAGGCAGACTTCTACTGCATTGAATATTTTGCTACCTTTTGTCTAAACACCACACATCAAAAAGAGCTGAACAAAAAGTATCAAGCAAGGCAATGTAATAGATTTCACTGAAGACTGCCCACACTGCCAGATTTGACTACATGAGGTTTGCATTCACATGCTTATCAGTATTTAAAAATACCCTGAGTGTACACAACAGAAAATGTCAGGAACTTGAAAAGCAAAAATATGCGTGTGGTGTTTTCCAGACCTCAGCAAAGCACAGTAACTAAACAAAGTTAATTATGTGATCAGGCAGCAGTTACTTAACCTCTCCAGACCTCTGTTTCCTCAATTATAAAATGAGAGGGTTGGACTACATGATCTCCAAGGTTTGTTCCAGCTCTAAGAGTCCTTATTTAGACTCTGGATACAAATCAATAACTTACTTTCAAAATCACCCTGGAAGGCACTTTTAACTCAAAATGGGTGGCTGAACTTGGCAGGTTATTGAATAACAACCTTATTTTACTTCGGAGAGCGAGAATTCATTACATTCTTTTGCAACGGTTTCTTGGCTTTGGTAAAGAAATTACACTAATTACAATTATCTTTTACAAAAACACCAGAAAACTAACTGTTGAAACTACGTATTTCATTCAAAAAAATTTGTTACTTTTTGATGGCCCATTGGCTGTCAGGTGCTGAGCTGAGTGCAGAGGATGCAAAAATGCACAAGTCTCCTGATTTCAAAGGAATTTGCAGCCTGATGTATGTTCTTATTTTGCTCCTAAGCATCCATTGCATAACACTTGTATGACACAGATAACAATGTTGTATCCTACTCTGGCAACCACAATGGCTAACTTATACAACTGTGCACTCTTCTACTTCACCGTGAATGACTGAGTAAATGGCCTTAAGTGACATGAAGAATCTGAACATGTCAACTTGGGCAATTAGATACTGGACCAGGTTACACGTAGAAGCCATCCACATTGCATCTATTACCTAGAATAAGCAGTTGGATTGTGGACCTATCATAGGCTTAGCACTGGGGTTCTGGGACCTAGAATCACTCTCTCATGGCCAAGCTGTATCCTCTCTGGAAGTCAGTTGACTATGCTCTGCTGCCATATTTGCCCTGGACAAAAGCTCTAAAGTCCCCTGTAGATCTAACAGCCCAGAATTTCATCATCTGTCTAGGTTTACTTGTGTAGAGCTGGATGATGAACAAACTGACATTTTAGATTTCCTTCTAACTTTATGTAAACCATATGTTTACATATTCTCTTCTAAAATATGAAACTGATTTCTGATTTTGAAAGAATAAAAAAGTTTGTTTATCACTATTTCTATACATGGTGTTGTGAAACCTGATTAATTCAATTCCTGCTAATTTTGCATTTAGCTGTAACTCGGCTAAGGGCCAACGGGATATTTACCCTTACGTACGAAAAGAAAAAAAAAGAGCTTACGTGTAAAAGAACAGGTATAATAAAGGTTATAAGGGGAATGTTTAACCTACTTAATATCGAAATGAGTCTCAAAAACTCAAGAACTCAAGAGGCTCAAATTTAAATAAGCAATGATACATGTATTATGAATTCTTCTCATATATTTCAGTAGTTCCCCAAGGATGTTTATTTACTAACAGTTCAATAGTCTAGTTTGAATTACTGTTGTTACTTTTAAATATATCATATGCAGTATATATTTACTTCCATACTTCAATTCACATTCTTCTCAATTCAGGCAGCTGTTTGCCCAAATCAGTTTAAATTAGAGAGCATCTATTGTATTCATAAACTTCATGTAAACAGCAGAAATGATGACTATAAAATCTGTCTTAGGTTTGTTGGAACTCTGAGCTTAACTTTGATCTGAGATTCACAGAGAATGATCATGGAATGATTAATGGCCATTACTGACTTCTTGCAGCTGTAACGTAACAGAATATGTATACTCTAATACTGTACCCATGGTAATTATCTCATTACTATGAAGTGTCACAGAACTACATTATGGGAAGTATGCCCTGAATCGCATTTAGCAATTTCTTTTTATGTTTTAAATGTGGAAGCTTAGTGTTTTCTAGTAGATGGAGATTTGCATGGGGTCTGGGGCTTAGCATGGGACTCCTGCACTCAAACTGGAGTTCCTTGGCGGAAGTGGAACCAGCTTGGTGACTCTGATCACTCTTTGAAACTTTTCTGTACCTCGATTCCTAATTCGATAATAGGCAATATTTACATCTGACCCCTACTATACCTCATGGAAAGGATTAGTCAGATTAAGTCTATAAAACAGCTGGCCACCATGAGGAAAAGCATTAAGGAAATTACTCAGCCCTCCACAGTGGTGACTTCTCTAACTGCATGAATATTTAATGAACAGGTACAGATAATACTTGACATGTCTATGGAGCTTTTGATAAGCAAGTATCTCAACATCACTGAAAGAAATGCATAGCAACAATTATCAAAGACCTGGGAAGCATCAACACATCAGCTGCAGAGGGTAGACACAGAACAGCTTCGTTTTTAACATCATACCGTTTAAGAACAGTGGTATAGCCAAATGCAGTTATCCCACAAACCCAAAGATAAGGCCTTAAACCAGGCGTGGTGGCTCACACCTGTAATCCCAGCACTTTAGGAGGCCGTGGTGGGTGGATCATTTGAGGTCATGGGTTGAAGACCAGCTGGCCAACATAGTGAAATCCCATCTCTACTAAAAATATAAAAATTAGCTGGGCGTAGTGGCATGCAGCTATAATCCCAGCTACTTGGGAGGCTGAGGCAGGAGACTCGCTTGAATCTGGGAGGAGGAGGTAGTGGTGAGCTGAGATCACCCCATTGCATTCCAGCCTGGGACCACAGAGTGAGACACTGCCTCAAAAAAAAAAAAAAAAAGGCTTTTGAAATGTAAGGCTGCCTGAACAATATAAGCACAAAAGTTCCCTAAGAAAGTAAATGCATAGTTGGAAATGAGTTATGTTAATTAAATGAGAGGAATCAGAAAAGAGATAAAGAAATAGTATCGGTGAGGGATCCACATAAAACATCATCAAGAAAGGGGGACAAAACAAAGAAGAATAATTTGTGGTCAGATTTGTAGTGTCAGATGCAGCTTTGAAATGAGAACTAAGAGAACATTAGGTTAGTACCCGAGTAATTCACTGGTAATCTGAGTGAGGATTCATCTATGACTCTCGGCAGCCTCAACATCACCTGGGAATTTGTTAGAAATGCAAATTATCATGGACACGGGGAGGGGAGCACTACACACTGGGGTCTGTTGGGGGAAATAGGGGAGGGACAGTGGGGGGTGGAGAGTTGGGGAGAGATAGCAAGGGGAGAAATGTCAGATATAGGTGATGGGGAGGAAGGCAGAATCACACTGCCATGTGTGTACCTATGCAACAATCTTGCATGTTCTTCACATGTACCCCCAAATCTAAAATGCAATAAAAAAAAAAAGAAATGCAAATTATCAGCCAGCCCCCAGGCTTTCTGAATTGGAAACTCTGAGGGTGGGGCCCAGAACACTGTGGGTTAGTAAGCACTCCAGGTGACTGTGATGAGCAGAACCCTTGCACAAGAACAGTGCTGTTTGTCCAATAGAGCCAACTGAGAGGACGGACATGTTCTACATCTGCACTGTGCAATATTTTAGTCACCAGCTGCGTGTGGTTACTGAGTACTTGAAATGTGGCTAGTGCCACTGAGGTACTGGCTTTTAAATTAAATTCGAATTTATTTAAATAGCGAGGTATTTAGTTTTAAATTAAATTGAATATAGCTATATGCAACTATGACTATTATATTGGACAGCACAGTTCTAGAACACTACTGTAAATGAATGCCAGTTTTTGGTCAGGGAACTGAGACAAA
The DNA here is from genome assembly GCF_049354715.1 of Callithrix jacchus. Lineage (NCBI taxonomy): Eukaryota > Metazoa > Chordata > Mammalia > Primates > Cebidae > Callithrix > Callithrix jacchus. The sequence goes on along the minus strand of NC_133504.1, from coordinate 57,056,510 downwards.
TGGTGAAGAATGGAGATAACAGGTGTGACTCTTCTGTATATGAAATCTTGTCTCAGGAAGGAAAAAAGGCATCATAGGTTGTATGTCATAAGGTGAAGTTAAAGGTGTTTTCAGGAGAAGTTCTGAGTGGGTGTGAAGGAGGAGGGAAGTCAGAACAGGATCCACTGACACTAAGGAAGGATGGACAAGTGAAAATGTGTGTTGGAAAATCCCAGAAGTAAAATACAGGCAAACAGATGTATATGCCTGCATTGTATATGTATTGCAGTTAAAATATTAGGAAGATGGCCAGGTGTGGTGGCTCAGGCCTGTAATCCCAACACATTGGGAGGCCAAGGTGGGGAGATCATGAGGTCAGGAGTTCAAGACCAGCCTGGCCAATATGGTGAAACCCTGTCTCTACTAAAAATACAAAAATTAGCCTGGCATGGTGGCGCACAACTGAGTCAGGAGAATTGCTTGAACCCAGGAGGCAGAGGTTGCAGTGAGCCAACGTTGTGCCACTGCACTCCAGCCTGGATGACAGAGTGAGACTCTGTCTAAAAAAAAAAGTAAGCTAAAATTTACCATCGTAGCCATTTTTAAGTGTGCAGTTCAGTGGCATTAAGTATAGTCACACTGTTGTACAACCATCTCTCCACCATCCTTCTCTAGAAATCTTCATCTTGGAGTACTGAAACTCAGTATTCATGAAACAACTCCTCATCCTCTCCATCCCCTGGACTCTGGCAACGACCACTCTACTTTCCGTCTCTATGAATTTAACTACTCTAGGTACCTCATATAAGTGGAATCATGATATTTATCTCTTAATGACTGGAATATTTCATTTAGCATCATGTCCTCAAGGTTTGCCTGTGTTGCAGCATGTCAGAATTTCCTTTTTAAGGCTGAAAAATATTTCATGGTATATTGCTATGGTCTGTCTAAATGGTTGTCCCCTTGCTGAAATTCATATGTTGAAACCCTAACCCCCAAGGCAAGGGTATTAATATTAGATAGGAAGTGTGACCTTTGGAAGGTGATTAGGTCATGGCAGTGGATCTCTCATGAAAGGAGAGTAGTAGTGCCCTTCTAAAAGAGGCACCAGACAGCTCCTTCACTCTTTCCATCATGTGAAGACATAGTAAGAAGACAGTTGTCTATGATCCAGGAAGCAGGTCCTCTCCAGACAAGAATGCACTGGCACCTTGATCTTGGACTTCTCAGCCCCCAGAACTATTAATAAATAAGTTTCTGTTATTTATAAGCCATGTAGTCTTTGGTGTTCTGTTACAGCAGCCCAGAAAAGCTAAAACATATATACATATCACTTTTTTTTTTTTGAAGGCAGAGTCTTGCTCTGATACCAGGCTGGAGTGTAGTGGCACAATTTCGGCTCAATGCAACCTCCGTCTCCTGGCTCAAGTCATTCTTCCACCTCAGCATCCGGAGTAGCTGGGACTATAGGAGTGCACCACCATTCCTGGCTAATTTTTGTATTTTTTAGTAGAAACGGGGTTTCACCATGTTGATCAGGATGGTCTTGATCTCTTGACCTTGTGATCCACTGCCTTATCCTCCCAAAGTACTGGGATTACAGGTGTGAGCCACTACGCCTGGCCACCACACTTGATTTATCCATTCATCCACTGCCTCCACATTTTGGCTACTGTGAGTAATCCTAGTGATGAATGTGGGTATATAAATATCTTGTGTAGACCCTGTTTCAGTTCTGCTGTGTAAATATCCAGAAGCAAAAATATTGGATCATATGGCAATTCTGTTTTTAATTTTTCGAGGAACTGACATACTGTTTTCCATAGTGGCTGCGTCATTTTACATTCCCATAGAGGTGTTTGCTTTTGAGACAGTGAAGGAGGGCACATCAGTGTCATCAAAAGAGTAATTAAAAAACAAATGTGGGGGAGAGATCTGTTGAGCTGGAATGGGGAGAGGTGGAGACAAAGAAGTTTGGCTCTAATAGGCTTTCTTTTCTCCATGACCTTGATACAAGGTTATCATCTCCAAGGAAGAACACCGTTGAGGAGGAAAAAGTAAAGGCTTGAGGAGAGAAGTAAATGAAGGCTTCATAGAGCTAGTCCGGTTCAGGAAAACAGGTAACATTCTGAGGTTTGAAGCAAAAGTATAGGCATCGTTGAGGGTTAAATTGTGTCCTCCAAGGCAAAATAACATACAGAAGTCCTAAACTTCAGTGCCTTGGAGTGTGACTTCATTTGGAAATAGGGTCTTTGCAGATGACATTCAAGAAGATGATGTCATACTGAAGTAGACTAGGCAAAACCCAACACAGTGGTATCATCTTATAAGACAACAGCTGTATGAAGACATGAAGACATACAGGGAGAGTGCCGTGTGACGGCGGAGGCAGAGACTGGACTTATGCAGCTGCAAGCTAAGGAATGCCAAAGACTGCTGACAAACCTCTGGAAACTAAGAAAAGGTAAGGAAGGATTCTCTGCAGTCTCAGAGGAAGCACAACACGGCCCTGCTCACCCTGCTGACACCTTGATTTTTACCTTTGAGCGTCCAGGACTGTGAGACAATCCATTTCTAGTGTATTAAGCCACTTAGTCTGTGGTATTTGTTATGGCAGCCCTAGGAACTAATATAGCCACAGAGCATGAATCTGCAGTAGGCCAAGGTCATCCTATGCCAAGGCCAAAATGAGGATTTCCAAATTACTGTGCATCCCACCTGTGAGCAATATGCTTCCGGACACACAGTGATAATGTAGGTAATAAGTCAATGCAATACATATTTTGAATCACAGTCCTTATTAAAGGATTTTCTTTCTGTCTTTTCCAGGCATAAATGAGGCATGCACATGAGCACACTAAATTGTATGCTTTTAAGAACCAAGAGGGGAGGAAAAAAATCTCAGTGTCCTGGGGCAGAAGTACGCAGAGTAGATGTGTACAAGTAATGCCTAGCACTGTCACTCTCTGGACGTTCTGGATTTTATTTCACCTACATTTGCCCCCTAAATTTTTTTTTCTGGATTGCAATCCTAAGTATGGTTCTTACTTCACCAGTAAAAGTCAAAACCTTTGCAATTTTTAAAATTTCTACATCTGTCTGCTTTTTCTGCCTTTGGTCTTTGTCCTAAGTACCAATGATTTCTGGTTAACAGTCATCCAATTATTTTTCTACTTTTACACTTGAGTTTCACGGGGGGAAAGTCAGCCTTAATGTCTGGTGATGAGTGTGAACAGACGAAGCCATCTAAGAAAAGCTGTCTGGTTATGTACTCCTGGGTGACTCTCTGAGAAGCAGACATGCAACGGCTGTAAGAGCCAAAGAACCAAGGGGCTGTGGAGGTGTCAGCACTGTCACTAACTTCAGTGCAAGACCAGGGTTGAAGCCCCGCATAACGTCTCAACAGAAGACGGGATATGGCGGGTGTCCCTTGGAAGGGTAGCTCAGCTATTGCTGATATGGAAGCAGTGTGGATTATTTGGCTAGGCAGAATAAGTCAAAACACAAGTCATAAAAATAAATACAAAGCCTTTCCCTTGCTGCCCACTTGCTCTCTTCCTTTAAAATACTACTTGCTTTTGTTAAAATTCACCTTCATCCTAGTAAAAGAGGAGGACAAGAGTTGTGAACTGCAATTGTAAAGAAAAAAAATCCAGTGATAACGACATTAAATTTATTTTTACAAGAAAAGTATCTAGTAACAAATTGTTTCCCTCCTCCCTTCTTTCCACAGCTCCTCATATATATATTTTTAAAGCATTTAGACTTTGGCTTTTTATGAAAGGCATACAGTAAAAGTATCACAGTTCCAAAATTCCAAAGCAATTTCACAATCATAATGAAATGAGGGAGGAAATGGTTTTGCGAAGGACTTAAAAACAATCACCCCATGTTGCTATGTGAAGCATCTTTATAAATTATAAGGAGCTCTGCAAAAATTAGTTCATTCATTCAACAGACACTCACCGAGCATCATTTATACACTAGGCCCTATGTGAGAAGCTGGGCATGAATAAGACACAGTCTGCCTGGTAGAGCTCACAACAGAGGGAGACAGTTATTATTATTATTCATTATAATGTGGCTAGACTTCTGCCCTATTCCTACCTCCAGCCCCCAGGAACCTTGATTTTAATTCACAAAGCACCATATTGTGGGGAGGGGAAAAAAAAAGAAAATGACCATAGTAAATCCGGTAAAGGTGACAGGTCTCTCCAGAAATAGAGCTACACTGTGAGCTTAGACCTCCTTTAAACTAAGAGCAAGGAAAGAAAATAATACAGCAAAATGCCTAACTCAAATGTACGAAACCAGACCACAACAAACATCTGGAACTAAATGGGAGAAATTCAAAGTTAATTGGGAGAGAAAATGATGGAGTGGACAAAAATCGAAAACGAAGCTGAAATCAACTGGAATAAAGTTAAACACATCTTTTTCCCAGGATTGCCCCAGAGCATCACCTGAAGAAAGATGTACCTTCAGCTCCACTGGGGACTTTGAGGTTGGAAGTCTCTTTCCCCTCCTTGTTTTTTTTTCCCCAGAATTGCCCCACAGTGTCACCTGAAGAAAGACGTTACTTTCAGTTCTACTGGAGACTTTGAGGTTTCACAGACAAAGGGATCCAAGTCCGGAGTGGAAATTCAATTTGCACATATTTTGGTTTTAATTCAGATGAGCAAACTTGAATATCAAAAGCCAAGTTTTTTTCTGATGTGCAGTTACACCTGCTTAAAACCAGTGGCTAAGGAGAAAGGGTATATACAATAAATCTAAAAATCATTCAATTACCTTAAGTCAACTGGGAGGCTTATATTTACCAAAAATAGGCATTCAACTCCCATATTACAAAGACATGCAAATGACTCCCATGTTACAAAATATTCTGGATAGTTTATTACTCTCTGTGTTGTTGGAGGAGCAAGGGAAAAGGCTTGAGAGGCTGATCAGGAAAATTCTACATTTGTCAGTTGGCAGCAGCAGCAGGTGAACACAGCCCCTTGAATTAACAGCTTGCAGGAAGGGAAAAAAACCAACTCCTTTTTGGAAGCAGATTCATGCTGCAAAATTATCCAAGGTAATTTCCTTCAGTTAATTATGCCAGTTTCCTTATTAGCAAAGGGAGATGACCAAGTCTAGTCTCCATCTAATGACTCAGAAGGATGAGGTTAGCTGGCCCCATCTCTATGTTTAAACTTAACTTTCAGATAAAGCCTCACAGAACCTGCATGGGCAGAACTTGCCCTAACTAGTATTTAGTTCTGCTGTTTTACTGTTTCACCAAGGATTCTCTCAGAAATGTCTGTGTAGTCCACGACTGAGGTCTACGAGTGGCTAAGTTACCACATTGCTTCATCTCAGAAACCTGTGTGTATGTATCCAAGGTAAGAAAGCATTCAGTATCCCTTGTAAGAATAAGCAGCATTGCAAGGGGAGGGGGGTCCTCTGAACCCACCTTGCATGGGGTTCACAGCGGACATGCTCTGAACTCCTTGTTATCTTAAGCAAAATTTTGGGGTGATGAGAGATAAGGATGGGGACAGGAATTCCTCTGAAATCACTCTGGAATCCAGGTCCAAACCAGTGTAAGGCTGATAACACAGATGAACCAAATTTACTGCTACTCAGACTGACCCCAGCCGTTTATGCACTCCTCAAAGTTATCAGCAAACAGCAAGCTTTTCGTATGTGTGTGCATCCATTAATTGCCAGGCAAATTCAAGATCTTTTCTCTTAATTCCCATATCAACCACGCAAGGTAGGTTAATAAACATCATTTATACAAATGAGGAAACTGGGGCTCAGGGAGATTAAATAAATTGCCCAAGGTCACATAGCTAGGGTGAGATTTGAATTCCAAAACCTGTGTTTTTCCGTTACAAGCCTCACTACTTGTGAATAAAATGTGTTTCTCATTTCCGAACTATTCCACAGCCTGGCTCCTGAGATAGGAAAAAAGGGAAGGCATCCTCAGCACTGCTTTCTCCCCTCCACGGTTGGCTGGCACATAAAAAGTTACCCCCCGAAAGTGGATCTCCTATAAGGGCTGTTGTTCTTTCAGCCATTCTCAGAACATTTCTGCCACTGAGTTGCTGAGTTCTAACAATACATTGCCGCTAACCCAATGCCAGCCTGATTCTGAAGAAAATGGTGTTGGCGATGGCATGGCACCCGTGTGAGGTCATGGTAATGGCTAACGGCTAATTCCAGTGGTGACCACTGTCCAGGGATATTACTCCTGAGGCACCAATATAAGCACATATTTCCCAGGAAAAAAATGCTGCTCCTAAGCATGTATGCTGTGCTCCAGGTGACCATGGCTTCTGCACTTAAAAGTCAAGAGAGCCACCAACCATGGTTCAATTGCTAGAGTTGTAAAAATCTGCACTAGGCAGCCACTGCCTTCACCCAGGTCTTTCTATTTTTATTCATGAACAGCTTCACATTTCCTCCTATTCATATAAGGCTAATATTGCCTAGTTCGGAAGAAGGTTGTAAGGATTGAATAAGGTAACATAAGCAAATGTATCCACCAATGGTACTTGAAGACTTTCTGTAACTTTCCTCTCCCATTAACAGTTTTATAGTGACTTGTAGGGATTTTCAAGTGGGTGTTCTTTAACCTCTCGTACAATACTATAATAAAATATAGAGATAATGCAGACATACATTTCTTAGGGGACGGAACAAGGATTCTGTGACATTGATAATGCTGACTTTTTAAGCTGGAGGTTTACACAGAAATAGATTTTCAGAGTTCTGAGAACCCTAAGAAAACTGTATGAAGAATTTTGTGAGTATGTGTCTTTTTTGGAAGGGAAGGTTCGAAGCTTTTCTCAGATTCTCAGTGTGTCCCATGACTCTCCAGTTCAGGAACCACTCTCCTATAGGTTAGCAGTAGCAAGATTTGCTGGGTCTAGCTGTAAAGTCTTGCATTTAAGGGAGGAAAACCTGTCTCATAGGCAGCTTTGGTCTCCTTGAAGTTTGAAGCCACGTGCTCTTGCAATTCTAGATTGCGTTACATATATGCATATTCTCCAAGAACAGGGAGCCACAGTTATGCTCTGTACTGATGCAATCTAGAAGGTTGGGTTCCGTTCTGAAATTATCACCCTCATCAGGCAGCAGTGCAGCAGTACCAGGGGATAGGTCCCAGAAACCACATCACGTGAAAAGGAGGTGAAGGAGCTGAGGATATTTTGCTAGACAAAGAGGAGAGTTGAGGATTGGGAATGCCACAGCTCCTCTTGAAAAAGTTAATGGTTTTCTATGTAGGAAAAGAATTGGATTTAATCTATGTAGCTCCAGAACATGGAACTAAGACCAATGGATGCAAGTAATGGGGAGAAAGAATTCAGTCTCTATAGAAGGAGAAACTTTTAAAAAACGATTAGAGAGATTGAAAATAGAAAGGGCTGCCTTGTGAGGCTAATGAGCTTCCTGTCCCTTGAAGTTTTCATACCAAGGCTGCATGTTCATCTGTCAGGGATTTGTAAAGGGGATTCTTTATTGGGTGGAAAGTGGGAGAAAATGACCTCTACAGTTCCTTCTAATTCCACGATCCTTCTATTAAGGTTTTATATCTCTTATTAAAATTTATATTCAAAGACCCATACACATCTTCCTTTATTTGCAGGATAGATACTTGAGGTGAGTCCCTTTATAGAGGGAATAATCAGATTTTCTCCTTAAGGTTTCATTTTTATGTATTTTGTTTTCTTAAAATGGGGTGCACCTATGTTTGGACGCTGTGGCTGTGTGGCCAGCACACCCACCTCCCATGTGTCACCTTTTTTGAGTCTCCCCTGCCAGCTCCCTGCCTGGACTCTTGCACTATCGTCCCTGCCTGGACTCTTGCACTATCGTTCCACTAGCCGTGCTTCCCATCTTACCCTCTCCAGTCTAGTCTCCACCAGCATCCAGAGTCATTGTTTAAAAACATTAATCAGAGCATGTCTTTCTGCCTCAAATCCTTCTACAGACTCCCATTTCTCTGAAAGTCAAACTTGCCTAAGAGGCACCGGGGCCTGGTGTCTCCCAGCTCATTCATACCCATCTCCCCTCCATCACCACACTTCAGGCAGCCATGTGGGCCTCTCCACAGGTGCTTCTTACCATTTGTAACTCACTTCTCCCAGCTCCTGGCTGGGCTTATTGTCATCCTTCAGATTTCAGCTCACACCTCTCTGCAGAAAGGCTATCCAGGCCACCCTGGCTCAGTGAGCTGGACCTCCCACGTGTACTCGATCACCTCCTTCTGTTTTGCCTTCTTCATGCCACTAATCATAATTTATGATCGTTTTGTTTCTTTCTTTTTCCTCGGTGTTGTCTTCTCCCATTTGAGTGTAGGCTCCTTGCAGACAAGTGTAGGCTCCTTGCAACACTGGTCTGTGTTGCTCACTAATGTGTCTGTCTCCTGCGTCTAGCAGAGAGACAAATGCAGAACTCGTGATCAGTAAGGATCTCTGGAATTAAAGTATGAATGAAGAAGTGATTGCACAAACATGTCTGTCCAGCCTAGTAGGTGGGCTCTGGAGCTGAATGTGACCTAATTCTTTAGAAGGTAAGCAGGAATCCTTCCTTAATGCCCACCTCTGCTTACCTAGCAGAGTACTGTGCCTACTGCAGGCCTGCAAGAGAATTTTGGACTGACCTCGAGAAGCACACAAACATAATTTAAAGCCAAATATTAGAGAAAAAACATCTTTTTCAACAGAGAGAAAGCCACTATCCATGTCTCTTAGTTTCCTATATGCACAGTGGGGTTAAATCCTAAAGAGAAATACTACAGGTCCCCAAATCTAGGATAGTGTGTCTTTTTTCCTCTGAGGGCTCTCAGAAAAAATATTCTGGCAGTGAGGAACAAGAGATGCTGGAATGAGTTACTGAGGAGGTGGTAGAATCTCCTTTTCTGGAGATCTTTAAAAATAGAACAGCCATCTGGGATGATTTAGATATGGTCTTCATTGAAGAAGGGGGAGGAAGGGGGATGAAGGATCTCTCTAAGTCCCATCTCATCCTTGATTTTTCTGATATTTCACTTTAAAGTTTTATTCATGGCAAATGCCTGAAAGGAGCTAGGAATTCACTTTTTCTTTTTAACTCAAAGTTAAATCCCATTTTATTTTGAACTGTAATTCTGCTGAATCACTATCCTCCTCTCTTCAAATGGGCAATTTGGATGCCATAACTTTTCTATGTGGAAAGTTTGGATGGAAGTTAACTTTCCTTCTCTCTTTCTTAGAAAGGAAAGCAAAGGTATTTCAGAGGGAGGAGTTGACAGGTTGGGAATGACAGCCCAAAGCGCACACCTCTCTGTGGATTCCTCTCGTGCCACCGAGAAGGACTGAGGGAGGCGAACAGCACATGGAAAAACAGGCCAAGACTTCATGGAATGTGGATCATCCCACAACGGGGACCTGTTGCTGCTGCACACAGGAGTTCAGCCCGAGACGTCTAGATCACTAGTTATAACTCAAGTCTTCCTTTTTTGTTTGTTCATCTGTTTTCATGGGATTAAGCTTGGTAAAGTCAGCTAAATGACAAGAGGTAGACTTTTCTTCTATTTGGCTATGAACTTACAGCAGTTGAGCTATTTCCTCCCTTTGTTCTTATGACTCTTGCTTGATTTATCAAAGTTGCAGAGTCAAAAGAATAGTAGATTTTAATACACATAAGGCTGAATTGTACTATTTTTGCTATAGAGGCCACGCTGTAAAAAAGCCTTGTTAAATCTCTTCCTCAGCGCTATCTGTATGCCATAACTGTTTTTCCAACCTAAATAAACATGGTTATGATAATCAAATACATTTATTTTTAAATGTTCATTACAAGTACTGTTGTTTATAACAAACTAATGACTAACGACTCTATTTTTTTCCAAAAGGAACACAGATTTCAATGACATTTACTTTTTTTCCCTTTCTGTAAGTTGATGAATAATCCATATTTTAATGGAATATTGTGTTAAGTCAGAACAAAGTGTGGTCATAGAGGTCTTCACAAAACATACTTGCAAACTGTGGCCTTGTCACTTTATATGATATTAACCGAGGACACGTGCTTCTTCATTTGCCTACTGAGCCCAGGACTGGCTGTATGTCCACACAAGCAACACTTCTGTGGATGTGTGTGGAGTGTCTGTGTGCTTGTGCTAGAATGCCAAATGCCAAAATCCACAGAAAGAACATTCTAAGGTAGAAAGAAGAACTCCCCCAAACAAAAAGGCAGAAAAAGAATATTCTCAAAGAACTTTAATACGAATGATATTAAGGGGACTTTATAATACAACACGCACACACTGTTGTATTTTAGTACATGCTGTTACATAACTGTTTGCTAAAGTGGCCATCACCCACCTTTCATTAATGGAGGAAACACATTTGCCCAGGGCAGACTGAGACATCTGATCCTTAATAGAGCAGAATGAAGTGTCTATAAGGAGGCTGGAATTTCTACAGTGCATGGCTCCAACTCTTCCTCCCAGGAGCCCCCTGTCCCAGCACTGGAGTCCCCAGGTTGACTATCTGGGGTGAGTCAACTGCAGGAGTCCAGCTGGGGCCAGGGCTGCACGTAGGCGGAATTAATCTCTGGGGTAAAGACTGGACTAGTTTGGGCTCAGCTAGGTCAGACCTGAAGAGTGTGGGCCTTGCACACCATCTTCTCTCTGCTTTAGAATCTTCCCTTTGCTCCACTCAAACCAACATGGGCAGGTGGGATCAGCTGAAAACACAGTTTCACCAAATCTCACTGGCTGAATCCTGCTTTCTTCTGTTCTCTGTCCTTGTCATTTGTCCCCCTCCTGTCTACCTTACTTGCTCTGGGAGACCCCAGGGAGCCTCCAGGAGCTCTGGACAAACTCAGTGGGCCAGTGACACATTCTCTGGGAACTCAAGGTCTGAATCTGGAGCTAGTCTATCCACCGCCCCTGACACGACCTCCCAACTGACATCCAGACTCCAGGTGGCTTGTGCTTAACTTCCACGATTTTCCTTTCCAGCTTCTGGTCAGTTTCCTTCCCTCTCCATGACTGGCTGGCACATGTGAAAGGTGGTCACTTTGTTGTTGACAAACTACAGTTTTCAGTCTCATATACTCTCCTGAGCCACTCACTATTGCTCTTGTGGGGTTTTCTTATAGCCTTCTTTCACAAATTCAACACCACCATTCCCTCAGTGCAAAACAAGCATAGGGAGCTTGCTGGGGCTTGCAGAAAAAAAGACGGGGGCTGCTGCTACCCAAAGCCCTTCCTCTGGCACTGCCAATGTTAACGCTGATCTGCGGGGAGACTGCAATTCTAACATAATGAGATATTAATGAGCTCTGCACATGTCCCTAGCCACAACACTTCTCTCCCCCTCCCCCCAGCCCCCCTTCGGCAAATCTAGAGAATCAGCTCCTCCTCTGACACTACAATTTCTCCACTTCCCCCAGAGCCTGCCCTCTCCCACTCCAGCACCCGTGTTGCCCCGCTCACCTTAAGCTGCCAGCACTATAGAGCACCAAATGGGCTGGCACTGCCTTGTTTCCTGGCCTAACGGATGCTTGTTTAAACACTGGAGCTGTTTGCATTGCTGCGGCTCACTGCATGTTAAACACAGTCCTCTGAAACCCTATGCCAATCCAATAAAGGTATCAGCAGTTCAGTGTGGGGAGGCAATTACTATATAGTCCCAAGTGTGCCTTCTAAGCTCTAGGAAGGAAAATTTGATCGAACAACTAAAAGGAAAATCTGATTCGGCTCAGCATCACGTGGAGGACACAAGGCTTAACTGCAGCCAGGTCTGTGGAGGGCAGAGGGAAATCAATCCAGGAAGCTAGGGAGAGCAAGTGCACATTGTTAAGAGGGCTTTAAGCCAGGCTGTTAGTAATACTGTCTCCCGCGTTTGGAAAGACACCCGCCTGTCCTCCCCCTTCGTTCCCTTCAGCTTGCTTGCTTGTTTTTTAATTCCAAGGGGTATACTTATTTATTTTTTAATGACAAACTGCCATCCTTCTTAACACCCTCCACCTTCTCACTCACCTTTAATTCCTTAAGCACTCATATTAAAAAAAATGGCTTTTCTTGTGCAAGATCATTACCATATCAAAGGCAATGGAGAGAGAGAGAGCGTAAAAATGATAGAAGGATAACATACAGGCAGATAGAAGAAGGCAGGACTGCTTCAGAGAGAATAGAGGGTCCCTAACCTCAAGCTAATGATACCAGTCGATAATGCAATGGATTGGTTTTTCTGCCTTAGCTAAGTCTGAAAAATCAGGGGAATTAGACACAAGATTTACATTTATTTCTCACCCAAGAAGCAGAAGTTGGAAAAGTGAATCCTTCCCTCTGTTTTTAAGTTCTGGAAATGAAAAGATATGGAGCTTAGAGTTTCTTTTACTTCTTCTTTTTCATTTCGAAATCAGCTCCAAAATGGCCCATCTTTCCCGAGGAAGAGTGAGAAAGCAGCAATATATGTGTCTGGCAACACAGAGAAATGCTACCCACAATGCTCACGTGGTGCCATCCATTCACTAGGAATTTTGCCAAATCCTTGTCTATTTCCTGAGGTTCCTGGCACAGGGGACACAGCCAAGATGGAGCGGAGGGCTGCTGTCAGCATTGGCCAGCAGTAGTGCCTATCCAACGGGTGTAAGGATAGAGCTGTTTCTTCAAAGGGTTTGAGGCCAGAGTGCTTGCAGGGGGGCCCGGGTAGATCTGAAATCTCATGGGATCCCCTGCACCCCAATGCTGAGAAGGGGAGGGAGCTCTGCCCATGATAGGGCACCAGAGGAATAAGTTACACACTGGAAAGTATTCACTATAAAGGCACATGGACAGGGTCTCTAGACCAGCACATTTTGAGAGTCCCTGGAACAGTGGAGGGTCTGGCCTTGTACCCTAGACTTTGTATTTCTCACTGCACCAGCATTAGGAAAATTCCAGCTCCCACACCCCAGGCTCCAGATGGTAGAAGCACCACCAAGCAAACAGCAAGGCTCTATCAGCCTCACCCTGCATCAGGCACCAGACTCTGCCCCCTTCCCTCTGTTACTAACTGAAAACAGTCATGAGAGTTTGTGGAGGACTGGCATCATCAGTGCCCAACGTTGACATCAGGTGGGAGATTAGGATTTTACATATATTAAACATACACAGTGTATTTGATTCTTGTGTTCTCCTTAGTTTCTTGACTTAACATTCATGCAACAGCCTCATCATCTCAGGCCTGGAAATATGGATAAGTGTATTATCAACCCCTTCTAAAAATTATAATAAATGCCTTGCCTTGCATATTGGGAAGCAAAGTGTTCTACTTAAGTTTTATATATACATATTTTAAGGGGTAGTCTGTGTGTGTTTGTGTGTGTGTGTGTGTACCCCTTTTAATAAAAATGTCAAAACAATTTTTAAAGATTTTAAATCTCTGTGATCAAAAGCTTTCTAAAAATATTTGAATGTTTCCCTGGTTTATTAGAAGGTAGATAATTAACTTTTTTTGACAACTCATAGGGTCATATGACACTGACCTTGTCATTGGTTATAGGTCTGCTGTTTGTCTAGGGGAAAAAAGCTAGTTATTTGATTACTGGCTACCCCTTATTATGAAGGAAAGAAACCTTGCAAAAGATGATAGACCAATACATTTATGAGACTTCCTATGACCCTGTTTTGATACTACTCTCCTATATTTCCAGAATGTAAAGTCTGTTAGAATGTTAGATCTATTCCTCAATAAGACATGAACTCACTCCAATCTCCACTCATCAGAAACAGCACATTTTAATTTCTTTTCTCTTCTTAGTGTTTGACATATCACCATGGAATAAAAAAAGTGATACCGACACCAAACTTCTCCAACCTACTACTCTCTTTTTCTCTCCCCAGACACAGAAACTCACAAAATCCCTGTGCTTCTACAATGTCATTCTAATCCAGAGATAGCAGCTGAATTGTAATAAAATCACAGAAGGAAATTCTATTTCAGTGATGGAGAAATGTGGTAAAAGATAACAGTTTGTTAACAGCAATTCTGAGATGGTCGGAGTAAAGGCAATCACAAATGGACAGGGTATTCTTCTTTTGATTGACTTTTTGTGTGCACATTAAGAAGCTATTTTACCCTAAAATATATAAAGAACTATCTCTGAAATCTTTACGTTTCCTATTATTTACATAACACTTTTCCTCCTTATTTTCTAATTTGTAACACATGAAATGTTTTCTCCATGATATTCTGTTATCTTGAATTATGTTATCCTGGATCAAGAAATAGCATTCTATCCTTCTCACCAACATGAAACAAAAGTCATATTCTATTGTACAACTGTTGTTAAATGATTATTAAAATCATTGGAGTCAGGTATGCTAAAGTGTACTTTCATCATCTGGCAGATAATATTGAACAGCAAGTCAGATGTTCATTGCTTCACTCCCATCTACTACTTCTCTCAGAAAGGGGCTGGATTTGCACTTTGATATCCTACTCGCACACAGATGTAAAAAATCTCTTTCTTCCCCTTAGGAAACCTGCATCTTATTATTCATCTACTACTTACACTGGGAAGAGCTTCCTTGATCTCATTTCAGTATTCATTTAGCTCATTACTTCCTGAGGACCAAAAATTACTAGGATGTTTTCTGAGATTCCCAAATCTGCATTACTGATGATGGAAAAATCCAAATTAACAACGGAAGGAGCTCTGGTTTGGTGACCTTTCACTAAGCTTTTTTTTTTTCTTTCAGTATTTAGTAACACAGAGGCCTAATCAGCAAAACATGATTTCAGCTTCCTTTAGAAGAACAAGACCTTTAGAGCAAAAAGCGATTTTGAGCACAAACAAAATTTTGGACCCCTAAGCAAAACATGTAAAGAGGTTCCTTTTTCATTAAGCACCCCGAGAAATGACCTCAATCTGCAATGTGCAAGGGGTGGGAGAAAGAATTGGTGAGTATCTGTACTCCTTTTTTTTTAGATGGAGTCTCACTCTGTCGCACAGGCTTGAGTGCAGTGGTGCGACCTCAGCTCACTGCAACCTCTGCCTCCTGGGTTCAAGCGTTTCTCTTGCCTTAGCCTCCTGAGTAGCTGGGATTACAGGCGCCCACCACCACGCCCATCTAATTTTTGTATTTTTGGTAGCAAAGAGGTTTCACCATGTTGGCCAGGCTAGTCTTGAACTCCTGACCTCAGACAATCCATCAATCTTGGCCTTCCAAAGTGCTGGAATTACAGGCATGAGCCACTGGATCTGGCCCTAGTCCCTGTACTCTTGCTAAGATAAAGTGGCCAAAAAAACAAACAACGACAACAAAAAAACCCAAGATGTCCAAAAACTGAGAGTATAAAAATAAGGATGAGAGAATGATAGGAACTGGGGCTAGTGTGCCGCCTTCACCCTCACCGTTGATGACATCTAATTTTAGGTACTCGCAATTGCCTTTCTTTGGAAAGGGTACCTGTCCGGTTAAGATCAAGTTGACAAATGCTTTATTATAGTCTCTCTACTCTTCTGTATGTTTGAACCTTTTTAAAATAAAAAGGTTTTGTAAAAAGTATGTTGACTGGTTCATTGGAAAGGAGAACACACAGGAGACAAAGAAAGTGAAGGGTTTCAGTCCAGTCATCTTGGGACTGAAAATCATGAGCAATCTGCCAATTTGCAATGCAAGAAGAAAGAGGAGGATGGAGACGTCCTAAATGCAAGGAGGGCAGCCCCTGGTCCTGCTCAAAGAACTTTATAGGGTGATAGGAAGGTCCAGGGAAAGGAGGATATGCTGCTGGCTACATCTTGCCTTCACCAGAGGATTCAGACAGAGCTGTATCAGCTTCAAAAACCAAACACCCATACACCAAGAAGGCATATGCTCTGTTTATTTGACCTGAAGGAAAAAAGGGTTTTGCTCATGCTGTCAGACCCATATATCTACAAACCAGTGGAAACAAAAGATGTAAGGCATGGAAAGGAGTTGTGTATAGAAAGAATAAAAAGAATATTTGTCTGCTTGGCTTTCTTTAAAGGTAGTTTAAATCCTTTTCAGTTAAAGAAATGCCTACCGTATTAACGACTTAATTTATGTAATTAATTAAAGCCTCTAATTTTTTTAAACTTTGAACGACTTTTTTGACTTGCAGAAAGGTTGCAGAGTACAAAGCTTGTATGTACACCACTTCCCTGAATGTTAACCATATGCTTCTGTAACCACAGCACAATTATCCAGAACAGGAGATTCACATTCATACAATACTATTAATTAAACTACAGACCTCATTAGAACTTCCCCATCTTTTCCACCACTGTCATTTCTGTTTCAGGATCCTATCCAGGATGATTCCATATTGCATTTAGTTGTTATTTCTCCACTGTCACTTCCAGACCATAACAATTCCTTAGTTTTTCCTCACCTTTCTTGGCCTCGATACTTTTGAGAAGAACTGATGAAAATGATTTTGTAGAATGTCCTTCAGTTTGTGTTTGTTTAATGAAGTTTTTTTTTTTCCTTTTTTTGAGGTGCTATCTCACTCTGTGGCCCAGGTTGGAGTGCAGTGGCACGATCTTGGCTCACCACAACCTCTTCCTGCCAGACTCAAGAAATCCTCCTGCCTCAGCCTCCAGAGTAGCTGGGACTACATGTGTGTGCCACCATGCCTGGCTAATTTTTGTATTTTTGGAGTGACAGCGTTTCACTGTATCACCCAAGTTGGGTCTTGAACTCCTGACTTCAAGTGAACCACCCACCTTGCCCTCCCACAACAAAATGATGTTGTGTCCTTCTTTGCACATCATATAAAGGATTTATGATGTCAATATGTCTTATTACTGTGATGTTCCACTTGATCACTTGGTTAGAGTGGTGTATGCTGGTTTTTCCATTGTAAAGCTACCTAATTTTTCCCTTCGTAGCAAATGAGCATTTAAAGTGAGATATGCTGAGACTACACAAATTCCATTTCTCCTCAAATCACTGCCCACTAAGCATCAACCTGTAGATCTTGTCTGTAACAATTATTACCATGGTATTTCCCTAATGGTGATTCTGTCTTCCACTTTCCTTTTATATGTATTCTTTGGAATTCTACTTAAGAAAGAGTTGTCCCGTCTCTCCTATTTATTCTTAAAATTACTTACTTACATAATTATGGCCTTCTGGATATTATGTTATTCTATGGATGAAAATCCAATGCTATCATTTTTTATTTTGCTGCTCAAATTCCTCTGTCTTTGGCCATTGGGAACACATTTATGTGGACTTCTATGTCCTTTTGACAAGCCCATGTCTTTTTTCTGTGCATTTCCTTATTTATTGGCACTTTAAGATGTTTCAGGTTTATTTTGTGTTTGCCCTGCCTGAACCCTGGAATCAACTGCCGGCCAGGGTGGCTTAGTTTCTTTTATTGGACAATGATATTTAGAAACAGGATACACGTGCTGAGTGAGCTTATTGCTACTGGGCTATTACTTTCAGGCCTTATCAACAGACAGAGCTCAGTAATATATGTGTATATGCTAACCCATTTATACTTATGCAGCTATCTTTCTACGTCTATCTGTGTGTGTGTGTGTGTGTGTGGTATATTTTAAAACATGAGTTACTGCTAGCCTGATTTCAATCTAACATCACAGCATTCATGTTGGCCTCCTCCTTTCTGTATCCATAACTTTTTCTCCATCAATGCAATATGTCTACTAGCTCCTTTAACTTAGAAGATAGTTACATTTAATAATAAGCTCTAGAATCATTCATAGATTGATCTGGAAATGGATTTATTCATTTAGAAAATATAAATTTGGTATGTACCATGCTGAAGACCATGTGCTCTGGGGTAGAACCCTTGGGGGAAAATGAATGAATCTTAGGCCCTGCCCTCAGGTAGTTTATGGGCTACCAGAAAACATACCAAAAGAATACAGAGAGTAGGGATTTTTGGGAGAAACAAATACATTGCTCTGGGAGTGTAGAGGAAGGAGGATTGCACACCTACTGAAAAAAACAAGGAAAGGCTTCATGGAGAAGCTGTGGATCTGTAGGAATGGGCAAGATACGTGTCTGCAAAGGCTGGCAGAAAGCACTCAAGGAAATGGGACTAGCTTGAATAGAAGCACAGAAAGGAACAGAAGTAAGGCAAGGCATGCCAAGGAAACAGAAAAGCTGTGTGTCTGGGTGGGAAATGGGGCCTGTGAGGGAAACACGTGGGGGCAGCTGGATCCCAGAGCTCCATGAACGGCTGGCTGCAGTGGCATGTGGCCGTGTCTGGTGGGCCGCGGAGAGCCCCTGCAAGTTTGTGTGTAGAGCAGTGACCTGTCAGGAGTGACATGGTGGGACTAGGAATGGAGGGGGGTTTGAGGGACAGAGATCTTTGCAGGAGAGCAATATTTGGAAGCTACTGAAATGTTTAGAAAATCAGACAGGGTCTGAGTTGGGGCAAGGGCAACAGGTCTGAAGAGGAGCGTATGTATATGAGCATAATCAATTTTGACAACAAATTTGATGAAAAGAGTCAAAGGTAACTTCAGGATTTCAAAAGGGTATATTAAAAACCATCAGAGCTAGAAACTGGAGATAAGCAAGACGGTGGGAAAGTGTCCAGCGGCACCCCCAAATGCAGAGCTGAGACAGATCACTTCCCTGTGACTATTCAGTGCTCTGTTGTGAGTGGACAAAAAAGGAGAGAAAAATCAGACTTTCTATCAACAATGCTATTACTTTTTAGCAGCACTGGCAAGTCTCCAGCAGAGGAGAAAACTATGCTAAAACGCAAAATGAAATTTCTAGATGGCAATAAAATTTAATGTATCTGTGGTTGTGGTTAGCCGTTGGCATTGATAATCACCACAGAGCAGTATTTTCTTTGAAGGTAGATAGTTAGCACCCTCTAAACTAGAAATTGCCCCCATTTTATCCATTATGACTGGGAGGCTTTTAAAACAGAGCCATGTAACTTCAGTCGCCAGGGACTTTTAGAACACTGAAGTTAGAATGGAACCATCACCGCTACTCTATTAATGTTCTATCACTATTCAGATGCAATAGTTTATCTCAGGGAGCAGCTTAAACTCAAATATACTAGCATCTATACAATCATAACAACACTTACTAGTTGGTACATAACGTACGGGCAGAGGCTGTGCTTGCTGGAGACGATTTGTCTTTCAGGCTCAAGAAGCAACGGTGAGTCAACTGCTGTGATGCCACAGTCTCTGTTTATTATGTTCTTATTATCTTTCTTATTAGGAAAGGAAAGAGCTAAATGTGTTCGTTTGTTTGCAGGATGATAGACATCTCAACCATGTCGTAGGGCAACAGGAAGGATAGAAGGAGGGAAAAAGAGCAAGCAAGTTTGCTTCTATTCGATTGGGAAGGAGTTTGGAACTGCAGACCCACTGGCTATAAAAAAGTCTGGTGTGAATGCCCACCCTTGCCTCAAAGGGGAATGGGTCCTCACTGAGTGCTCCTGCATCCACCTGCTCCCCTCATCTGCCCGTTTCTACAGGTGAGTGACCTTCAAACCTTATTTTAGGTAAAGTGTCTCTCCTGCTCCAAAGGTTCTCACAGAACAAAGCAACCTAAATGGTGCCTAAAACAGACACGGTTCTCACAGAATTATAGATAATTTTCATTTCAGAAAAGAAGATAAAGACATTATTTAATTATCCTTTTCGGGATATAAAAGTACAACGTGGAAGATGGAGGCCAACTGTTTCTTCTTCAGGAGAGTCAAAACAATCAGATTGAAGAAGAGGTTCACAACAGATGCTAAAAAATCTAAGGGTGCTCATGGCCAGAATAAATTTCCAGGCAGTTTATGGACCTGAAGTCATACACTTGAGTTTACACAGGTGCAAATGAAGACCGTACATTGGGCTTCACTAGTTCCAAGATCGGCTGACAGTGCAAACAGGAAGAGAAACGGCCCCAGGTATCAGGGAACTCCTGGAAGATACTAAAACAGCCACTCCTCCAGGAATTAAGTTCCCGCACAGCAAAGCTGCCATATTAAGAAACATGTTTATAAGTTAAGGGAAGCAGGGTTGGCAGGATTGAAGAGTCAGTGCAAGCACTGAAACACAGAAGCAAGGAACAGGTAGAGGCAGAAACTGTGAAGTGGTGATCATCTTCTACCTGCGAGCGCTGTCCCCATATCTCCCGCGACACACTCTCCCCTCAGTGGCCACTTTCCCTGGTCTCTATGCTCTTGGGTACCTTCTTCTTAGTTCCCTTTTCTTATGTTTAAATGGGGAGTAACGTGACACTAGACATCTGTACTTATTTATTACACTTTAGTATGTTGCTTCCTTCAGTTCTCATGTTACCAATAGTTTCATGATTTTATTTTGAAGTTTCTCATTATGAAATTGAAGGCTCTGTCATTGCTGTAGGCATTTCAAGCTTGGCCAGTAGGCTCTGTACATTGACAGTGATGAGAAAGGCTCTCATATGCACATTTTTAGTTCTCTAAAAAAGGGGTGAAAGATGTGGAAGAGAAGAATTAGAAGCAATGCAGAGTCCGTGTTTTCTTCTTTCTCCAAAGGTTATGGCTCGTGTCCCAAGTTGTTAGGGAGGAACCTCTGGTTGCAGAAGGACCGACTGTACAGTGTGCGAGTCCAGTGTGAAATGAAAACGCAGGGCCCCTTGATCAAAAATTATGAAGAATCTCAAGACGGCGGCAGCAGAGCATTAAAGCAAGCCCCAAGTACCAGGCGCGCACAGCCTCGTTCTTCCGCAGTTCAGCCCTTCCGCTTACGTTCCTCTCCTGGCTACCTCATTTATCCTTCCATAAACCTTCACTGATGAGAGATGTGGTAGCCCAAGCAAGTCTATCGTTCTTGCAACGAAAATGAACCAGCCCGCTCAAAACACTACAACATGACAGGGTTCCCGCTGTCATTTCTTCCTCTTAGCTTATACCGTCTAAAAACTGCAGGGATGTATTAAAATGCTTTCTACTCCATGTTATTTCAGGTAATATTTAATTAGGTTTTTATGCTTTAATATGATGTCTGATGTTCTGGATCGTAGCCTCTAATTTTTTCTACTAAACCAGACGTGCCTTCCTAATTTTTTCTACTATACTAAAGTTTTGATACTAGTTTAGGAGGATGAACTGCATCCTCGTTATCAGGAGCCTTTGTCTTCTTTCTGCCTAAACCTTTGCCCCAGGTTCAACTAGCCTCCCCAGCAGTCTCCTTCTGCAATCTCTCCTTCTGGAGAATAAAAATAACTTTGTAAAAGTGCTTTACAAATAATTTTCTGATTTGCACACTACTTTGTATTTTTGCCTGCCTTTCTTTGTCCAAATTTTTGTAAGAAAAAACATCATGCAGGCCGGGCACGGTGGTTCATGCCTGTAATCCCAGCACTTTGGGAGGCCGAGGCGGGTGGATCACGAGGTCAAGAGATCGAGACCATCCTGGTCAACATGGTGAAACCCCGGCTCTACTAAAAATACAAAAAATTAGCTGGGCATGGTGGCACGTGCCTGTAATCCCAGCTACTCGGGAGGCTGAGGCAGGAGAATTGCCTGATCCCAGGAGGTGAAGGTTGCTGTGAGCCAAGATTGCGCCATTGCACTCCAGCCTGTAACAAGAGCGAAACTCCGTCTCAAAAAAAAAGAAAAGAAAAGAAAATGAAAAAGAAAAGAAAAAACATCAGGCAAATAAAAGGTACTCAATTCCTATTTTTCACAACAGAGACAGTAACTTTCTCCTATTCTCAGATTTTCATTGCTTACTTTTTACATTGGTTCCTCGACCGTTTATAAGTTTTTGTTATCTTGATTTTTTTTAATACCTTGGCATTTTTTGGTATCACCTAATTTGAACTCACTGGAAATGGAAGGATGTCATGTGGGGAAAAACGTTATAAAATACTTGAAACTAAGTTTCATTTATCTTAAGATTCTGCAGTACCTCAAACTAAGGTTAACAAAGTGTTGCTTCCTTAACAGGGACTTTGGAGTCAGTTAAGTGCTTTAATAAGTAGATAAGGCTTATTTTCAATTAGCATATTGATTGTTTACATATAAATGAGTGCTTCTAAAGTGCTTGAGGGGAGCAGGAAAACAGCTTGTTAAGAGTTTTAAATGCCCCCCTTATGGATCATTTATCTCAACACTAATAGACATTATCTTTGAACGAAGTCTTTGCTAGTTCAAGGAGATATCAACCAAAAAGTAAAATCACCACACATTTCAAATAAGTATAATTAATGATCTTTACTTTCGGAAAAATGTTACCAAAAGTTTCTTTAGAGTGGGTTCACCTGATAGGCAAACAATTGAAAAGACAATCAGATACAGAACTAGTTTCACAGCAGCCACGGTGATCTCTCCTATCTCCATTTTAAGGAAACCGACCAAATTCCACAAGTTTTGTACAAGAGGCCACCCCACTTTTGATCACAGCTGACTGAACCAGGTACAAGGACCCAACCCAAGGAAAGCCCATGGTCTCTGTATGACACGGGGTGGCTTGAAAAATGAGTTTTGTTTATCAGCGTCTGACCCTCCCAAGTTTATTTGGAAACACAGGGAAACATACAGCTAGCTGTGGCAGTAGAACCTAAAGACAGCGAAACAGAAGATAGGCCTACGGAGAGATGAGCCACATTCGAAGGCCAAGAAACAAAGAAATTACTATGAGGAGGCAGAGATGTGGAGAGAAAGAAGAAAGAGAAAAGAAGGAAGCAAGAAAGGAAGGCAGGAACGAGGAGGGAAGGAAGGAAGAAAAGAAAGGGACACACATATAGCCACACAGGTGAGACAATGATAGATGGAAGCTGTGCCCCTTGAAGGGCGTGGTTTGTTCCTGTATTGTCCCTGGTTGGCTCTTTCTACTTAGGCCCCGCCCATGAGCATCCTTAGAGCCATCGTCTCTGTCCTCGGAGGTAAACTGAATGCTCTGCTGTTGCTTACTCTGTAACTTGCTGTCAGAGACTAAAACACCCCAAACCATCTTCCAAATAGGAGCAAGGGCAGAGGGACAGGGCAGGATGGGGAGACATCTAACACTTAATGCATTTTACACCAAAAAGCCTCCTTTTCATGCATGTGAATTTGCTTAAATATTTCCAATTTTTCACAAGACAGCACCACAAAAAGCTCTTTTTCTAGGCTTCTCAAGGCCTACATCCTGGGGGTGAGTAAAGCTGGTGGGGCTGCTACGCTGTTTGGGCTGGATGCCAGTAACATGGTGGAGTCTGTCACACTCCTTCGATGTTCACACAGTCAGGACAGCTTCTGCCTGCTAAATATTTATTTAATCCAATTTGGCCAATCAAACTTCAGGTGTAGTAAATGATTACAGTAACAGGCAGGTCTTTACCCAGAGAACCCTTCCACTTCCTGAGGTCAGCCTGGGGCTTTGTTTGAAAACCAGGAGCTAGCACAGCAGGGAGGAGGCGTCCCACAGGAAGAGGGGTGGGGTGTGAGTGTGTGTGAAGAAGTGTGTGTCTGAGTGCATGGGATTATTAGTGTGATTGTGTTATATGTGACTGTATCTGTGAGTGTATGCAATTCAGTGTGTGACTGAATATATGTGTGTGTGATTATGAGTGTGTGACTGAATGTCTGTCAATGTATGTGAATGTATGACTGTGTAACACTAAGTGTGTGAATGTGTCTGTGAATATATGAATGTGTGAATACAAATGTCTAAGTGTGTGAATGTCATGTGTATGAGTGAATGTTTATGTATATTTGTGAGTTGGTGCATGTCTGAGTGTGTGTGATTGTGTGAATGTGTGACTATGCATGTGTGAATAATGTGTAAAAGTGGGTGTGACTGGGTGTGTGTGAGTGAACATGCATGTGCATGCTTGTGAGCGTGTTGAGGAGGGAGGGAAAAAGAGGGAGGAAAAGGAGAAAAATAAAATGGAAATGAGAGGCTGTGTGAAAATGTGGCAATTCTCTTCTCAACTGGAAATGCAGATTAACATGTGCAAAAAACAACCCTGACCCACGTTTTCAGCTGTGCATGCGGCGGTGATGTCACTCTCCATTAATCAGGAAGCAGATGCTCTTGGCTCCCTTCTCTCCCATCACCCCCTCAGAAAGAGGGTGGGGTGTCCACGGGGCTCTTCAGCTCTCTTATTTCTACCTCCATGGAAAGGCAAATATGAACCATGTGGCTCTCCCCAGCCCTGACTTCAAAAGTGTGTGTAGTTAAGGGACTTCAGCTTTTCCAAAAGAGTATTCCTCAAGGGAGTAAGGAAAAAACCAAACTCAACCACTAAAGCACTCTTCCCTAAATGTCAAAGAAATCTGGTGGGTTGCTTATGTTGTTTTTCTAAACCTCTTTGCCCTAACAACACTTTGTAACATACATGGAGTGCAAGATTCTCTTTTTGCAAAGGGAAAATAAACCCTAAGGCACAGAGTAATTTTCTGCTTGTTGAATCTTGTGCCTGGTTTGTTTCAACAAAGCCAGGTTTCCTTAGCATCACCTGGCCTAATCTACAGAACAGGCACTTCCATGAGAGTATAACCATGTTTAGCAAAAGATCTCTAGTTTGCCAGCTACTTAATGTCCTGGGCAACGTACGGCTGCCAATATCCACTCAATTAGAAGGTATTAATCATCCATTTTACTGCTCTCCCCTACTGCCCATCACCCCCCTTCCTCAGCAAGGCATAGAGCACAGCCGACTTCTCATGTAATTCAGCCTTCCAGGCAGATGCAGTTACATGGCAACCATCAAGACATCTCTTTTTTTTTTTTCCCCCAGACTGATATTCTATTAATCCTTACAAGTTTATTAGTTCTGACTCATAACAATCCATCAGCCATAAGTGCAATAAATGATGCTTGGAAATTAATACCCACGTTTCAGCATAGAAGGTTTTACATATTAAATTATCTTTAAAGTAATAAATAACATACGTGAAATAGATTTAAGCAATAAAGATATATTCAGCAAACAATACCCAGTAAGCTTAATATTCACCAAGTTGAAGCTACTTGGGCAGTATCTTAATAGACCTTCCACTCCCTGCCTTCCTTCTCTTCCCTGGTAAAATCATAAATCCATCACATCAAATATTGGGGTTGTGTCTTTCTTGAAGAAAAAATAGGGCTTCCTTTAACGCTTACTCTGAGTGTTTCAGCTTTTATAGGGTTTTTTGTTGTTGCTGTTTGGTTTGGTTTTTGCTTGTTATTATGGGGTTTTTGTTTTTAAATTTTTTACAATTTATTTTTCTGCTTTCTGCTAATTTTTTCCAGCTTCCTTAAAGCATAATTGGCATATAAAAATTGCACACATTTAAGGTGTGCACATGATGTTCTCATATGTGTATACATTACAAAATGATTATCACAAGCTAATTAATATCCATTACCTCACATAGTTACCATTTATTTTCTATGTGGTGAGAACTATTAAGGTCCACTCTTAGCAATTTTAAGTATACAATACAGTGTTACTGACTGTAGTTACCATGTTGTACATTAGATCCCTGGAACTTATTTTATCCAGCATAACTGAAACTTTGTATCCTTTGACCAACATCTCCTCATTTCCTCCGCCTTCCAGCCTCTGATAACCATCATTCTACTCTGAGATCAACATTGTTTAGATTTCAATATAAATGATATCATGCAGTATCTGTCTTTCTCTGCTTGGCTTGTTACATTTAGCGTAATGTCCTCCAGCTTCCTCCATGTTGTCACAAATTGCTGGATTTCCTTCTCTTTAGAGGTTGAATAATATTCCATTGTTTATACGTGTGTGTATACACACACACCCACCCACACACACACACCACATTTTAAAATTCATTCATCAGTTGATGGCTACTTAAGCTGATTTCATATCTTGGCTATTGTGAATAATGCTGCAGTTAACACAGGAGTGCAAACATCTTTTTGGCATACACATTTCCTATAAACACATACCCAGAAGCAAAGTGGGATTGCTGGGGCATACGGTAGTTCTATTTTTAATTTTTTGAGGGACCTCTACACTATTTTTCATAATAACTGTACCAATTTATATACCCATCAATATTGTTCTAAAAGAATTCAGAAACTTTCTGAGATATATTCTTTTTTGTGTGTGCACATACCTGTAGTCCCCATCTACTTGGAAGGCCAGGGCAGGAGGATCACTTGTGGCCAGGAGTTCAAGACTGCAATGTGCTATGATCACACCTGTGAATAGCCATTGCATTCCAGCCTGAGTAACATGATGATACCCTGTCTCTAAAAAAAAAGTTGAAAAAAATGCCTGAAATATCTTTGTTTGTCCTTACCTCCTCCACTTTAACTTTTCCCCCAATGCCTCAACATGCCACCTAAATAGTTTCTAAAAAGTGACCCCCTGAAAGGAAGTCCTGTTTAAACCGTGGCTTCCACAGAGCTTTTCAAGAACCAAGGCCATTAGAAATTCATCTTGCTCAAGGGAGGCAAGAGGTTGAATTCAGGAGCCAGGAGTTTATTTTGCTATATAATGAAAGCAAGGCAGAGTCAAGTTTCTACCCACTGTCAAACAACTCTATCACATTACCATCAAGGGATGTCAGAAAACATCTGCTAATTTTAATTTTTGTTTTTTAAACAAGGAGAACACAAAGAAAGAGAGGGCTCAGAGTCCTGTTTGCTAACCTGTATTTCTTGTTAGCTAAATTTTCTAAAGATACACCCAAATTAAAAGTTTTATAGTGATATTTTTCTTTCAGTAATGAATTAAATCTCTGTAATTTTATCAAAAGTTGCCCCACATGAAAATGTGATTATTGCATTGTTGTTAACCATAATGAAATACTTTATTCTCAGCCTCATTCATAGAGTCATTGCACAACAACAAAACACCAGAAGATTTCATGTCAGTGACAATGTAAAGTGAATTAAGGTTTAGTGGCAAAAGTCTGTTCTAGACAATGATCTAGAAAAGGGTTGTTTTTTGTTGTTGTTGTTTTTGAGATGGAGTCTCACCCTGTCACCCAGGCTGGTACAATCTCTGCTCACTGCAACCTCTGCCTCCCAGGTTCAAGGGATTTTCTTGCCTCAGCCTCCTGAGTAGCTGGGATATAGGCACCTGTCACCACGCCTGGCTAATTTTTGTAGTTTTTGGTAGAGACAGGGTTTCACCATGCTGGCCAGGCTGGTCCTGACCTCCTGGTCTCAAGTGATCCATACATCTCAGCCTCCCAAAGTGCTGGGATTACAGGCATGAGCCACTGGGCCTGGCCAGCAAAGGGTATTTTTATTACTTACCCTCAGAGGCAACAAAAGCAGAAACTCCACTTTTGGCCACCCCTTCTCTAGTTGTGGTGGCTCCTCTGTCTTGTGTCTCTTCTTCTTAGGCTTGTCTGCCCACAGGCGTGCTTTCTGCTTATGAATTTAGGACAACTACATCCATAAATTACATCACACCTTTCCTGCCTACATGTGATTTCCCCAGACCTCAAAATTTTACAAACCAGACAGATCAAGATGCACAGGCTTCCACTCGATGTCCCCTGCTGGATCCTGAAGCTAAAAAAACGCTGATTTAGTGGCTGTCTGCCAGGTAAAATCATTGCTTTGATCCCATATACCCAGTGCTCCTATTTTCCCTGCCTCCCGTGCCAGTGTATACATATTTACATCCCAACTAAGTCTGGGCACCAAGGGCTATGAGTGGCCCACAAAGGCAGAAAGACTTTTAAATATAAGCAATGACATATTCTGAATTTACAATAGCAAACATTTTGACCTGCTCTTAGCTCTTGGGTAGATGCTCAATACTAAAGATTGGGAGACAGGAAACAGCAATGCTAAGCCCTGGGCCTCAAATGCACAGAGTATCCTCCAAGTCGGCAGACCCTACCAACCCCGACCTGGAGGATACTCTGTGCATTTGAGACTCAGGGCTTAGCCTGGCTACATCAGTTTACAGAAAAGGACACTAAGATCCAGAGTCATGAAGTGATTGGCTCCAGGTCACAAAGCCAGTATGAGGCAGGCTAAGGCCAGAACCCGGGCCTACTATCAGTCAGTAAGGCTTCTTATCCTCATTCAAGCCACCTCTAGATCAGACAATCAGAAAACACAATGACGTTCTAATACCCATACAACGTCAGCACATAATATGTCATAATATGCCTGAATGATGAGATTCAATAGGCTTGTGGGAGTGGCGCGGTGGTGGTTTTAGAAGAGGATGAACTCTTTTAATAGCCTACTGCATTCTGAAATAACAGCACAGTTTCATTTTGCCTCAAGGGTTACATAATGGATCAAGATAAAACTCTAAATTTAAAAAAAATAGATAATTCAAGTCAATGGAGGCATTTTTTCCCGAATAAAGGTGTTTTTAAAATATGGATATTATATATATTGTAATTACAATAACGAGAATAATTTCAACCAACATACTCATAGTGCCTACGCAGTGCACAATCACCTTTGAATATACACACACCCTATTAATGCAACGTGTGGTAATCTCTTGTCTTTCCCAGATGCAATTCTGCAAATAACCTTTATAAATCCTGATGCATATATGTCTAAAGACAGGTCACTGACCAGTCATCCTTCCCCACTCTGCATACTGTGAAGACTGGCTTTTCATTGAAGTTTGCAGCCTATAAACAGCTTTGTTTCTTCCCTTTTGGGAACACATGATACCTCTACTCAAGAAGACCTATGGCTGATCACTGCCTCTGCAGTTCTTCATTCTCCACATCTAGTCTAAGGCTACCTCTTTATTGATTGTATGTGTGCCCCTTCCTTTCACACTGCCACAGACCCTGAGGGTCCCATACCTCTTGAATAAACTATTATTGCAAAATCTTTTAATTATTCTCACTTCTCTTCATTCTTGACAGAGGCATCAGAATTATCATTCTAGAGTCCAACTCTAGATGTCATTAAGTTGCTCAGAAATCTTCCATTGCTCCCCATGGCTAATAGAGTCTAAACTTCTTTTTTTTTTTTTTTGTATTTTTAGTAGAGACGGGGTTTCATCATCTTGGCCAGGCCAGTCTTGAACTCCTGACCTTGTCATCTACCCACCTTCGGCCTCCCAACATGCTGGGATTACAGGCATGAGCCACTGCACTCAGCCTAGAGCCTAAACTTCTTAGCATGACATTCCAAGTTCTCCAAAAGACAGCTCTGCCTGGTTTACTGCCTGAGGCCCAATCCTCTGGACACTCCTTGGATTCCCACCACATCCCTTTATGCCTCCTGATCTCAGTGCCTGGAATGCCCTTTTCACCCATTCTCATCCCCCACCTCAGTCCCCAACATCCCTGGTCAGCTGTCTCTATTCTCCAAGATCCAAGCTCAAAACCTTGTTCTCAACAAGTGGGGTTTGCTGTTAAAATTTAATCTCTTCTCTTCTGTCCTTCCATAGCACCTTGTTAATATCTCCAATGACAGCTCTGAATACATTGTTATTTGTGATTTTTCTCCATTCAACTATACATTCCTTAAGAGCAGGGATACCTCCTCTGTCTCTGAACAAGGCACAGTACAGTGCTTTGTGAATAGTAGGTTCTCAACAGACACTTGTCGAAACCAGTTTTGTACCTCTACATGCCAAATATTTGTCAGTGCCCTAATTTTCCAGCCTGCCATCGCTCTTTTGCATTGTTTCTAACTGTTTTTTAGGTGTATCTTACAACCTTCCTTTCAGTCTTTCTTTCCTCTTCTCTCCACTACCCCCAACACCAACACTGCTTTGTGGTTGTTTCAGTTAACTCTCCAGGAACAGTATTTGTATTTATTATACAATTTTTTGGGAAAGTTTGTTTTCTCTATGTGTATTCTTTCCAATCTATGTCATATCTGCACACTATCTAAAAATTTACTATGCAGCCATAAAAAAGCCATGAATTCATGTCCTTTGTAGGGACATGGATGCATCTGGAAACCATCATTCTCAGCAAACTGACACAAGAACAGAAAATCAAACACCACATGTTCTCACTCACAGGCAGGTGTTGAACAATGAGAACACGTGGACACGGGGAGGGGAGCATCACACACTGGGGTCTTTTAGGGGTGGCTAGGAGAGGGATAGCAGGGGGTGGGGAGGTTGGGGAGGGACAACATAGGGAGAAATGCCAGATATAGGTGACAAGGGATGGAGGCAGCAAAGCACCTTGCCATGTAAGTACCTACGCAACAACCCTGCATGATCTGTACATGTTCCCAGAACCTGAAGTACAATAAAAAAGAAAAAAAATTAATAGGGCACCTAAAGTAAAGATTGATTGGAATCTGCACTCACTTCCTGGTTATGTGACTTTCAACAAGGTTTGAAAAACTTAAACAAGGTTTAAAAAATTGCTTAGAGTCTTGGTTTCTTCACCAGTAGAAAGGCATAATAATTCCTCAATTCTGTGATGACTACTTTGGCAATAACATGAGAAAGTCACCTGGCATAGAGAAAGCATTCAATAATTCAATAAATAATAAGTGGTACATTTTAGACCAGGCCGAAGAAAGCTGAGAAAGGAAGCAAATTGTTCCCATAATCTGCGTTAGCTGCTTCATGAATAAACCCTGATACTCATCTTCAAAACCTGGCTCCTTTCTTGGGACTCCACTTGGCTTCTCCCCAACACACTGACTTTCTGAATAATTTTATGTGGATGCCATTACTTATCCTTCTTCACATATACAACATGATGCAATACCTGGCACATACCACCCTTCACTTTAAGGGCAGAGTGCAACTCAGACTGCATTTTTCCATGTCCCAGCACACGGAGACATAATACCAGGGAGCTGCTGTTCATTAAGATTCACTTGTATAACTTAGGAGTTGGTTCAATTTTCAGACTTGGTTATTAATGATATTGTCCTGTAATCTATGTTAAATATAGATCACAAGTGATGCTGATGAATGAGTTGGATCTCTCATTTGTGTTCGTTCAGTTTACAATCATAAATTCAACTGTTCTCCACCCCTACAATGTAGATTTGGTCTAGGGTTTTATTATAGTGACTTAGTACTCTTAGTTTTCATAAAAGCATGCTGCTTTTTAAAATTTGTTTTCTCTGTACATTATTGGCAACACATACTCCCCAGATTATGGAATTTTGTAATAAATTACGTTTTTATTATCTTTGAAAATTCTTTTCAGGGTGGAAGATTTTCTAGCCTTAGTTGTATGTGTTTAATCTTGGTTTTCCTACAGTATTATGCAAATTCTGCAAAATGATCCATGGACTCATTCATTAACGTGTATCAAGGTAAGTTTCTGAAACAAAGTCATCAACATGCAGAGACAGGTTAATGTTTTAGTTACAAAGCTTTCAACAGTATTTATGTTTATTAGAAGTTTTCTTCCTAGGGGCGGGGTGCAGTGGCTCACGCCTGTAATCCCAGCACTTACGGAGGCTGAGGCGGGCGGACCATGAGGTCAGTAGATTGAGACCATCCTAGCTAATACAGTGAAACCCCATCTCTACTAAAAATACAAAAATTAGTTGGGGGTCGTGGCGTGCGCCTGTATTTCCAGCTACTCAGGAGGCTGAGGGAGGATAATTGCTTGAACCCCGGAGACAGAGGCTGCAGTGGGCCAAGATAGCGCCATTGCACTTCAGCCTGGGTGAGACTCCATCTAAATAAAAATGAAAATTAAGGAAAGAAAAAAGTTTTCTTCCTAAGGGTGATGCTGTAGCCTAATTATGGAGCACTAAACTAGGATACCAAGTTGATAATCCTGATTTGTTGTTGTTGGTAGTGGTGGTGGTGGCAGTGGTATTGGAGTGTTTCTTTTCAGGGTTGGGGGAGAATTCTGGGGACACTAAGAATGATAGTAATGACCAGACATCAGCTAAAATGTACATTTATGTGTGCAAGCATGTGTTGAGTGCACGTGCGTGTTTTTAGGGGGGTTGATATACGCTAAACCTTGCTAGGAGCAAGACATACAGTGACGATCAGCCTTGAGCCCCGTGGTCTATTATGCTCTTTTATTTCAGCAGGACTACATATAACTGAAGGAATTACACAATCCTCTCTTACTTAGCATTATAAATCTTTAATACCAAGCTGAGTGCGGTGGCTCATGCCTATAATGCCAACACGTTGGGAGGCTGAGATGGGTGGATCACCTGAGGTCAGGAGTTCAAGACCATCCTGGCCAACATGGTGAAACCTCGTCTCTACTAAAAATACAAAAAATTAGCCAGGCATGGTGGAGGGTGCCTGTAGTCCCAGCTACTCAGGAGGCTGAGGCAGGAGAATCACTTGAACTCAGGAGGCAGAGGTTGCAGTGAGCTGAGATCACGCCACTACACTCCAGCCTAGGCCACAAGAGCAAAACTCCATCTCATTAAAAAAAAAAAAAAAAGAAAAGTAACCTTTAATACCAGCACAAAGAGCCATAATATCGAGGAGAACACAACCTAGAAGATTTTACTACATTCATAGCCCAGCTAAGAGATTAAGGCGTCCATGCCCATTTACAGTGTCATGTCATTAAGGCTGATGAACACAGGGTAGACAGATGCCTTACTATTTTCTATCTGATGCCCTACTAGAAACATGTGGCCTGGAAACACTTCGTGATTACTGCAGTAAGTTCTCTGTGATTAATGTGGACATAACACTGTCCAGCGGAACTGGTACAGATACATCCTATCTGAGAGCCACCGCCCTATGACATGGCCATGAGGTCACTGGATCCTCTTTGTTTTAGGCTATATATTACTTAAATCAGTCATCAGAAAGACAAATTAAATCAACCTACAAGAAGACATAATTTCATTAATGGCTTTAGTCAAACTATGTTTCTATTGTCTAATATTAATTATAAACAACTCAGATTTATAGTTTTTCTGTGATTAGGTACATTTTGTATGTGTAAACTATATAGAAACCCATGTTGGAGCAGTTATATTAGAAAACTGAATTGTGATTTGGTCCTTTTAGTCCCCAAAGCCAAATAAAGTACATATCTATGAAATCACAAAGAGACAAACCATTTTCAGGTTGACAGGTTAATTTGGGCAACATTTTCTGCTCTGCTCTATTAGAACAGCCATCATAACTTAAAACAATTGATATTACATTTTTGTAGGATAAAATGTTTATAGAGATATGTTTGTATTTTGAATTTTTCTTCAACAAAACCCATATAATTTTAAATAAAAATGTACAATCAAAATGTATTTCATTTATATATGTGAAATGGGGGTGCTGACAAAAATTTAAAAGTGTTTCACCCAAAATAAAAAGATTTCTTCAAAATCAAAACCTTAAAATATAGGATTGGTTTGAATAGTGCCTCCCCCTTCTAATCATATAACTTTAAAGAAGAGAAAGTTGTTTCTCTTACAGAAGAAATAAAGTTCACCATCTTTACAGCATACAGATGTAAAACGAGATATTGGAGAACACAGGCATGACTGACAAGAAAAGAATCAAGAGGACCCGGAGTTGTGGGTGCCTGGAGACAGACCTGAGAGAGGTCACAAGCGGCCAGGGGCTGGAGAAGTAAAATATCTATGATTTGAAAATAGAGAAAAGAAGTAGAGAAGAAACTATTAGAGAAGAATAAGAAGCCCATGTAATTGGGAGGTGGGTTATGGGGGATGGGCACACATGAGGCTGGTTTAGGCTTAAGAAGATAAGCTTACTGCAGCATTCCTGGAATTCTAGGGAACAGTCCGCTCTGGATCCAAGTGATTGTGTACATAATCATTTTGGCTCAAATGCAGTAGAAAGAACCAGGATGAAGAGTTTGCTTCTTGACCTGGATGTATATCAATTTGAATTCAGTGCCTACACTGACTGCATATGGATTTACCTGTTTAGAATATGTACAGTGGAGATCTTCTTGCCATAGCAGATTTTGTATGCTAAACAGCCACCTTTCTGAGGCCACGATCTGTTGACTATCCACTATAAACCATATGGAATACAATATGGTTCCCTAAGGTTGGGTTGTGGGTCCAAAGACATCATTTTAAAAAGGAAGATTCCACCCAATAAGCCCTCCAAGGCAATTTCCAGGAAATTTTGATATAAGGTCTGTCTATTCTCCCGGGCTTCCCTTTCTCCTTATTTACTTGGGCTATTAAGGAAAAATGAGCTTCTCTTCTTTTTTAAGTTATAGGTTCTCAGTCAAGACTTAATTATTCCAAAGGAAACAACTCTTCCTGTTTCTGCAGATTCTTAGCATTTTATTTGCTTCTGCTGAATTCAGATGTTTAAATGACTTCCAGCAACACACTGATGTAACTGTCTAAAACTTTGTTAAGAAACTTTTTTTAAAAAAAGAGTTATCCTTATACCTGGAAGTTTCCTATTTGGTATTAGGGAATAATGACTGCTGGATGCCAATAGCTCTTTTTAACTAGCCAAACATTCATACTTAATATAAAAACCAAACCACAGACAAGCTGCCAGCATATTCCACAGCACCATATTCTTTTGGCTTTTATAACTTGTTTAATTGCATGAAAATATTCAAATATTAATAAATCATGTTAACTTTAAACTAGGTTCACAAACTTTGTTTCACTGATTTTAAGCAGCCTGACATAGGATAGATATTGAATAAATTTGTCCAATGTATATTTTTTCCCATGATTAATAAAACCAAATCAAAATTTTATTTAAATGTTGAAATGTTTAATTCCTTCAGGTCATGATTTTGCCAGTGCAGTTTCATCTACCTATCCCTGTACATCATACCAAGGCATTTATTCAAGCAGTGGTTTTTAATAAACCATTGTATGAGACAAACAAAAAAAGGTGGAAGGTGTTGCCTGGGAACTAATAGCTGTAATAAGGAGCCAGCGGATTGCTCCTTAATAAGTGTATGCACCGCACACCATCTCAGTGCTGATTAACTACATTCTATTTTAGCACCAGACCTCTAATGAGAAAATGTTAAGTTTCCTCAAATGGTATGAAGGTAGAATCAGAATGGAAAATACCAACAAATCTTGTGAACACTAGCCCCCAAAAATGTGAGCTTGTAAAAGAATTCATCTCAGTTCCACCTTGATTTCTTTTGATAATACAAGATACATAACATTGAAAAACTTACTGTGTGCAAGGTGTGATGAAATCTTATATTCAGAAGCTAAAGATACTATATGCATCCGCTTCATAATAGCAGTTTTTGAAGGTGAGATGAAGTTTATCAGTTATTTTGACAAAACACCTAGGGTGATTCTCTCAGATTCAGGGAATGTGGGCTTGAGCAAATTTTCATGGTTGATATGAAGGACTTTCAGCTAGAACCAACTACTTTTCAGTCTGTATAATGACAATGTGAATAATCTCAGTGCAATAATTTTTTTGTGGTTAATCACACAGGTATGTACAATCACAGGTATGTACAAACACACAAAGGTAACCCCTGAATAGTCAATAAATATAATATAATAAGTAATTACGGATTTTTTTCTAAGTACAAGTTTTCATGCAAGAAAAAATTTATCTCCAGAAGAATAATTTGCACATTGCTTAAGCAAAAATCGAAATGAAATCCTTCCAAACAGCCCAGGTGACATCCTTGGTTTTATTCAAGTAAATAATGATTATAAAATATAAAAGCTAAAACAGATGAATAAAACATCCTTCCTGGCCTCAGGGAGGTCATCAGTTCACTGAGGCATTGAGGGGTCAAGAAACACTACACTTCTAAAACTACCTTATATCAACCCCTGATGTTTCAAAAGGAAAACAAAAATAGCACCCAAATGTCTCCAGGCAGAGGAAGATACACACACACACACACACACACACTCTCTCTCTCTCTCTCTCTCTCTCTCTCTCTCTCTCTCTGTCTCTAGAAAAGCAAAATTTGCAACATGCTATAATTAAGCTCACATCCTGACAGTAAAAACACAAAGTTTTATTCTAAATATAGAGGAAGACTCTCCACATTGCACAACCTTTCCAATTATTGTTTTTTAACATTAGTCATTGATGTCAGTATGTCCTTTGCATAAAAAAGCCCCTTTCTGAGAATACACATACAGTAGACATGAAAATTGTACTGCTTTAAATATTTTTTTGGAGTGGAGATTTTCTTAAAATCTCTGGTAGATTTTATCCTTGCCTTGTCCTTCCTGTCGGTCTAAATCACTATTTAAATGGCATTTTCCTTCTAGCTCTTAAAATAGTGAAGTGGTATTTGCTAAATGGACATGGATAGCTATTCACAGCTCAATTCCTAGGCCTTAGTCTTCTACACAGGCTGCTAGAGATGAAACCTATCCATGGAAGAGAAGCTATACACACAGGTCTGCCAACAGGAACTGGGGAAAGTCTTGTTTCATATAATACAATAGTGCCACAAAAATGACAATTTCCTAGCATGGTGGATTGGACCCCATGCTATTTACTAAAAGAACTATAGACCTAAGGGCAGCTCAATCCACACCTTGCTGATTTTAATTTATGGGACTTAATTAACCTCTTAATTTAGGAGTTAGTGGTAAAGTGTTTGGGCTTTTGTATTCCTATATCTGGAATCTAGCTACCTGCTGTGATCCTGGAGCAAGTCAACTTCTCTATGTCTCAGTTTCCTAAATGGAAAACAATAAATAATGATACCTATTTATTTGGATTATTTTGAAGATTACACATGATAATATATGTGAAGCATTTAATACGGTTCCTGGCCTGTGGAAGATCTCAATAAACAATAACTAGGCCAGGCATGGTGGTTCACGCCTATAATGCCAGCACTTTGGGAGGCCGAGCCAGGCAGATCACGTGAGGTCAGGAGTTTGAGACCAGCCTGGCCAACATGGTGAAACTCTGTCTCCAGAAAAAAAAAAAAAACTTCTCTAGGAGTGGTGGCAGCACCTGTAGTCCCAGCTATTCGGAAGGCTGAGGCAGGAGACTTGCTTAAACTCGAGAGGCGGAGGTTGCAGTGAGCCAAGATCACACCATTGCGCTCCAGCCTCAAAATCAAAACAAAAGAATAACTCGTATTATTTTCTATTAGGATATCTAGAACACTAAAAGCTATCACTCTGCACTAAAAAGTTTTAGTGGAAGTATATGAAACAAAAATCTATGTGGAAAAAACCCAACAATGTACAAAGGTAAATTAGATTTACAGGAAGCAAACCCACTCCTGAACACTTTTGCTCTACCCAAATACTTCATTTCACTGTTAAGAACAGTTGATGGGCCTTTAGGGAAAATATTTCAACTTTCAAATAACTGCTTAGAAAAGGACTACAAACTATCTTTAACTGCCTCTTGGGCAATTAGACCACAGCCATTGCCACATCTGCTATCTGCTCATCAGGAAACTGCTTCCAGGACATTTAACATTCATAGGTGTATTAGCTCATTATTAACACCTGGACATTCTCCATGACACTACTAACTACAGTGCAGAATTTGATGTAAGGAGGCTCCGTCTTGGCTTCAATTCATGTAAGAGGATTATGAATGGAATTCCCTAAAGGATGACACTATAAAGTGGTCTTGAACATGGACTGAATTACAGCAAAGTTCCAAAGTATAATCTATTTCTAAAAACTTTTCTTCATCTCAATCGTTTTCTCACACTTTATCTCTTCATATTCTCCATCAGTAATCATTAAAATAGCAAACACTTGCATGACACTACGTATAGACACATATGTTAATAAAATTAAACTTCATAAGATCCCTATGAGGTAGAAACTATCATCCCCATTGTACATGTGAGAAAACCGAGGTACAGGTAGGATAGATAATACACTAGTAGTGCCCGAGCT
Source organism: Callithrix jacchus (assembly GCF_049354715.1). NCBI lineage: Eukaryota > Metazoa > Chordata > Mammalia > Primates > Cebidae > Callithrix > Callithrix jacchus. Next base: position 57,018,878 of record NC_133504.1, on the reverse strand, counting down.
GGGATGTGAACCCAGGCAGTCTCACTCCAGAGTGAATTCTTCCCTATGGCCATGTAGCCTCTAAGCCTTATTGACATCCTTCTAAAATACAGAAGTGGTAGTAGAAATTAATTACTCTCAGACTCTTATCACAAGATAAAAGCAGTATCAGGAATTGAACTCCCACTCTCTCAGTGCTCTGCGATAGCCCATGTACTATTCTTCTGACACCAAGATGAAGAAGACTATTTCCAGTGAATGCCCATTAGATCAGAGATTATGCCATGTACAATCTGTCACAGAAAAACCAGGAAGCATGTCACTGAAACAGTCTGGCTTGTAACAAAACCTTTACTCTAAAGAAATATCCATTATTTGATACTATGGAAATCTGAATATAATGTTTTACTTTTAATTTATAAATACAAATTTAACTGACATGAATTTTATCAAGATATGAAACCTAAAAATATCGATGTTGTCTTAAATTCCTTTTGCCTAGATTGTCAACTGCTTGACATCTTCATGCCTTTGCTTTCTTGAATTCCTCACATGATGGTTAATTTTAGGTGTTGACTAGGCTATGATGCCCAGTTGTCTGGTCAAATACCAGTCTAGATATTGCTGAGGTGGCTATTTTTAGAGGTGATTGACACCGAAATCAGTAGACTCTGGATAAAGCAGATTACTCTTCATAATGTGGGTGGGACTCATCCAGTGAGTTGAAGGCCTTACGAGCAAAGACAGGTTTCCCAAAGGAGCGGCATTCTGCCTCAAGACTGCAACACAGAACACCTGCCTGTATTTCCAGCCTGCAGATTTTGGACTCAAGACTGCAATATTAACTCTTAACTTGAATTTCTAGCCTGCTAGTCTGGTCTACAGATTTTGGACTTACCAGCCCCCACAGTCAAATGAGCCAATTCCTTAAAATGAAGTCTTTCTTTCTCTCTCATCTATTGGTTCTGTCTTGAGAGGACTCTGATGAATATACACAGCACCTCCCTCCTATCACCTTTTTCACAGTAGACCCTCAGTAGAGTCCTGTAGACCAAGCCTCCATCCTGATTGCCTGTCGTAGTTCTTATAAGAAAAGATAAAGTTGGCCACGTTCCATTACAGCACACAAACTAGCAACCTTTCTGGAACCGGGTAACACATTCTCCCTGGTTTGACTGTGATAGAGTCTAAGCCATATGCCTTCTGTGAATAGTTGTGGTTTGACAAGCTACAAAGACACACAGCCTGGTCTGTGTAAGTCCCCAAGTAGAGGCCCCAGAGACCTGTGGCCACCCTGCTCAGAGTCCTCCAGACAAGCCCTGCCCAAGGGAACAGCAACACCCACACCATCTGGGTTTTGCATGTAGCTCTGGGCCTGCCCGAAGGGCTTGAAGAGACCACTCGTTACTAAACATTTTGGTCCCCTTTTCTTTCCTCCCAAGATGTGAAGAACAACCTCATTGCCTTAATGACTCCCAGCTTCTGTCTGCACATGGGTTTGATTGTTACAGTGACATTTTTCTTACTGCCAATCTCCCATTTTAGCTGTTCAAATTCTAGAAAACCGATATTTATTTCCTTAAGAGAAGATCTCAACAAGCCAAGCCTCCTTTTCTTTTTCCCTCCCTCTTGCTTTCTCCCTATTCCTACCCAAACCTCAAAGCCCTGTTCTTTGTAAAGGGCCTGTGCTGGGAGCTAGGAATGTGTCACCCTAAGAACATCCACCACTGCCCGAAGCTGTTTTCCTTGTGGCTTCTTCAGTAGCAGGCCCGCTGCCTTCAGTGTTGACAGTCAGCAATTTTGAATGTGCTGACATGGAGAACAGCGACCACAGAGTCAATGCAAACCAGCAAGGAAGAGAAAACAAATGTGGAAATGCCAAGGTGATGCTGAGCCTCTGTTTTTTCCTGTTTCTGGGGTCCACCGGTGAGGTCACAGGTTGGCCCGTGGAGACCTGGAGGGCAGGGAGCAGAGGCAGCTTCACCTCCTCCTGCTGTTTCCCTGCCATCACAACTTGGTCCCTGAGTTTCTATTTTGGGGGCTGATGCATGCAGAGCTGTGGAGGAGGGAGCCCTTCCCTCTGCTGCCTTAGGTCTCCCTCCCTGCAGCTGGCTCCTCCCAAGAGGAGAAAGGAAAGGGTCAGCTGCGGCTTCTCAGCAGCTTTGTGAACTTCTCTCTCCAACACTGAACTCAACACATGTTCTTTATATTGCTAATTTGTTTTCGTTCATTTCTTTTTTTGTCTCCAGTAGCAGGAAAGTTTGGTAAGCAAAAAAAGATGCCAGAAAATTTCTGGGTAGCAAGTCTAGTATTAAGGGGGGCCGGGGGTGAAGAAGGATGAAGCCATTAAATTAAAGCTTAAGAAGGGCTATTATAGGCCTGGTGTGGTGGCTCATGCCTATAATCCTAACACTTTGGGAGGCCAAGGCAGGCAGATCACTTGAGGTCAGGAGTTTGAGACCAGCCTGGCTGACATGGTGACACCCCATCTCTACTAAAAATACAAAAAATTAGCTGGGCATGGGGGCGGGCGCCTATGATCCCAGCTACTCTGGAGGCTGAGGCAGGAGAATCGCTTGAACATGGGAGGCGGATGTTGCAGTGAGCTGAGATTGTGCCATTGCACTCCAGCCTGAGGGACAAAAGCAAACTTTCATCTCAGAAAAAAACAAAAGAGGGGGCATTATAATATCACTATAATGCTGTATAGGTGGGAGTTGGGGTTCTGGGATCCCTGTTTTCTTGGCTCTATCTGGGTTAGATAATAGGGAAGTTATTTAGTTCTAGGTGGTTCCACGTACGATGTGATCAGGGAGGCAGGGGGGTCTCTCTGTGCAGACACATGCAGTGGGGCAGTTCTGGGACCTGGGGCTACACGTGAGTAGGAACAAAAGCTGAACTGAATGCTTGGCCTCCTGTGTAAAGTAGTGTTTCTCAAACTCTGCAGTTTACAGAACACACCTGGGGTGAAAAATCCCTACCAACCTTGGACCGGCCGCACATGTGCTAAGAGGAAAACAAACCAAAACCAGTTTGGTTTGCAGTTAAACCAAACCAAACCAAACCAAACCAAACCAAAGAAACCCAACCAAACAAACAAAAAAACCAGGTACATCTGGGAATAAAAACTGCATCAGAAATGACCCATCAAAGACATCCACAACCTCTCAACTGTGTAAATTTGATACTGAGGAGTGGTGGGCCAGCCAAGGACTGGACTTCCCAGCTCTAAAAGGTGATGCATGACTTAGTTCTTGACAAAAGGCTGTGGACGGAAATGATGTGTGCCATTTCTAGGCTTGGCCCATAAAAACCTGGTTTGGCCCATAAAATTCAGGACTCCCCCAAATCCCCTAGGCTATCTCTTTTCTTGCCAACCCACTGGAAGCAAAAGATTCCAAGACCCACAGAGGAGTTACATGGTGCAAGGAGCTCACTGCCTGTCCAAAGAATGCCTGCATTTGGACTGATGCACGAGGAAAAAAATTAAATTCAAAGTCACTGGGGATTTCAGGGTTTCTCTGTCACAGAAGTTACTTTATACAAAGTCACTAAAAGATATCAGAAGGAAATTATCAATTAGACACAATGACATAGATGTTAAACGTGGTATGCCACCATTTGGGTTTTTAAAAAGCATATGCCTGTATATACACTTCTATGGGCTTGAGATGTCTCTGGAAGAAAATGCTAGGAAATGGTAACAGTGGAAGCCTTTGGAGAAGGAAACTGGAGACAGGAAGAAAGGGGTGGAAAAACATTGATCTTTCATTATATTTTGTTTTTAGCCTTTTGAATTTGTATTGCGGGCATGTGTTACCTGCTCAAAAGTTACATTTAAAAAAATGAAAGTTCTGCTGAGTGTGTGGCTCATACCTGTAATCCCAGCGCTTTGGGAGGCTGAGGTAGGTGGATCACCTGAGGTCAGAAGTTTGAGACCAGCCTGGCCAACATGGTGAAACCCCGTCTCTATTAAAAATACAAAAACTAGCCAGACGTGGTGGCACGTGCCTGTAATCCCAGCTACTTGTGAGGCTGATGCACGAGAATCACTTGAACCCAGGAGGCAGAGGCTGCAGTGAACTAAGATCTCACCATTGCACTCCAGCCTGGGCGACAGAGAGACTCTGTCTCATGAAAAACACAACAAAACCCAAGTTCTGAAAGAATCTAGTTTTTAGACCACCAGGAGAATGCTTACACACACTGCTATTAGTCCCCAGGGCCTTTTTGAAACCAGTGGTACAAAGTGTTGACATTTAAAAATACATAAAAGTGTACTTTCCTCAAAAACTCAAGGGATGGGTAGCAGTAGCTGCTATTCTTATAGTGCATCTGAATTCTTGGGGTTCACTTCCTCATGCTTTTAGAGACTTTCCTTTCCTTCCAACGGCGACAGGAGGCTGATGGCAGAGAGGAGTCAGGGGTTGCTTCTTCTGTTAGATCAATTTATTCTAAAATGTAGGTACCATAAGTCACCCATACAGCTTCATAAAAAAGGATTCCTGGGCCTCTTTCTTGAAAATTCTAATTCAGTAGTTCTGAGCTGGAGCTCAGGAAACCAAATTGTTAACAAGTGTCAGTTGACTCCGGCACACTTGAGAAACCCTGTTCTAATTTGTCCATGTGTCCTCCCTGCCACCTTGGATAAGTTGCTTCACTTTCATATTTTATATCCTTGGAATACAGACAATGAGATTTATGACCTAAGAAACTCCAACATGTCTGCTGAGACTAGGTGATGCCTGTGAAAATGGCTGAACCTCCTGCAAAATGACATTATATACAAGTGCCAATTATGATGATAATTACTATTGTTAGCTTGTGCTTTGGGGATTGCTATTTTATGTTTTAAACTTCACTTTATCAAAAATACTTCATTTTAAAAAGAAAAGGTGGGGTGGAAAGCATGTCTGTGTTTCCATGGAACGCCTCTGTCAGAATTTCTGCTGTGTTGCTAGGTGTTTAGCAGGGAGTTCGCGTCACTGGATCTTCCACCCATGACAAGTACAGCTGTTTCCAGAATGCACTGAGCAGGGAATAAGCCATAAAGAAGCCCTGCATTAAGGTGAGTCCAGAGGCTGGAGCCAAGGCAGCTCAAACACAAGGAAGTCCAGGCAGCAACTGGTGTATGGCCGACTGCTTTATGGAATGAAGATGGATGCAAGAGATTCACTTTGCACAAGAAGTGTCTTTTTTGTTGTTGTTTTTTGAGATGGGGTCTCACTATGTTGCTCAGACTGGTCTCAAACTACTAGGCTAAAGGAATCCCTCCTCAGCCTCTAGCGTATCTGGGATTACAGGCACATGCCACTACCCAAGAACCCTGATGACACAGTCTGTGGATGTAACCAAATATTACATGTACACCATAAATATACACACAAATAATGTATTGATGAAAAATTAAAAAAATTGAAGAATAACAATGATAATAATAAAAGAAGTGATAATGATAATAATAATAGTGGGAAAGAACGCTAACATCTATTTCTCTTTTTTTTTTTTTAAGATGGAGTCTTGCTCTGTTGCCCAGGCTGGAGTGCTGTGGGGTGATCTCAGCTCACTGCAACCTCTGCCTCCTGGGCTCAAGCGATTCTTCTGCCTCAGCCTTCCGAGTAGCTGGGATTACAGGTGCACGCCACCACGCAAGGCTAATTTTTGTAATTTTACTAGAGATGGGGTTTCACCATGTTGGCCAGGCTGGTCTCAAACTCGACCTTGTGATCCACTTGCCTATATTTTCAAAAGAAGAAGAACTGTCTTAAGGAGTCTTAGGCTGGCCCTGGACGGTTTTATTTTCTGCTCAGCTTGCATGTCTAGTCTTTATCTCTGAATATTCCAAAATCTTTTGGACCAAAAGGCCATCTAACCCCAACCTTTCAATGCTACTCAGAGTCCCTGATTGAAGTTTTTCTCTACATTGATTATCCAAACATAGAGAGAGGGGAAACCAAATAGGTGCTTATTCCCTGGGAAATAAACTGAGTGGGTAATAAAACTTTAGGTTGATTTGCTCAATTTTTTAAATATCTTAGGAGTAAATCTGATGTTTACTGAGGAAAACTTTTTTTTTAAACCTAAAAGTTTCTCCGTACAACAGATTAGGGAGAGAACAGAGAGAGCTATTCAATTCAAATCCTAAGTTTTCCAGTCATCTTTTGAAAGAAACCCCAATTTTGAAAAGGTCAGATCCAAAAAGGGTAAGGTTAACATGATCTCCTGGGATTACATTTGTTTCTTTTTTCTTTCTGACAACTAACTCACATATCAAGTGCTACTTAAATTTGTTTCCTCTCTTTTCATCATTCTCAGAAAAATGAAAATGCTCTGGCTGCTATTTTATTATAAAATGTGCCTAATTCCAAATGAGTCCTATGTACTGCACAGTCTCTTGAAAGGGACCATCTAAAAGCCTGTGATGGGGATTTCTGGAGCTCATGGTAGCTGGTTCTCGTCCTTTTCTGAGCATATGGGAAGACTTCCTCAGCTTAACTGGGAGCAATGTTACTAGTTTTGGCCAATAGCCCATGGACAGAGAAAGAGCTGCCATGAGTTCTCTGCATTCCCTTACCAGGCTGCACCAAACATGGAGGTCACATAACAGAGGAACTTCTGTCAGCCTGGGCCCCTGAGTGCCTAGGTGGAGCACAGCCTCCCCACTCTTCCCCCACGAACCTGAGTTGGAAATGCAGAGGGAATATTTGCTGTACTTAAGCCAGTGGAATCAAGAAGGGAGACAGAGGACCCGGCACAGTGGCTCACGCCTGTAATCCCAGCACTTTGGCAGACTGAGGCAGGCGGATCATGAGGTCAGGAGATCGAGACCTTACTGGCCATAGTGAAACCCCATCTCTACTAAAATACAAAACGTTAGCCAGGTGTGGTGGCTGGTGCCTATAGTCCCAGCTACTCAGGAGGCTGAGGCAGGAGAACAGCTTGAACTTGGGAGATGGAGGCTGCGGTGAGCCTAGATCCCGCAACTGCACTCCAGCCTGGCGACAGCAAGACTCCCTCTCAAGTAGGAAAAAAGGAAGGCAGCTAGAGGAGGGTGGATTTGTTACTGTGGCATGACCTTACCTTTTCTAATACAAAGCAACTGGTTTAAATCTTTGAATTCTACAGAATACTGGACTTGCTACTTACATTATCGGTAGGCAAGTCACTTAATCTTTCTGAGCCTCAGTGTTTTTGGTTGTAAAATGGGAACAATAACTTCTGGCATGCCTACCATTCAGGGATATGAGAGGATCGAATGAGTTTTTCAAAAGTGTTTTGAAATCTGTAATTCAACTCTAGATGTAAAATGCTAGTATTATTGCTATGGATATAGTTGGAGAAAAGGGGCTACATTTCACTGCTTCTTTGGGGTCAGGTATTAGCATTCATGGCTTCATTGTTCTTAAAAAGTCAAGCAATACATTTCAGTGATAGATAAGGATCATGTAAAATCAAATTCTGATACCACTTGGAGAATAATTTGTAATCTTTAAAATGTCAGGGCTAGCTGAATGATTTCAGAAGCCTCACTTCCAACAAGCAAACTCAACTATTTGCCTTTGGCATGAAAAGAAAGGAAAAATAGAGTCCCCGAAAGAAAGGTTTGGCACAAAGCCCTTTATTCCTCCCACAGCCTGTCAGAGTGGGAGAGGGAGGAAGGAACAGAGAGATTGGGCATTCCAGACTCCACCCCTGCACAAAGCAACGGGGAGTGATATACATTCAGGAGAGGTCGCACCAATCTATTCTTGTGTTTCTCTCACAGAGAAAACAGATTTCTCCATACAGGAAAGGAGAAATGGCAGAAACAGCCTCCACACAGATCTAGAAGTAGGGCAAGGGCCTGTGCTCTCTGCTGTCCCTGACAAAAGGTCGAGGCACTCTGCTTGGAACCCAGGAGAAGGGCTTCCTGACCCACAGAACAGATGACACCAATCCACACACACTGATTTGCTAGCGGTCCATTTTCACCCAGCTGCTTAGCTTGTTAGATATTAATAGTTGGCTTTTTTTGCACACTTACTAAATGTCAAGAAGTGACATTTTATATCTCAAGGAACTGATGCATAGCAAGGCTGAGCCACTTGTCCAAGGTCACACAGCTGGAATGTGGTAGAAACAGGAGTTAGGCCCAGTCTCCTTTCAGATGCTGTGGTCTTCACCACTCCATTTATAAGGAAGGAACAGAAAAGGGAAGGAAAATGGGAGCAGTTCTGTCACTTGCTACATACCTTACAATGAGCTTTAGACACATGAGCTCCCTTAATCCAGATGCCTATTCTAACATGATTGGCATCGTTACTCCATTTGACAGGTGAAGAAGCGAAGGCTCAGAGTTGATTAACTTGTTCAAAGTCACAAAGCCAAATGTAGCGTTAGAAATCAAATCCAAACAGACTCTGCAAGACTAAGGTGGGAAAGTTTGTGGCTGAAAATATAGAATAGTTTGAGGAAGAAAACAAAATATATTAAGAAGGCAGAGGAAACAAAGACCACGGAAAGTAGTTAGAAGCTGGCACCTCTGGGTCCTGAGAAAAACAACCCATCTAAATACAGATAATGCCTGTTGGCAGAGTTCCCTTTATCACAGAGCCTTAGCGTTTACAGTGTTAGAAAGATGGTGAATCCAGGGAGCTGCAGAGGCTCACGCCAGTTTTCCTGGCACTTGAGGAGGCGAGACTATAGGTTTGAGGCCAGCCTGAGCAGTGTAAAAACCTCTCATCTATTTTAAAAAAAGAAAGAAAACGGTGAATCCAGTGTTTGGACCAAAGACAGTCCTGCACGTCAAGCCCATCCTTTTATACCCACAAATGGAGAGTGCCCATCATAGTAAAACCACTTGCTTCTTCTTGGGTTGTCTTTACATCTTCTTACCCTAAATGATTATGATCATATACTTCCGAATTTCCCAAACTTATGAATCACTAAATAATTATTAATCGTTTCGTTGTTATTTTGCATCATTTGCTAGTCCACAGCTAAAATGTTCCCCCAACCTTAAGCTAGATAGGAGCAATGCAATTATGACACGGGAGCAAAAGAAGCTCATTAACATATCCGTGACTGACACAGAAGATCATTAATTAGGCATTCTGAGCATAAGTATATATGTATAAATTAGCATCTATTCACCATTTAAAGTGTAAGAGATTTTTCATATCTGAATATTAACTATGTTGGAAAATTACTAAGTTTTCCTGAGTGAATTCCACAAACAATACCCATCCTTGATAACAAAAATAAAATAAAGAATTCTGTTAGCTGAACTGGACACAGTAGAGTCTAATGATGTTATCACTCTTTATTTATGAATGTCTTCGTTTGTCCATTTCCTCTTTTTTTTGTATTTCTGGCTACCTCCTTGCTGGATGTTTCGTATGGACCATTTTCTATGGAGAATGCTTAGATGAGGTACTCCTGCTGACATTCTCTCATATTCTGTCATCTTCATTCATTTATTCTTTCAAAAAATATTGATTGAGTGTAACCTATGTTCAAAAGACAATGTGGAGAGTACCCCCATGAATATGGCAGAGTTTCTATTCTCAAGAATTCGTAGCCTAGAAGGAAAGATGAAACAGATCGTATACTCATAAAGCTAAAAGGTGTACAATTACAACTGCCAGAGCACAAACCCTACTAAGAGGAGGAATAGACTTCTGGCAGGGGGAAGACTGGGAAATGGTCCATGAGAGAGGTGGCATTGAAGCAGGACATTAGTGATTGCTAGAAGAGGCAGATCCGGCAATTTGGGGTATGTCAAGAGAGTCACTTATGCAAGAAACCAGAGCCAGATTGATGCACATCTTCACATCCAGGTCTTGAATTGTGCTACAGCTGTAGCTCATAGAACCCCATTTTGTTTTAATGAGTCTGAAGTACTTATCCTTTTTCAGGCCTCTGGAAAACTACTAGTATCAGGACCATAATGCTAATAATACTCTATTGTCCTTCACACATATGACAATAATACTAATTACTTCGTAGAGCTTGTGCTTGCATTGTTATTCTTGCAATAGTCTTGGACTCATGCCAGCACATCCATTGTTCTTTGTTGATTTTTCTTGACACCAGTGGCATACTCTTGTAAAATGGCTATCCTGGGTGAGGGCTGGGATTTGCAGTTCTGAGACCATTTTTGTCTAGGTGGAGCTCACTAGTCTGTATTGAGACTGAATCAAGGAGCTTGGTCTTTTGGGCACCAGACTATAACCATCTGCTCTCACCACCCATATTAGTTTAACTGATATGTCTTTTCTGCAGAAAGAACTAAAGCATTTTAATGAAATCTCCTAGATGAAGAAAGGCATTTAACTGAATAGCTTGTATATAGGGTAAAATCTCAGAGCTCTCACCGTTCTTGACATCTACCTGCAAAAACCAGGTCGCCCATAGATCAGTGCGTTCAAGGAACAGGCATGGAGCATGGACCTTCCTAACTGTCTTGATTCTGCATCCATGGGATTCAGACTGTGGGGGCTTTCAGGCAGAAATCCTTATTCTGAGGCTTCCATAGCACACTAATTGTTAAAACGCCTGGGATAGGCTTGAAGACCGATCTGCTTCATACTGGGTACTGCTCTATGGCGGAAATGAGGCTGCTATCAAGGCGAGAGTTCAGGTGTACTCATGGAAATTTAAGAAAAACCAGGCTGGGTACGGTGGCTCATGCCTGTAATCCCAGCACTTTGGGAGGCTGAGGCGGGCAGATCACGAGGTCAAAAGATAGAGACCATCCTGGCAAGATGGTGAAACCCCATCTCTACTAAAAATACAAAAATTAGCTGGGCTTGGTGGTGCACGCTTGTAGTCCCAGCTACCCGGGAGGCTGAGGCAGAAGAATCATTTGAACCCGGGAGATGTGGAGGTTGTAGTGAGCCGAGATCGCACCACTGCACTTCAGCCTGGACGACAGAGCAAGAGAAAGAAAGAAAAGAAAGAAGAAAGGAAGAAAGAAAGAAAGAGAAAGAAAGTAAGAGAGAGGAGGGAGGGAGGTAAGGAGGGAGGGACATACCACTGGCCAGCAGCAGTTTTAATGAGCATGTGAGCCTTTTCGGCCTCAGCTATTGGCAGGTATTGAAGTTTCCGGGGCACACTGGGTCCTGAAGGAAGTGAACAGCTTACCTATAATGGACGAATCTGGGAAAACACTGACTGTATTGAGGAAAGAACTATCTGGGATCATGACTGCTGATTTCTTCCATGCTGCTAGCGAAATATAAATCTATCTTTCGTTTGAGGGGCAGATTTATGCATAATAAGTATAAATATTCCATTGTTCTAATGCAAGTAGAACTTTTTAAGGCCATTAGTACCCATGATTAAAAGGAAAAGGAAATTCTTGACTTTTTTTTTTTTTTTTTGAGACGGAGTCTCCCTCTTGTCCCCCAGGCTGGAGTGCAATGGTGCGATCCTGGCTCATGCAACCTCCGCCTCCCGAGTTCAAGCCATTCTCCTGCCTCAGCCTCCCGAGGAGCTGGGATTATAGGCGCCTGCCACCATGCATGGCTAATTTTTTGCATTTTTGGTAGAGATAGGGTTTCACCATGTTGGCCAGGCTGGTCTCAAACTCCTGACCTCAGGTGATCTGCCTGCCTTAGCCACCGAAAGTGCTGGGATTACAGGAGTGAGCCACAGTGCTCGGCCAATTCTTGATTTTTAGATCATTATAGAAGATAACAATGAACTCATTAATTAAAAAACTATTCACTAGGATCAGGATTATGTTCCATACCCTACCCTAAGCCTCGCATGTCATAGACACTGACAAACTGAAAAGCAGCTGGTCTTGTTTAGTTGGAGAGAACCACAGAGGTCCAAGTACCTCCTTGTCCTAGAAATTCAGAGCAAAGGAAAGCTCCTGATGGTATGAGGTCACTTCGAAAAGCCTACATGGAAGGAGGAGGATATGCGTTGGGTTTTGCAGAAAATGAGGGAGTTACGTGATCTTCATGACAAAGGACATAGCTTGAATCTTGGAAGTACACAGAGAAAAAGAATCTTGCTTTGATCATCTCAATAGAAAATTCTCAAATTTAATTGTGTCAAAGAAGGAATATGAACATTCTGTCCTGTGCACTCTGCTGAAATGTGTCTGTTTTAAAAGATAATTGGCTTCAGCATTACATTTGCCCCTTCTCCCTCACTACCTTTTAAAATTGGACAAAGCTCTTCCCATGGTGGTCTTCTGACAAAAACAGAATCCTGTATTTTACACTGGAGCTCCTCTGCTCTACCAAGGGTAGCTTGGTAAAGCTTCACAGAAAGAGATGTTCTGAGCCCAACCTATGGAGACACGTTCCAATTTAGGCTGTGGAATGAAAATTACAGGGCAGCCACAGAGGCAAGTTTAAAATTAGGACAAACTTCTCTTTGGGTCTCTTAAGCCTCAATGAGTTAGTAGATGAGGCAAAGGAAAATGGGGGAAAAAAATTAACAGCAGGAACTTGAAAAGCAAAATCCCCAGACTTCTGTTCCTTCCCAGGATCCTCCTGACATCCTCAGCTTTTCTGTACATTTGAAAATCTGCAGAAAGAGCTGAGTCCCACAGCTGCTTCCTAGAAGCCACTGCTTAAGTTTTGGCCTGTGAGAAAATCCTAGTGGCAAATAGGTCAGGATAATCCTGGCTAAGAAAGAAGGGAGAGAAAAAAAATGAGGAGAATGTTCTTTAGCCCAAGTCCTTTTCCCCAAGTCCACAGTAACTCAGGTGACTTGATTTCAAAAGGAGCCACAGGTGTCAGTCAGCCTCAAGTCAGACCCAGGAGATAACTCTGTGGGGCGCATGGAGCCTTCTCAGATGTGCTTAAGTCCCTGGGTCCAGTCAAGCAACAGATCTGGGTTTGCAGGTAATGATCACCTCTCACCTGCACTACCAGCTAAGGAGCACTAGTCATCCTCCCTGAAGAGGTGGCCTCTGTAGGGGAACAGAGTGGGGCTCTAAGCTTGTTTTCTTCTTGCCTCTGCAATTTTGCCTGTTTTTCAAAGCTGCTAAAAACGTCATGTGCAGTTATCTTCTTCTGAGACTATTTTGACTAGATGCTTTTGTTTGTTAAGAGTTTGAGCTCCTTCGAGGAATTCAATGATTACTAAATAGAGAACAAATTATTCCTTTATTCCTACTTTTCCACAAAGAGGTGTGTTTTCACCTGAACACCAGATTATTTTCAAAAAGCTCAAGGATATACACACTCAACTACCAACAAACACCTTCCACTAGATTACCCCGGAGTCAAAACAGGATCAGGGAGGACTCAGTCAATTCCATCATCCTGGCGAGGTCCCACAATGAGCCTGTTGTGGGCCCCCCTTTTTGGAAGTCATTAGATTCACTTCCTGAGAATAGACTGTTTTAGATGTGCCTGGATTTCTAGTTCCACATTCCTATGAGCCAGAAAGGAGAATACATAAAATGTAGAAGAATGGCTGTTTTCACGTGTGACTTCCTTACTGATGATCTGAAGTGTATTTACAAAGTTCGTTAAAGGAAATGCCCATATTTCATTATGTTACTCTTTGGAAAAAAGTTTTAAATAAGCAGGAAGTAAAATGAGTCTCCAAATAAAGTGTAAATACATTCCTAACCTAATGCATCATGAGAACTAAGACACCAAGCCGGACACGGTGGTTCATGCCTATGATCCCAGTACATTGGGAGGCTGAGGCAGGTGGATTACTTGAGCTCGGAAGTTCAAAACCAGCCTGAGAAACATGGCAAAACTCTGTCTGTATAAAAAATACAAAAAATTAGGTGGGCATGGTGGCACACACCTGTGGTCCCAGCTACTTGGGAAGCTGGAGGCTCAGGTGGGAGGATCAGGCTGCAGTGAGCCAAGATCATGCCACTGCACTCCAGCCTGGGCAACAGGGTAAGACCCTATTTAAAAAAATAAAGTCAGACACTTTAGGGGATTATGGCTTATCTAAAGTGGTGATGTTAAACCTATAACTTTCTCTGTCCAGAGAGTTAATAAATCAACTCATCGTATCAGTGGGCCTTTCTCAATAGGTGTTGCTGTTTAGCCTACAATACTCACTTTGTCAGCTATTTCACCTCACGTTAGAGCACAACTAGTTAGACAACTTGATCTCATTGAAATATTTGCTGCCTGCTGATATGTTCAAACAAATTCACCAGATCTTGATTATGTTCTAGCAATTAAAGTTATTAAGTCAGTAGATAGACAGCAGGTTATTTCATTGCTGGTAGAAAAAGCCAGCTTTCTTTTCTCCCATTTTTATGTGACAGCCCTGTAATTAGCCTTAATCAAATACTATTTGTGTTAGGTGCCATAACTTTGCTTTCTTAGCCAGGAAACTCTGCCAATCTAGGAAAAGTAGAAATACGCTGGTCAAAAAGCAAGGAAGATAGAGATGGGTGTACGGAAACTCTCTGTGCTATCTTTGCAACTTCTTGGTAAATCTGAAACGGTTCTAAAATTAAAACTTTAATTTTTAAAAATCAAGAAAAAGGAAGATAGGAATGAAGGAGAGAGGCTATTGAAAGTGAGGCTACAACTGTAGCAGCATACCATGTAAAAGCAAGCTTTTAGAAGTAATCAATTCATTCAGAAAATATGGTTCCCTCTGGAAATTCCAGGTTAATCCCCCTCTTGTTACAGGGGGAATGCCTTGGTGCTGCTTTTTTTTTTTTTCCTTACCGTTCCAAATAAGTTTGTAATAGAGACTACAGCTAGGTGAAGGGAAAGGGAATAACCATGAATAAAACTGATTATTATTATTTTTTTTTACCATTCATCCAAGCTTCTAGTTTATTTTTCTGTGTCTTAAACCCACCACTTATTTTTTTATGTTTTTTTAAATTTTACTTTAGGTTCTGGGGTACATGTGCAGATCATGCAGGGTTGCCGAATAGGTGCATACTATATCTGGCATTTCTCCCCATGTTATTTATCCCCACCCTTCCCACCCCCTGCTGTCCCTTCCCTAGCCCCCGCCAACTGCCTCCAGTGTGTGATGCTCCTCTCCCTGAGTCCATGTGTTCTCATTGTTCAACACCCACCTATGAGTGAGAACACGCAGTGTTTGGTTTTCTGTTCTTCTGTCAGTTTGCTCTTAACATCCCTGGAAGGAAGAGCTCCTCAGATAGTTTTGGGAATGAAGTTAGTGAAGAAGTGAGGCAGGATTTCTCAAACTTTAATGTGCACACAAGCTGGGTGTGGTGGCTCATCCCTGTAGTCCCAGCTACTCCAGAGGCTAAGGCAGGAGGATAGCCTGAGGCCAGGAGTTTAAGACTAGCCTGGGCAACATTGTGAGACCCCTTTGTCTTAAACAAACAAACAAATCTCCTAGGGAACTTGTGAAATAACACATTCTGATTTGGGGATCTAGAATGGTCCCCAAGATTGGGTTTGTAGAAAGCTTCTAGTTGATGCCAAAGCTACTGGTCCACAGACCACAGTTTGAGTAGCAAGGGTATAAGAACTAATAATTGAGCAAGTGCAACTGGCCAGAAGCAGAACTATGATATCTTGTCTTTGTGTCTAACAATGAAACATCTGTGAGAAGCAGTTGTCAACAAACAGATACTCACTTTCTAGTCTTCTCGGCAGTAATCCCTTGTGTCAAATTTTCAAAATGTATTGGTAAAATGGCATTATACCTTGGGTCAGACCTTCTGTTAGCTCAGAGAATCCCCATAATAGAAGTAACTGTTCTTGTTCAAAGTGCCCCAGCCATGATAGGGAGGCATTGAAGACAATTGTAAAAGCAGTGATCTGATCTTGATTTGTTATTTGGATTCTATGTTTCCTCATACCTCAAATTATGTATCTGTACAATATTAGCAACTAGAACTAGTAATACTTTGAGGTGAAGGAAGAAATGTCATGCAACTCTTAGAGCCTCCCAAAGGTACTCTGTCACTTTAAGAGAGGATGGCGGCTTACGTTCCACAGGAGACCACCCTGCCATATGGCTGACATTCACCCGACAACAATATGATTCATTTCACTCCATTCAAAACAGTAAGACTAGGCTGTTAATGACTTTGAATAACTGAAAAACATTTTAAGAAATACCATTTGACCCAGCAATCCCATTACTAGGTGTATACCCAAAGGAATATAAATCATTCTACTATAAAGACACAGGCACATATATGTTTATTGCAGCACTATTTACAATACAAAGACATGTAACCAACTCAAATGCCCATCAATGATAGACTGGATAAAGAAAATGTGGAACATATACAACATGGAATACTATGTAGCCATAAAAAGGAATGAGATCATGTCCTTTGCAGGGACATGGATGAAGCTGGAAGCCATCAACCTCAGCAAACTAACACAGGAACAGAAAACCAGACACCACATGTTCTCACTCATAAGTGGGAGCTGAACAACAGCAACACATGGACACAGAGAGGGGAACAACACACACAACGGAGCCTGTTGGGGGGTGAGGGGAGGGCCGGGTCAATAGGTGCAGGAAACCACCATGGCACACAGGTACCTATGTAATAAACCTGCACCTTCTGCACCTGTGTCCTGTCTATTTTTAGAAGAAATAAAGAAAAACAAAAATTTTTTAAAACCTGCATTCTTTACAATTTGTGGTAATTGCCACAAATGCCACGTCTAGTTCTCTACCAGGTTTTTCACCCCTTTAATACAGTGTTTAAATTCCAAACAATAGTTCTTTTACTTTGTTTACTTTAAATTTTATTTCATGTTTTATTGATATGCAACAGATGTACTTCTACTTATTTTAGATTTCTTCCATGTCTTGATTAATGCAACTCAATTAGGCTTTAAATCCAGTGGTATGCTGGCAAACAGCTAACAACCAGCTCCCCAGGAAACATTAAAAAAAAAAAAAAGAAAAGTCTTGGTATGTACCATTGGTCAATTTTTTTGATGTAAATACTCCCACCATGGCTAATTTCATGTACCAACTTGGCTTTACTGAATATAAAATTAGGAAGAAATGTACATAATCACAAGTTTGCTCCAGTACATAACAGCAAGTGACCCCAAAGACATAAAACACTGTTGCTTTAATAATTATAAAAATTGTAAAAATCTGGCAGGGGTAAAAGTATTCTACAATTCCAAGACAGCTTGTCTCTTAAATTGCTTTCACTTTGTTACTGAAAAGTAGAAGTCCATGAGTGTTTTTATAAACCCAAAATAACTCCCTGCTAGTATTTTTTTAATGACAGTCTCATGATCTATGTAATTACCACAGAATCTCATAAGCCATTTGGATTTTCATGACACAAACATACTGAAAGTTTGTAAATACTATATGAACTGAAGGCTTGAACCCTTCCATTTTTATTTTCTTCTGCTATAAGCTCTTCCTTCCATAAGTATAAGGCATGGCTCAGGAAGCCTCTGTGTCCATAAGAATGTGCAGAAAAGACTAAAACATCACTATGTTTTAAAATGTTCCCTACAACTGCCTTTGAGAATAATGGCAGCTTAATATCTTTATGTCCTCTCCTATATCTGAACTGCTTTGCTTCATTTTTTTAAAGAGTATCTTATGTTAAAAAGGACAACAGAAGGAGAAAACTGCAACTTTAGCCAAAATATTATAACAAAGGTGTGTTTTTTACACATTTAACATACACAACTGTTTCTAACACATCATTTCTTCATTCTACTTTTAATCTATCTGAGATTCTTTATTAAACTGTGTTTTTTATATTTTTAGTCACAAGCACACATGCTTATTCCCAGTGAGGTTCTTTTTAATTTTATTTTTAGAGTAAAAGGAGTCTTGCTGTGCTGTCCAGGCTAGCCACAAACCCCTGGGCTCAAGGGATCCTCCCGTGTAGCTGGGACTACAGGCACATGCCACCACTGCCAGCTCCAGTGAGGTTCTTATAAGAACACAAAAGCAATGAAGGCTGCAGCTCACAGGATTGGGGGAAGGGAGGGCACTGGTGAAAAACTATCTGGCCAACTAATATAATGAACTTGAAAAAAAAATTTGCATCATAACTATACTCGTGTCTTTTTCCATTAGCAAAAGCCAAAACCAAGCAAACAAAAAGCCACCGCCGTTCACCCAGCACCTCGAACGCAAATGATTTTGGCAGTGCAGTCAGCACGAAAAAATACTACTTGAAACAAACCAAGAAAAAATTGCTCCCAATCAAGTCTTCCTGCTTGCTTCATCGTATTCACTTTCATACATTTGAAATATGTATCACGTGTACCTGTTAAGTCTTTGAAAATGAATCTACCTTTTAAAGTCTTCCAATTTTTTGAACTTTTCTTAAAATTCATTTTAACTGAGCACCCCACTTAGGATGAACACATTAGGTTATAACACATGCAGAACACGGTGCAGTACACCCCCTGCCATTCTCCAGATGTTAGGAACTAGAAACATGCAAGGATTTTTCATGTTAGAAAAATGGTGAAGTCAGCTCATCAAAGGTAAAACAGGCAGAATATGTCCCTGCCTTTGCCTTTCCTAAGATGCATTTACATTCACTTGGTTTGTCTCTAGTTTGACAGGATTATTAATAGGATGGGCTTACCACTCATGTAGATAAATCTGTTAGCCACAGAAAAGCCTTTTAGTATCTTACATGTTTCTGACCGATGCCTGATGACTACCAGCAAATCTTCACAGTAACCTGAGATGGGGGCTAGTGATCAGTTACTAACAGAGTGAACTGCTAACATTACTTTCACTAACTTGGAGTCCAGCATTATTTTAACAATTTTTTTTTTTACATCAACCAGAAGTCTTTGGTTAACAGACTTTAAGGATGACAAAAATACCTATCATGGAAGGAAAAAGTGTTCCCACACTGGATCTTCTTGAATAATTGCGATAGAGCCATCCTGACTTCCCACTAATCAAGCACAACTAGCCCTCCTGGATATAAGCTGAAGCGACATCAAAGCATTAAAAAAGAGACAGGAAGAATAAAGATCTATCTGAGGAATATGGACATGCACATGGACATACATGTAGACATAGATATATTCTGGTAAATAAAAGAATACTCCTACCATTTTTAACAATTGTGGAGAAATTTAATTATACTTAAATTATGGATCAAAATCTAAAAAAGGTCTTAATAGTAGAAGAAACAAACATACAAAAGTACACAGCAACAATGGAAAAGAGAGGCTCTTTTTTTCTCTGAGGGGCACTTCATAAATATTTGGGAATTCTTCACCGCTAAGTAAAAAGGGAAGAAGAAGAAGATGAAAAGGAGGAGAGAGTTATAGGTGTTCAATGAAGGCAGTCACCCCCACAAAGTTCACGGCTCTTCCCTGAGGCAGAGGCGGGGCGTCTGTCTCTTCATTGGTGCCCTTCCTGTGGGTAGCATTTGGGAAACAGAGGAAAGAAGAGGAATTGTGAATCAAGGTGGCATTAAAATACCATCTTACCCTACCTCCCTGTGGCCT
This sequence comes from Callithrix jacchus, assembly GCF_049354715.1. Lineage (NCBI taxonomy): Eukaryota > Metazoa > Chordata > Mammalia > Primates > Cebidae > Callithrix > Callithrix jacchus. The sequence continues at coordinate 56,999,502 of NC_133504.1, read as the reverse complement.
ACAGTACACTCCTTTTGAAAAATAATGTGGAAAAAAATATCAAGTTAGTTTTCTTTTTAAGGGTCTCTCTCTCTCTCTCTCTCTCTCTCTCTCGCTGTCTCTCTCTCTCTCTATCTCTCCTCTTCCTCCCCAGCAGTTTCCCAAATGAGATCTGCCATCATGAGGCTGTGTACATAAGACAGTAAGAGAGTGTGCCTCTCCTGCCAGGCCTGAAGAGTTCTTGAGGGCATCTAAAACTGAAAGCTTTTAGCAAAACACAGATGCAAGCAAATTACAAAATCATAGTGTCTGTAGGACTGGATTCTGGTTGGCACAGGTTTGGAACTGATTTTTTTAAACACCCGGGGAACAGGGGAAATAGCCTTCCTGCCTCTTGGCCAGCCCTGTGCTGCATTCAGACCTCACTCTGCATTGTTTTCTTGCCACATTTGTATTTAAAGTCAACAGACACCCCCACGGATACACACCCCAGGCTCCACATGACTTTTAAGTCACGTTAGGGTGTCTATCTTTCCTCAAGAAATCTGTGAAGAGTGAGACCCTGCCCCCTACCCCACCGCAAAAAAAAATGGTGGCACCAGGACACGGTGGCTCATGCCTGTAATCCCAGCACTTTGGGAGGCCAAAACGGGTGGATAACCTGAGGTCAGGAGTTTGAAACCAGCCTGATCAACAAGTCAAAACCCTGTCTCTACTAAAATTACAAAAATCAGCTGCACACGGGGGCACATGCCTGTAGTCCCAGCTACTCAGGAGGCTGAGGCACGAGAATCATTTGAACCTGGGAGGTGGAGGTTGCAGTGAGCTGAGATCACAACACTGCACTCCAGAGTGAGGCTCTGTCTAAAAGAAAAAAAAAAATCTGTGAAGCATAGACCAGAGCCCATACCAGTTTTATTTGCAATTGAAGTCAAGCAACACTAGGGACTCAATTTGATCCCCATTAGCTGGCTGCCTTATCTCAGCGCCTCAGTTTCTCCTTGGGTCAAGAAGTTTACTAATACCCCTTGGCAAGTCAGCAGGCAAAACCGTTCTTACAGTAATAACAGTTTGATGTTTGCATAGTGCTTGTTATGGGCCATGCCATCTCTAAGTGCTGTTTCTGTATTAATTTACTTAATCCTCACAAACAACCTGTGGTGGGTTCTGTTAGCCCCATTTTACAGATGAGGACACTAAGGCACATAGAGGGCAAGTATCCACCACCTTGAGAGGAAGAGCAGGCTTGAAATCCTGCAGTGTCACTCCAGAAGCCAGTTCTAACTACCACCTTCCAGTGAGAACTTTTTCAGCATACAGACTGTTTAAACACCTTCATTGCATACACTTTAGTGGCTGTGGGGAGTATAGAAAGCAAATCCTACCGCTGATATCTGGAGAATAGGGGAGGCTGTATCCTACCAGCATTTTCCAGTTTCAGGGGAGCAAGCAGAGCAGCATGCTGCTCCAAACCTACCTGGAAATGCTCAAGTGACTATAGCCAGACCTGACAGAAGACACAAGCAGAGCAAGAGAAACAGAAGTAGAGGGTGCCGGCTCTCCCATCCCAGCCAGGGTGGGAAGGGACAGAGATGGAGCAGAGCCAGGCAGCCAGTGAATGGGAGACCTCAGGTGAATGGTCCAGGAACCCAGAACTGGTCTTCATAACCTAGGGCCCTGACTGGCGGAGGAAGGAGCTTGCTGAGTGTAAGGGAGGGAAGGTTTGCAGTCTCCTTCTCCTCTTTGCAGACCCTTCACTGCATACCAGATAACGATGGGCTGACCAGGATATGTAACACACTCCCGCCACCCCTGCCACAGGATACATATGTAGGTAGGTAGGTAGGTAGGTAGGCAGAGAGGCAGGGCGTGGGGAGAGAGAGAGAGAGATTGATTTAAAATACTCAGGATGGAACCAGTCACTCCTCACTTTACACCTGCTCCCTTCTACTTTCCCATATTTTTGCATCAGAAAATTATGCTTAGAGAGAGAAATGAACACACACACATACTCTCTCTCTCTCATCTTCTTTCAGCACATTCTTTTGTCAAGACCTTTATACGCATAAAGAATTTCCACGTTTGATAATTTACAGCAAACTTTTCATTTGGGTATTAAAATGTAGACATGAAAAGCTCCCTGACACCATTTCTCCTGACAATAGTAACATATTTATGTAAAAGAATTCACAATACAGATTTTATGTTAATATTCCCTAATCTTTACTTCTTGTATTTCAACTTAACCTCCCTCATAGGAAACAGCTTCCAGACTCCCATTCAAATATTCACAGGGCCTAATGTAGATGAGAAAAGCGTGCTCTACATAAACACATCCTTCCCCAGACTACCTCCTCCACCTCGCTGCCACCATAAACACTGGCAGCCCCGACTATACCGGTGATTACACACCACAGACGCACAAAGAAGTGTTTCCAAGGTGAAGCACCTGATGGAGTAGACGCATGTGAAGCAACGTACTGGAGGTTCCGAAAATTTTGATATAAATATAAATAAACCCAGTTTTCAGACCTTGATCTGCCACTAACATCTGACCTTGGCCAATATTCAACAGCACTGGATGAAGATTTTTTATTAACTACTGGATATGAGGTCAGTGGGTTATGAAAGATATAGTCCCTGCCTTTCAGGGATTTACCATCTAGTGAAAAAGACAGACAGAAACACAAACCACAATCAAAGCAAAATACAACTATTGTCAGAGAAGTCTGCAAATGAGTGTTGTGGAAAGGCAAGGAGTCAATAATGACACTGAATGGAGAGGATCAGAGCAGGCTTCGAGCACAAGGTGGCATTTGAGCGGAGCATTGAATGAAATTAGTTAGATTTTGATATGCAGAGAAAAGATGAGCAAGAAAACATGAGCAAAAGCTGGAAGTAGGAAATGCGTGGCAGCACACGAAGACAGGGGCGTAGCCAGGGTACTGAAGCATGGTGGGGGACCACGGTGAGAGGGAGGTAGAGGTGGCTCTGAAGTCATGATAGGGACTCTGGACTTACTGTGCAGGCAGTGCAGATTGACCCAGGGTCTTAAGAGAAAAATGGAGCACAGGTTTTAAAAGTGGATGAGAGAATCAGGAGATTAGTAAGCAGAAGGTGGTTAGGAGGACACCCAAGTAGTTTAGGTAACAGATGATGAGGAAAGCCATTTAATTTCGGGCCTTAGAATCATCTCCTTTTCTCCAAATGAGGGAACGAGGTCAGCTAGAGAATCAACAAGCCTAAGTAACTTGAGACCAACTTAGGGGCTCACTCTCCTGAGGTTCTAATTTCATCTGGTACATGATCTTCATCACAGCAACTCCCATTGAATTTTCACAGTTCACTTGCATGTCTGTCTTCTTACCCTTAAAAGTGCCTCATAAGCAGCAGCTTTTCACTGCTGCCAGAAGCCTAGAAGAGCACCTAGCATGGGGCAGTCAGTAAAACATCCCAATCATGCTACTCTATTAGTTTTGATTTTGAGATAAAGACACGAAATTACCCATAATCACAGATGGGAAAATAAAAATCCAAATTTCCTGTCTCTACGGTTAACTAGTTCTGTTTTAGAACTAGAAAGCCTTGGAATTATGATATGTGTCTATGTTTTAAGGACTAGGGGTTAGTTTCACAGTCTTTTCATATCCCAGTTTTCCTTTCTGGTTCTCAAAAAGTGGAACCACCAGCTTCCAACCTATTTGAGTTATCCCCTCTAATTACTAACTCTTCCCACTGTACCCTCTGAGCGACCTAAACTGCACTGCAACTACGACTCGTCACCAGCCTCCCAGGCCCCTCTCAATCAGCTCTCATTCGGTGATTGTGGACTAAACTACAGCCAGTGTCCAAAGGATGATCTTCATCTTTAGCTCCACAGATTCTGTTTCAAATGTCAGCTTCCCTCAAATTCTTGGCTGCATACCCGGTATAACTATATTTAATGATACTGGTATCTGAATGAACACAACAGAACCTAGAGAATAAACCCTCAACATTAATGAATTCCCAAGTTCAGAAATACAATAGCATATAATCTGCCTTGTGCTTCATAATATAAATATGACTGAAAATGTAAGGAATCTCTTCAACCCCTAATGACTTATTGCCCTTTTAAGGAGTGATTTTTGCATTAGTCATATTTTTCTAATTTGATTAGAATAACTTTAAAATTTTGTTCTTCTTTTCATAGGGTAAATTTATGATCTAACCACCATTTAATCTGGTCAATACTTCCATTTTTGGGGTTAGGTAGAATCACTTTCTTAGTCTTCTTCACTTCCATCTCTGACACTAGCCTTTCTTTGGGGAGCCATTTCTAAAGAAGACGCCTTAAAAAAAAAATCACCGTATGAGCATTACCTAGTCCAGGCTTGGAATGGACCTTTCTCATGGCCCTCTGAGATTGGGAGGATCCACAGAGGGGGTGACTCATTCACCAGCGGACCCACTTACTCTTGGAACCCATTCTAGCTTGTAGATTCACGATTCAAATTTATGTGCTTTGGCAAGACTCAAATTTCTTTAGTTCTCACACTTTTGGGGTTCTTTTAAATATACAAAATGCTTTTCATTCCTTTTTTTAAAATTTCCAACTTTTATTTTAAGTTCAGGGGTACATGTGCAGGATGTGCAGGTTTGTTACACAGGTAACTGTGTGCCATGGTGGTTTGCTGCACAGACCATCCCACCACCCAGGTATTAAGCCCAGCATCCATTAGTTATTCCTCCTGATCCTCTCCCTCCTTCCACTGCCACCCTCCACAGAATGTTAAATCTGCAAGTACCAGGTGTCCATTAAGAAACCAAATAAATCTTGCCCTTCATAGTGGTAGCCACACTGGGCAGCATTTCTAAGGTTTATTATAAAAATGTATCCAATCCTTTGCTCAAAATGTTTTTGAAATTCAACTTTGAAATTCAGCTTTGAAATGACCATCAGAACCAGTTTACAGAATCAGAAAACAGAGCCCATGACTTTACAATTAATTTTGTTTTTGATTTAGAGATGTATCACTCCCTGTGATCAACAACACCTTAGCCACTAGACTTGGCTCCTTATGCTTTTTTTTACTTTCTACAAAAGTCAAAGCCACTAAAATAGATGCCACCAAATAACAGTAATAGTAAAAGTGTGCTAAAATGAGAGAAGGTTTTGGGAAGATGGGAGTGTTCCCTATCACAGTTGTGATGGTGATTATACAAATAGACACATTTATCTAAACTCACAGAAGTATATGGCGAAAATAATTCTGAAGACAATTTGCAAAGAGGAATTATCCATATCTTAAGTATAAAAATAAATGTATGATGGTTTTGATAATTCAAAAGGAGCAAAATAATAACAATCATTTAGACTAGTTAGAGAACTATACACTTATAAACAAAAGATGACACAGAATACTTTACCTAGAATATGCACCAAAAATACCAGGTATTTCATTTTCTCTTTAAGATGAATATACTACCTGGATTCTCTTTCAGTGAGACTGTGTTTCTGATGAGCTCGCTGAGCCATTTATATTTTATCTGGATTTGTGACCACTGATATTCAGCTGTTGGATGAATACTTAGAATGAGAATCCAGTGTGTAGCCATAAATCAAGCTACTTGGCTCATTCAGGTGTTTCATCCTTCTTCTTAGCATCATTGTGATCATGCTATGGTCAACTAAGTTAGCTGATTTAGTCATAGGCCAGACCACGGGTCACTAACAGTGCGCATTAAAAGAGTTCTCTAAAACCAGCAGGATTTCTCCAACAAGTCATTTCAAACCTCGGAAGCTTTGTTTTGGCAACAGTGCATGAATAGCAAAGGCAGGCTGAATTCGCTTTCCGTACTCCAGTCCATTGTTTTGGCCACATACAGGCCAAACTCAACAGTGCTGAATTTATCGGTGGAGATTAAAACACTGAAAAGTCATTATTGATTTGTTTGGGCAGGTCTACATCGTAAAGGTTAAGTGTGATGAGTGTAGGTTCTGGACCACAGACTCTTGGAAACCTCCTGGTTTCATTGAGCAGTTATTACTGGACAGAGCCTTGGCATCACCCCCATGGGGATGTTCAAGTCAGGCCCCAGTCGGAATATTTCTTTGTCGAAGGATTAATTAGGTCTCCTGAAATAGTCCTGATAGACCACCAACAGCTATGAATACCACAAGTTCACACCTGTAATCAAAACCACTAATTCTCAAAGAAAACAGCTTAGAGGATGGACACTGCCATGATGGTCTCTCCCTTGTAGACAAAGAATGGGAAAACCATTTGCTTTCAATACAAACCGCTTTGATAAATCTTGCCGGAGCAACAAAAATAGGTGTGTCATGCAGAGACAACAGAATTACCTTTCACCATCACATCAGAACAAAAACCTCCGTGAAAGGCAAAATTTCTCATTCTCCCATCTAGCTATATTCACAGGCAAATTTCCAACATCCAAAGCCAAATTACATACAAATATTTTACATAGCTTTTTGCATCTAGAACATCTGTTAATTCAAAATGTGGTTGATTAATTAAAGGCCTATATGTTCCTTTAAAACCAAACCAACTAAAAATCAATTTATTTTTACATTTAGTTGAACTTAATAAGCATCTGTTACATGAATATTGTGTTAACTACTATTACAGGAGATTCTGGAGAAGTATAAGGCATATTATTCCTTAATGAACTTATAATTTCACTGAGAAAGGCTAGGTACACATTAAACAACTAACTGAGTGAATGTGGCAATATCCAAAACATTGTTGGGTCCCATTTCCTCATTTGCAAAATGAAGGAGTCAGAAGAGATGATTTCTGAGATCTTTCTAGGTCTCAAGTTCCATAAACCTTTCAATGCCTGCTTAGAAAACAATCCAAGACAATACATGGTCAAGTCCAGATAATATATGGTCAAGTACATATATTATATTATATTTATTGATAAATATTCAATACGATAGGAGGTCAGAGAAGAGAGAGATTAATTTTGAGGTGGCAAAGGTTTTCTGGAAAAAGAAACTTCAGCTTGGATTTGAAGGATGGGGGGTTACTGTTTACTGAGAGTGCAGAGGGCTTGTGCAGGGTGACTGAAAAAATTCTTGATTGGGGCAGAGAAGATGAATTTGTATTTGTCTCTGTGGATAAAGGGATTATATGTTGTCAAGTGGGGGGTTGAAGTAGGGGAAGTGATATGACGACTTGGTGACATGATCCTATTAACCTGCAAGTCAGATCACACCATTCTCTTCTCAGAACCATCCAGCGGCATCCCATCTCTCTCAGATTAGAGCCAAAGTCCCTGCAAGGGCCTGCAAGGCTGTGCAGCAGCTGCTCCTTCCACCCCCATCAGCTCTCACCTTGTCTCCTCCTCTCCCACACCAGCCTCCTCAGACTATTCCTCATACACCAGGCGTGCTGCAAGCATTTTCACATGCGTTTCCTCTGCCTAGACCACTCTTCCCTCAGATATCTCCATGTTTGGCTACTCCTTCATGTAATTGCTCAAATGTCACTTTCTCAATGAAGCCTTCCCTATCACCATATCTAAAATTGCACGCTACCCTTTCCATACACACAGATGAACAGACTCACACACATGAACACATGCATGCACGCACACATGTGCACACACACACACACACCCCGTATACCTCCTTATCTGCCTTCCCTGCTCTACTTTTTTCATTACATATACCATATTCTACCATGTAATATGATTTATTTACTTTGTAAAATGTCTCTATCCACTGCCCTCCTCGCTTGGGTAGAGTGTAAACTCCATGACGAATGGGGGTTTTGTCTGCTTTATTCACTGCAGTATTTCCCGAGCCTTAGAACAGTGTCTGGTCTAGAATAGGGGCCCAGGAACTATCTGTCCTATGAATGAAGGCATGAATATAATGAAAAGGGTGTGAGATTATTGACCTCATAGTTTGAACTGCAAAGAGGAGGTCCTAGAGGTTATGAAACCTTGAACTAAAGGAAGGCGATGAGAAGAAAAAAGGAGTGGACTAGGAGCGACTTCAGCAAGAAATAACAACCAGGGGCTGCTAACTCTCTCAGTATTCAGGCCTGGATTAAAGGAAACGAATTCACCATGGGAATTAGGAGAAGGTTCAAGGGCAAAAGAGGAACTGAAAAGGTCCTGAAAATCAAATGATGCATAGTTTTGTAAACAAATATCAGTCAGTGAACTGCAGTTGTTTCCAAACATAATTGATTGCTATTTTCTTCCAGATTACATTTCTGAGAATGGCTAAGAGGAAACTAAGAAAGAAGGAAGTGGGAAACGTATAGCGTGCCACACTTTCCTTTTAAGGCAACTTCAGCCTGAACGCTGGGCAAAGCCTCCCACATTTCACAATTTGTTCTCTATCAGCTCTCAGGAACACAGAATACAGGAAAGACAGATCCTGTTCTTCTGGTTTTTTTTTCTTTTTCTTCTCTTCATTATGTTTTCTCCTCCCCCAAAACAGTAATCAAGGCAGATGATAAGAAATCTTTTTAACATCAGCCTTGGTGTAATAAGCATATTGGAAACGGAAAAAGAAAGAGGGGATGTGATGAAGTCTTCACCAGTCTGTGCAGATGTTAAGACTTTACTACAGCCACAGCAAGAAAATACTATTAATGTGAGGTTAATATCTTATTCATACATTTCTTCAGAAATTATGAAGGCATAGTACGTTAACATCCAGTCATCCAATATTATTTAGAATCGCAGGCGATATCTTCAGGAAGAAAAGGTGGGTAATCTTCTTTCCTGACTGAAGAAATCTCAAGTCCAGTTGAGACACTGTATGTGGTCGGTATGTACGTAAGATATGAGCTTTAAAGGCAAGTCCTACATTTCCGCAAATTCAAATTTTCCCATTACCTCCTTTAAAATTCAGTATTTTTAGAGGCATTTGCTTAATTAAGTTTGATTCTATATTTATTTTTCTGCCTTTTAAATGCGTACCCTAAATTAAAACTAAATCAGTGGTTCTCAACTACGGTGATTTTCCCTCCAGGGCACATCAGGCAATGTCTGGAGATACTTTAGTTTTCACAACTGTGGGGAGAAGAGGGTGTCACATCCAGTAAACAGAGGTCGAGTACTACGGTCTGAAGGTTGGATTCCCCCAAAATTCATATGTTAAACCTAATCATCAATGTACTCTATTAGAAGGAGGGGCTTTTAGGAAGGTAATTGGTCACAGGGCAGTCTCATGAATGAGATTAGTGCCCTCAGAAGAGTTCCCCGTGAGCTGCTTTGGCCCTTCCACCAGGAGAGACACAGCAAGAAGGTACCATCTATGAACAGGAAACAGGCCCTCACCAGACACTGAATCTTGATCTTGGACTTCTCAGCCTCCAGAACTGTGAGAAATAAATTTCCGTATTTTGTCATAGCAGCCCAAGTGGACTACAGCACTGGGGATACTGCTGAACATCCCAGAGTACGCAGGACAGCCCCCAACGCAGAGACGAATCTAATTTAAAATGCCGATAGTGCCAAGGGCGAGAAACTCGCCTAAATCATGTTTGATAGAGATCCCCAAATTATGATAAAGCAATCACTATTTCAGTCCAAGTATGCCTTCACATAAGACCAAGGAGTGGAAGAGTGGAGCTCTGCAAATTGTGGTGTTTAAAAATGCAGTCAGGGCTGGAAGTGGTGGCTCCCACCTGTAGTCCCAGCACTTTGGGAGGCCAAGGCATGTGGATCCCCTGAGGTAAGAGTTCGAGACCAGCCCAGACAACATGGTAAAACCTGTCTCTACTAAAAATACAAAAATTAACTGGGTGTGGTGGCGAATGCCTGTAATCCTAGGTACATGAGGTTGAGGCGGGAGAATCGCTGGAAGCCAGGGGGTGGAGGCTGCAGTGAGCCGAAACCGCACCACTGCATTCCAGGCTAAGTGACAGAGTGAAACTCCGTATCCAAAAAAAAAAAAAAAAAAAAGGATGTTCTATGCTCTTTTCTGTTCCTATGAATAAATTACAGGAAATTCATCACAGAATCAGAGAACACCAAAACTGAAAGGGACCGCAGAAGGTATCACAATGGACCCTCCCACCTTACTGGGAAGGGAAGTGGTACACACTGAGGACCGCAGTCTTGTTTCCAGGACCCAGCTGGTCAGTTTCAGAGCTGGGATTAGAATTCAGTCCATCCCTCAGGCCTGTGCTCCTTCTACTTGACTCAAAAGCAGATGTGAAAAATGGAGCCCAAGAAGACCACAAAAATAAGTCTCTGGACCAAAGTCTCCCTTTTGATTGCAGCCTCAAAGGTAATGAGCTAACGTGGAGATGCATGGCACTCCTGGCTCTCCAAGGAGAGGAAGATTCAGCACCAACTCTGGCTGCAGACCTATCTCAAGGTCCAGATCTCACTAGGCAAGACCTCTCCAGGTGGCCTGTTAGAGTGAGCGCAGAAGAGCCTCAACAGGTGGCAAGTGGTCTCAAGTGCCACTTCTCTCTGGAAAGAAAGTCCTGCAAAAACGAAGATCTGCAAATGCTTTAAAAACGAGTGGAAGAAGATGGCCTCTCTGCTCTTTCTCCTCCTGGGTAAGGGGCAGTTGACCCTCATTATGTCTTCCAAATGCCTCCCATGACTTCCCAGCATAAACCACACCAAAAAAAAAAAAAAAAAAAAAGGAGAGCACACAATTGCACTAGTCATTTGCAACATTCTCTTCCTGTAGGGGCTCCAATCTGGGCCCTAGCTGCTTATCAAAGAGCCTTGGGTCTCTTTGTCCCCCATCCCCAATCTGTCTCGATGGCTCTCTTTGGTCTTCCCATGAATGACATCACTGCCAGAGACCTTGCCAGTCAGCCTGCTCACCTGGCCTCCTCGCAGAACTGGCTATATAGCAGGAAGCAGATTTGCCACTTCTCCATTTCCAGATGGCGCGGAAACAACTACACATCCTCCTTTCACTTTCAAGGAGCTCTGTGACTAGTTACCTTAGAGAAACTGACACAACAGAGCAACAAGCCTGCTCATGTACTAGTAAATCATAATATCAACCACTACTTATGAAGCATCTTCTATGTGTCCAGCTCTGTACTAGATGTTTGACCTGCATTGTCTACAAACCTTTCATCAGCCCTGCAAGAGAAGTGTTTTTACTTCCATTTTAAAGGGGAGAGAACTAAGGATTAGAATGATTTGAGATCACAGAGCCTGTAAATAAAATTTTAAACATTTCGGTCTAGGTTGTCTTTCTCTTCAAAATACGAAAAATGAGTCTAGACTTACATGGCTCATAGCTCCCTCGATTGCTTGTTTACATGGCATTCATTTAAACACGCTTCTCACATTTTTCTGCTTGGAGGTAGAGCTTGTCCACCCATCCCTCGGTAGAGACCACTACCTCCCACCCCCATTCGCCCCGTCTGCTGAGTTCATTCTATACTGTCCACATATGTTCCCTAGTTGCTGCTTTAGCTCTATCCAGGCCCAGCCACTAACAGTTGGGTTAGTTAGTGATTGCTACGGTTTGAATGTGTTCCCTCAACAATTCTGGTGTTGCCAACCAATGTGACAGTATTAAGAGGTAACGAGGCCTTTAAGAGGTAATTAGGCCATGAAGGTTACTCCCTCATGAATAGTAGTAAAGCCCTTATAAAAGAGGCTTCCCACAGAGTTCAGTTAGCTTGATCTTCTACCCTTCTGCCATGTGAGGACACAATGTTCCTCCCCTTTAGAGGATGTGGCATCAAGTTACCATCTTGGAGGCAGAAAGTCGCCCTCCCTAGACATCTGAAATTGCTGGTCCTGTGATCTTGGACTTCCCAGCCTCCAGAACTGTGAGAAAATAAATTTCTGTTCTTAATAAATTACCCAGTCCCAGATATGTTGTTATAACAGCACAAAATGGACGAAGGCAGTGGTTCTCTGGCACAACTGTAATAGGTCAGAGTATCCCATTGTCCTGCCCATGGTCTGGGTGGGTATGGACAGTCTCAGGGCTTGACTGAGCTCTGAGCTATTTTCTCCCTGGGCTATCCTACTATCTGTTTGGCTGGTCTGCCACAGAGCTTCTGGGATCTGGGCCTTTCAGAGGCAGAGCCCAGCCCTGACCCCAGCTAGCTGTCAGGAGGCCCTATTCAGACAAGCCTCTTTATCTTAGGGCTGAGTCCTGGCTTCTGGGATCCCTTCCCTCATCTGGAAAGATCCTTTTGGCTTTACAACCTCAATACCCACAGACAACAAAGACTGGGTCCACTCTGAGAATCAGCTGTCACCCTCCACCCTGATTCCTGAGAGAAATTCCCTGCCCCAACCCTCTGCATACAAACCTCCTTTTGGCTATTACTGTGGCCTCATTTTGACTTGATGTTTTCCCCCCAGTCTCTGAAGCTTTGTGAGAGTTCTAGCTAAGACATCATCTCCCCGGCCTCCATTCTGGTTTAGACCCAGGCTGATTTACTGCTTTACATGGAGTTGCAAACATATCAAAAATCTAATGCCCTGGGCTACCCTGATTATAGTCTGCTCACCCTCTAAATCCCAGTTAACTGAGAAAGACTCCTAAAGGTGCTTTTAGACTAATGATAGAGGTAAGTAAGTTGTCCAAATCAAGAGTCACCAGACTCCTGGGGGATTTGCTGTCTATTCAACAAATATCCACTGAGTGTTTACTATGTAGTCAGCACTGGATGGTGGCATTTGGTGCTAGGGATTCAGCAGTGAATATGACAGCCATGTTCCTCCTCTCAAGGAGCTCATATTTGTTCTAACACTCATTGAACGAAAAATCTTAGGCTACACACAACTACACAAAGGACCTAACATTGTAGGCTCCTACTGAGTACTTCAACCAATCACTGACATAATGAAACTGTTCATCAAAGAACCTTTATGACCCTCAACATCTACCATAACCCTTTACATAACTGCTCCAACCTTAGCCCTTTCCATCGCCCTCCTCTTATGAACCCCTCTCCCCATACCAGACCCCTTAATTACATGAATAAACAAATAATTAAAAGAAAAACCACTGGTGGTCAGCCTCACTCAGAGAAGTAAAATAGGGTACTACAGTAGAGAATTGTGTAGCCAGAGAATACTCCTCTCTGTTGTTATTGAGCTAAAATCTGAATTACAAGAAGAGTTCCAGGCAAATGCTCTGGGTTGGGAATAGAAAGAATGCCAATATTGTTTTTAAAAACAATCTTTTATTTCAGAAATAGTATATTAGTTTCCTAGAGCTGCCATAACAAAATACCACAAACTGGTTGGCTTAGACAACAGGCATTTATTTTCTCAGAACTCTGGAGTCTGGAAGCCCAAGAGCAAGGTCCTGGCAACGTTGGGTTCTTCTGAGGGCTCTCTCCTTGGCTTGCAGACAGCTGCCTTCTTGTTGCCTCTTCACATGGCCATCTCTCTGTGCACAGGGACCCCTGGTGTTTCTTTCTTTTAAGGACACCAGTCACATTGGCTTAGTGCCCTACCCTAATGGCCTCATTTTATTTTGATCACCTATTTAAAGCCCTTATATGCAAATATGGTTTTATTCTGAGGTACCAGGGGTTTGGAATTCAATATATGACCACTGGGGGCAGGAGTGGGCAACAGTTCAGCCCATGATAAATAGTTTTAGATTTGCAAAAATTTGGGGACCAGGTGCGGTGGCTCAAGCCTGTAATCCCAGCACTTTGGGAGGCCGAGATGGGTGGATCACGAGGTCAAGAGATCGAGACCATCCTGGTCAACATGGTGAAACCCTGTCTCTACTAAAAATACAAAAAATTAGCTGGGCATGGTGGCACGTGCCTGTAATCCCAGCTGCTCAGGAGGCTGAGGCAGGAGAATTGCCTGAACCCAGGAGGCGGAGATTGCGGTGAGCCAAGATCGCGTCATTGCACTCCAGCCTGGGTAACAAGAGTGAAACTCCGTCTCAAAAAAAAAAAAAAAAAATTTGGCAAAGAGAATACAGAAAGTTGTCATATATCCTGCACCTAGTTTCTCCTATTATTAACATTTTATATTAGTATGGTACATTTGTCACAACTAATGAACCAATACTGACACATTATTATTAACTAAAATTCATACTTTATTCAGATTTTCTTCATTTTTACCTAATGTCACTTTTGTGTTTTAGGATCTCATCCAAGATGCCAACATTACATTTAGTCATTATGTTCCATTAGGCTCTTCCTGGCCGGGACAGTTCCTCAGGCTTTCCTTGTTTTAGATAACCAGTTTGGAGAGGATAGGCATGCTACTTGGAGAAGACTAAGAAGCTTGTAGAAGGTCTCAGCTGTGATTTGTCTGATGTTTTTCTCATGGCTAGACCTGTGTTATAGATTTTCAGGAGGAAGACCACAGAGAAAAAGTGTCATTCTCATCACGTCATATCAAGGATGCATGACATCAACATGATTTATCACCACTGATGTGAAGCTTCATCATCTGGTGGGGGAGTATTTGCCATTTTCCTCATTGTAAAGTGACTCCTTTTTATTCCTCCTTTTTTTACTGTACTCTTCAAAAGGAAGTCACTATGTACAGGTCTATTCAAAGAGTGGGAAATTATGCTCCACTTTCTTCAGGGTGGAGAATCTACACAAATTATTTGAAAGTCTTCTGTGTGATAGATTTGTCTTTTTCCACATTTATTTATTTTTTCCATCATTTATTTATACCAGTATGATTCATAGATTTTTATCTTATACTTTCAGTTATAGTCCCATGTTACTTTATTTATTCTGCTCAGATTGTCCCAGCTTTGACCTTAGGCACTTGTTCAGTTGGCTCCCGTGCCCTTTTGACATACCCCCATTATTACGGGAGTTTTTTTTTAATACTTCCTTAACTCTTGCAGTTACAAGATTCTTCAGGCTCCTATATTTCCCACCCCAGCCCTACAATCAGCCATTTCTTCAGGAAGCTATGGTTGCTTGTACTGGAGAATGGTATGCTTGTACTTGGAGAAACCAAGATCTGGGTCCTACATGTGTTCACTATTGCTGTGGTGTCATTTCTAGGCCCTTCCGATGGATAGAGCAAAGGAATGTATGTGTGAATGCTAACCTATGTACATATATGTATCTATAAAATTGATGTATATGCATACATCTATATCTATATTAAGCTAAACATGAGTTCATACTAATGTCGTCAACTCTAATATATCACTACATAGACCACTCTAGCCTACGCTCCTTGCTTCACTGTAACCTCCACTCCAATAGTGAGAAACCTGCCTCCCGCCATCTGTCGTCTGCTTATTTAATCATTCAATTCCAATATATTATGTGTTGTTTCAGAATTGTTTATCCACACCTCCCTTAGGAAGAAACTATCGGAGTACAGTGCTCATATACAACTGCTTTTGCCTTCAGTTTTGCAGTCTCTACTCATTTTCAAAATTACTTAGGTCAGCACCTTTTCCCCCCAATTCCTTTAGTGAGGTAATTTTCATATATTTGTGATGTTAGATTCTTTTGTCACAGCCTGTATTCCTTCTTGGGATCCTCTGACCTCCTAATATTTGTTTACATTTCCACACATTAAGGTACATTCTTTGTGCGGTAAAATTCCATTGATTTTGACAAATGTAGTGTCATGTATTCACCTTTATGGTGTTACATGGAGTAGTTCACCACCCTAAAAAAAAATCCCATGTGCTTCATCTGTTCAACCCTCCTTTCCTCCCAGATCCCTGGAAACCACTGAGCTGTTTGCATCTCCTAAGTTTTGCTTTTTACAGAATGTGACAAAAATTTAATCATACAATATACAGCATTTTCAGACCAGCTCAACTACCTATCTATTATAACATAGAGAGGTAATATAGTCAATAGGTTAAATACTGCTGAGTGGTAAATAAACACCGAAAAGTGATTTCAGGTTGATTATCTCTTATCCAAAAAGCTTGGGACCAGAAAAGCTTTGAATTTTGATTTTTTGGATTTTGGAATATATTTGCCTTATATTTGCTGGTTGAGCATCTGAAATCCAAAAAAACTCTGAAACCCACAATGTTCCAATGAGAATTTCCTTTGAGGTTCATGTCACCACTCAAAAAGTTTCAGATAGTGGAGCATTTCAGATTTCAGATTCTTGGATTTGGGATGCTCGATCTGTACCAGATTTGGTAACATGGAAACAGTATTAGAGGAGGGTGAAGATGTAAAATATCATTTGGGAAGTGAAAAAGTAAACACACTGGAGAAGACAGTAAGCGTGCTGGGCAGTGGAGTATCACTTGAGAATCCATGGTCAAGAATTTCAAGAGGGAATGGTCAGCACCCCATGTGTTTTACTCCAGTGATGCAGGAGCTGCTGAGATGCAGAGATGCAGAGTTCACCTGCTGAGATGCAGGCACACAGTAGTCGGGTAGATGGATTTAACCAGGGCTTGGACTTTGCCAGTCAAAGTTAATGGAGGATAAGATGGGAGAGAATGTAATGGGTGGACATACAAATGCAATTATAATAACGGACCCTGAGAACTGAGTTGGTTTAAGAGGGAAGTAATGTATCAGGAAAACACAGTGGGGTCTGTAGATGGGATGAGTTTTCATAAAGTCAAAAAGTGGGAGCCAGAGCAGGAGGTGTCAGAGGAGTAGTGGGCTATTTGAAGGTAAGATCAGTTATTGCTGATGACAGGTCAATAGGGTGGCCTTGAGAATAGATGGTTTTCATGACGTGGAGGAGAATATATTACAAGTGAGGAGATCAGGAAACCACAAAGCCATGAAAATAGATGGATGGTGATATCATCAAATATATTGACGGGGGTTGGGATGGAAAGAAAATGATAGTAACCAAGGTACTAAAATTAACTGTGAATGGGGAGGATTCATACATATTTTAACCAGCATGGATACCAATTTCAGAGTTCCTCTTGCTTCGTATATGAAAAAGTCAACATACCTAACTTCCTGACACTATTAGGCATCCACTTATTACAGCATAACCTACACAAAACAGGATCACAAGACAAGGTGCAATACTTCGCTCCGGCTCTTTTAAGTATACTATTTAGATAGTGTATCAGAGTTCTCTAAAGAAACAGAACCAACATGAGATTTATTTTAAGGAATTGGCTCACGCAGTTGTGGGGGCTGGCAAGTCTGAAATTTGTAGGGCAGGCCAGCATGCTGAAAACTCAGGCAGGATTTTATGCTGCAGTCTTAAGATAGAATTTCTTTAAATTTTTGCTCTTAAGGCCTTCAGCTGATTGGATCAGATCCACCCAGATAGCTCCTTTATTTCAAGTGAACTGGTTGGAGATGTTAAGCGCATTACAAAAGACCTTCACAGCAATACCTAGGTTAGTGTTTGATTAAGTAACTGAGCAGTATAGCTCCATCAAGTTAACACATAAGACTAGCCATCACAGATGGTATAAATGGAACAGCAAACACAGAACAAGACAGCTGTTGCAGCTTTCTGCAATTTAATATGGCAAATATAGATTCTGGCAGTTTTTGATTAGAGGACATTCATTATGACATGGAAACACCACTAGATTATATTTTTCTATACACGGAAGTCAGCTTTTCTTTAGCATAGTAAGACATCCTCAAAGACTATCTCTGAAAGTTTTAAAAACAGGCCAAACTGACAGAGTTTTACAAGTTTCCTAAAAGGTGACAGGTATTAGCACAGCACAGGCCAGGTCTAGAAGTAATAAAGCTGAACTTTTTTTTTCTTTTTTCTTTTTTTGAGACGCAGTTTCACTCTTGTTGCCCAGGCTGGGAGCACAGTGGCATGCTCTCAGCTCACCACAACCTTCACCGCCTGGGTTCAAACGATTGTCCTGCCTCAGCCTCCTAAGTAGCTGGGATTACAGGCATGCACCACCACACCTGGCTAATTTTGTATTTTTAGCAGAGACGGGGTTTCTCCATGTCGGTCAGGCTGGTCTCGAACTCCTGACCTCAGTTGATCTGCCCCCATCGGCCTCCCAAAGTGCTGGAATTACAGGGATGAGCCACTGCGCCTGGCCCAGCTGAACTTTCTTATAGGCAACTATTTTAGTTTTCAATGCCTATAACTCAAGAATGAGGGTAGGAACATAACTCCACACACAGAAGGGAAACCTGGCCATGATGATGAAGCGGAGTTCTGGAGGAGGAATGCTCAAATCTTAAAGATCTTCAAATCATAAAGTACATCACTTGTTGGCCAATAAGCAGAAGGATTATTGTAACACTCTGTGCAACAACTGAAGTCTCACTGTATACAACAAAAGGTCAATGCCTTTAGGTGTGCGAATTTATTTCCTTGAGCTAAAATAGATTGTGAGCAACAGTGAAACATGCCCAACTAACTTGTGAATCACTTAAACCAGCTGTTTATGTCATTTAGCTAAGCAGCCCCAAATGAGGAATGTGTATGTACAGGACTAAGATTCTGTGCTGTTTAAAGATTGCCCTGTGGAGGGAGGTGCCCAGGAAAAGCCTTGTTCAGGGGCACTACACACACGGCCACATTTGCCCTAGCCTGTGGGGAATAAGCTAGAATTGTACCATGTGCTACAGACACGAGGGAGAGTTTAAGCAAACCACACCAAAAGAGGCAACAAAGATCTCCACTGAGACCCTAATAGCAATTTCATTAAATACATTTTGGAATGCAATCTTCAAGAGTGGCTATGGAAACAGACCGGATCTCTTTGCTGTGTCTGAGGCCATGCCTCCTCATTCTCTTCTCAACTTCATTCCTGCTGGCTTCCCAAGTTCACCAGGAGCACCCTCCTCTGCAAATATCTAGCCCTCCTCATGTTTCTTCCAGCTCTGTGGAAAGTGGGGTCAGGATAAGCAGAAGAGCAGACCAGCACGTGCTTTCTGCCACCCATGGCTCTCATTGTCTCCTATGGACTGATAAATATGAACTGTTTTTTTCGAGTTTGGTTGTGGACAGGGTCATCCCTTGTCATCAGAGTGCTGTCACACATAGTAGTCATTTGTTTACTCTTCTCCTTTCAGCTGTTCTCCTCCTGCTCCTCCTGTTATGTTCTTGCTTGTGTTGAGTATCAGAGTTCCTTAGCATACATCAGGGACAGGCATATTTGCCAAGATCCAAGGATAAAGCATTTTGGAAGAAAGCCAAGAAAATGGTGTAGCCACTGAATTTCTACTTCTTTCTATTTAATATAACTACTTTTAGTCATTATCACTGGATTAAACACACACTCGTGCACACACACACAACACTGATTAGTTCTGGTTGTTATTCATTATTCTTCCACTTCTTGTTTCTAAAAAATCTGCATTACAAACAACCCTCCAGGATCTTATTCCAATCAACCTATCTCAAGTCTTACAATTAATATTCCTAATATAACCACTACACTGTTCAACTTACTTTTTTTTTCAAAGCAGTGAAAACCAATGCCAGTGAATCAAAAATCTCCACAAAAATAGAGGCCAAAGAGGTGAACTGGAGAGCAAACTTGACATTGGAAAGCAAAAACCTCCCTTGCCTTCCCCTGTTCACTCAAGCTAGTGGCTCTGGTTAACGCAGCAAACGCAGTAAATACACAGTGAATTGTACACACAAAGCAGCCATCGGCAATTTGCCTGGTGGGGTCGGATAGCATGTGGCTGATAGGTCTCAGGAGATGAGAAACAAACAGCCATGATGGATTAAGTGATTGCTATTGGCTGTGTGCTTGCCCTGAATATTTCACCATGGACAGTAATCAATTACTAGAGACCAGTAATGATACCAATCAAATGCACTTAGCACTTCTGCACTATCAACCTGAGGGCTGCCAACCTGCCACTTAGAAAAGGCACAGGCTGTGAGAAGCGATCTGTGAGCTAGCCACTGTTCCCTCTGTAGACCAGGCAGAAAAGCAGGCTGCTTTTTCTTCGTGTTAAAAAGATAAATGGATAAATTAGCCACTCACCTTCCCTACATTAAGGTTTATTTTAAAACAAGCTATATTCTCCCTCTCCCTCACTCCCAGAGGGAGGACAGTTTATAAATATTTTGGCATCATATGACATCTCCTGGTCAGCAGGTTTTTTTTTTTTTTTTTTTTTTTTGCGAGCAAACAGCCTCAAAGAAAATAACCGGGCAGAGGCCATGGTAAGGCAGAAAAACAGGTGTCGATTGTTTCTGAATACTGCCAGTCACTATAGCATTGGGTTGTTACGACGTCACGCCTCATCTGTTTGTTCTGCGGTGGGAACGCCATGCGTCATCACTGTATGTCCAGAATGCCTCCATCTGCACGCCATTCTTTACGGTCTCCATAGAAGTTGAAAAAGGAAAATCAGCCTCTCTGTGTTTCTAGCTTGTCAAAACAGTTCCATCTCTTCTTGGGGTGTGGCATCTTTGTTCTTCCTGCGGTCATCTCCATTTAGAAGATGATACTGTGTGGGAGTTCTCCTCATGAATCACAGAGCTGTCAGTGCGGGGAGTCTGGTGTACCTTCCTGCCTGGCCACTTTGTTCAGTTCAAGTCTTTTATGAAATGGTGGACTGCAGCCAGGCGGGATGACTCATACCTATAATCCCAGCACTTTGGGAGGCCGAGGCGGATGGATCACCTGAGGTCGGGAGTTCAAGACCAGCCTGGCCAGCATAATGAAACCCTGCCTCTACTAAAAATACAAAAAAATTAGCCAGGTGTGGTGTCAGGTGCCTATAATCCCAGCTACTCTGGAGGCTGAGGCAGGAGAATTGCTTGAACTGGGAGGTGCAGGTTACAATGAGCCGAGGACACACCACTGGATTCCAGCCTGGGCAACAACAGCAAAACTACATCTCACAAAGAAAAAAAAAAAGAAAAAAAAAAAAACAGTGGACTGTCCCACCATCACTACTTTGAAGGGCGTTTAGGCTTAATAATAATGGGAACTAGTTGAAATGGGGGAAATCCTTAGAAGAATTGTCCACACTTAATTCCTGAGGTGCATTTTTGCTGGGTTTTGTTTTTCCAAGCAAAAATTCCCGTTTCGTGGGCTGGAGAGCACAGAAAAGTCTAAGGTCACTTAAGGCTTCCATCCAACTGCCATTTACAAGTCACTTCAGTTCTTTATTTGTCTCACCTTAAATTTATACAAAACAGGGACAGGAAGGGGCAAAAGAGAGCAGTTAAGAGAGTAGAAATATCTGCATCTTGACTGGGGTGATGGTTACAAGGGTGTATGTGTTTGTCAAAACTCAAACTGTATACTTAAACTGGAGCATTTGCTGTATGTAAACTTCATCTCAATAAAATTGAGGTTAAACACTCTTGACTAACAAGCAGCTCCCAATTAACCAGCAAGATCACTGACTGAGGAAGTGAGATGGAGGTGGCCTTACCTTACCCCTGTTAAACAGGGGGCAATCACTTTCAAATACCACACGTTCCTGAAGGAATCACCCTGCTCTACTCCAGCTCAGCATTGCTGATGGAAGTGACTGCTCACTGCTGAACTTGCTCCTTCTCTTGATGCCTCGCAGAGACAGCTGCTGGCTACAGCCTTACTAAATTACAAGTCGCCTCAGTTGGCAGAACTGCCCCTTCCTGGTGATTTATGAACTCTGTCCATCGAGAGCATACTTCAGAGAAAGGGCTCTGGACGGACAGAAACAGGAATCTTGGCCAAGGATACAAAGCTCCCAGAACTACCAAAGGCACTGCCCTCCAATAAAATACCACTCTGAATGGACCCATTAATGTCCCATTAACAAAAGTGTTCCAAAAATAGGTGCCACCTTACTTATGCCACAAGGGCACTGTGAGAATTAATGAAATAATGAGGCCTCTGGAGCATTTGCCCCGAGAGGCGGCCAGGAAAATCAGAACCATAGACCTCCCCTGCAGCAGCATCTGAGGATGAAACACACCCCACAGCTTCTGCTGCCTTCTGCCTGATCTTCCTCCTTATTACTTTTATCATGCAAATCTGGACAAAGTTTTTGTTGAACTTGACACTGAATGTCTCTAACCTTTCGGCTAAGCCATCTCCAGTGTGGGATGCTATGACTCACGGTCCATGAGTCATGGAGCCTGTAGGAATCGTGGTGAAACCCAGAGATGCTGCCTGTTTCCTATTCCACACTCATCACCAGCCACTGGTGAAAAGCCTCCTCCTGTTTGTCTTCCTACCCAAGTGTTTTTTGTCAAGCTACTCTTCTTCACTGAAAGCCAAGGCCTTTAAAGGATTGAATAACGGCAGGGAACACGTGAATACGTCCATGCTATAGCCAGTGAATTTCATTCATCCAGTCCCTGCCCTAGAACCACTGCTCACCCCCGCACCCCACCACACACACACACACACACACCCACACACACACACAGAGAGAGAGAGAGAGAGAGAGAGAGAGAGAGAGAGAGAGAGATTAACTTTCAGAATAAATTAAAATATTTTAAATATTAAGTATCTTTAAAGTATATTGGCAGGTAAAAGAAAAAAATCAGGACTGTAAGAATAGGAATAGGATGGGTCCGGCATGGTGGCTGACGCCTGTACTCCCAGCACTTTGGGTGGCCAAGGCAGGCGGATCACGAGGTCAAGAGATTGAGACCAGCCTGGTCAATATGGGGAAACCCCATCTCTACTAAAAATACACACACAAAAAAATTTAGCCAGGTGTGGTGGCACGCACCTGTAATCCCAGCTACTTGGGAGGCAGAAGAATCACTTGAACCCGGGAGGCAGAGGTTGCAGAAATCGTGCCTCTGCACTCCAGCCTGGGTGACAGAGCGAGACTCCATCTCAAAAAAAAAAAAAAAAAAAAAAAAAAAGAAAGAAAGAAAGAAAGAAAGAAAAAGAAAGAAAGAAAGAAAATAGGGTGGAATCAGAAGAAATTAATTGTTTTGTTTTAACAATTTTTTCACTTTTCACACTTTCCAGAGTCTGAAGTATTGTTGACTACAACTTCTATAGAGTCATACAGACAACCTCACTATACCAAAATCTTAATATTTACTGGAGAGGCTTAAAATCACATGTAAGAAAATACACCCTGGTCACCAAATTATTTCTAATAATCACGAATCAACATGTGCTGAAAAGATGTTTAAGAAGAACAGTATTTACTAACTTTAAGTGGTAATATTAACATCATTTAATACGTATTTCCAAGATAAATCTTGTTCTTGAAAATATTATTGAAGGTTAAAAAGTTATTTCTTTGCCAATAGATTTTCTTTTTAAAAAAACTGTTTTACTGGGGTAAAATTTATATATAAAGTCCACCAGGTCAGATGCAGTGGCTCACACCTATAATCTCAGAGATTTGGGAGCCTGAAGCAGGGGAATTACTGAGCCAGGAGTTCAAGGCTGCAGTGAGCCATCATCAAGCCACTGTACTTCAGCCCGGGTGATACAGCAAGACCCGGTCTCAGTAAAACAAATACAAACGAACCACCTATTTTAAGTATATAATTCAAAAAAATTTTAAGTGTACAATTGAACACATTTGAGAGCTTTGCAGTCATCACACTCCAGTTTGAGGACACTTCCGTCACTCCCAGAATGTCTCATCATGCCTATTAGGGTTCATTTCCACTCCCACAACCAGTACAAAGCAGCCCCCGATCGGGTTTGTGTCTCTTTGACAAATTTGCTTTTGCTAGACATTTCACACAATTGGAATCATATGAATGCAGTCTTTTGTATCTGGATGCTTTTAACTAGCATAACTTTGGGGGTATCCATCTTGTAGCAGGCACTGAGCTCCTTATAACTGGTGTGAAGTACTCCATCGTAGAGCTGTATCATATTTTATCTATTAGTTGATGGACACACTTGGCTTGTTTCCAGTTTAGCTAAGAATGATTCTGTTATAAACATTTTTGTATGTTTTTGTGTGGCTATATTTTCATTTCTCTTGAGTAGATTCCTAAGAATGGCATGGCTTCAGAGTAGCATGGCTAATCCACATGATAAGTTTATGTTAAAGTTTAAAGAACGTGTCACATTTTCTCCCCAAAACAGCTGTGCCATTTTACATTCCCACCAGCAATGTTATGAGGATTTCAGATTCCACACCTTTACCAACACTTGTTATTGTGTGTCTTTTTACATATAGCCATTCCAGTGGTGTGAAATGGTGTCTCCTTGGATTTTAATTTACATTCTCATAACTAGTGATATTCACCACACGTTTCATGTTTACCTGTTTTGGTGAAATGTCTATTTAAATCTTTTGCTCATTTCTAATTGAATTGTTTATCTTCTAATATTTAGCTGCAAGAGTGTTTAAAATATAGACATACAGGGTCAGGTGTGGTGGCTCACGCCTGTAATCCCAGAACTTTGGGAGGCCAAGACAGGTGGATTGCTTGAGGTCAGGAGTTCAAGACTAGCCTGGCCAACACGGTGAAACCCCATCTCTACTAAAAATACAAAAATTAGCCAGGCATGGTGGCACACCCCTCTAATCTCAGCTGCTTGGGAGGCTGAGGCAGAAGAATTGCTTGAACCCAAGAGGTGGAGGTTGCAGTAAGCCAAGATGGTGTCACTGAACTCCAGCCTGTGTGACAGATCCAGATTCCACCTCAAAAAAAATGGGCATAGATATACACACACATATATTACACAGATATATTCTGGATAAAAGTCCTTTATCAAATATATAATTTGCACACATTTTCTCTCTGTATGGTTCTTTTCTTTTTTTCTTATCTTTTCCTTTTCTTAATTGCCTCTTTTGATCCTCAAAAGTTAATTTTGCCCAGGCACAATGGTTCACACCTGTAATCCCTGCACTTTGGGAGGCTGAGGCCAGTGGATCACCTGAGGTTTGGGAGTTCGAAACTAGCCTTGCCAACATGATAAGATCCTGTCTCTACTAAAAACACAAAAAATTATCTGGGCAAGGTGGCACATGCCTGTAATCCCAGCTACTCAGGAGGCTGAGGCAGAAGAACTGCTTGAACACAGGAAGAGGAGGTTGCAGTGAGTCAAGACTGTGCTACTGCACTTCAGCCTGGGCAACAAGAGTAAAACTCTGTCTCAAAATAAAAAGTTTTTAATTTTAATAAAGTCTAACTTACCAATTTTCTTGTATAGATTATGCTTTTGGTGTTGTAAATAAGAATTTTTTGCCAAAACTCAGGTAACAGAGATTTTCTTCTATAATTTCTTCCAGATATTTCATAGTTTTAACTTTAACATTTAGGCCAAATATACATTTTGAATTAATTTTTGTGTTTCATGTGACACGGGGGTCTACTTTCTTTTAAATGTGGCTATCCAGCCCATATCATACTGAATGGACAAAAACTAGAAGCATTCCCTTTGAAATCTGGCACTGGACAAGGATGCCCTCTCTTACCACACCTATTCAATATAGTATTAGAAGTTCTAGCCAGAGCAATCAGGCAAGAAAAAGAAATAAAGGGTATTCAATTAGGAAAGGAGGAAGTCAAATTGTCTCTATTTGCAGATGACATGATTGTATATTTAGAAGACCCCATCGTCTCAGCCCCAAATCTCCTGAAACTGATAAGCAACTTCAGCAAAGTCTCAGGTTATAAAATCAATGTGCAAAAATCACAAGCATTCCTATATACCAATAACAGACTTAAAGAGAGCCAAATCAAGAATGAACTGCCATTCACAATTGCTACAAAGAGAATAAAATACCTAGGAATACAACTAACAAGGAACGTAAAGGACCTCTTCAAGGAGAACTACAAACCACTGCTTAAGGAAATAAGAGAGGACACAAACAGATGGAAAAACATTCCATGCTCATGGTTAGGAACAATCAATATTGTTAAAATGGCCATACTTCCCAAAGTAATTTATAGATGCAATGCTATCCCTATCAAGCTACCTGTGACTCTCTTCACAGAACTGGAAAAAACCACCTTAAACTTCATATGGAACCAAAAGAGAGGCTTTGCAGCCAAGTCAATTCTAAGCAAAAAGAACAAAGTTAAAAGCATCATGCTACCTGACTTCAAACTATACTACAAGTCTACAGTAATCAAAACAGTATGGTACTGGTACCAAAACAGAGATATAGATCAGTGGAACAGAAGAGAGGCCTTGGAGGCAACGCCACACATCTACAACCATCTCATCTTTGACAAACCTGACAAAAACAAGCAATGGGGAAAGGTTTCCCTGTTTAATAAATGGTGTTGGGAAAACTGGTTAGCCATGTGCAGAAAACAGAAACTGGACCCCTTCTTGACACCTTACACTAAAATTAACTCCAGATGGATTAAAGACTTAAACATAAGACCCTAGAAGAAAACCTAGGCAAAACCATTCAGGACACAGGCAAAGGCAAGTGTTTCATGACTAAAACACCAAGAGCATTGGCAATAAAAGCCAAAATAGACAATTGGGATCTAATTAAACTCCAGAGCTTCTGCACAGCAAAAGAAACAATAATTAGAGCGAAGAGGAAACCAACAGAATGGGAAAAAAATTTTGCAATCTACCTATCTGACAAAGGACTTATATCCAGAATTTACAAAGAACTAAAACAGATTTACAAGAAAACAAACAAATCCATTCAAAAGTGGGCCAAGGATATGAACAGACACTTTTCAAAAGAAGACATATATGAGGCCAACAAACATATGAAAAAATGCTCATCATCACTGGTCATTAGAGAAATGCAAGTTAAAACTACATTGAGATACCATCTCACACCAGTTAGAATGGCGATCATTAAAAATCTGGAGACAACAGATGCTGAAGAGGATATGGAGAAATAGAAGCACTTTTACACTATTGGTGGGAGTGTCAATTAGTTCAACCATTGTGGAAGACAGTGTGGCTATTCCTCAAGGACCTAGAAACAGAAATTCCATCTGACTCAGCAATCTCATTACTGGGTATATATCCAAAGGATTATAAATCATTCTATTATGAAGATACATGCACATGTATGTTCATTGCAGCACTGTTTACAACAGCACAGACTTGGAACCAACCCAAATGCCCATCAATGATAGACTGGACAAGGAAAATGTGGCACATATACACCACAGAATACTATGCAGCCATAAAAAACAATAAGTTTGTGTCCTTTGTAGGGACATGGATGAATCTGGAAACCATCATTCTCAGCAAACTGACACAAGAACAGAAAATCAAACACTGAATGTTCTCACTCATAGGTGGGTGTTGAACAACGAGAACACATGGACACAGGGAGGGGAGTATCACACACTGAGGTCTGTTTGGGGGGGACTAGGGGAGGGACAGTGGGGGGTAGGGAGTTTGGGAGGGATAACATGGGGAGAAATGCCAGATATAGGTGATGGGATGGAGGCAGCAAACCACATTGCCATGTATGCACCTATGCAACAATCTTGCATGTTCTTCACATGTACCCCAGAACCTGAAGTGCAATAAAATATATATATATATAATAAAATAATAATAAATAAATAAATAAATAAAAATAAATAAATGTGGATATCCAATTGTTCCAGGAATATCTGATGGAAGACAATAGTTTTCTGCATTGTATTGTCTTGGCACCTTTGCTGAAAACCAACTGACTATAATATAAGCATTTATTTCTGGACTCTCAAAATTCTGTTGCATTCACCTATATAATTATCCTTGCACCAATGCCACATTGCCTTCAATACCTTTAATTTATAGTATATTTTAAACTGTGACAGAGTTGAGCAACTCCTCCATTTTGTTCAGCTTTTGTACAACTGTTTTAACTATTATAGGTCCACTGCATTTTTACATAAATTTGAGGGCCAGCCTGTCAATGTCTACAAAAAAATCTAGTTTGTATTTTTTAGGGATTGTGTTGAATTTACAGATCAGTTTGGGGAAAATGTCTTGACAATATTGAATCTTCCAATCCATGAACTGGAATTTCTTCCCATTTATTCGGATCTTTTATTTCTCTCAGTCATATTTTACAGTTTTCAGTGTATAAGTCTTACACCTCTATTGCTAACTTAGTCTTAAGTCTTTCTTTTTAAATATTATTGGTAACAGAATTGACTTCTTAATTTAACTTCCAGATTGTTTGTTCCTTATAATAGAAATGCAGTCAGGTGCAGTGGCTCATGTCTATAATGGCAGCACTTTGAGAGGCCAAGGCAGGAGGATGGCTTGAGGCCAGGAGTTTGACACCAGCCTGGGCAACATAGCAAGACCCCAACTCTACAGAAAAAATTAGCTGGCCATGGTGGCATGTGGCTGCAGTTCTAGCTACTTGGAAGGCTGAGGTGGGAGGATCACTTAAGAGCAGGAGTTTAAGGTTACTGTGAACTATGACTGTGCCACTCCACTCCAGCCTGGGCAACAGAGAAACACCCAGTCTCTAAAATGAATGAATGAATGAATGAAAGTGGAATGTTTTTGCATATTAATCTTGTATCTTGCAATTTTGTTAAACTATTAGTTTTAATTGTTGGTGGTGCTGATGGTGTGCGTGTATGTGTATCTGTATTTCTTAAAATTTTACACAACATGATCAAGTCACCTGTGAATAAACTATTATTTTATTATATTTTTGCCTTATTGCATTGTCTAGAACTTCTAGTATAATGTTAAATGTAAGTGGCAAGAATGAACACCCTTTCCTTTCTCCCTGCTTAGTGGGAAACCATATTATCTTTCATCATTATATATATGTTAACTGTGTTTTTTTTAAATAGATGTGCTTTATCAGGTTAAGGAAGTTTTCTTCCATTCCTATTTATTGAAGTTTTTATCACAGATGGGTGTTGGATTTTGTCAAATGATTTTTCTTTGCCTATTGAAATGATAACATGGTTTTTGTCCATCAGTCTATTAATACATTATGTTACATTGATTAATTTTCAGATGTTAACCAACCTTACATTAATAGGATAAATCCCACTTGATCATGGTGCATAATCTTCTTCATATTTCAGGATTCAATTTGCTATTTTGTTAAGGATTTGTGCATCTATGCTCATTAGGACATTCTTGTAATGCCATGATCTGGCATTAGTATCTTAAGTTCATAAGTGTTCCCTTCTCTATTTTCAGAACAGCTTAATGAAAGATTTATACGTATATATATATGATGCAATTCACAAGTGAAGCCGTCTGGGCCTGTGCTTTTTGGTGTGGGAAAATTTTTGAATACTAATTTAATTTCCTTACTTATTATAGTTTTATCCTTTCTATTTCTTCTTGAGTCAGTTTTGGTGATGTGTATCTTTTAGGAATTTGTCTGTGATTTCATTTAAGTTATCTGATTTGTTGGTGTGAAGTTGTTCACAATACTACCATATAATAATTTTAAATTTTGTTGGCTCATTTTTCACTCATGATTTGCTAAATTTTGTCTTTTCTTGGTTTTGTTTTGGTTAGTCTAGTTACAACTTTTGGTTTCACCAATTTTCTCTATTGTTTTTTCTTTTCTATTTCATTGATTTCTGCTCTAATCTTTATTATTTCCTTCTGCTTGCTTTGAGTTTCATTTCCTTTTATTTTCCTAGTTGCATATGGAAGCTTAAGTTACTTACTTGAGACTATTTTTCTTTCTTGAAATAGGCAATTAAAGCTGTAAAGTTCCATCTAAGCACTGCTTTAGCTGTATCCCATAATTTTTAATATGTTGTGTTTTCATTTTTATTGATTCAAAATATTATCAATTTTTTTCTTTGGCTCATGGGTTATTAGAAGTGTTGCTCAATTCCAAATATTTCTATTATGATTTATTATTTAACTACATTGTAGATGGAGAACATATTTCATATGATTTCTTTTAAATTTATTGACACTTGTTTCATGGCCTATCATATAGTATATTCTGGAGACTATTTGTTGTGCATTTGAAAAGAATGCATATTGGGCAATTGTTAAACGCATTGTTCTATGTATGTCAGTTAGGTTAAGTCGGTTAACAGTGTTGTTCAAGTGTTCTATAGCATTGCTGATTATAGAAAGCCCTGCTTTCTAGTTATCCTATCAACTAGTGACAGTGGGGTACTGAAATCTTTGACTAGTGCTATTGAATTGTTTATTTTTTCCTTCAGTTCTATGCATTTGTTTCATGTTTGAGGCTCTGTACTTAGGTCAATATATTAATAAATATATAGTTGGTGTATATTCTTGATTCATGGATCCTTTAATTATTATGAAATATCCCTATTTGTCTCGAGTAATAGTTCTTAAAAAATATTTTTGTTGATGTTAATGATTAGCATTTGCAAAGCAAATCATTTTCTATTTTTTTACTTTTATACTATGTTGAGTCAAAAAGTAATGTTTCTACAGACGGTATATAGTTGTATCGTGTGTGTGTGTGTGTGTGTGTGTGTGTGTGTGTGTTTTAATCTAGTCTGACAATGTCTGCCTTTTGACTGCAGTGATTAGACCATTCACATTAAATATATTATTGATATAGTTGGGATTTCAAAAGGCCATTATAGTATTTTTCTATGATGCATTTTTTTTGTTGTTCCTCTTTTACTGCTTTCTTTTGTGTTAAATACATATTTCCTGATATACTAGTTTAATTCTTTTAATTCCATTTTACTTATTTTTGAGTAATTTTCTTTGTGGTTATTCTGAAAGTTATAATATGCGCCTTAAGTCATCACAATCTATAACACAAACTTAATTTCAGTGAAACATAGAAAATTTGCTCTAATAGAGCTCCATTCTCCCCCACATTCCTTGTGCTGTTACTGTAATACATATGTCATATACATCTACATTTGCTATAGACTCAATAGCATGTTAAAAGTATTTCTTTATATCGTTTTATCTTTTTTAAGGAAGGTATAAATATATTTACATAGTCATTTATATTAACTTACAAATTTACCATTTCTAGTGCTCTTCATTTCTTCCCATGGATTCCAGTTATCTGTTTAGCTTTAAGGATTTCCTTTAGTATTTATTGTAAGAAAGATATGTTAGGCCAGGCGCGGTGGCTCACACCTGTAATCCCAGCACTTTGGGAGGCCGAGGCGGGTGGATCACGAGGTCAAGAGATCGAGACCATTCTGGTCAACAGGGTGAAACCCCGTCTCTACTAAAAATACAAAAAATTAGCCAGGCATGGTGGTGCATGCCTGTAATCCCAGCTGCTCAGGAGGCTGAGGCAGGAGAATTGCCTGAACCCAGGAGGTGGAGGTTGTGGTGAGCCGAGATCATGCCATTGCACTCCAGCCTGGGTAACAAGAACAAAACTCCATCTCAAAAAAAAAAAAAAAGAAAAAGAAAAAGAAAAGAAAGATATGTTAGCAGCAATTTTTCTGTTTTTTTAAATTGGGGATGTCTTAGTTTTTCCTTCAGTTTTGGCAGGATAGTTCGGTTAGGTACTGAAAGTACAGGGCTCTTAGCTGATATCTTTTTCTTTTAGTATTCTCTCATTCTTTTTTAAAATGAAAAACCAGCCATTCAGCATACTAATGCTCCCGATATGTGATAAGCCATTTTTCTCTTGGTGCTGTCAATGTTTCTCTTTGAACAATCCAACTACGATGCATCTAGATATTAATCACACAAAGAGTAGGTTGGGTGTGTATATTAAGTTTTTTCATAAAATTTTGACTATATTTCTTGAAATATTTTCCTGCTCCTTTCTCTATTATCTCATTCTAGGAGTCCCATTATATGTATGTTGGCATGCTTGATATTGTTTCACAAGTCTCTCAGGCTCATTTTTCAATCCTTTACTACTTTGTTCTTCAAATTTGATAATTTCTATTGATCTATCAAGTTAGCTGATGCTTTCTTCTGTCTTGTTGAATATGCTGTTGGACCACCTAATGATTTTTACAATTCAATTCTTGTACTTTCAACTCCAGAATTTGCTTTGTTCCTTTTAATTTTTTAAAAATAGATTTCTGTCTTCTTACTGAGATTCTCTATTGATTCATGTTTGATTGATTCATTATTGTTATATTTTTCTTTAATACTTTAAACATGGTTTCTTCTAGATCTGTCATTCTTTTTGGCAGACCCAAGCTGGTCTGCCTTTCTCAACCTTTCAAAGTCTTTTTATACTTGTTTTATACATAATGTTGAACACATTTATAACAGTTTTGAAGCCTTTGTCTGAAAATCCAACATCTGGGACACTCAGAGACAGATTCTATTGACTGCTTTTATTCCTGAGTATGGGTTACACTCTCCTCTTTGTTTGCATAGCTCATAATATTTTGTTAAAGATGGACATTAAAGATGATACAATGTAGCAATTCTGGATTCTGGTATTTTTCCCCTGAAGGTTGTTGTTTCTGTTTTTGTTTGTTTATTTCTTTAATGACTTGTCTGGATTAATTCTATGAATTCTGTCTGCCTGGCAACATGAGGTCACTGATGTCTTTTCTCAGCCTTTAAAAAAAAAAATCTTGTTTTCATTTTTAATCCTGGCTTCATATATGTCACTGCCGTTTCTGCATGGCTTAATGGTTGATCAATGATTGAACACAGATTATAATCAAGCACCTTGAGCCAGGAAGACTTTAATTTTCTGCTCATGGATCTATCTGCAGATAGAGGAGCATACTCAAAGTTCAGGTAATTTTCAAGTGGGTATCAGCTTATGCTTTCCACTAAATTCTTCCTCATCTCTTCCATGCATGTGCTTAGCCTGAAGACTGGATAGGAGCATGTAGATAGCTTGGGCTGTCTGTTGTCTGCTGCAAATGCGGGCAGCCTCATCTGGGGATATGCTTACTTCAACCACAACTGTAACCTCAGGAAAATAGAGTCCACTGGCCATTCCCAATCCACTGCCACCAAGGTCATTATGTCCACTGACAATGCCACTGGTCATGAGCATTGTCCACCATTCCAAATTGAATGGGCTTTTGACAGCAGCAGTAACCTGCTGCTGTCCTTATAGACTGTGGTCCTTATAGACTGTGGTCCTCTACTTCTAGAACCTCCACGACGACTGAACTGCATGAGGGATGGATGCAACCCTAGTCAACAATTCCCCAGATTCCCACTATTCTAACAGAAGTTCAGCAGCTTTTCCAGTATAAATGCTTCTCACATTGTTGTATGCCTTATTCAATTTTCAAAGCACTGAAGTGATTGTTTTTGTTCATTTGTCCAGCCTTATGTTTCTTTTCTTAATGAGAGTTGACTTCCTTACTTGGCTACAGCTGGAAGTCCCACCCAACATTTATGTTTAAATGCTGGGGATACTACAAAGAGGCTTGGCACTCTAGATTATTGGCATCCTATCCAATATAACTTTTATAGTGTCAAATATCATGCAGTTCTTTGTAGGTCTGATAAAACATTTGTCTTTTTGAGTGTATAAGACTCAACTTAAAACTGTAGATTATTTTCTTATAAGGGAATAAAAACACAATTGATAAATTAAAGATCTGAGTTAAGCTGTTTGGGACCTCAGTTCTGGATATACGTTAAGAACTCAGGAAGGAGGACTCAAGATGGCGCTGTGAGAACAACCCAGGATTGGAGCTTGCGTTGAATCCGCAAACCGTGAGTCAGAGCTGCATTTACAGACTGATCTTTGTTGCCCACAGAACGGGGAAACTCCCAAGTATAAAAAGACATGGGACGCCAGGCAGTAGGTCTGCCTGGCGAAGCCGGCAGCCGGGGCGGCAGCGGCCGGCCCTACCCAGCAATCCCCACAGGGCGCGCGTGTCTGGGTGCCCTGTTGAACCGGCAACCTGAGACTTGAGAGGGCTGGACTTGAGACTGAACGAGACTTGGACAGTAGCCCAGCCCAGGGGATTGCAGGGACAGATCGTTTGGGATACCCAGTGGGACGAACAAAACCGCGATTTCAAACTATCCCAGGCAGACGGTCTGAGACGCTCTGTGGGGGAGGGGCGTCCACCACTACTGAGGCAACCCGCCCCAACTGAGATACACGCCCACTGCTGACGCAGCCAGCCGTTGCTGAGGCAACCCGTCCCTACTGAGATACACGCCCACTGCTGACGCAGCCTGCCGTTGCTGAGGCAACACGCTACAACGAAGAGACTCCGCCGCAGGGCGTGGCGGAGACCACAGCAGAGCCTGCAGGAACAGGGCGAATCACACAACAGCAGGGCGGAGCCTCGGCAGCCAAACAGTGGCTAGTCTGCCTTCTAGCTGGGCAGGACACCTCATCGAACATCCAAAAATAAAGCCCAAACCCCTCAACACAGAGCATTTGAGAAAAAAAAAAAAAAGGGTTTTTTAATGAGCTCTGTTGCAGCAGAATCAAACATAGCAGCCTAACAGCCCTGAATGAACAACAGAGCGCACAGCTCAGCAATTAAGCCCGTAAAAGTACAAACTGTCTCCTCAAGCAGCTCCCTGACCCCTCTATATCCAAAAGACTGACATTAGGCAGGCATCATCCTGGGACAAAGATAGCAGAAAAAGAAACTGGTAGCATCCCTCGCTGTGCCACAGCTGCTAGAGGTGCACCCCAGACAAGCAGGGTCTGGAGTGGACCTCAGCAGTCGTACAGCAAAGGGGCTAGACTGGTAGAAGGAAAACCAAGCAACATAAATACTTCATCATCAACATTCCGGGTGTCCACTCAGAGACCCAATCGAAAAGTCAGCAACTACGCAAACGACCAGTGGACAAATCCACAAAGATGGGAAGAAACCAGCGCAAAAAGGAGGAAAACACCCGAAACCAGAACACCTCGCCTCCTAGAAAGGACCAAAACTCCTCACCAGCAAGGGAACAAAGCTGGACGGAGAATGACTGTGACGAAATGACGGAATTAGACTTCAGAAGATGGATAATGAGAAACTTTTGTGAGCTAAAAGATCATGTATTAAATCAATGCAAAGAAACTAAGAACCTTGAAAAAAGATTTGAAAAAAGATTCGAGGAAATGATAACAAGAATGGATAACTTAGAGAGGAATATGAATGAATTAAAGGAGCTGAAAAACACAATACGAGAACTTCGCGAAGCAAACACAAGTTTCAATAGCCGAATTGACCAAGCAGAAGAAAGAATATCTGAAGTCAAAGACCAACTCAATGAAATTAAACGAGAAACCAAGATCAGAGAAAAAAGCACAAAAAGGAATGAACAAAGTCTCCAAGAAATGTGGGACTATGTGAAAAGACCTAACCTACGTTTGATAGGTGTACCAGAAGGGGACGAAGAGAATGAATCCAAGCTGGAAAATACTCTTCAGGACATCATCCAGGAAAATTTCCCCCACCTAGCAAGACAGGCCAACACTCAATTGCAGGAAATACAGAGAACACCACAAAGATATTCCGCAAGAAGAGCAACCCCAAGGCACATAATCGTCAGATTCAACAGGGTTGAAATAAAGGAGAGAATACTAAGGGCAGCCAGAGAGAAAGGTCGGGTCACCCACAAAGGGAAGCCCATCAGACTCACAGCAGATCTCTCGGCAGAAACACTACAAGCAAGAAGAGAGTGGGGGCCAATATTCAACATTCTTAAAGAAAAGAACTTTCAACCCAGAATTTCATATCCAGCCAAACTGAGCTTCAGAAGTGAAGGAAAAATAAAATCCTTTGCGAACAAGCAAGTACTCAGAGATTTTGTCACCACCAGGCCTGCTTTACAAGAGCTCCTAAAAGAGGCACTACACATAGAAAGGATCAACCAGTACCAGCCATTCCAAAATCACACTGAATGCTAAAGAGCTTCAACATAATGAAGAATCTACAACAACTAACAGGCAAAACAGCCACTTAGCATCCAAATGGCAGTATCAAATTCACACATAACAATATTAACCCTAAATGTAAATGGACTAAATGCACCAATCAAAAGACACAGACTGGCAAATTGGATAAAAAGCCAAAACCCATCAGTGTGCTGTATCCAGGAAACCCATCTCACATGCAAGGATACACAAAGGCTCAAAATAAAGGGATGGAGGAAGATTTACCAAGCTAATGGAAAGCAAAAAAATGCAGGAGTTGCAATTCTCATCTCTGATAAAATAGACTTTAAAGCAACAAAGATCAAAAGAGACAAAGAAGGCCATTACATAATGGTAAAAGGATCAATACAACAAGAAGAGCTAACGATCCTAAACATATATGGACCCAATGCAGGAGCACCCAGATACATAAGGCAAGTTCTTAATGACTTACAAAAGGACTTAGACTCCCACACAATAATAGTGGGAGACTTTAACACTCCACTGTCAATACTAGACAGATCAACCGGACAGAAAATCAACAAGGATATCCAGGGCTTGAACTCAGACCTGGAGCAAGCAAACCTGATAGACATTTACAGAACTCTCCACCCCAAATCCACAGAATACACATTCTTCTCAGCACCACATCACACCTACTCTAAAATTGACCACATAATTGGAAGTAAAGCACTGCTCAACAAATGCAAAACAACTGAAATCATAACAAACAGCCTCTCAGACCATAGTGCAATCAAGTTAGAACTCAGAATTCAGAAACTGACCCAGAACCGCACAGCTTCATGGAAACTGAACAACTGGCTCTTGAATGTTGACTGGGTAAACAACAAAATGAAGGCAGAAATAAAGAAGTTCTTCGAAACCAATGAGAACAAAGACACAACGTGCCAGAACCTCTGAGACACATTTAAAGCAGTCTCTAGAGGAAAGTATATAGCAATAAGTGCCCATATGAGGAGAATGGAGAGATCCAAAATTGACACCCTATTGTCAAAATTGAAAGAGCTAGAGGAGCAAGATCAAAAAAACTCAAAACCCAGCAGAAGACAAGAAATAACTAAGATCAGAGCTGAGCTGAAGGAGATTGAGACACGAAAAACCCTTCAAAAAATCAATAAATCCAAGAGCTGGTTTTTTGAAAAGATCAACAAAATAGACAGACCACTAGCCAGATTGATTAAAAAGAAAAGAGAGAACAACCAAATAGATGCAATAAAAAATGATAAAGGGGAAATCACCACAGATTCCACAGAAATTCAAACCATCATCAGAGAATATTACAAACAACTCTATGCACATAAACTAGTAAACCTGGAAGAAATGGATAAATTCCTGGACTCCTGTGTCCTCCCAAGCCTAGACCAGGAGGAAGCTGAAACTATGAATAGACCAATAACAAGGTCTGAAGTTGAGGCAGCAATTAAGAGCCTACCACACAAAAAAAGCTCAGGTCCAGACGGGTTCACAGCCGAATTCTACCAGACACACAAAGAGGAGCTGGTACCATTCCTTCTAAAACTATTTCAAACAATCCAAAAAGAGGGAATCCTTCCCAAATCATTTTATGAGACTAACATCATCCTGATACCAAAACCCGGCAGAGACCCAATGAGAAAAGAAAACTTCAGGCCAATATCCATGATGAACATAGATGCAAAAATCTTCAATAAAATATTGGCAAGCCGATTGCAACAGCAAATCAAAAAACTTATTCATCATGATCAAGTAGGATTCATCCCAGGGATGCAAGGCTGGTTCAACATATGCAGTCTATCAACGTAATTCACCACATAAACAGAACCAAAAACAAAAACCACATGATTGTCTCAATTGACGCAGAGAGGGCATTTGGCAAAATTCAACAGCCCTTTATGCTGAAAGCCCTCAGTGAACTCGGTATCGATGGAGCGTATCTCAAGGTAATGGGAGCTGTTTGTGACAAGCCAACAGCCAATATCGTACTGAATGGGCAAAAACTGGAAGCATTCCCTTTGAAATATGGCACTGGACGGGGATGCCCTCTCTCGCCACTCCTATTCAATACAGTACTGGAAGTTCTAGCCAGAGCAGTCAGGCAAGAAAAAGAAATGAAGGGTATTCAAATGGGAAAGGTGGAAGCCAAATTGTCTCTATTTGCAGACGACATGATAGTGTACCTAGAGGACCCCATTGCCTCAGCCCAAAAACTCCTGAAACTGATAAGCAACTTCAGCAAAGTCTCAGGATATATAGTCGATGTGCAAAAATCACAAGCATTCATCTACACCAATGACGGACTTAGGGAAAGCCAAGTCAAAAGCGAACTGCCATTCGCAATTGCTACAAAGAGAGTGAAATACCTTGGAATACAACTCACAAGGAACGTAGGGGACCTCTTCAAGGAAAACTACAAACCACTGCTCAACGAAATCAGAGAGGACACAAACAGATGGAGAGACATTCCATGTTCATGGTTGGGAAGAATTAACATCGTGAAAATGGCTGTGCTGCCCAAGGTAATTTGCAGAGTCAACGCTATCCCCATCAGGCTGCCATTGACTTTCTTCACAGAGCTGGAGGAAACCACCATGAACTTCATATGGAACCAGAAGAGAGCCCGCATAGCCAAGTCAATTCTAGGCAGAAAGAACACGGCGGGGGGCATCGCACTGCTGGATTTCGAACTATACTGCAGGGCTACGGTAGTCAAAACAGCATGGTAGTGGTACCAAAACAGAGATATA
Source organism: Callithrix jacchus (assembly GCF_049354715.1). Classification (NCBI taxonomy): domain Eukaryota; kingdom Metazoa; phylum Chordata; class Mammalia; order Primates; family Cebidae; genus Callithrix; species Callithrix jacchus. The sequence continues at coordinate 56,961,293 of NC_133504.1, read as the reverse complement.
GACCAATGGAACAGAACGGAGGCACCGGAGGCAACACAACATACATACAACTATACAATCTTTGATAAACTCGACAGGGGCAAGCAGTGGGGAAGGGATTCCATGTTTGGCGAATGGTGTTGGGAAGACTGGCTGGCCATGTGCAGAGAGCGGAGACTGGACCCTTTCCTGACACCTTGCACTAAGGTTAACTCCAGATGGATTGAAGACTTAGGCATGGGACCTGGCACCATAGAGACCCTAGAGGGAAATCTAGGCAAAACCATCCAGGACATAGGAGTAGGCAATGACTTCATGAACAAAACACCAAAAGCATTGGCAACAAAAGCCAAAATAGACAAATGGGACCTAATGAAACTCCACAGCTTCTACACGGCACGGCAAAAGAAACAGTCACTAGAGTGGATCGGCAACCAACAGAATGGGAAAAAATTTTCGCAGTCTACCCATCTGACAAAGGGCTGATATCCAGAATTTACAAATAACTCAAGCAGATTTACAGAAAAAAAACAAACAAGCCCATTCAAAAGTGGGCAAAGGATATGAACAGATACTTTACGAAAGAAGACATATATGAGGCCAACAATCATATGAAAAAATGCTCATCGTCACTGATCATCAGAGAGATGCAAATCAAAACCACATTGAGATACCATCTCACGCCAGTTAGAATGGCGATCATTAAAAAATCTGGAGACAGCAGATGCTGGAGAGGATGTGGAGAAAAAGGAACACTTTTACACTGTTGGTGGGAGTGTAAATTAGTTCAATCATTGTGGAAGACAGTGTGGCGATTCCTCAAGGCCTTAGAAATAGAGATTCCATTTGACCCAGCAATCCCATTACTGGGTATATATCCAAAAGAATATAAATCGTTCTACTATAAGGACACATGTACACGAATGTTCATTGCAGCACTGTTTACAATAGCGAAGACCTGGAATCAACCCAAATGCCCATTGATAATAGACTGGATTGGAAAAATGTGGCACATATACACCATGGAATATTATGCAGCAATCAGAAATGATGAGTTTGTGTCGTTTGTAGGGACATGGATGAATCTGGAAAACATCATCCTCAGCAAACTGACACAAGAACAGAAAATGAAGCACCGCATGTTCTCACTCATAGGTGGGTGATGAAAGATGAGAACACATGGACACAGAAAGGGGAGTACTGAACAGTGGGGTCTATTGGGGGGAAAAGGGGAGGGCCAGTGGGAGGGGGAGGTGGGGGGGGATAGCCTGGGGAGAAATGCCAAATGTGGGTGAAGGGGAGAAGAAAAGCAAGGCACGCTGCCATGTGTGTACCTACGCAACTGTCTTGCATGCTCTGCTCATGTACCCCAAAACCTATAATCCAATAAAAAATTAAAAAAAAAAAAAAAAGAACTCAGGAAATGATCCACAATTCACTGTTTTTCCCCCTATTTCTATGATATTTCTGCCCACTATGTTTCACCAAACATGTATACCAGGTGTCATATGAAGAATATGATTAAGGACTATTTTTTTAAAAGTCTCTCCCCGAAAACATCCAATTATAACTACATTTTACTTTTTGGAATGATCTTCCTCTTGAAAGTCACAGTGGGGTTTTCAGTTAATCTCAGGGAAGCATCTGATTGAGATGTTGCTAAGGTTAAACAGCAATACCATTTGATTAATATATTAAAACCATCACGGTCATCTTCACTTACCTCAGTAAAGACTGTTCATTACTTTCAATGGCTTATTGCTATCTGACTAAAATCATGAGACAAAAAGAGCCAGCAAAGCAGTAGAAGATCCATAACCTCTATTCTCCTATCCCTGAAGGAAATAAAAACAACACAGCACTTCCCATGGCATGATTCAACCTGGGAATAAAAAGAGCTTTGCCAACATCAACTAAAACTCACCACAGCTGGTGAAGTTAAAAATCAATACTAGCCCCTTAAAGGCACATAAACGTATTTGCCTGAGATGATGTAACAAATTGGTTCAACAACCAGAAAAATGGCCCAGAACAACCTTTAATCACCACAGCCCAGTCTCCCTTTACTTACATCAAAACCAAACTATAGGGCCAGTTACCCAAACCTTTATCCCAGCCCCACTTCTGCTTGAGAATTTTCTTCTAAAAGGAGAAGAATGGAGGTGGGGAAGAGGACAAAGACTGGCTCAATGATCCAGCTGTGTTAATAATACCCTCAACTGAAAAAAAACAAAGACTTAAGAAAAGATTTGGCTTTTTTTCCATTAAAAGCAAAACAAGTATGATCAAAGAACCAAACCTCAAATAAACTATCAAAACATAGATTGATTTTGCTGTTTCAGCCTGGAATGAAATAAATTTGCAACATACTCCTCCAATTTTCTCCATGAGCAGTTGCAGTTTCAGCCACTATCAGTTCTTACCATGTTCAAACACATTCAGAGCTTCTTCTCTATATTGAAACCAGTTTGAAGGCTCCAAACTGCTTTCTTATGGGAGATGTTATCCCATTTATCCTAATAACTGTTATAATATTCATTTAAGGAAGGTAGGGCACAGGTATTATAATTCCAGTAAAAGAAGAGCCAAGAGCTTAAAAGATGCCCCCAAGAGGTCTCAGAGTTAGTAAGTCGCAGAGTAAGAAAAAGTCAGAGTTGTTGGAGTCAGCACAGAGCTACGTTTAAGAAACTGAGCTGGCCCTGTCCCTCTGTCTCAAAATAATGATGATAATAATAATTCAAATGAACACTATTATTTTTAAATTCATATATTAAAATTGTGTTTATGATGTACATTTTGAAATATGTATACATTGTGCAATGGCTAAATGGATAATTAACATATACATTATCTCACATGCTTATCATTTTTTTGTGGAGAGAACACTTAAAATCTATTCTTAGCCATTTTCAAGTACACAATACATCGTTAACTATAGTCACTACATTGCACAATAGATCTCTTGAATGTACTCCTCCTGTCTAGTTGAGAATTTTGCATCTTTTGACCAACATCTCCCACCCCCTCCCATCATACTCCCAACTCCTGGTAACTATCATTCTACTCTCTGCTTCTAGGGTGTCAACTTTTTTAGATTCTCTATTTGAGAGAGATCATGCACATTTGTCTTTCTGTGCCTGGCTTCTTTTTATTTTTTTATCTACCTGATGCCTGCCCTATTTAACTTATAATTACATTTTGAATAGATGTAAAGTCTGAAAAAATATTTCCACTGAGGTCTGAGGTGGAAGCACAAGCAGAAAATACAAATATGATTTTTAGTAAATCACGATGGAAAGGAGCAAGACTGGTCAACTTTCTATCAAATTTGTTTTCATGATACATTTGTAAATGTTCAGAAGAACATTTCTAGTATTTCTAGAACATTACATTTCTAGTATTTAGAACTAGCCTTAGTTCTAAATACTAGTCTTATAATCGGAAGGACTTGTCATCATTAATTACCTATTAAGCAGCAACCCACTGCCTAACACAGTATCATTTATGTGGCTGCCCTTAAGGATAAGGTGTCCTGGAGCAGAGTCACAATATTCTTACACTACAGAAAACCAAATTTGTTTACTAGGTATACCTCATCCAGGTTGGCAGAAAGGAAACTTGTGCATATTAAAATTCATTGTCCATTTACGCAGCGACCCTTGTACTGCAGAATTCCCAAGGGACCGGCTTTACCAGCAGCACAGGTAGACACTGGCAGGGTCTGTTGGAGCCATGCCCACTCGGTGGCAGGAGAGTAATGGCAAGGACAAGCACCCAGCTCCAAAGTCAGACTAACGATTTGGGTGTCCAGAAGACTGAGGCTTTTAAAACAATTCAACTTGGTGGATGTTTCAATTTACCACTTCTCTCTCAAAATTCCTCTCTGCAAATTTCTATGAAGATTTAGGATTCTAGATCTGGAAAGAACTTGGCATGGGTGTTCATCAGTATCATGAACTGGTGATGGCACCGGGACTCGACTTCCTGCCCCCAGGCCAGTTCTGCTTTTGCTATATCCCTGGGTTGGGGTGCATTTGGAAGTGACAGTAGCATTGCTTCTTAGTAAACATGGGTTGGGTCTGGGTTACCCAGGGGGAAAATTCTAGAGGGAGCTGTCAGACAGAGTGCCAGATATACTGGGAGAAAAGTGCCTAGTAAAAGAGCAACACAAGACATTCTTTGGGTATGAGGAGAAAAAGAGCTAAATGGTATTAAGGGGTAATAGGCTAGGGGATAGTGCAGGAAAGACAAGCAGGCATGAGAATCCCGGCATGTCAGGGGCCAAGGATGACGCCCTTGAGGCAAATATGATTCAACTCCAATAGCTGAGAAGAGCTGCAGGAAAGACAGTGTCCTATCTCACTGGCTTTGTCATGCAAGGTTAATATGAGACATTTTTTTTCTGTGCTTTCGTGTACCCCATTTAAAAGTAAGGATAATACCATTTTGCCAGCAACATCTTTCAAAGGGGACCAAGATACTAACAGGTGCCCCTGAAGGAGTCTTGAAAGAGCGCCAGATTCAAGTCCTAGCTCAGCTAACTTTGTGTCCTAGGAAACATCCCAAAACATCCCCTAAGCTCAGTTTCCTTATCTCTGACAATAAAGGGATTGCGCTCCTTGAATTCAGTCTGCTCCAGCTATATGATTTCCATTCGTGAAGAGCTTTAAGTTCCCACAAGGAAAGTTCCTTTGTACAAACGGCTTTAAGAACCCTGTCAACTCAACCTTCCTCCTATTCCTGCTCTCCGCACAAGCAAGAGAATCACTTAAAAAGCATTGTAAGCTACAGGTAATGGGAAGAAAAGGAGCAAGAGACCGCACACAGGCACTTTAGAGTAAAGCTCCACCAAGCCCTTAATGCTTTACTGTGCACAAGCCAGAATGTGGATTAGCGTGTTTATTTCATAAGCCTTTCTGAACACCATACCTGGCTATTTAAATTCACAAGGCATTTGTTGTCACACTTTGTCTCTTACTAACAGTGGCACAGAAGGCACTGGCAGTTCTCTCAGTAACCCCAGAATATTGGCGGATGGGGGTGTTACTCAATGGCGCAGAATGTGCTAGGGAAGACCATCTCCCCCCACACCCCCAGCACCCAGTATTTTTAACTAAAAACTATTACTTCAAGAACATAATTCCCAGATCCACACAGGGGCACTGTCAGTTTTAAAGGCATCATATCTTGTTTCCTCACTTCTTTGAAGCTCATAAGAAACCCTACCTTCTGAGCATCTACTTCACCAAAATGATCTCAAATTCCTTGAATCACAAAACCAGTAAGAAAGGGAGGGACTTGCGGAGGGGGCGGGGGAGAGTAATGAGAGAGAAAGAAAGAAAATGGAATGAACAGAGGCTGAGTGCAACGGGCTGCTAGTGTGTGACACAAGCTACCCACCGCAGACAAAGAACGCCATGAGACTCTCGGGGAGACAATGACGGCTCCGGGAAAAAAGCAGCGCTCACGAGGCTGGTGGGGGAGCCTGGTGCAACCCCCTCCCCAGACCGGCTCTCCCTGCCAGCCCAGGGCTCCCATCAGCTGCTCCCCAGTGGAGAGACACAGGGTCATTTCCTGGCCGAAAGGAGGGCTACCGTTTTCCTTGGGTTTTTTTTTTTTTTTTTTAACATAAGAAATAACTCCTCTCCGTCATCATATTCCCCAGATACAGCTGTATTTTCAGCTATCAAAAACCATGCAGAATGATTTTGGTTTTCTTTAGAGTTTAGAAATTCTTGTGAAACTAAATAATCAGGAGAAAAAAAAAAGTTTAGCAAAGTAGTTAAAATTTGTAGTTCTTCAAAAAACACAGGTAGAAAACATTTTGGTTGTAAGTGAGTTGGGGTGCTGTCGAATGTGGAGGACAGGGGCTTAGAAGAATGCAGTGGGTTAACTCCTGGTGTGGCTACCCTTTGTCCTGGTTAGTTTAAATGGGTAAGACAATGCAGAGGGCTAGGCTTTTTCCTGCTTCACCTCTCCTTTTTCCCAGAAAGTATCTAGAGCAGGTTGATTCCTAGAGATCCGTAATCCTCCTTGGCAGAAAGAGAAATGTGGATTTGACAAATAATATGTGTAAAATACGCCTTAACCTGGAAACATTAGGGGGAAATAATCAATTCAGAAGAACTCAGATAAAAAACTAAAACACAGAAAAGTGCTCCTGCCAGGCAGCCGCCCTCCAATGTTGAAAACATGATCGCCACAGGACTAGATCTATGTAAAACCACTATCTGTTTACAAACAAAGCACTTACTAAATAATGCTCCAGGTAATGGATGATGACAGGAAGAAGGCTTGCTCTTTAAAATAACAACGGATTGGAAAAATATTTCAATACCATCAGACAACAAATTAAAATGAAACATCTTTTCTAACTGGAAAAATGCAGATCTAGCTGGGAAAATTGATTTCCACCTATCCTCCATCTTCCCAAAAGAAGATTAGAAAAAGAAAACTGAAAATCATATATCCTGGAGATGAACTTTGTTAATGAGTGCCATAAACATTCACAGGGAGCGCTCGGCTCCTATTTCACAGATCTTTGAAAAAAAAGTATTCTAATATGTACACGTGAGTCAAACAGTCTGCAGTAAAATGCATTTAATGTTTAATTGTTTTAATACACTGCAAGAGGGAGTAAAGCCTTGTCACTCACCAGATGAAATCTGATCTCTCTCAAACCATCTCAACCAACAACAGTGTGAAAGACGGGATTGCTGTGACATAATTCAACCTCAAGACATCTTATGGGAAACATAGGTCAGTTTTAAAGCACCAGGTGGAAAAACAGACATTAGTTATTCAGTCTTCTGACCTTGAATTTTGGGGTTTCAATAGCCATCTTTTGCTTGGAGGCCGCCACTTGAGATGTCGTGTGCTATGCAAGGGTTTTCCAGATTTATATGGACTTTATCGCATAAGTTGACTCTTTTTTATGAGAAAAAATAAGATGCCAAAAAATATGCTTGTGTCCTGTTCCTAATTCTAGCGGGCCAGAAGGGAGAAAGGGAGGAGAAGGGGGAGGGGTCTATAGCACTCCCCTCTCCTGGTTGGTATTAGAGTGAACAAGAAGTGAATTAGGAAACAGGCCAGGTGCAGTGGCTCACGCCTGTAATCACCTGAGGTTAGGAGTTTGAGACCAGCCTAACCAACACGGTGGAACCCCAACTCTATGAAAAATACAAAAATTAGCCAGACATGGTGGTGGGTGCCTGTAAGCCCAGCTACTCTGGAGGCTTAGGCAGGAGAATCGATAGAACCCAGGAGACGGAGGTTGCAGTGAGCCAAGATGGAGCCACTGCACTCCAGCCTGGGTGACGAAGTGAGACTCTGTCTCAAAAAAAAAAGAAGAAGAGAATTAGGAGACATTTGAAGACCCTTGGGCAGAGCAGAGAAAAAGGTGGTTAGCATATTTTCTCATTCAAGTGGAATACTTCTTTCGACCTCTAAAATTCAAACAATTACAGGGTTAATTGCATCCAACCATAGCTGGAGATGAATTGAAATTGATATTCTATATTATTCTATCAAATAAAATAAAAGCTAATAAAAATAATAATAATAGCGAAGACTCACATAGAGCCCACCCGCTGCCAGGCAGCAGAGTTTGAGACCAGCCTAACCAACACAGTGGAACCCCAACTCTATGAAAAATACAAAATAAAATATTTTATTTTATTTTGGGTTAAGATATCCAAAGTACTTGGGTTATTACCCAAGGAAAATGGTAGCCCTCCTTTACTTTGGGTCATAACCCAAGTACTTTGGATATCTTAACTCATTTAATCTTCCCATCAACCCCTTGAGATAGGTGCCATACACAAATGAATATAAACTTGGTTATGCTTAAAGAATAAAAAGCTTCATAAGATTGGCGGTAAAATGGGATAGAGGAGGTGATCGTTTTAAAAAGGAATCTGAATCCACATAGGATGTTGCCATATATATATTGCTAGGGCAAATATTATATCAAGAAAACATAAAAGGATATCTTATCGGCATTACCCTGTTCATAAATGTCCACTGAAGAGAATACTAATCTTTATAGAGAGAAAAGTAAGATCTAAAAGAGATTAGAGAAAACAAGAGGCTATATGATAAAAAGTGAAAAGACCTCATAGCGGCTAAAAATTTATTACCAACTTGTGGAAAATTGCACTCAAAGAGCCTAAAATCTAAAATGAAACAAAACAAAACACTGGGCTGGTCCCTTCTTGGAAATGATAATCTTTATTACAGCTTTTCCTTCCTGGGATTCTTCCTAATGCTAGTTCCTAGTAGCTAAAATAATAACAAGGGAATGGAAAATGAGGCGAAAGATGTTTCCGTATTCCATTATATTTCAGTGAAGGGGGAGCAAGAGGGAGGGAATGCCTCAGAGATCTAGAAAGAGAGAGAAAAAAGTAATGGTAAAAAAGGGTTTCTGCATACATTTCTTTTACCTCCTCAACCATCTGGAACAAAAGGGAGGTGGTGGGGGGAAGATCAGGTTATATTTCAAAGCCACCAGCACCGGATGGCCTGGGAAGCCCAAGCTGATCCCATTCTTCCCTCCATAGCTAACTGAGAGAGGCAGCCTTAACGGGCTCCTGTTCTTGATCCTGTGCCTTCTCCCACGCTGTCCTGAAGAAGCCACTGACTTCCATCCACCAGAATTGCTTCTCTGCTCTTGCACCAAAACCTCCTGCCATTTTAAGGACACAGCCCTTTAGGTCATCTTAATCTAGTAACTCACAGTCATTTATTTGGCTCTACTGTCAAAGAGAATTTTTCATCAGTAAGAAATGGCATTGTTGGGTGGCATTGAGTCCATTTATATTGCCGAGAAAAGAGATTCCAAACGTCTAGGATTAATACTTGTGATATTTACCCTAGGCTGGTCCCAGAGTTAGAATCTTTTTTAGTCCAGGCACAGTGGCTCACAGCTGTAATCCAAGCACTTTGGGAGGCTGAGGCAGGCGGATCATCCAAGGTCAGGAGTTTGAGACTAGCCTGGCCAACATGGTGAAACCCCGTCTCTACTAAACATACAAAAAATTAGCTGGGCATGGTGGTAGGCACCTGTAATCCCAGCTATTTGGGAGACTGAGGCAGGAGAATCTCTAGTGCCCAGGAGGCGGAGGTTGCAGTGAGCTGAGATCGCACCACTGCACTCCAACCTGGGCAAGAAGAGTGATACTCCATCTAAAAAAAAAAAGAATATATTTTCAAATGTTTTTGCATGGTGTTTACAGGTTTCTGACCTTTTTGAATCCTATCACATGGTGAGGACGACCAAGCATTTTCTGACCAAACACTTCTTCAAATAAAGTAAGTTTATCAGGAACACGGTTTACAGCCTATCATTACCTTTTGACACTGGTCCCCTGAAGGAACTACGAAGTGGAACTGTGAGCTGGTAAGAGATGAAAAAGCAAATGACAGGTTTTATTCTTTTTTTTCTCTCACAAGTTAAAAATCTGCCTTTATATTGATTTTCAGATGCTGAATATACATAGTTCATCTTCCAGATAATCTCAATGTGTCTTACTACAACAAACAAATAAAATTTATGAAAATGGAAAAAAGAGATGAATCTCTATCTGTAAACAACATTTATACACGCGCACACACTCAAAAACATTCACCTGATCTGCAATTGACTCCTTGCCATAAAAGACGCTTCCGTCAGGCACTGACCTGGCAGCCTTCACAGAGATATGGATCCACGTGTATTATTTCCCCACCGCAAAAACTCTTCATCAATTAGTTTGACAGAAAAGGGACAGCAAAATTGTTATAAATTATAATTTGCATATTTGGCTTAATCTTAAAACCTTTGAAGATCTAAAAGGGTGTCATCTTTCCCAAATTCCAATACCTTTTAAACTGTGATTTAATGTTACAGTTTAAAAGGTATTTGAATTTTTAAGAACTCAAGTTAATCCCTGTGACTTGGAGTTCTTAATGTAATACCGTGATAGACACACAACATATAGTATATATTTGCCCTACTGGACACATGCTGAAGTCTGACAATACCTAACACTGAGACAAAACATCAGCCTGTGCCTGTTGTTACTTGTAATGTGCATTTTGGTCCCTAGAATTTTGGTTTACTAATGGGAATTGCCAGGAAGGCAGAGAGCGGTCAAATTTGTGAACCAGCAAGCCCCTGGCTCCCACAGGCCTCGTGCAGCATGGAAGGTGTCTCCATTTTCTGTTCTTTTATTTTCCATAGGACAAGCTTTCCTGCTGTCCTCCCATTCACAGATGTTCCCAATCCTGACCCACTTTCCCTAGTCCAGTGAAGAATGCACTCTCCCAGCCTTTGTCCTTGGGCAATCTTATTCTTAGCAAGATATCTTTTCCTGTAATTTTTTTTTTTGTCCTCCATTAACCACACTGACCAGTGTTTAAGAATCATTGCATTAGTTGGTGCTTTTACTCAACTGTAACATGTTATAATAATATTTTAAACGTCACTTCACTAAATTCTCCCCAAGTCAAGGAAACTATTCTGGGCAATCCAGGCACAAGATTGAATTATATTTATTTAATTCAACAAACACATAAAGAGTATCTGGTATGCACCAGGAACTATTCTAGGAGTCAAAGATAGCAGAAGTGAAGACAAAAATCCCTGTCCTTAAGGAGCTGATATCTGAGGTACTTGCCTAGATTCATAAGAATTTGGGAAGGTACTTAGATTCACAGGAATTTTGTCAATTCAAGCTAAAATCATTTGGGATAGACTATATCTTTTCATAACATATTATTTAGCCATCCTGGGACTGGGGCTTACCACTGGTTTAGCAAATGGCTGGATGGCACAGAAAATTAAGCGACTTTGGTTATTTAGAGAAATCGTTTTCAACAGACTATGTGGAAAAATAGGCATTGCTTTTATTGGGTGCTTCAGCATTCTAAAAATTTTGTTCTTCATTGCAAAGAGGTAATTTTACCTTCTCATGCATGAGAGTACCATCGAATCTACAACATAATGTGAAGGAACAAAGAGAAACTTCATTCTTCGTTCTCTACTATGTTTCACTTAAGAAAATTAATGTGTACTACAAATATGAGGGCACTGGTTAGTTCTAGACTTTATTGAAATGAGTCATTTCACTTGTTCCTAACTTTCGTATGTGCCATTCAACAGAAGGAACAAATTTAAATGAGATGTTTTGACTGGGGTGATTGGAAATTTGTACCACTGTTAAGTACACCTATATACACATGCATATTTATGTTTGTGCCATATGGTAGAAGTGTTTTTTAAATGTCAGAATTCATTCAAAGTGAATATGTAACTCTAGGCATATTTGCTCGTATAGTCATATTTGCTTTTTAATTCCTGCTCTTTGTTGGGGGTAGATCAGTTTAAACAATTTAAAAATCAGAACCAAGAAGTTTCATTTAAAGAAATGCTATTTGTTTTAAGTGCATTGCTAACTAGAACTAAGTCAATAAATGCTGTCCGAGAATAAGTGTTTAAGGTTTCTACTCGAACTTATTTTGTTGAGTATGTTCATATACTTACAACAATTTCATGAGATCTGCTCATATTAGAAAAAGTCCTTTAAGATCAGTGAAAACAAAAGAAAATGCCAAAATATTTTGAAACGGGGTGCGTTTAATAAAGATATCAAGCTATTTTTAACCTGAATTAAGGGAAATGAATGAAATAATGATCGCGTTAAACAATATATACAAGGCCAGGCACGGTGGCAAAAGCCTATAATCCCAGCACTTTCGGAGGCTGAGGTGGGTGGATCACTCGAGGTCAGGAGTTCCAGACCAGCCTGGTCAACATGGCAAAACCTGGTCTCTATAGAAAAAGTAGCTAGGTGTGGTGGCAAGTGCCTATAATCCCAACTACTCAGGAAGCTGAGGCAGGAGAATTACTTAAACCCATGAAGCAGAGGTGGCAGTGAGCCGAGATTGCACCACTGCTTTCCAGCCTAGGCGACAGAGCTAGAGTCCCTCTCAAAAAAAAAAAAAAAAAAAAAAATATATATATATATATATCTATATATATATATATGTATATATATGTGTGTGTGTATATATATATGTGTGTGTGTGTGTGTGTGTGTGTGTGTATATATGTATATATCAGACAAATAGACTCTACAAACTTTACTTTGATGACTTTGCCAAACAGAGAAAAGACATTAATCAGTTTTACTCCAAAGTTTTCTTGTTTCTGTTTTGTGGGAGGTTGAGGAGTGGCTCAGGTGAACTAATGACCCTGATGATTTTTACAACTGCTTCGGGGTTTGCTAAATACATCTAACCTCTCTGCCTGTTTGTGCACTGCAGTTTCTGCACATGCAGAGGACAAGTGCTTTAATTAGTATACTAACCACTTTTCTAAAGTGCAATTCACAATTTATTCTCTTATCTAATCCTCTTTAAACATTCCACCTCTTAAAAAAGGTAAAAAGGGAGGAAAAACTTTTTTATGGAGAATTACAATGGAAATTTCTTCCTGCCTAAATTTTCCCAAATTAGGTAAGTCTAAATTAATTTTTATCATATATTAGAGGCGTGATCTAAATCTCAAAAAAAAAGTCTACAAATGTTTTAGGCAATTACCTATTATGAAATGCCTCTTCAATCAGCCATATTTTATTGCAAGGAAGTGGTCTTAAAATAGAAAGTTTTGAAAAACAGAGAACTCTTTGCAAGTTTGGCAAACCAAAAAATTTTATTTTGGAACTATTCAATGAGGAAAAGGAGATAAAATAATTAATGTTGTATAGCGTGAGAAATAAGTTTTGCTTGTGAAATTTAAGGTTTGGTTTGGTTTCTGTGAGGCAGAAAATAACCTGTTATATTGGATGTGTCAGAGGACATAAATCATGGATGTTATAGGCTGTGGGTGACAGACACACCTGGAAGGTCAATGAGACTCGAGATCTCTATTGTCTCGGCATGCTCCCTCTTCACAGCCTCCTGCATGCCATCAGTCATCTAGTCCATCAGTTCTTTCTTCCTCTTGCCTACAGTTCTCAGTTGCCTTCTCTTCATTTTACTTATGTCCAAGTCCAGCACTTAAGATCTCACACTTGTATTCCTAAAGTGACCACCACAACAGCTTCTGCCTTCATTCTCTCATGGACTTCACCACCAAATAAAATGTTTTAAGTTCCATCTCGGGCACTTGTTTAACAGCCTTTCTAGAGACCTCTTTGCTTAATAATTTAAAATCTGTACCTTTTTTACCCAGCCTGTCAGGTTTCCCCAGGATCTGGCCCTAACCAACTTTTGAGGTCTAGGTTCTACTCCTCTCCTTCATCCTGAGTCCAGTGAGGCAGATACCCAACGAGACAACTGCCCTGGCACCATCCCATAGGGGGCACCGAAACACCACTGATCAATTAGAAATACAGTGCCAGTTCACTCAGATTTCTACCCTCAGACTCCTTACTCATTGGTAAAATGCAAACAAGACCCTTTCCTATAAAAGCACACAATATACCCTGAGCAAAGGGATCACAGAAATGACCTCTATCCATGGTGAGTATGACTAATCATAACCAATTATGAGTGCTTTACAATTTTTTAAAAAAAAATTGTAAAAATGAAAGACAAGTTCAAATAGGTTAAAATGTCATGGTGCATTCACAGCATATAACAGACATCTTAATTTGAAGGTAAAGAAAGAACTATTTGGGTATACCTGTTTTATTAATAGGAAACCATTTTTCTCCTTTACTCTCCCACTAGAAAATGTCAAACAAATAAATTTAAGGAGTCAAATGATGAGCTCGCCAGGGGCACGCACACATCTCAGTCCGCCTTCACCCTTGCCATCTTCCCACAGTCCATGAACACACCCTGCCATTCTTCCCCTTGTCTATGCATATGTCATTTCTTCCTCTGAAATACCTTCCTTACTTTTCCCTCAGCCACCTGCGATCGTAACTGTTCTTTAAGATGCAAGTGAACCTCTACATTTTTCCATAACATCCTCCTCACTCTCACTAGCCATAAGTAGTCTGTCTGTCATCTGAAATCCTATGTTATCTCTGTCTATTGTGCCCGTTTTTCTTTTTCAAGAAAAAATATACACCCACCTCAGGCCAAACCCTTTTCTAAGATTCTTATATGCATTTTTCCATGTATTCTTCAAAATAACATTGATACTATATTTCCATTTGATAGATGAGTAAACTGAGCTTTATAGAAATTAGCTTACTTGCTCAATGCCATACAACCAAGAAAAGGCCTGGTTCAAACCCAAGTGCATCCAGTTCTGGAGAATCAGCTCTGACCATAATGCCACAGGGCTTCGACTTCAGTCTTACTTCCCCATCCCCAGTGTAAATGCCTTCATTACTTGAGGACAAGCACTGTGTTCAGGGTATCTAGGTGCCTCTCTACATTCCCCAATAGAGAATCTTTCTGGACCAAAACGGATACTCAGCAAAGGTATATAAATGATGGTGGTGAGATTCTTTGGAACTTCTGATTGGAATGCAGTGTGGATCCCATTACACTTTCAGCTGTTCTGAAAGCACTTGAGAATGGGATGAGGCTTCCTTTAGTGGTATGGGCAAAACCAATCTCTGTAGGAGCAATATTACAGATGCTCCACAATGTGGAACCACCTTTTTGTGATCTCCTAAATTGGCCTTATAAATTTCACAACTTTTACATCTTTTCTAGTCAACTTCTTTCTAAATTCTTCTAAAGTGCTCATCATCTAACACTGTTCTGACTTCCCAACACTACAGCAAAGCAGTAAAGCAATGCCATATGCTCATTTGTTAAGCAGCTTGACATAAATATCCAACCAACCAGAGAGTAGAGTAATTACAATAACAAAGCACAATAAATGATCAAAAAATATGGATGTCCAAAAGCCTAATGTAGACATAACTTACAATGAGATGACTCATCAAAGTAGGAGGGGCTGGAAATATTAGTTACATGTTTATTATTGCAAAAATTAGGAACAGCCTAAATGTCTAACAGAAAGGGACTGCTGAACTAAACAATGGTGTGTCCAAACAATGGAATACCACACAGTCATCAGAAATTAGTCATTTGACAAATACTCATTGAGTGCCTCATGTACATGAGGTAAATAAGAAAGAAATGATGCCTGCCTTCATGGTGCTTAGAGTCTAAACATACAATGACAAAAACAATTTTATATAGCTGAGTGACGTGGTGGGTTACCATAGAGTAAATCTGTGTGAATTAGTTTTTTGTTGTTGCTATTGTTCATAATTTGAAGATATGTTTGTTCTGTGTTCACAGCTTGCCTTGAAGATGTTTAAGTTCAGCATTAATATCATAGGAAGTGTTAAACTTCAAGTGCTCCCTTCCCTAGGGACACTAGGATATGGAAAAGTGTAAAATACTGAAAGACCTAATTATGTGTGTATAGGAAGAATGGAAAAGCTGGCATTATTTTATAAGAGTAGACAACCAAGTGAGTTGGTCTGGCAATATTAAATTTTATAGAAGGAAGTAAAGCTGCACATTCAAATTAAAAGTGAAAATTACTTCAAAATTCAAAATTTTTAAAAATCAAAAATTTAAAATGAGGCAAGTACGAATCAAATAAAGATTAGTTTTGAATTCCAATTGAAACTTATTTTCAGATAGGGCTTTGAAATATTTGTATATATTCCTTGTAAGCATATATTATTTTAAAGTGTGAATTAAAAGTCTTCCATTGGACAGACGCGGTAGCTCACGCCTATAATCCCAGCTCTTTGGGAGGCTGAGGCGGGCGGATCACGAGGTCAAGAGATCGAGACCATCCTGGTCAACATGGTGCAACCCTGTCTCTACTAAGAATACAAAAATTAGCTGGGTGTGGTGGCGTGCGCCTCTAGTCCCAGGTACTAAGGAGGCTGAGGAAGGAGAATTGCTTGAACTCGGGAGGAGGAGGTTGCAGTGAGCCGAGATCGTGCCACTGCACTCCAGCCTGGTGCCTAGTGACAGAGCAAGACTCTGTCTCAAAAAAAAAAAAAAAAAAAAAAGTCTTCCATCGACCAATTACAACACAGAAGTATTGTCTACTGGTGCACTTTTTTAAAAGAAAAAAAGTCAAAGCAAAGTCAAGTACACACACAAAAAAAGAAAAATAAAATTCAAAATCATGAAACGTCAATAAAAAGGATGTCCATCACTCTGGGTTACTCTGTTTTGCGTAAGTTCTGAAGATGTAGCTAATTAGCAAGAACAGAAGCTCTATAATTTCCTTATCTATCTATCTATCTATCTATCTATCTATCTATCATCTATCTATTTATTTGAGACTGAGTTTCGCTCGTTACCCAGGCTGGAGTGCAATGGCGTGATCTCGGCTCACCGCAACCTCGGCTCACCGCAACCTCCGCCTCCTGGGTTCAGGCAATTCTCCTGCCTCAGCCTTCTGAGTAGCTGGGACTACAGGCATGCACCACCACGCCCAGCTAATTTTTTGTATTTTTAGTATAGACGGGGTTTCACCATGTTGACCAGAATGGTCTCGATCTCTTGATCTCGTGATCCACCCACCTCAGCCTCCCAAAGTGCTGGGATTACAGGCGTGAGCTACGGCGTCCGGCCTAAGCTCTATAATTTCTTAAGCTAAACTAATAACTATAAGATTTATAATATTCAAACTTCCTTACTCTTCTTTATTCTTAATCTTATTTATTTATTCTTAATCTTTAGAAATAGAGAGAAACTTTCTCAAATTGATGAAGAGCATCTAAAAAAATCTATTGTTAAAATAGTTATTGTTGAAAGACTGAATGCTCTCTATATCAGGAACAAGGCAAGGATGTCTATTCTCACTCCTATTACTCAATGAAGTGTTGGAAGTGCTAGCTAGGGCAATATGGCAGGAAAAGGAAATTACAAGCATACAGATGGGCCAGGTGTGGTGACTCATGCTTGCAATCCCAGCACTTTGGGAGGCCGAGGCAGGTAGATCACTTTGGGTTATGAGTTTGAGATCAGCCTGGCCAATATGGTGAAACTCCGTCTCTACTAAAAATACAAAAATTAGCCACATGTGGTGGCACATGCCTGTAATCACAGCTACTTGGGAAGCTGAGACATGAGAATAGCTTTAACTCAAGAGGCAGCGGTTTTAGTGAGCAGAGATTGCACCACTCCATTCCAGCCTGGGCGACAGAGCAAGACTCAATGTCAATAAAAATACATAAAAATAAAAGTATACAGATGAAAAAGGATTGGTTCCTATTTATGAGTGACATAACTGTGTAAATGAAAAATCTCAAGAGATTAAAAAAAAAAAGACCACCTAAAACTAGTGAGTCCAGCAAGACAACAGGATACAAGATTAGCATACGAAATATAATTTATATTTCTATATCCTAGCAATAAACATGTGAGCACCAAAGTTGAGAATAGAATATCATTTACACTTACTGAAAGATGAAATATTTAGGTATAAATCTAACAAAACATATACAGGACTTATTATCTAATTTAAACCTCTGGGTGCTCCTCTTTTTTATATGGCAGCTTCTGCAGGTGTATCTAACCAAAAAAACAACAACAACAACAACAAAACACCTGTCTCAAAAAATTCTGAAGAAAAAAATCAAAGATGATCTAAATAAATGGAGAGGCATTCTGTATTAATGGATTGGAAGACAACATAGTAATATGTGAATTTTCCTTAATACACAAGTTTAAAACAGTTTTTATCAAAATCTCAGCAATAGTTTTTGTAGATAAAGACAAATATTTTAAAATGTATATAAAAATGCAAAGAAACTAAAATGGTGGAAAGAATTCTGAAAACAAACAAACAAACAAACAAAAAACCAGAATAAAGTAGAAGGAATCAGTGTACCTGATTTTAAGACTTGTTACCGTATGTGGTTTATGGTAATCAAGACTGTGGGGTACTCATGGAGAGACAAACGCTAGATCAATGAAACAGAATAGAGAACCCAGAAATAGATCCACATAACACAAACATGTTCAATTTATTTTTGACAAAGTTGCAAAAGCAATTTCATGGAGGAAGAACAGGCTTTTCAACAAATGGGCTATAGCAACTAAACATTCATTGGCAAAACAAAAGAAAAACAAAACTGAAGCAGAAATACCCACCTTTACTTACACCTCACACCTTATACAAAAAGTATCTCAAAATGAATCACAAGCTTAAATGTAAAGTAGAACTATAAAGATTTTAGAAAAAAAGTAACAGAAAATCTTTGGGAGCTAGAGCTAGGCAAAGAATTCTTAAAATCAACACTAAAAGCATAATGAGTCAAGGAAAATTGGTTAAGTTTTGTTCTGTGAAAAATCTTTTGTTCAGTGACAGATCCTCTTAAGAGAATTAAAAAAAAACAATCACATGCCGGGAGAAAATATTTGCAAACCACATATCTAACAAGGATTTGTATCTAGAATATATAAACAATTCTCAAAACACAGCAGTAAGAAAACAATCCAGTTAGAATATGGGCAAAAGACTTGAACAGACATTTCATTGAAGATGACATACAGATGGCACATAAGCACACGAAAAGATGTTCAACATCATTAGCCACCAGGGAAATGCAAATTAAGGCCACAATGAGACATCACTATACACTTACCAGAATGGCTAAAACAAAAAACAGTGACGCTAACAAATACTGGCAAAGATTTAGAGAAATGGACTACTTATACATTGCTAGTGGAAAGGTGAAATAATACAGCCACTATTGAAAACAGGCAGTTTCTTTAAAAACTAAACATGCAACTACCATATGACCAAGAAGTTGTACTCTTGGATATTTATCCCAGAAAAATAAAAATTATACCCACAAAACACCCTATATATGATTGCTCATATCAGCTTTATTCATAAATAACCAAAACCTAGGAAAAAACCAAATTTCTTTCAAGGGACGAATGCTTAAACAAAGTATTGTATATCCATACTATGGTATACTACTCAGCAATAAAAAGGAATGAACTACTAATACACACAACAGAGAGTCATGCTGAGTGGAAAAAAAAAAAAAAACCTATCCCAAAAGGTTACAGTGTGTGATTCCATTTATGGAACATTCTTCAATTGACAAAAGTATAAAAATGGGTAACTGGTGGTTAAGAACGAGGGATGGAGGAAAAATAGGTGTAGCTATAACAGGGCAATATGAGAGATCCTAGTGGTTAGGGAAATGTTCTATATCTTGATTGTATCAATGTTAATACCCTGGTTGTTATACTGTACTAGAGTTTTTCAAAATATTACCATTGGGGGAATTGGGCTAAGGATACATGAGATCTGTCAGTATCATGCCTTACAACTGCATGTGAATCTACAGTCATCTCAAGATAAAAAGGGTTAATTTTAAAAATAGAAAAGAAATGAATAAGCTAGATTGTTAGTGCTAGTTAGAGTTGTGTTCATTTTCTATTAAATCTAAGAGGGCTTCTACAGACAAGTGCTGGTGTAGGTATCTCCAATTCAAATAACCTAAAATTTTAATTTGAGAACTACTCAGATCCTAATTTAAACCTCTGGGTGCTCCCCTTCCTTATGTGGCAGCTTCTGCTGGTATATTTAACCACATAAAAGCTGAACAAATGTATAATACATATTAACAAAAACCAAAACCCTTCACACAACAGGATCAAAGTGGAAAATGAATGTGTGAATATTGGAAGAAAACATACATGTATCTACTCATGGAAAGATCAAACAAAAGTATAAACTATAATATTTTTGTAGCAGTGAAAGAGCAAATGTTTTAAATACGAAAACAATCTTATCTTAATATATTAATAATGTCACCACATGGAAGGAATGGGAAAAAGCAAAGGACAGTTACAAACTGAGTTACAAACTCCAAATGAATATTAATCAAAATATTCTGTCAACTTTTTGCCAATAGCTGCTTGTAGCCAGGCTTAATTTTTTTCAATTCATTCATTAATTCATCCACAAGAATTTTTTTTTCAAAGTCTATTATGTTAGGTACCTTGCACTTCGAAAGGCAAGAAGATAAAATAGAAATGGTTTCTGCTAACCATGTTATTATGATTTTATGTTTTAAATAAATGGGTTTAGTTTAATATTTTGTACATAGTGTTTTGGGATACAGTGTTGTTAACTTATTACAACTTACATAACTAATCCCTTAATGTTGGGGCACCTATATGTTTTCTCAACTTCCATGATTATTATTAACACGGAGCAGTCATAACTGACAATAAACTAGAAATAAAAAAGACAAGAAAAATGAAAAAATTGCTTAAAAATAGATGAAATCTTACAAAACCTCTCAATTCAAATTGCTAATATGTGAAAAATTAGTAACTGAAGAATGATTTTTTTTTTTCTCTCTTCCAAATTGATGTTTAAACCTCAACCTCTTGACCAACTTGGGTTCCAGTTGTTTTCTGTTCACTAATCTCTTAGGTTAACTCTGCCCTCCACCCACACCAAACTACTTTCAGTTCCCCTAACTGACCATGTTCTTTTTCCAGGGATTTGGACATGTTTTCTCAATTTAGAAAACTCTCTCTTCCTAACACTTTAACAAAATCAAATCTTTGGGCTTCAAAGACATTTTTTATGTAAAACCTCTGCAGGTCCCTCAGAAGACTGAGGGAAGTATACTTTAAGTGCCCTGTAATTAATTATTTCACCATATTACAATTATCTATTACTTGTCTGTCTTTCCCACTGGACTCAAAGCTCTGTGACAATGTTTTGCTCACTGTTTATCCCCAGCACTGAGAAAACAGCCTGACCCATAGCAGATGCTACTCTATAAATACCTAATGAGTGAGGAATGAATGCATGAACTAATAGACCCTTAAACCTCTGCCCTAGGAAGATGGGAAACTCCTTATTCACCCGGACGACTGGGTCTTCTTGCTTATGAACATGACCAATAACGTAAGGAAGCTCTCTGAAATATATTTTAGAGCCCCAATCTTTCCACTGCTATACAACCTAGGAATTTAAGCAACAACAGAAAACAACACCTCACGTAAGAGGCATCTCCTGAGAGCGACTCTTGGAAATACCTAAGTCCTTTTCCGCAAATACTGCAAGGTCCTTGAAAAAGATACATCGTGTAACTTTAGTGTACAATGAGCAGCTGGGAATGTTCTGGGTGAAGCTGGCATAAAAGGGTACCTCTAATACAATATTTGGGTAGGTTGATCTGACTGCCTAATTTATCTGAAGAAATATGAAAGCCTTGGGTACTGTGAGGATTTCTTAGTACGAAAGTTTGTCCTTATGTTTCCATCTTTCTCAGTATTGAGATAACAAATCTTGGAACACCAGTTCTGAGTGTTCCAGTAGTCTTCTCCTGGAAGTGAGTGAGCTCAGGAAGTCTTCTCTTCAACAAAGTCTTTAAGACACAGGATGTATGCCTTGTTTACTCACAGATTCTTCCCATTGCAAACACCAATGCTATTTTTTTCCCTCCTGACCTTTGTCAACTGTGTTGCTGTACTGCATTTGGAAGTATTCGCAATGGTCATTACCTGCCCTGTTTATTCAGTGTTAAGTATTAACAAGGCCTGTGTGATCTCAGCTGATGCCATATTTCTCCAGGAAAGAAGTGCCTGTGTAAATGTCCTAATGCAAACAGAAGACTTTTCTTTTTCTAGGTAGGGGTGGGAGAAGAGTTGGAGACAATGGAAAAAATGGAAGAAAACAGTAGATATTTTAAAAGAACAATTTTTGAAAACATGAAATAACTGCACCATGAAATCTAATTCAAGGCTGATTTTTTTTTATCTGTCAGTTTTTTTTTATTTGCTCAGTTCTGGAATTTATTCATATTGAGGCTATAAAGCACATATTTCTGGATTTATTTATAATGACTTCAAATAGTTTGATACTGAGCAAAAGTGTATAAATATATTACAGAATAAAGAGAAAAAAATAACCCTTGGCTTCGAACTCTCTTTGTTTAGAGTTTGCATGTTTGGCTTCTTGTGTGGAACAGCTATTTCAGAGTGGGTGGGACCCTGTTTCTGAGGGAATGGAAGAATGCTGACTGTTTTCTTGAGCTCGAAGAAGGGTGAAGAGTCTTCTTATTAAAACTCCTATCAGATACTGCTTGTTGGACAGTGAAATCAGAAAACTTGCAAAGAGGAGGGCCAAACACCATGCAGAACAGATCAAATACAAATACAAAAATTGACTTGGGGAAGAAAAATCTTTCACTAGAGTCAGCTTTTCTGTAGAAATTGGCCCGTTCTCACAAATTTACTTAAGTTTGTGCTTGGGTCGGATGACAAAGCAAAATTCCATCCTCAGATAGCTGCAAGGAATGAATGAATGGCCAGTGAAACAAACTGAAGCCAAATACTTACTTCCCAGACAACATCTGATCCAGAGGAACAAAGGTATAGGTCACTTTTTCATTTTGAAAGTACCTAAGGAGTTACACAAAGATGAAAATAGATAATACGTGGAAAAGAGAAGGCTGGTTCTCGTCTTTAGGTGCAGCCATACAAAAGAAACCAACTCTGCCTGCCGGGACTTAAAAATATGTGTGTTATTTTAGAGAACTTTGGGGTTACACTTGCATGCTCTGAATCCCAGTTTAACCATTCCATAACTGTGTGAGCTTAGATAAGTTACTTAACTATTTTTCATTTTCTACTTTTTAGAAGTGAGTATGGAAGCTGGGCGTGGTGGCTCACACCTGTAATCCCAGCACTTTGGGAGACTGAGGCAGGCGGATCACAAGGTCAGGAGACCGAAAGCATCCTGGCCAACATGATGAAACCCCATCTCTACTAAAAACACAGACAAAAAAATAGCTGGGTGTGGTGGCGCACACCTGTAGTCCCAGCTACTCAGGAGGCTGAGGCAGGAGAATTGCTTGAACCCAAGAGGTGGAGACTGCACTACAGCCTATGAGACAGTGCAACACTCCGTCTCAAAAAAAAAAAAAAAAGAAGTGAGTATGGATTACTTAATGGAAATTAACTATGACTGGAAAAAAAAACAATACTTTGCTGGAAGTACTTTAGCAATATAACCTTTATGTAGGAACAAATATCATTATTTATTGAGGGCCTACCAAATATGTGCCAGGCATTTCGGATATACTACTCTAATCTTCATACATCCTTGCAAGGTTAATACCACTATTCCCAGTTTATAAGGTTTAAAATAGCTAAGTAATTAGACATAGATCTTGAAGCTGAAAAGTAGCAAAAATATCTACCTATATTCCTTACCTCATTTTTTTCCCCTAATTTTTAAAACAATGACCCAAGAATTTCTCTTCTTTCTCTGATTCCTTTTTCTCCAATCCTAAGCAGGTCAAAACTGCATGGGAGTCTCATTTCGTTCTTCTTTCTCTTCTTTATCCAGTTTAACGTTCCTGAATCTACTCACCAACTTCCCTTCTTCCCCCACCTCCTGGTGCCACTGATCCCAATGCTTCTTCTAGTTTCATTTGGCTTGAGTCCTGTCCTGACTCCCACTGCCCCGTCAGGTCCACTCGCACTCCATCAGCACTGTCATCATAATGAGAGCAAATACCTATTAGCACTTTTGTAGGTGTCAGGTTCCTTATGAGATGGATACCATTATTATCCCCATTTTAGAGATGTGGGAACTGGGTCACCAAAAGGTAAACATAGCCTACTGGGAGCACAGAAGTGGCAGAGATGGAGTGCTAACCTCAAGAGTCTGGCTCCAGAGTTCTTGGTCCAGCCCTATGCTAGACTGCACCATAGCTCTGGAGTGACTCAAAGTAAGTTCCAAATTCCAGCAAGTGAGTGTGAGCATGAGAGGGGAGGACCTGCTTCAAATATGGGTAAATAAATTCCATGATGTTTGAAACCAAATTGCTTCCTTTTTACTATAAATAAAATGTAAGTAGGGACTTTTAAAATCACTATGGGTAAAATGTTTTTTTAGTGGGTTAGTCTAGGAACATTGTTTTTATGAAAACATAAATTCTGAGTTCCCCCAAAAAACTAATGGAACAGCCTGTTCACAAATTGAAGATTTCCTTTATTTCTGTGTGGGGTAAAGTTAAAGGGAGGAAAACCAGAAAAAGGAAGAAAGTCAAGACTTCTCATTCTCTGTAGATACAATTCCTGCACAGTAGAATGAAATCTGGATAATACGTCCCAACTTTCTAAGTGTGCTAAAAATAAGCGTAAATGGTTCATTAGAGCTAATCTGGCAACCAAAAGTGAATATTAATAACATGGAAGATCAATAAGATGCTTAGCAAAAAAGAACGAATTAACTTGGTTCTAGAAATAGCAAAATGTGTGTAGGCCAAACAAGAAGGAATGGGACAGGAGGCACAGTCAGAGGAAAAATTCACCTCTTCTTTATAAGATTTAAGAAATTGACAATAGACAAAATATGCCTATCTCTTTTTGCCTCTGCCCACTAAATAAGCAGTTTAATCAATTTTTACCTTTCCTTCCTTGTCTTCATCTGTCACTACTAACTCAGTAGAAGAATGTATAATCCTCGGTCAAATACAGGTCAAGATGGCTATTATAAATATTATCAGCTAATGCTGTGACTTTCTCTCTCAATTCTTATGTTATGTACTCTATTCAAGTAAAGGATAGCACAGAGTAGTTTTTTCCCAAAGCATATTCAGTGAAGAAAGGGGTTCCATGGTCAAATAAATCTGAGAAATGCTGCATGATAATCCCCATTTAAGATGTCAAAGGCTCTGAGAAGTCTTGCAGGAAAGACACCTATTCACATCTTTGTGCAGAATGATACTAAGTACTCTGCACCAGGAAGAGAGCAAATCAAGTTCCCATCTTACTTTTCTGTGTGATTTAAAGAAGTCACCTAGCTTCCCTGGACTTCAGTCTCCTGAGGGAGATGGACCACATGATAGCTAGAGGTTCTGTCTGGCTATGCAGCTCTAAGGGTATTTGCAACCCAGGTGTTTCCATAGCCATCCTCAATGGTATGGAAGCTGAGGTGTATGGATGTACTCTCAGTGAGTAAGCATGTGCCCTCCTGCTAAGCCCACCTCAGAAGCTATGTCCATCACCCAGGAGTAGCCTAGATAATGGATCTTTTACACATCTTCACATTCAGGCCTTTATGCCCAAGCAAAATACTCACATTGCAAACGCTATTTGTCTGGGGAATATGTGGAGGGAGGGAATTTGCAGAGAATCGTTCAAAACAAGCTTATATTTGTTCTTTCAAATATTTGCTGGCATTCAGACATGACTTTTAAAATAGTTTCTTGTGCTTTTTCATTTAAATATGCAAGTTTAATAAACATCATTCACCCAAAACAGAGAAATGAAGCAAACTCTTAACAACTGATTCTTTAGGTCTACAGTCTTAGGCCACATTCTAAAATGTTTTCATTTGAAATGCTGTTAATTCTGACATTTTAACTTTTTCTTTTGAAAAAATTATCATAAGCCAAAGGATTGTTCCTAATATTGAAAATATCTGACTTTCATACAGTTTCACAAAATTATTCACTTTTTACTTTTATTTACATATTACTCTCCTTTAAAACAGTGTGGAAAGTACTACAACTCTACAAATTGAAACTGACTTTTAATTTTTTTTAATTATTTATTTATTCATTTATTTGAGACAGAGTCACCAGGCTGGAGTGCACTGGCACGATCTCAGCTCACTGCAACCTCTGCCTCCCCGGTTAAAGACCTCAGCCTTTAACCTGCCTCAGCTTCCCAAGTAGCTGGGACTACAGGTGCATGACACCACACCCAGCTAATTTTTGTACTTTTAGTAGAGATGGGGTTTCACCATGTCGGCCAGGATGTTCTTGATCTCTTGACCTCGTGATCCGCCCACCTCAGCCTCCCAAAGTGCTGGGATTACAAGCATGAGCCACCGCACCCGGCCTGACTTTTTACTTTCTTGTTTTTATAGCAAGAACATATTAATGATATGACAGCAATAGCTAACACTCATCAATGGGCCCAGTATGTGACAGACAGTATTCTAAGTAGTGTAACAACCTTATAAGATAGATTACTATTATTATCCAATTTTCAAGACATGGAAACTGAGACATAGATCGGATAAGTGACTTGCCACAGTCACATGCCAGTAGTAAGTAGCAGAGTTGAAACTGGTTTATTTATTTATTTATTTTTTGGGTAAGAGAAAAGGTCTTGCTCCCTTGCCTGCATAGCACCAGGCTATGCAGTGGTGCTATCACTGCTCACTGCAGCCTCAAACACCTGGGCTCAAGCGATCTCCCCATCTCAGCCTCTGGAGTAGCTGAGACTATAGGTGCACATCACTGTGCCTGGCTACTTTTTAAATGTTTAATAGAAATGGGGGGGTCTCACTTTGTTATCCAGGCTAGTTCAAATACATGGCTTCAGGCAATGTTCCCACCTTAGCTCCCCAAATTGCTGGATTACAAGCACGGGCTGGGATTTACAGGCATGCGTTGGGATTACAGGCATGAGCCACCGAGCCCAGCCCAGAGTCAAGATTTGAATCCAGCAGTCTGTGCTCTTAATCACTATGCTATTCAACCTCTTGCTTAAATTTGTAAAACAACAGAACCACCATAAAAATATATGTAAATAGCTGAGGAAGAGATACAACTTGGAGTTACGAGAATCCCATGATATAACTAGAGAAAAAAAGGAGTATCTAACCTCTTGGATTCATTTAGATCAGGGGGAAAGGCCTGACTTACACCATGAAAGACGCTGGTTAGAGACGTGAAAACATGTCCTCTCTGTTCAGTGCCATGAGATTGGCTCACCTGAGTAGGCTGCAGCATCTTGTTCCCAAATGCTTAATATCAAAAGTGAGAGAACCATCCAAAATATTCTGAAAAAAGGCTCACGGAAGTTAGAATGGGCTAAATTAACCCCGTTACTCTAATTCTTTCCTATGAGTACTCCATGACTAATTTTCCAAATTATTCAAAACATGTTCCCTAAAATGTTAATGGGGGAGAGTGAGGAAGCAGAGGCAGATTAAAAACACTCAAGAGATAAAACAACCAATGGAATGTGTGGGCTTTGTCGGGATCCCGACTGACACAAACCTACTTGGAAAAGGCTGTTTTGGGACAGCTGAGTTAATTTGATTATGGGTTAGGTATTCTGTGATACTAATATTGTTAGGCTAGATAACATCATCATCATTATACGAGAACTCTCCATTTTTTAGAGAAATAACCTAAAGTAAACAAGGGTGAAATCGAGGGAATGTGTTCTCTTTCCAGGTCCACAGGAAGGCGTCGTTTGAAGGGCAAGAATTTCCCAGCGCCACGCCCCCCTCCCATCTCTCCATCTTGGAGATTAAAACGGTTTATGTTTGAATTTCGCAGGTGCTGGAAGAAACTACGAGTCAATCACTCCAGCGGAAGTTCTAAGGAACTCCTTTCATTGGCCGGGGGTCTTAGAGAAGGTGGAGCTCCTCCCAGGTTAAAAGTCCTCTTCTTCCACACCTCTTCGTACTCCATATTTGGGTCCCCTTCAACCAACACTCCCTTCATGGAAGCTGTTTTTCTCTATTCTGGATTTCCCCTCTGGGGTCCCCTTCCACACTCTCGTGGAAGCCTGTCTTCCCCTCTGAAACTCCATCTCTCTCTATTCCCTTCCACTCAGTGTGGAAGCTGCTTTCCTCTCCTGGATTCCATCTTTCTGGATTCTCTCACTCAGTGTGAGAGTTAGCTGTTTCTTTCTCTCTCCTTCTCTGTTTCTCTCTCTCTTTAAATAAATCACTTTCTACAAACACTTTTCATCCGGCATTTACTGCGCACTGTGCCGTGGTCCCCTCTCTCATTCTTGAGAGGGCAGGAGACCAAGAATCTGGAGAAACGTTATCTCAGGGGAGCTAAGGGCACCCTGAACCCCTGTACTCCAGTATTACAAAATGACACTTCTGAGATTTTACTTTGACAAAAAAGAGGGAGATGATAGATGACGTTGAGTGTGGCAAAATCTTGGTATGCACTGTATCTAAGTGATGGTATATGAGGGGTCGTTATCCATTCTCTTAGTTTTTGCATATATTTGACTATTTTCATGATAAAGTATCTTGATAAAGAATATGGAAAGGTTTCTCTCCTGATGAAAAGAACTATATGATAGATAAAATTATTTTAAAACAAACTTCTAGAGAAATGCCAGATACACACCTGGGTGCATAGTTCACATCCCCTAAGACTGAGGCCAGGAAAAAGAATAAGAATTAAAGGGAAGTGCACAGTGCAACCTGGACCAGAGACAGATAGGAAGAAAAGAGAAACACAGCCTTGGCACCAACATTGTTTCAGGGAGATTCTACAGCACTGGCTGTCACCTCTAGATATGCTGCTGCTGCTTTCAACTTCATTTAGGAGTGTCCTTCTACCCAATGCTCTCAACCTGACTGAAAAATACTAAATAAAATGAGTCTGGGATCTCTGCCTACCTCATGTGTTTTGGCATTTATAAACCTCTCCCAGGGATTGGCTCTCAGTCCCTAAGGGTACGTGGTTTCATTACTGAGGTATGCCTGTGTGCATGAATGTGCGAGTTTGTGTATGTGGTCAGCTCCTCCCTGACTGCTGTGGCTATAATGTCATCATGCAATCCTTGTCTTTTACTATTGGGTTATACCTTTATAAAATTAACAGTCAAATTTGGTATTCCAGGTGTGCTTAACATACATCGATCTTCAAGACAACTAATAACTCTTAATAATTAGGAACCCTAATGTTTTCCAAAAAATAACCACATAACTAAATCATTATACTTTCCTTAAGTACCTTTATTAGAGGCTCATCAAAACATATATTTTACACACACACACACACACACACACACACATACACACATTTTAAAATTTTTATTTTATCTACTTATTTATTTTTTTGAAACGGAGTCTTACTCTGTCGCCCAGGCTGGGGTGCAGTAGCATGATCTCAGCTCACTGCAACCTCTGCCTCCCAGATTCAAGCGATTCTTATGTCTCAGCCTTCTGAGTAGCTGGGATTACAGGCATGCACCTGGCCAATTTTTGCATTTTAGTAGAGATGGGGTTTCAGCATGTTGGCCAGGATGGTCTCAAACTCCTGACCTCAAGTGATCCATGTGCCTCAGCCTCCCAAAGTGCTGGGATTACAGACCCAAGCCACCGCATCCGGCCGAAACTTATATTACAATGCAAATAAAGATCTTTACTACAGGAAGAAACACTAAACAAATTAGTTGGTTGGACTCAGCAAAGAGATTTTCTAGCCTTCTCTCTCCCACTACACAAAGACAGCCACCGATGTATTTTGTTGCTAAAAATGCACTAGCTTTTTGCTTTTGATCACACTCTATGGTATATTTTACATCCCAGTTTTCTCATCTAACATTAAAATATGGGCATTTTTTCCTGTTCTAATTCTGCATAAACACCCATTAGTGGCTGGAGAATATCCTGTCAAGTACAGACAGGAACGTTTTGTAAATTTCCCCCTACTATTCAACATTAGATCATTGCCATTTGTTTAATATGATAAAATAAATAATGCTCTTTCCATGCAATACTTTCTTATATAATTATGTGTGTTTCGATAGTACTGATCCTTAGATCATAATTAAAAATTAAATTAAAAATAGTACCTAGTAGTTTACCTTCACACAAGAAAGAAAAATAGTAATAGTAAAAAAAAAAAAAAAAAAGGTCCTGTTGAGCAGTGAGTTTGCAGTGGCTGAGCCCAATGTCCCAGCTCCATTATCTGTGACTCACATGGTGTGCTTGAAGAAAAATATCCCTGTTTTGTTGATTCTTGGTAGCCCATGGCATTATCCTTTATCTAACCCTAGTTACTTCTCCGGGATGTTTCTTGCTCCAGTTGTTTTTCTCAGTGTAACAACGTGAATTTGCAGTCCTGACTGTTGTCTTTAGAATTTCATCACTTCTTTGCTTCCATAGCAGTTTGCTTGCACCTCTGATGCAGCACGTCCTTCATCTTCCCTCGTGGTATACTTAGTTGTTTGCATTCTGTCTGACGAGACACTTTAACTCATCTTTTAATTGCCTATAGTGCCTGGGATCGTGCTCTGCACGGAAGAAACACTTCCAGGCCATCAGCGGATTTTCATGAAATTATTAACATCATTCTATTCTTGAGCAGGTTAGTTCCCTGCATATTGTCCTTCACCCTACCCAGTGCTTAAAAACACCTCTCTCATTTGCTTCTACAAATGTAATGAATGTATTGTTTACATCCTTTCCCAGGTAATTAGTGAAGATGTTAAATAAGACCATGCTGAACATAGCCCCCCACCCTCGTCTAGATTCAATACATTGCCATTTATCATTACACTTTCAGTCCTTCAGGCAGTTTTCAATCAATTTGACACATTCGAGTCAATTTGAATTCATTTTCTGAACTAGATTTCATGAGACCTGCTATCAATTCTTCCATTAACGTCTGGATGTATTTAGATATAATAATATATCTCGTGTATTCTTTTTGTCCACTGTTTTCCAATTTTCAAAACAAAAAATAGATTAAGTTGGACTAACACGAAAAAGCTTTATAGATTTATGCTGTGTGTAACTCCTGGCTCTAATACCTCATAGATGTTCATATATTTACCCTCTCAAATGTTCTAGTATTTGTTAGCAATGTAGTTTTCCTAATTCATTTATTTATCCAATAAATGTTTATGGAATACTTACTATAGGCAAGCATTATGCTTGGAATAGGCTTAAGACTAATTCTATTTAGAAATTAATTATTCAGGGGCTCTTGTTCTGTGAAGTACACAGAACAATGCCTTTCCTAGACTATTTTTTATTTTATTTTTACTATACATTAGCAACACTGGACCATAGATGAAACTGGAAGAAGAGGGAAAGCATGTGTGGCTTCTAACTGGTAGCTCTGATAAAGAGGTTCCTGAGGTAAGGATTCTGAAAAAAGTGGCTAAAATAAGACAAGAGAATGAATCTGGGATATATCTGCCAACGATATTCTGAACAAGTGAGTACTGGATATGCAGCCTTTACTCCAGTGTCTCTATCTGTCTGTCTGTCTTTTTCTCTGTCTCTTTCCTCCCCATCTCTCTCCTTCTCTCTCTCTTTCTCATTATTCTTCACGATTCCAAAGCAAAGCTACCATATTTTGACGAATTCATTACTACTTCCATTAACACTGGCTAACACATCATCTAAGATCTTGCCTATTTATTTGTTTTCTTCTTTTTTTTAATGAAATGGGTCTTCATTACTGTTTAATTATCCTTATTTATCTTCCTAAAGGCCAGTTTTAAAAAGCAGTTCCAAAGCTCAGCCATTTTGCCATCAATAGCTCAGTCATTTGAGCATAATCATTAAAGCTTATCTCCCTATTCATTTAATGCTAGGCCTCCTTTATCTCTGGTATGCCTTCCTTTCTCTTCTTTATTATGTTTGTATTATTACCCTTTGCACCACTGATAGCCATAAATACTTCCTGGTTGTAACTCTGGAACCTCTTTAATGATTCATGCTCCTCTGTGAGATCCTATAGACAGACTTCATTTACTTTCAGCTTTCTCCTTTTTTTCCTTCTATTTTTGCACAGTTGTCATTGTCACTTTTATACTGTGTCTGGTTTTTCCAATGATGTCCAGCCTCCGAGGTGAAACCGCTGACCCTGAGTAAAGCACCTGCCACGATTTTGCAAGGTGAGACATGCTGCAGAACCACAGCACCCAGCTAAATGGTCAGAGACTGCCCAGGTACACCTGCTCTTGGCCCAAGGGGACGGGTACCATCTTCTCAGTCAGTCAGTAAAACCAAACCTTGCTCAGTGCAGTGTAGCAGCAACACTGATTCAACTAGAGAAAAGGGAACTGATCCCTACTGGTGAGTTTCCCAACTCAAAGTAGTATACTTGCCACTTCCAGCAATGGTTCCTCCCTTGAATACTGCCACTGCAATTAGAACAACTGTTTTCCACTTAACAGTTATGCCTCAAGGACCACAAACTAAGAGAAATGCTGAATTCTCTCTCTCTGGGTGATATCCATGCTTCATGCTTCCATTTGGATTTAAGTACATCTGCTCCTTCTTTTTTTTTTTTTTTTTTTTGAGATGGAGTCTTGCTCTGTCACCAGGCTGGAGTGCAGCAGCACCATCTTGGCTCACTGCAACCTCTACCTCCCAGATTCAAGCGATTCTCCCACCTCAGCCTCCCGAGTAGCTGGGATTATAGGCACCTGCCATCACATCCAGCAATTTCTGTATTTTTAGAGAGTCAGGATTTCACTGTGTTGGCCAGGTTGGTCTCAAACTCCTGACCTCAGGTGATCCGCGGTCCTCAGACTCCCAAAGTGTTGGAATTACAGGCGTGAGCCACCGAGCCCGGCCCACTCCTATTTGTGTGGTAACTGAATTTGTGACTGTTAATTGTTATTGCTAGATTAATTACCATCTAATTTTCACCTTGTATTGTAGCACAGAAATAAATTGTTTAAAGTAGGGAAAATTTTGAGAAAATATTTCATTAGGGATAAACTACAGAAAAAGAGAGCTTATTACTATATTAGTAAGCATAATACTATTTGTAAATATTACATCTATCATTTCAATTCATGTGTCATCTAAAAAGACTGAAACAAGTCACCCATAATTATTACATAAATGTCACTTTATTTATTTATTTATTTTTTAGAGACAAGGTCTTGCTAATGTTGCCCAGGCTGGAGTGCAGTGACTATTCACAGGCACAATCCTACTATTGATCAGCATGGGAATTTTGACCTGCTCTGTTTCAGACCTGAGCCAGTTCATCCCTCCTTAGGCAACCTGGTGGATCCCCAATCCCAGGAGGTCACCATATTGATGCCAAACTTAGTGCAGACACCTGACCGGCATAGTGCACTACAGCCTGGAACTCCTGGGCTCATGTTATCTCCAACTTCAGCCTTCGGAGTAGCTGGGATTACAGGCATGCACCACGGCGGCTGGCATAAATGTCATTTTTAATATCAGCTTAGGAAATGTGTATATCTTTCTTTCAAAACTATCATAAGCAAAGAAGCTAACTTACTTTATTTTTTTAAATTCATACAAAATAAATATATGTAAAGCTTTTGGCCATATACCTGTATTTTAACCAAAGTTACTGTGGATAGTTTAAGGAGGATTCTGCTTGAGCTGACAAAATAAAATGATGAAGATGAAATAAGTTGAGTTTTTTCCCTCCTCTGTGTGAGTGACAGCCACTCACACATCCACACTATTTTCATTTGGGAGTGCATTTAACATTCTGTGAGTAGGAAGAAACAAAAAGGGTGAGGTAAGGATCTTTTTTTCCCCAATCACACATTTCTCTCTGCCCATCCTGGTTTCTCTGTGTCTTATTTCCCTTCCAATTATTTTCTACTCCTTCAGTTCTGGTGCCCCTCCTGTCCATGGCTCATTCCACTCCTCCCCTCCCATTTTCAGGATAACTGCATTCTTCATCTTTAAATGCCCCACCAACCACACATCAGTGACTTCATGGAAGCTTCCTTGGAGACAGGGGATTCGATTATTTTTAAATTACAACCAGCTGTTGATAAACTACCACACATAGGGCACTGGACAACCAACACCAGCTTTGGCAGTAGGCCTGCCCTAAATTGTTCAACACTTATCTGGGGAAAGTCTTATCTGAGATGAAGATCAATGCCACAGGAAGACAAAATTCACTTTTATTAACTGGATAGAAGAAAATAAAGGCCAGGCTCGAAATATCCCAAGGCACATCATCCTCAGGTCCATCCACCTCCTCCCACCTTTTCCTTTTCTTCCTATGTTTTTGTTTTTCTTTTCTTTTCCACCTGGGTTTGCTTCTGTATTTCCTGACAATTCAAGATTCCTTTACCTCCTCTCACTCCTTTCCCTTCTACTTCCTAGGAATTTCACCTCCTTCCTCCCTTTTTGGCTCTCCATTTCAGTCTCCCGGCTGGTGGAGATACAACTACAGGCTTCCAAATGCTGCCAACGAAGTGTTTCAGGGGAAGGGAGTTCTGAGGCTACCCCCTGCCACTGGGCAAGCCTCATAACAGAAGAGACAGTTTAAACCCCAGGGATGGTAAAAATCATCATCATTACTACCTCTCCAGGCACTGCTGTGTTAAGCAGAGATGAGGCTCCCACCTTTGATAATGAGAAACTCAGAAATTACAGAGGTTGGTAACACAGCATCAGCATATAATACCATCTGAAAAACCTGAGCTCCAGTTATCTTGTGATAGGCAGTGACAGTAGAGATTAAAACCCACCAGAAAACAGCTACAGACTGTACTGATGCTGTGCTCTTGCACTAAATTACCACGGTCACACCCCTGTCCTCTGATATTGCCACTGGTTAGGACTACTCTCCTTAGTCCCATTATATTAGAAAAAAATTGTGAAGCGGCATTTAAAACAAATTCAGGCACAAATAGATTAACAACAAAGAAAATGCCATCATTATTCTTCCAATGCTTACTCATTCTATGATTTAAATATTTATTCTTCAAATAACAGCCAGTGTATGTCCATATGAAATCATCAGAACATTGGACCTTCGGCTCTCCTCTGAGGGTCAAAGCTGAGATTTTGTGTGTATAATATTATTATAGAAAGAATAAATATTTAAAAATGAACTAAGTAATTTTTTCTTATAGACTGCTGCAGAGAACAAAAGTTTCATATGGCTTCCAACTCCGAGGAAGTTTGTGACTGTATGTGAGGAGACTACAGAGTTATTGGAAGATAGACAACAAACCCAAGAGCCCATCCCATCTCCTTCACTGAAATTTTGCTATATTAAATTTTATTCAAATAAGTAATCCATCAGCAAAGGTTTTGCAATACTGGTTATACAAAGATTTTCAATGACTGACATTTGTTGACGTGGGATTTAAGTTAAATTTTATAATAACTCTGTAGTGGCATGGAAACTTTTATCCATACATTTTAAACTTTCGTGGGGTTAGTCATCATGGTATTTTGGGAATAACAAGATTACCTTCATCAGAAACTTCCTTCTACCATTTCTGCCTGCCAAGGTGCATCTGAAAAATTTCTTCTTTCTCAGCTGAGGGTGATCTCTCTGTGCTCTGAGCTATGCTCAAATTCTCCTACATTTCCATTTCCAGCCTTGCTTTCTCCCTCACCCCCAACTGTTACTGGAAGCAACTTTTCCAGTGATTGGAACTAACTTGCAGTCTCTGTCTGCCTTGGCTGACTGGCCAAGGGTCTTAACTAGCAACCACTAAATAAATAAAAATTTTTCCAAAGAAAATATGAAACTTGGATCTTAACTCTACTTAGCCTCAAATTCACCTGTCTTATCCACGTTTCATCTTCCCACCCCACTAGACAGTATTCCTATAGCTCTGGTTGCATCCATGTAGATTTAGATTGATGCTTCTAGAATCACAGACTTGGAAATGGTTTCAGATATAATTTAGTTCAACCCACTCATTTTCAAAGACAAGGCAAGGAAAGCTAAAAGAGGTTAAGTACCCTTTTATCACAGTTAGTGATAAAATTCAGGCAAAATTAAAAGTGGCTGCTCCAGCCTATCTTTGTAGCAGACGGCCTGTCTTCGAATTTGTTGAACCTCTAGCACTGAATGTAGACTGATTTTAACCTGAATGAAAACTTCAGACTTGAAATTCTTGTTTTTAAGGAAAACAAAATTGTTAATTGGTTCTAGTAAACCAGACATTTCAAATTATTTTACTTCCATTCAGTTCTTCATCAAGTCTAAGCAGCTGGGTACTGTTCTTGGACGATTAAAGCTGTAAGTTATCTGAAAGTAAACGTTATTACACATTATGTGACACTGAAAGTATTAGACTCATATACTCATCGACGGTACAAATGGGTAAATTGGTACAAACTTTCTGAAGGGCATTTGTCAGTATGTTACTAAAGACTTAAGCTTACTAGACATCTAGAAATATGGTCAATTTTTATTCTTCAGCCTTTATACCTCTTGATAAATTCCAAAGTTTTTTACATTGAATTTATGTCATTTCTACCACTGGAAAAGATCTCTCATTGTTAGTTTAAAAAAATGAGAGATTGGAACTGGCTGCTTCTCCCTCAAAGATCATTTTCGGCTGTCCTGCACTAGTTGATTTTTTTTTTCTGGCCAAAAGTTTGTAGAAAGGAAGAAACTGTGTTTCCTGGGAAAAGCCACCAGCTTCTAACCGTGAATGGGTGTTCAGAGCATGAGTTCGTTTTAGAATTTCCAAAAGCATATAAGAATAAGGCTCTAGCTGAACATCCTCTTCCTATGTGGATTGCACATAATCAATAGACTTGAAGCACTTATTGAACACATCCTATGAACATCATTGCACCAAGAACTATTGGAAACAAACAGCAAGTGCTTTTCCATGCCGTTTATAATTATGCCCTGTGGCAATGACATGAGCACATGAAAAGATGACCAAGAATAGAGGCCGTAATTAATTTCCAAATACAAAATGTAGGTATCTAGAAAAGGAAGAAGCTCATGCAAAACCAGAGGGGCAAGGAAAGGCTTTGTAGAGAAGGGGTCAGCCTTGAAAAAAGATGGAGCAAAAAGAGTATGGTATGGGCAAGCATGGTTTTACCAGGTTGAGTGGTAGAATACTAAAAAACAAAGATCAGAAGGAAAGGCTGGGCCTGCCAGCCTTTGAGTTGGGCACCTCAACTCCCGAATGGCATTTGTTCACCTCACTGGATGTCTATTTTGTGTTGGATGCTTCATATGGCCGTATAGCACAGTGGTTAAAAGCACTGAATTCTGGAATCAGAGTACCTGGATTCAAACCAACTCTGATGCTTACTAGCTCTGTAATCTTGGGTACATCACCTAAGCTCTCAGTTTCCACATATATGAAATGAGGATAACAACAGTACTCACCACACAGGTTTATCAAAAGGATTAAGTAATGTACGTGTAAGGACTGAATAGAGGTTCAAATGATGGCATGACACTGGGCATACAAGGGAATAATGTCTGCTTGCATTAAGCAGTGCTTTGAGACTTTTTAGAAGTGTGCAATTCGTATTTTAAAATCTTTGTGAGGCGTATTAAAGAATGTGCCCACCTTTGGAAGTACAATGGCCTGAACATAAATGAGTTGTTTTTTGAAGACTAACCACCCTGCAGTGGGTCTGAAAGTCATCATTATGTACTGCTCTTCTCACAGTGTGGACCAATAGCAATAATAATAATAATAATAACAACAACAACAACAGCTTTGTATGGCACCCAAGGGTTTACGAAAGGCTTCTATCTCCTTCACAAGAATTCCATGAGGTAAGCCAGACAAGAATTAGGAACGGGGCAAGATAAGGACCCAGGGTTTCTGTGTTCTTGGTCAGGACTCTTTAAAGCTTACAAAGTAGCCTATGGAAGAGATGGGCTAAATACAAACTGATCCTTAGACTCAACCTGGAAGTTAATCCCTCATAAATGAACATCTGATGTGAGATAGTCTGGTTGCGATTTGACTTTGACAGAAACGGAGTAGATTCCTAAGAAATTTAAACTCTTACTAATCCACTGAAGTTTTCATATACAATGTTCACATGTATCTTGAAAAAGAGATGGAGTGGGAAGAGGTATGGGCAAGAATGGTTTTACTGGGTTTGAGGGGTA
Organism: Callithrix jacchus; assembly: GCF_049354715.1. Lineage (NCBI taxonomy): Eukaryota > Metazoa > Chordata > Mammalia > Primates > Cebidae > Callithrix > Callithrix jacchus. The sequence goes on along the minus strand of NC_133504.1, from coordinate 56,923,764 downwards.
GAATACTGAAAAAGGAGGATTAGAAGGAAAGGTTGGGCAAGCCTAGCCTGAGAAGCACCTCAACTCCCGAATGACATCTGATCATTCTAAGCCCAGCCTGAGAAGCACCTCAACTCCCGAATGACATCTGATCATTCTAAGCCCAGCCTGAGAAGCACCTCAACTCCTGAATGACATCAACACTTGATGTCTGTTTTGTGCCAGATGCTCCATGAGGCCGTATAGCACAGTGGTTAAGAACACTGAGTTCTGGAATCAGAGTATCGGGATTCAAACCAACTCTGATGTTTATTAGCTCTGCAAAGATATCTGTGATTTTCAGTATTTAACTATTCAGTTACTAAATTTTTGTCTTGCTTTGGATTTGAACGGAAGGTAACAACGAAGGCATTACTATTATTTTATCGTAGTTTGACTCCATGTTTGTCTAATTCCAGGAAGTTCTAGTCAATAATATACAACCAAATCAAATAACATACTGATGGAAGGTATACATGGGTAGAGGCAGGCAAAGCAACATCTACAAACCCCACTGGAAAACAGTTACCAGACAGAGGCTAAAAATGTATTTAGTTGTCCAACAATATGGCCCAAAGAAATCTTTTTTTTTTTTTTGAGACAGAGCCTTGCTCTGTCGCCCAGGCTGGAGTGCAGTGGCATGATCTCAGCTCACTGCAACCTCCACCTCCTGGGTTCAAGCAATTCTCCTGCCTCACCTTCCCAGTAGCTGGGATTACAGGTGCCTGCCACCATGCTTGGCTAATTTTTTTGTATTTTTAGTAGAGACAGGGTTTCACCACGTTGGCCAGCCTGGTTTCAAACTCCTGACCTCAAGTGATCCACCCACCTAGGTCTCCCAAAGTGCTGGGCTTACAGGTGTGAGGCACCATGCCTGGCCAAGCCAAGGAAATTCTAAGGTGAAACCCTGAAAAACAGAATGTTCATGTTCCAAATATGTGAAATCAACAGGGTACTGTCCAAATAAGATACCTGAACACAGGACCCAGGTTTTCCTCCTTGTTTTATCCAAGAGTATAATTACTGCAATCATCACTTAATAAAATAGGGCTTTTAGGAGACAAACCATGTCCTTACCTCCAGGGAATATATGTACAGATCTTTCCATTAAAATGCTAATATTGCTGGGCATAGTGGCTCATGCCTGTCATCCCAGCACTTTGGGAGGTCCACGTGGGCAGATCATGAGGTCAAGAGATGAAGACCATTCTAGCTAACATGGCGAAACCCTGTCTCTATTAAAAATACAAAAAAAAAAAAAAAAAAAAAAAGCCGGGCGTGGTGGCATGCACCTGTAATCCCAGCTACCCAGGAATCTGAGGCAGGAGTATCGCTTGAACCCAGGAGGCAGAGATTGCAGTGAGCCGAGATTGCATCACTGCATTCCAGCCTTGGCAACAGAGCAAGACTTTGCCTCAAAAAAAAAAAAAGGCTAACACTAATAAGGTTTAGCACCAAATTGCTCTACCTGAGGTAGAAGGGTAAGGCTTTAGTTTAATTCTCTCTTCAGAACACACTGTCTACTTTTTGGTTAGAGTTTTATCCTGATATATTTCTTACTAGGGAGTTCATAGGAGAACAAACAGCATAGTTGAGAATGAATTGAGATGAACTCAAACCAGAAACAAAGCCTATCCACGAAAGGGAATGGATTATACAGGAAAGTAAGGATTGGGACAGATTCCTTTTCTAAATGACTGGCCTCTGTTCTACAGCCTTATTCTGTTGTTAACAGTACTTCTGCTGTTAACTGAGCTTACATATAGCGTCAGTCAAGGTTTTCATTGAATAACAAGCATGTGTAGTTGCTCGTGCTCATGAGGCCCATTCTGATGCAGTATGTACTAAAATGAGGAAAGGGAACGTCTACCAATGGCCCCTGTCATTGCCTGCCTCACTGCTTTCCTGGATACATTTGCCTCAGGTGGACACAGCAGCTGGGGAGAAGGATGTAAAGCAAGACCTCCGTCACCCAACACGCAGGAACATGAGTATTTACTGGCTCCGTCTTCACCGTGGGAGAATACTACAGGGAGGATGAAACAGCTACTGCGATTAAAAACTTGCCCCCATGAAAACAGCCATGACACTGCTGTGCCACACAATGACCCTTTCAAATCGGGTGCTGAGCTAGATCAGCACCTCTCCTGCAACCTCTTTGATGGCTCAGTGTAGACTGTACGGCGTGCCAGAGAGTCCAAGCACAGCTCCAGCAGGAATCTCCTGGAGCAGACGTCTCAGGAGAGGATGAGAAGAACAGCAGCCTATTTTCTACCTCAACCACAGCCAGTCTTGTCCTCCAGCCCTCCTTTTCCCATTCCAAGTGGCATATCCTTTCTTCCTCTGTCCCTCTATTCAGTAGCCATGCAAGAATAATTTACTGAAAAATTGTTAAGTTACAAAAATAATCATGTTTTCTCTCACTTCTTTTCCCAAAATTTGGTCTCCTAGAGCTAGTCTCTAGAATCAAACTCTTGGTGTGTATCTTAGAAAACCCCTTGAAGATGACGATGGCTCAGAAGCACACTATGGTACCTGCTGCTGTTAGGGTCAGTGCTCTGTGCTCCCCAGTCCCACTTTCCAGTACTGACACTTGCTTCAACACAAGAGTTTATGTCACACTGATATTGTCACAAGTTCCAAGGATCCCAGCTGATATCACTGTGGCCCTGCTTGGGGGAAATAGAAGTATAAGATCCTATGTTAATTCACTGCTATCTTTTAGTCTACTGACGATTGTATAACACAATTCAGTAGATTACTGGGAAAGTGAGGCACTAAGAACCCTGATTTTTTGTTTCCCAGAAAATCTCAAACTCAAGACTGTGTATAGAGAAGCACTATAAATGACTTCTGACTCTCTGCTTGAAAAAAAAAAAGACAGCAACAAAACAAAAAACAAACTAAAAAGTGATCAAGAAGTTCCTTGGGTTCAGTTTTAACATGAATCCTTAACACATTATTATCTTTCTGCTCTAAAACTGGAGTTTGCACTTTGAACAGAGATTTCAATAAATTAATGCATTAGCTACAAAGAAATGGACTCAATTTAAATGACTAAGCAAGTGACCTGAATATTATTTCTTTTAAATAGCCTGAGCAACATGAAAAGAAAATGAATACAAAAAGGAATGTGAGTAATGCCCTATGTCTACAAGATTCCATCTAAGTAGAGCATGTCTCCCATGATGTGACTCATGGGAGCCTGCAGCTTCAGTTTTGAACAAACAAACACACATCTTCACTCAGCACAAAGCTAACTAGTGTTAGTTATACAGCTAGCTAGTTACGCAGGCTATCCATATTTACACAACCAGAAACACATTGCTTTCAATAAGACAAGGCCCAGTGAGTTACATGTGACCCTAAGGTACATGTATGTCAATGCATGTCAAACTGTACTTTTCAGAAAATCATTTTGTTTAACAAACTCTCAGCAGGCATCCTGATTAGACATAATCTATAAAGGCCCTTTGTCTCGAGCTGCACTGCTCTGCTGTATGGGGCTCTCTTTGCGGTGATAATTGGTTTGGCTGTCCATTCCACCCATCAGGTGATAGAAAACTATCAATCAGCCTAAATGCAATGTGAGAGAAGTCTCTTTCGCCAATTAGTCAGTAATGAGAACATTAGCTACGATATCTTCTGCAGAGGGCACCTTAGCCATTCCACTAGTCTGAGAAGATGACAGTCCCTGTGTGATTAATAAAGATCACAGGATACTTCAGAAATTCTACATGGGTGAAGAAGAGAGTCAGAGAGAAATACACTTGGAAGAGCTGACTGTTTCTAAGGCTGCCAAGTGCTTTATGCAAAAAACATTCCCAAACCACAGAACCAAACAACTCAGAGCTGGATGGGACCCTGAAGATAATTTGATCCCACACTTGCATTTTACAGATAAGGCAGGGAGTGAAATGAATTGTCCAAGGTCACCCAGCTGGTTGGCAATGGTGCACCTCTTGCGGCTCCAAAGAAAAGTATTTAGACTGTTAAAAGCAAACAAAAAAGGCAGCACATCAGTATGGAGAGATCCTACCTGGCTTCTGATATTTTTATAGGTGTGTCTTTTTTCTCCACTGGGGTCAAGTATTATACGTTTTCCTTCCCTGACTTCCTAGGGCCAAACATGATAACTGTATGTCCTGAGTAAGTATCACACATATTTAGAGCAATGGCTCCTAGGCCAGACTGCCTGGGTCCATAATGTCAGCTCTGCTGCTTACTACATGTGTGACTCTGGATAAGTACTGAATGCCTGTACCTCAGTTTCCCCATCTGTAAAATAGGATAATAGTCCCTACTTCCCAGACTTATGAAAACAATTAAAAGAGTTAGTCTACATAAAACACAGAGAACAGAAGCTAGCATTTGCAAGCCCGGCTATTATTATTCATGAAGGTGCTCTTGAAATGACAGCTGCAACGACAGGGCAACTTCTGCATGCACAGGAACAATACGAAGACAAATTAAGGCAAATTAAACCAAATGCCATGACTTTCTTGGGCTGAAGACCAAGGGAATGATGGAAAGAAGAGTAAATTCCAAGGGGAGAACCACACCAGTCTCAGCGATTTCAGGAAGCATCACTGAAGCTTTGGATGACAATCCATCATGTCCCAACCTGCCTGCAGGACTGCTCCCTGGTAGGGTCATCTGGGCACATTCTAGTAGAAATCCATGGCCCCACTCACTCCTGCAGCTCACAGCCATGGAACCATGCTCCAGGTGGCCACATACAGTAGTTGTTATTTTTGTGTCATGAGTGGTGTGGGAGCTAAACATACCTTGATCAGAAGCATCAGCATTCTCTGAGTCACCAGACCCCTGACCTTGAAGGTGACGTCCCCTCTCCCAGAAGCTTTCGTTATCTGCTCCTCCTCTTGACCCCCACAGCACTGTAGGTACAGCCCACCCACCCTAACTGTGCTGGTGACACGGCATTGCCACTGCTTCTCTCATTCCATCTCTGTATTTCATACTGCCCTGCAGTGCTGCCTGAATGTAGGGCCAGGCATGTATTTGACAAACAGGCACCTCAGTGGATTGTCCCAGAGTAACACACACAAAACAACAAGAGCCACTCTGATACGGGTGCTACTGCACTGCTGTAAAATGCCTGAGATTTTCTCCTTTGCTTTTCCTTTTCTTTTTTTTTTTTGGAGACGGAATCTCACTCTGTCGCCCAGGCTGGAGTGCAGTGGCGTGATCTCAGCTCACTGCAACAACCTCTGTCCCAGGTTCAAGCAATTTTCCTGCCTCAGCTTCCTGAGTAGCTGGGATTACAGGCAAGCACCACCATGCTCACAGCTAATTTTTGTATTTTTTGTAGAGACGGGTTTCACCATGTTGGTTAGGCTGGTCTCAAACTCCTGACCTCATGATCTACCCACCTCAGACTCCGAAAGGGCTGGGATTACAGGCATGAGCCACCGCGCCAGGCCTCTTTTATCTTTTAAGAGCAAAGATAGGCCAAATTTAGTGGCTCACACCTGTAATCCCAGCCCTTTGGAAGGGTGAGGCAAGCGGATCATGAAGTCAAGAGATCGAGACCATCCTGGTCATCATGGTGAAACCCTGTCTCTACTAAAAAATATAAAAATTAGCTGGGCATGGTGGTGTGTGCCTGTAATCCCAGCTACTCAGGAGGCAGAGGCAGGAGAATCTCTTGAAGCTGAAGGGCAAAGGTTGCAGTGAGAGGAGATGTGCTACTGCCCTCCAGCCTGGCGACAGAGTGAAACCCTGTCTCAAAAGAAAAAAAAGAGAAAAGATACTCTATTATCACCACTATCAACCTGTCCTCTTATCCCCACCCCTCAACAAAGAAATGGAAATACACAGGAAGTTCAAAGGTCAACTCATTTGCTACTACTGAATGGGCAAACAAGGCACACTCACAGAGACTAAACAAGTAATGAGGAAAATGGAGTGCACGAAGACACAGGAGGACAGACTGGTGAGACCAGAATGCAGTCAACAGCAGAGGGTTTAGGGGTAAAAAGGCCCAGGAAAGGGGTAGGGGTGCTACTGACTTCTGACTTTTTTCCTTTATAGGTATTTACTTATATCTGGTCTCATAAGAGAGACACATGGGAGAAGAAGTGTGAGAGAGACAGTCATCTAACAAAATCCTTGATGGCAGGAATGCCTTCCCATTTTCATTTCTATTCCATTGTAGTGTTGAGGGCAGCTCCAACCATCTGAAAGAGCGAATGGCTATTGAGTGGGAGGCAAAGGAAAACAAAGAAATATACTGTGTACTCTGGGGACACACCTCAAAACTGCCTAAACTCCAGAGAGGAAGGTATTCATCAAGTGCAGTCTTCAAACACTATATGGAACTCACAAGAACTCATCACTAGGTAGAGGACAAGGGTTCCTCCCACCTGACATCAAGTAATGCAACGCTCCCTCTTCGACACAAGGTTTATACGGTTGATATCCACCAATCTGTCCGTCCCTCTTTTCTAGTCTTTGGATGCCACATTATAATGTTACATTCAACAGAAATTAGAAACTTCAAAGCACACCCCTTCAAAAAATCGACAATACAGGGTACAGTGATGAACAAAAGGACATCATAATTTTGTAGAAAATGCAAATGTGAAATTACACACAGAGTAATTGTCATATTTATGTCTTTCCTACTGACCTTATCTTGCCAGAGTAGGAGAATCAGTGTCAAGAATGAACTCTTTGCCAATTTAAATAGGATTCAAATATATATATTATGCATAATAATAGACTTCTTTCACTTATTACATAAACATAAAATATTACCCTCCTTCTATTCTTGAGACGTTATGACAATCTGAACTAATACATTTAATTCGACTCAAGTCCCTGAGAGAACAGAACTACAATTACTATTTAGCAAGTGTCTGATCCATCCTGCTTGTCTCTGAAAAACTTTCATAGAGGACACCAAGGAATCATTTTGTTGGATGACACACTGTGAACATTTTAAAAACTCTTATATTCCTGACATTTAAAGTAAGATTTTATTTTCTTTTATATAGATGGGAGTCATTTCTAATAACTCCAATAATATGCAAGCATTTCTATACAAATGCATACAGAGGTATCTGAATTTTTGAGAGGTAAATTACACATTCTATGAGTGGGTCTTGAAGCAATAACTTGAATGAGAATGGTTATGTGCATACCACTGGATAAGCATGCCTTTGCTAGCTCAGGCTTCATGGAGTAGGCTAGAGATAGGAAGGTAAAGAAGGAAGAAAGAGAATAGAGAGTGGACAAGAGGCCAGGCATGGTGGCTCACCCCTGTAATCCCAGCACTTTGAGGGGCAGAGGTGGGTGGATTGCTTGAGATCAAGTAGTTCGAGACCAAGTTGGCCAACATGGCAAAACCCCAGCTCTACCAAAAATACAGAAATTAGCTAAGCATGGTGGTACAGGCCTGTAATCTCAGCTGACTGGGAGGCTGATACAGACGAGGTTGAACCCAGGAGGCAGAGGTTGCTGTGAGTCAAAATCGGGTCACTGCACTCCAGCCAGGGCAACTGAGACCTGTAGGAAGTTGTAATGTACACAAATCATACAGCCAGGAAATGGCAGAACTGGGATTCAATCCTAAGTGTCCAACTCCAGACCCGGTACCCAGCCATTTCATTAGTGAATGAGTGGATGTGTGAATGAGTGAATGAATATAAAATCTATGCTTGCAGTTGGTAACTTGTAGCTTTAAAGGCTGCTGGCAGAGCTTGTCTGTACCACAAAGGGCAGCCTTATGAACAAACCACGCTTAACAACGCTATGTCTCACACTTGTCCCTCCCCCCGACACACTCCCCAGTCTTAGGGAGAGCCTCCCTTTTAAAAGTGGCAAAGTTAGGCTGGGCACGGCGGCTCATGCCTGTAATCCTAGTACTTTGGGAGACCATGGAGGGCAGATCATGAAGTCAGGAGATCAAGACTAGCCTGGCCAACACGGTAAAACCCTGTCTCTACTAAAAATACAAAATTAGCCAGGCATGGTGGTGCGTGCCTGTAGTCCCAGCTACCTGGGAGGCTGAGGCAGGAGAATTGCTGGAACCCGGGAGGCAAAGGCTGCAGTGAGCCTCAGCCACACCACTGCACTCCAGCCTGGGTGACAGAGCAACATTTCATCTCAAAAAACATAAATAAATAAAAATAATAAATAATAAAATAAAAGTGGCAAAGTTAAAAATAAGATTGATGTATCATTTGTCTGACCCTGTCACACAGGAGCCATGTGACTAGACAGTGGTGCGGGGATTTGGCTATGGATAAAAATGTATAAGGGACTGCGGAGCTTCCTGTGGACCCATGGTGCTTACTGCTAGAGGAGAGAGATCTGCTCTGGTGCCCTGGAAACATGCCAACCTGGGCACAAACTTTATAGGAAGTTTGAAGCTTCAGTTAGTGGCAGGGTCTCCACTTCCTGTTCCAAGATGTTGGGTGAGTCTTATACTTCAAGTGTCTGAGGCATTTAGACTTGAGTGACATAATGCCCTTATACACTCAGTGACCATGCTGCCCAAGCCAGCAACAAGGACCCACATCTGATTAAAAAAAAAAAAAAAAAGGTCTACCTATAGGGACAAAGAGACAAGCCATTCAAATTCGGGACTGTTCCCAGATGCACCATAGCACTAAGGACATGACAAATTGAATAGGACATGCATATTCTATGAATGTATCTCTCCCTTCCTCTCTGCTTCTCACCCCTCTTCTCTCTTTATTTCTCAAGTCTTCACTATGGATGCAGAATAGGAGACATTTAGGTCTGTTAAATCTATCTAGACTCACTTACCTACGGCTCTGTTCACCTCTTGGATCCCAAACACAATTCTTTTCCTCATCCAGATTAAATCTGTTTTCCTATATTTGAGGAATGTGCTCTTTTAAAAGTCCTGAATTTTACTGTATAGGAATGCGGAGAAACGGGCCCCAGGAAAGCAATACTGTAGCATTTTCCAAGCAGTCATCTGGGGGATTCATGACCTTCCAAAAATTTCTGGTGGTTTCTGACATTCAGCTTCTTCCCTTCCTCAAATTCTCCATATCCCCACATTCTGCCACATGTTTTTAGGCAAGTATCTGAGCTACTAAAGAATTTAAAAACGAGGAAAGTAAAAGTGGCCAGTCACAAAAAAAATTTTATTTAAAAATGGCAGCACTGCCCCTGGAGAGCTTACACAGGTACTCACAGTATATTTCAATCTGATCAATCATGCCCACCTAGATTTAGCTCTTGGGAATAGTCTAACAAAGACAACACTCTCAATCAGTTTTAAATAGTCTATTGTGACAGAAAAGTACCTTGAAAATCAGTGAAGACTCATACATAGAACCAATTTCCCTTCTAGGGAAAATCAGCAAATATAAATTCATTCCGGTAGTTAATTCCTCCATGTAAATAGTGGCTGACATCACTGGTAGTACCAGGAAAAATCAGCAGCATCTTTTAATGAAAAGATTATACATCTAAGGCCAAGAGAGTTGAGTTCCAACTGTGCTCCTGATAAAAAGGGAATAAATAATACCCATTCATTTTTCATGGAGATTTTTTTTTTTTGAGATGGAGTCTTGCTCTGTCGCCCAGGCTGCAGTGCAGTGGCCTGATCTCAGGTTCAAGCAGTTCTCCTGCCTTAGCCTCCCAAGTAGCTGGGACTACAGGCACACACTGCCACACCTGGCTAATTTGTTGTATTTTAGTAGAGACAGGGTTTCACCATGTTGCCCAGGCTAGTCTCGAACTCCTGAGCTCAGGCAATCTGCCCATCTCAGCCTCCCAAAGTGCTAGGATTACAGGCATGACCCACCACACCGGGCCAACAGATGTTTTAAGAATAAATAAGACAAATGGGTAAAAATACTTGCCGTTCTCCTGAGTAAGGCACTACCTAATCCCAAAATAGTTCTCTAAGAAAGAAAAAAAAAAAGTAGATTGGTGTGTTCTCAGCAGTTTCAATGAGGGCTATGGGCCCAAGATGTTTTAAAAGCAAAAAACTGTTAACGCTGGAGATATATTGTCAAAATACATTTCCCTTTGGTTCAGAAAAGGAGAGAGGGAGGGCTTAAAGGGTGGAGTGGAAAGGAATTGTCATCAAAGCATTGTTAATATGAACTGAATTATATTACAATGGCGATGCTTCAACATGGGGAATGGAAATTGTTTCGTATTATTGTGGATTGACAATATGACAATCGTTCACTGAAAGTGGATGACAGCTGTAGCATTATAGCTCGGTGCACAACACAAGATGAATGAGTGTTACAAGTTCTTCCAGAATGGGCCCTTATTTCACAAGAGTCAGTATCATCCCAAAATAAATACATGCCAGTTTTTCACTATCTCAGCAAATTTAGCATCTCTTTACAAACCAATGTGCTACCAGCGGCCTCAAAGTGCCTGTGTCATGTCCCTGCTTAGTGGATTTGCAGCAGCTGTGAAATGTCAAGTCAAAATGCCATGGAAGATCTATACAACACCTCAGCAGAAGAAAGGGCAAGAAATGGTAAAATGCTTATGCCTGGACATGTGTGAACTGACGTCAAACTGTCTCCCAGTCCACAGGAGCACTGTTTCTGAATTTCTGTCTTGGCACCAGGCTCATTCCACCACAGACATATGAGAGTCATTTGTGTGCCTCTTATATCAAACTACTCACCTAAAAGAAGTAACACCATGCAAGCTACTTGAAATTAACACACTTCAGAGGCCAGAGATATTTACGTATCTCCTTATGTGCAACAAAAGTCATGCCTGCTTACTTAACCAGAAAAAAAAAAGGAAAGAAAAATCAAAGGAAAAAGCACAAAAACTACTCATAATATCACCACAGAGAGAAAGATATGCCTTGTTCATGTTCACATATTAGTGTTTTTCTTCACAGTTTTAATGTATTTTTTAAAAAACAGAATTTGGGCCAGGCACAGTGGCTCACACCTATAATCCCAGCACTTTGGGAGGCCAAGGCAGGCGGATCACCTGAGGTCAGGAGTTCGAGACCAGCCTGGTCAACATGATGAAACCTCATCTCTACTAAAAATGCAAAAATTAGCCAGTCATGGCGACGGGCACCTGTAATCCCACCTACTCAGGAGGCTGAGGCAGGAGAAGCACTTGAACCCAGGAGGTGGAGGCTGCAGTGAGCTGAGATCATAACACTGCACTCCAGCCTGGGTGACAAAGCCAGACTCTGTCTCAAAAAAAAAAAAAAAGGGGGAGAGAGAGAACCTGCTACATATTCTGTTCTAGTGCCTGTTTTTGTTTTTTTTTTTTTAAACTTAGCAATGGATTTATGGGACATTTTTTTCAACTTCCTAAAATATTCTTCTAAAATATAATTTTAAAGATTATATGTATTCTATTTTCTCTATATACCATAACTTACACAGCTAATGCCCTATGGCTGGACATTTATGCTCCTTGAAGCTTTTCACCATAAAAAATAATGCAGCTATTATATAATGTTTTCACATTTTCTAATTTGTTAGAAAAAATTTATAAAGCCCGTACTGATTCCCTATGATCCTGACTGTGGCAATACTCAAAGTAAACCTGGGGCAGCCCTTGGACTGCGGCCTCGAGCCTCACCGACCCATCAGAAGAGCCTCTGAAGTATTGGTAAGAGCAGCTGAAGAGCTATAAACAACGGGCAAGTTCTCTATCTTATATTTAGAGAAAAAAGAACCACTTATCCCTTAATTGCTGTGGCCTAGTCTTCCAGTGTTAAGCAAAGCAACATGTTTTGGTGGGTGTGAAAAAGAATAACACATGCAAAGGGAGGGGAATTACATGAATATTCTCTATGCTTCCAAAGTCAATATGAAATATAAATGTCCTCTAAAAACCCTGAGTGAATAATAAAAAACGGGAGTTATTCATGCTATTATCTAAATATTTCTAATTATCTTTCAGGCACATAGTAGAGCTGTACTTCCTGGCTTTTGTGTGGTTAGACTGGATCACGTGACGAGTTCTGAGAAATAAATTGTGAGTGGCCAGGCAGAGTGGCTGATGCCTGTAATCCCAGCACTTTGGGAGGCCAAGGCAAGCAGATCACCAGATCAAGAGATCAAGACCATCCTGGCCAACATGGTGAAACCCTGTCTCTACTAAAAATACAAAAGTTAGCCGGGCATGGTGGTGTGTGCCTGTAGTCCCAGCTACTCAGGAGGCTGAGGCAGGAGAATCGCTTGAACCCAGGAGGCAGAGGTTGCAGTGAGCTGGGACCACGCTACTGCACTCCAGCCTGGCAACAGAGCAAGACTCTGTCTCAAAATAAAAAAATAAAAAATAAAAAAACAGTTGTGAGCAGAGTGAGGGGAACCATTTCTGGGCAGGCACATTAAATTGTTGATGTTAGACCCTCTGGAGCTCTCCCTCCTTCACCATAACCACCAGTGTGAGATCGTGGCTGGTTTTATAAGAATGGATCCCTGAGTAACAATAAGTAGAAGAATCTCTTCTCCCTACCCACCCACAATAAACATGAGCAAGAACTAAATTTTTGTTGCTTTAAACCACTAAGATTTGGAGTTCTTTTTTACTATACCATCACCTAGGCTCTCTTGATTGATAAATAATATTTAACTGAACTTGTGATCTCATTATCTAATTTAAAATATTCACAGAAAACTTCATTCTTCTCTACACATACAGTTTGAAAACCTGGCGAATTATAGACATAATCTTTCAGGTTTTCTGGACTTCATTATGCAACCATTCAACAGGTATTTCTTTAGTGTCTACTGGCTGCAAGACAGTTACAGTAAGTGGGAAATACAAAGACGAGGAAGATACAGCTCTGGGCCGGAATCACTTAAGATGGAGAATCTGGTTTCAGATTTTCTTTTTTTTTGAGACCGAGTTTCGCTCGTTACCCATGCTGGAGTGCAATGGTGCAATCTCGGCTCATCGCAACCTCCGCCTCCTGGGTTCAGGCAATTCTGCCTCAGCCTCCTGAGTAGCTGGGATTACAGGCACGTGCCACCATGCCCAGCTAATTTTTTGTATTTCTTTTTTTTTTTTTTTTTAGTAGAGATGGGGCTTCACCATATTGACCAGAATGGTCTCGATCTCTTGACCTCGTGATCCACCCGCCTCGGCCTTCCAAAGTGCTGGGATTACAGGCTTGAGCCACTGCGACCGGCCTGGTTTCAGATTTTCTGTAAAGGAGGAATTAAGGGTTGGCAACTGGGTTGCAAAGGGCACGGGGAAGGGGGACTGTCTTGAGGCTGTGTTTGCAAAATAAATGCAGTCTATATGTAATTATACCTATTTTTTTGTGGCAATTCTGCAGAAAGGCTCGTGTGGAATATAGGAGACTGGCGAAGCACCTCCTCTGAGCTGCAGTTGGGGCCAAGTGTACTGTAAAGACAACTCTAAGTAGAAGATGGAAAGTTCTGAAGGAGAGGTCGGAAAAAAGTGGCCATGGTGTTTCGAAGGACTGGAAGATGAAGTGTGAGTGGAAGAGACTAGGAGAAGAGTTTCAGTGAAGAAACTGCATCTGAGATAGGCTTTTGAGGCCAAGATTTCCACAGGGAGAGATGAGGGGAGAAGCGGTCTGAAAGGAGGGCGCAGCCTAAGCAAAGGCACAGGGGGACAAAGCAGAGGTATCATTGCCCTGATCAGGTATCCAGGGCGATGTCACAGCTAGTGCCTAGACAGACTGTTGGGCAAGTGCGGATTTGGGAGGAACGCGCTGAGGGACTTAGAGGGATTTGTGCTTGGCTGGCTGAGTTAGGAAATTCAGGGCAGCCGAGGTGGGTGTGAAGCAGGGATTTGAAGGCAGAGAATTACACACCAGGAAGAAGAAGAGAAGCAAGAAGAGCTGGTCCTGGCAGGTTTACTTGGCGGAAGCGCAGCGCCTGTATCTGAATAATGAAGTTGGTGAAACTGAGAGGACTGCAACCCAGAGATGAAGGCGCGGAGCCAGAACGTGGTTCACGCTGCGCTTCCAGCTCCAAACTCTCAGCAAAGGGCTGAGCACAAAATAGAAGAGCGATGAATGAATAATACCTAATAATATCCTGACTGGCTTGCCGGCTAACTGCAGGACAAGCCAGTTTTACAGGACTTGGCGGCCAGTCCTTTATTTTTAAACTTCATTGCCCGCTCTTGGAGCTTGAGTTTGTTATTTACACCTTCCCCCCAAAAAATGGGCACAGCAGAAGATGGAGGCGCTGCTCAGATCTGAGCATTTGGCTACCTGTAAATAGCTCTGGTTTCGCTTGGAGGAGACTGAAATGAAATGAAATGAAGTTTGAAGACTGCCTACGAATTTTAGCTTTAAATATTGTAAGTCAGCAATGACGGCACTGACCATCTTTAAGTTCATGATAATAAGAAAAAGATAGGCTCTTTGAACAACAACAACAAAAAATCCAGTTCTCAACATTTGATAAGGCTTTTCTCTTTTGCTTAATCTGACCCTACATACTTTCCTTTAAGAAAACATTTTAGTTTTGGTTCAAACAACCAGACAAAAATTAGTGTAAATGCTGGGAAAAAACAGGTGGAACAGGAGAATAATGATCACTTTTCTGTGTGATCCTGAGTAAGTGGACTGGATTTCTGGCCCAGTAGTAGGGCCAGAAAATTCCTTTCAAGAATGAAAGGAAAGTTTCTTGAGGGAAATAGACAGTTTAAACATGAATATCATTCCTTTGATATCCTCCCAAAACACGAGCAAATTCAGGAAGAGGTTACAGGAAACCTCAATACCCATTCAGAAATAAACACAGGTCATTTTTTCAAAAGGCCTACAAGTGACCAAATAATAAAGCCATCTCCAAAAGGTCAGGAGAAATTTATTGGGAACCTACTAGGCATAGAACTGAAGAAAGTCTTGTAACAGGGCTTCACATGGTTGCAAAAACAGTGGGTGCCTTCACTATGTTTATTACCAAAGATAGCAAATGTTTTCCGTGGAAAACTTCACTGGAATCTCTTTTGTCCTAAGTTCAAATCTATGAAGCCATAATTACCCAGGTAACTTGGGTCTGATGTTGCCTAAAATATCCAGGTAATTACAGGAGAAAGGTCATTTCCTCTGTGTAATCTCAACTATACCATTGGCTGTCTATACTGGCAGTTATCCAGTTAAGAACAGCCTTTCACATTTCACTTTGTACTTGCTTAGACCCTGCCAAGACTGAAAATCTTAACGAGTTTTTAAAAATCCCCTTTATAAATATTCCTCTTCCCTTGCCCCATTCCCTAGGATGATCTGATGACTTCCTCACAAGACGATATACAAAATACTCTTTGCTAATTTTTATATTCAAAGGAAATGCATTCTAGAAAGAATACTGTGAGACAGAAATGAAACAAGAAAGATGAAGAGGAAGAATGAACAGGGGTGCCAAGATCTGCAAAACTGTGGGGATTAAAGGATTCATAGCAAGAGAGAGAGAAAGAGAGAGGAGCAAAGCAGATATGCAGGTCAACAGACATCTTATTCAGAGTTTGAGCTTTGTCAACACAGGCAGTTTGGGGGCAGAAAGAAGCGCATCTGCTGGGCTGTGATTGCACAAGAGAAGCTACCATTCCTTTTCTTCACAAAGAAAAAAATGGCATTTATCTCAAGTACTGCAAGGCATATTAGGATTCACCTCCCCCATTCTTTCTTCCCTCTTCCTCCTACCATCTCCCTGGCCGCCTCCCTTTCCTGTTGGAAAAGAAAAGGTGGGAGGGAGAGGAGGACCCACCGGTCACAGACAACGCTGTGGGATTCTCTTTCTTCAGCTTTTACCAGCCTATGGGGGTCAGGATGCTATTGGTTCAGCTTTATGTATGATATGGTGCCTCTCACTTAGCAACAGCGAGCAGGAGAGGCAGGAAGCAACGCCACCTGGCTCAGCAAGTGTGCGGATGGTTTAAAATGAGCTACTCACTCACAGGGAGACAGAGGGGGGAAGAGAGCAGGCTGAGCTTAATATATTGTACTATTAAGAGCAAGGCTTAATCAGGGTGTTAACAACAACCAACAGGCAGGTTATGGGGGAAGAGCAAAGACTGGACAGGAGTTATTTTTAATGAGTATCTACATATAAATCATACACGTTGCCTTCATTTTTTTAAAGGACAAACTACACTGTGCTGCCTGGATGGTGGGTGGAGAGAAAGATGGTTATCTAGGCAAAAAAATAAGAGATAAGATGCATCTAAAACTCTGCAGTGAGTTTACTCGGTTTTACTTTGTTTTCACACCAGGGTGCTACTAGAAAAGAAAAAGTAAAATTGGGTGTACTTGAAAAAGGAATTGGCTACGTAATTACAGGATTTTTTTAAAATTAGTCAACACAGTAGCTATTTCTAAATCTTAAATTCCATTTTAGCATTTGAAAATTAACTTTCTGGAGTGGAAGGTGGCAAAAGAGAAGTACATCTCTGCTAGAAAGAGACTTTTTTTCCTTTGCCTCCTTTGTGGTAAAAGGGAAATTTCTAAGAAGGATGCTGATAGAAGTTCTAAAAGCTCAAACTGCCTGAATATAACAGGGCTCAGTGCCAATAACAACAAGGAAATGTATTCTGCTATTCTATATTCTTTCATTTCTCTTAATAGAATTTTCCTTCCTCTCTATTCTAGGTCTCCCCATCAAACTTTAGAAGGATTAGCTCACCTACTTATCTATCCCAACCCATCCCACCCCATAACATCTAAGATCCTAGCCTTAGACCCTAAAATATAAATGGGAAAGCATCCTTCTTTCATTCTTAGAGAAGAAATGGGAGTCAACTTGGGTCTTTCATTGGAGTCAACTGGTGTCCTAGAGACAAAGCCCAACACTTTGTCAGAAGGCACAGATGGGCCTGTGTCTGTTCTTCTAAACCAGACCCAATTAACCCCTTAGGCTCTGAGTAGTAAAAGCCACTGACTACAGTGACACCTACTGCTCGGGGTACAGCTGTACATCCTCACACCACCTCCCAGGTTCTCCAAAGCAGCCATTTGTTCCACTGCTGTGGGCTCCACAGAACACATTTCTCTCTGCTCTGGGCTAACACCTGGAGAAGGAAATGTTCAGCCCTCTCATTCTAAGGATGGCCTCTGAACCTATAAGTCAGGACCTTCTATAGGCAGGAGTCCTCACTCATGGGGATACAACACACTCTCAATCTATAAAGTGACTAACTCTCACAGTGATTCCATACAAGAGGGACAGAAAACGTAAGTCTGCACAGAGCCCACACCTCCTTCAGAATCACGACATTGAAATTACTTGTTAATCCTCTTTGATACCCAATGAAGTTATCCTGGAAAAAAATGAAAGTTTTACTCAGTATCCACTGAATTTCGCTCTGCAGAGAAAAATATGGTATGAAACACTAGTACAATCATGGTATCTAGAAACTCCACTTCTAGTTTATACAAGAGCATGTTAATTAATCCATCCCTTTTACTTTATGCATTTAGATGCCAGAAATTTCCTCCCATTGAGAAAGAAATTCATTTAATTATGGAAGTCAAAGTTATACTGCTCTGAAGGCATAGCAAAAATACCTATATGTTGAGAACAACATCTATAAATCTAGAAAAGGCAAGAAACAAAATCATTAACGAAACCCTTGACTTAAAACCATATTAAAGGCACCAAGAGCAGTAAGTCAGATTTTAAAATTAATACTTTAAGCCAGGCACAATGGCTCACGCCTGTAATCCCAGCGCTTTGGGAGGCTGAGGCGGGTGGATCACCTGAGGTCAGGAATTCGAGACCAGTGTGGCCAATATGGTGAAACCCTGTCCCTACTAAAAATACACAAAAAAATTAGCCAGGAGAGGTGGCGCATGCCTGCAATCCCAACTACTCGGGAGGCTGAGGCAGGTGAATCACTTGAACCCAAGGCGGAGGTTGCAGTGAGCTGAGATTGAGCCACTGCACTCCAGCCTGGGTGAAAGGGATGAGACTCCATCTCAAAAAAAAAAAAAATTAATTTAATCAATTTAATGGTTCAGGAGGTATAGCTTGTTTCATTTTTGACAAAGACTGTCTAACAAATCTTCACCAAGATAGGTACACATTGAACAGAACACAAGTAATGCTGAAAATTTAAATATCACCCTTCTTTCTGGATGCTTGAAGTGCTATGCAAATATTTGCTTTTTATTCCCAAACATTAGACTTGAAATAATTGGATGTTACATTGTGCTATTCTCATTTTCCTGCTGGAAAACAGAGGAGCTCAGCAGTTTACCCAACGTCACAAAGCAAGCTGGTGGAGGTGCCAGGATAAGAACCAGGCTTCCTGATGTAAAGCTTGTGACTTGGCCACTGGACCACCAGAACCAGGCAATTCTCTCTGAATCCCTGTGAGGACGATCTCAGATCTCTTACTGATGCCTCACCCCGTGTGATCATTTGTGTTATTGTCTCAGAGTTGCGATGGCCCTTATTTATACTCTTCTTTAAGTTCTTACTTTGTGACCTCATTTATCAGTTGCTTTCATGAAATGGGTTAAGGAAAAAAAATAAGAATGTGCAAGCCTCAAGTAAAACCTACGAAAAGCCCAGAAATGGTTCACACATAAGTTAAATAAAAGGCTAAATGTACCCACCTCTACCTGCCTAACTCTAATGTTGTAGCACTAAAATGAGTATGAAGCGAAAGGATACTCAGAAAAGCGGCTGTGCTGGCTCTCCACTGAGACATCAATCCACAAGGTGGAGCCACTGCGGGGTAGCCAGCTATGTAACCAATTAATAGCACAACAGTGACATTTTCATTCTTTTCCATAGAATTTCCCACTGGCAGAACACACCTGAACACACACCTGTGTGGGGTGTGCAAAGTGTAGCTCTGTGACGCTGCCATGGATCATCTAGGCCCCATGTAGAAATCTGTTCAGTGGGGTGTGGGTGTTCAAAATGGCATCCTTAAATGTCCCTCAAAAAAAACATACATTTCTTTCTTTTTCTTTCTTTTTTTTTTTTTTTTGAGATTGAGCCTCACTTTGTTGCCCAGGCTAGATTGCAGTGGCATGATCTCAGCTCACCATAACCTCTGCCTTCTAGGTTCCAGTGATTCTCCTGCCTCAGACTCCCAAGTGGCTGCGATTACAGGTATGTGCCACCACATCGGGCTAATTTTTGTATTTTAGTAGAGACGGAGGTTCACCATGTTGCACAGGCTGGTTTTGAACTCCTAACCTCAGGTGACCTACCCACCTCTGCC
The DNA here is from genome assembly GCF_049354715.1 of Callithrix jacchus. Taxonomy (NCBI): domain Eukaryota; kingdom Metazoa; phylum Chordata; class Mammalia; order Primates; family Cebidae; genus Callithrix; species Callithrix jacchus. The sequence continues at coordinate 56,904,576 of NC_133504.1, read as the reverse complement.
TCCCAAAGTGCTGGGATTACAGGCATGAGCCACCATGCCTGGCAAAAAACCCACATATTTCTATTTGATAAGAAAGCTCCTTCCCTCAAATTATTCTTATATCTGCAACTATTTCCTCCTAACAAGGAAAGTGAGTAAGTGGTGACAAATTTGTTTCCATGAATCATTTCTTTTCCAGACACCATTTTACAGAAAATCCAATATCCAGTATCAGCCTAACGGACAGCACTTATGAGGTACACAGGGCTGAAAGAGGCCCACAGAATCCCCCCTCATTCAAATCCTAAAAGTTATATTAAGTCAATCACGAAACGAGACAAATAAGGACAGTGGGCAGTTACACATTCCTCAGACAGTAATATGAACGGCAGCCACCAACAACTGGTGCCCCTGGTTTAGCGTCGGATAGGCTGTTTGGAAACTTGCCTCTCCAAACGGCCCCTTCCAATACTTTCATGTCTTCCACGGCAGCAGCATTCTTTCAGCACCAACCTGGAAACTGGGGTCACTCTAACTACTCCCCTTCATCTTCTTCAGTGACTCATTATGCCCCTTGGACTATTGCTTTGGAATGTCTCACATCTGGCTCTCCCATTCCCATCCACATTAGGTAATTCTGTCTGGGAGCATATCACTTTACATTCCCTGATCCTTGCATTTCTCCTCTGGGTCATCTAGCTTCGAGATACCTTAACTTCATCGTGTCAGATCCAAATAACTTTGCCACAATATGGTCCATGCAATCCTACTTGTCTAAACAAAACCAACCATGGCAACATACACACGTGGTTATATTTATTTTAAAATTGTTGATTGAATATATCAGGGGCCAGTAAATATTTTTTCTGTAAAGGGCCATTTAGTAAATATTTCAGGTTCTGAGGGCCAAAAGGCAAAATTGAGGCTCTTAAGTAGGGAGAAAACACATTTCCACAAATTTTTGGTTGGAAAAATTCAAAACTTTTTTTCTGGACACTATAATTTGAATTTTAGTCAGCTTTCACATTCCAAAAAATATTGCCATTATGTTGACATTTTTTCAACCATTTAAATATGCAAAAATCACTCTTACCACATGGACCATACAAAACAGGGGGTGGGCTTGGGTTTTGGCTCATGGGTCAAAAAATATATATCAAGTGGTTAAAACTGATGAGGGCTAGGAATAGGAAGGAGAACAAAAGAAAAGCTTTTTCCCCTTCACTTTTAAATTAAGACATGTCTGTATTTTATTATAGACAGGTATTAATTGTATGTTCTGTAAAACAGTACATGGTCAGGCACAGTGGCTCACACCTGTAATCCCAGCACTTTGGGAGGCTGAGGTGGGCAGACCACCTGAGGTCAGGAGTTTGAGACCAGCCTGGCCAACATGGTGAAACCCCATCTGTACTAAAAACACAAAAATTAGCCGGGCCTGGGACGCACGCCTGTAATCCCAGTTACTTGGGAGGCTGAGGCGGGAGAATCACTGGAACCCGGGAGGTGGAGGCTGCAATGAGCCAAGATCGCACCACTGTACTTCAACCTGGGTGACAGAGGGAGAGTCCGTCTCAAAAAAGAAAAAAGAAAAGAGGAAACCAGCAGGATAAGACTTGATTGTTGGTTAAAATAAAGATTTCTTTAGAGCTTTCGGGTTCCTCCATATTCTTCCTATTTAACTTAGTTTCTATGAGGATGGCAGTCTCTTCATTATCTGCCTAAGATGCTATGCACCTCTCCTGTTTTCACATGTTTTTTGCCTGGCAAAATCTTACTCATATTTCAAGGCATATTTCTTATTTCCTAACTTTCTCCTTGAAGGCTTCCACATCTATGACAGTATGGGGAAATCTTCAGTCATCTGATCATCACTTGTCAGGTAATTTAGTATGTGTTTAATCCTGCCTGCTAATTAGTATATGAGCTCCCCACAGGCTGGGACCACCTTAGAATCTTCAGTGCCCTTGGAGGTACCAAGCACAGTGATGGATGGCCAGCTCAGTCTTCCACAAATACCAGACAACTATTGATTTGGTCCTCCTATGCTAAAACACAACTGTAGAATATTTTTAACATATACTAGAATCAGTGGATGAAAGACAGGGAGAAATTTTGTCTTCATTTTTAAAAATATTTCTTAACTTTTAGAACTGTCCAACAATGAAATATGCTGCCTCTTGAAATAACAAATTTCCTGACACTAAAAAGTATTCAAAACACAAGTGTCTGACCATCTGTCAGGGATTCTGTAGAAGGAATTCCTGTATTATTTAGGTCAGACCACACGGCCTCTAAAGTCCCTTCTCACTCAAGAATCTGTTATTCTGATGAACTCTATTCCCCTACCCCAAATATCTCATTTATTTCTTAAAATTAAGTGATTCAAAGTAACAGGGGTGATAAGTTCACAACACAGATAAGATAAAAAAACTACTTCTTTGTCATTTTTTGAAATTCTATGGCTATATGTAGATGGTATTAATTACTTTGTTTTAAGCAGGCTTGGTATGTATGATAAACCACCAGCACTAACCTGAAGAAAAAAATCCCAGGGCAGTGAGAATTTTTTGCCCCTTATTAAGACAGACCCCTGGGGCTGCTTTATTTATTGTTTTTGTTTATTTGTTTGCTCATTCTTTTTATGAGATTATTGGGTTGCTATCACTAATCAGCTCTCTGGATGTAAATCATGAATATATCTATATTTTGCTTATCTTGAATCTGGCTTTCTAGAACCTTTAGAATTCTGAGAAAACCCCAGATTCAAAAGAAACTTAGAAACATATATTTTACCACCTTTTGGGAGGTAAAAATATAGCTCCTTGAGCTCTCAGCTGCATGTAAACATGACTACAAAAAGCCAAAGGTACAAAATTAAACATCATGAGTTATTTCAGCAAGTCTATCTACTCAGTACCCACCATGGGCGGTCAGGCAGTGCTCTAAGTACCAGAGAGAGATGGTGACCAAAAACCCAGACCCTAACTCAAGGATTTACACTGGTCACAAGTGAAGAGCCAGTTAGTAGTTTAAAAAAAGGTAAGAAATACACTGACATACATTGACTGGCTTGCAGTACCTATAAAAGATACATTTGTATTCAAAAACCTGGAAATGGAGAACTGATGCTAGGAGAGAAAAGAGAAAAAAGAAAAGCACCTGGAAAGAAGAGAAGGCGGAAAATGAGGAAGGTGAGAATCAACTGCAGCAACAGCGGAGTGTGGCATTCATTAGAAGCAAGGTCTGGGAGCACAGACACTGGCAGAGAACAAAGGGTGGCTCAGATGTTCCCAGAGGTTAATACTGGAAACCACTGGGGCTCCAGCTCCATGTGTGTTTGCAGTCCTCCATGCTGCATGGCTCCTGCTGCAGGGAGGAATTCACTCTACTGAATGAACTGGTGTTCAGAGGAAGAAATAACCTCTCTACATTCCAGTTTCCCAAGTACTTTCTAAGGGTGTCATGACATATGTTCTAAAAAGCCCCTATTTCAAGGCCTGGGACACAGATGCCCTCAGCTAATCTCAGTTTTCTCTTTTTTTTTTTTTTTTTGACAGAGTCTTGCTCTTGTCGCCCAGGCTAGAGTGCAATGGCATGATCTCGGCTCACCACAACCTCCGCCTCCCAGGTTCACGCGATTCTTCGGCCTCAGCCTTAGTTTTCTTTTTGTATTCTTGAGTATTAAGAAAAGGTTCTGGCAGGCCGCCGTGGCTCACACCTGTAAATCGCAGCACTTTGGGAGGCCAACGTGGGCAGATCATCTGAGGTCAGGAGTTCAAGACCATCCTGGCCAACATGGTGAAGCCCTGTCTCTACTTAAAAAATACCAAAATATTAGCAAGGCATGGTGGTGGGTACCTGTAGTCCCAGCTACTCAGGAGGCTGAGGCAGGAGAATCACTTCAACCCGGGAGGCACAGGTTGCAATGAGCTGAGATCATGCCACTGCGCTCCAGCCTGGCAACAGAATGAGACTCTGTCTCAAAAAAAAAAAAAGAAAAGAAAAGAAAAGGATATATCCCACTCTAAGTCTTCTGATCATAAAAACAAATTGGGAATTACAATAATAGCTTACCATTATTGAGTGCTTACTGTGTGCAGGTACTAAGCTAGGAACATTAAATGTACAATCCCGACAGTCCTATTATATGGGGTCCATTTTGGGGAAAAAATAATGAAGATTAGAAAAGTTTAGTAACTTGTATTAGATCAGAAGGATAATAAATAACAAAGCCAGAATTTAAACCCAACCAGTGGCCAGCCTGGGAAATGAAGCAAGACCCCCATCTCTACAAAAAATTTAAAAATTAGTGAGGTGTGATGGCACACATCTGTAGTCCCGGCTATTTGGGCGGTTACTGTGGGAGGATCACTTGAGCTCAGGAGTTCAAGGCTGCAATGAGCTATGACAGCATTCCAGCTTAGGCAACAGAACGAGACCCTGTCTCTATTAGGAAAAAAAAAAAATCCCCCAAAAACTAATATGGACTCCAGGAATATTTGCCAGAAGATTTTTTTTTTGAATTTATGCAAAGAAGACAAAATCTTTTTGTCTTAAATCTTTTTTAAGATTTTACTGGCATTAAAACAGAAAAAAATCTAAGAACAGCCCCTTGGTCAGCAAAGGAATATTCTAAGGTGATGGCTAAGATAATATTTTGTCAGTCTTTAAGAGAAAGGCAGTATTCCACATAGTTGAATATACAGATAACTTGAAGTTTATCGCTAAAGACACATTTATGGAAATCTTTCTAAAACATTACATATTTATATTCCTGTATTCCTAAACAGAAAATACCATGTTCTTGATGGTTTATTATGAGATCATTGATATGAATATTAGTAGCAATAATGGGCTGCAATTCAATTATCTTTGGGTTGGGAGGTATTAAACTCAGTAGGGCTTTTTGATCTTGTATTCAAGGATCCCAAACACCATGTCTTCCAGGTCTCCAAGTCTGCTTTTTATATTTCTTCCTATTATTCTCTGTTATTGTCACCCTTGTTGCTTTCACCCTGCTTCTAGTCTTCTTCCTCCTTTTACACATGGTTGGCTTAGGGAGGATCTCAAAGTGGCTCCATCCTTGCCAGGGTTAAATCTGAAGGCTCCCACTGCCGCCACCACCTTTCTCTGGATTGTGGGTTTTGTTTTTCAACTCACTTCCGGGTTCCAGATGACTGAGTTTGATGAAAGACCTCCGACTAAATGTACAGTCACTCTCATTTGTCTCTTTTTAAAAATGCTTTTTAAAAAATGGAATGTAGATTACTGGAGAAGTTTTATTTTATTCATCTGAGAAGTTAAAAGGGACCCTACCCTTTCAAAATTAAATATTAACAAATAATGGACAAGAAAGGAAAAAATTGCGTGATTCTTTTAAAAAGTAAAATAGACCTATATTTTCCCTTTGGAACACTTTGTCTTTGAAGCCCTTCAAGCTTACAATCCTTTTTTGTTAGAGGTGGATCTCACTATGTTGCCCAGGCTGGTCTCGAACTCATGGGCTCAAGCAATCCTCCTACCTCAGCCTCCCAAAGTGCTAGGATTACAGGCATGAGCCACCATGCCTGGCCCCAGGATTAGGTTATTTTCAAAACTTAATAATTTGTGCTGGGCGCAGTGGCTCACACCTGCAATCCCAGCACTTTGGGAAGCCGAGGCAGGCAGATCAATTGAGGTCAGGAGTGATCTGGCCAAAACCAGCCTGGCCAACATGGTGAAACACTCTCTCTACTAAAGATACAAAAAAATTAGCCAGGTGTGGTGGTGGGCACCTGTAATCCCAACTACTTGGGGAGGCTGAAGCAGGAGAATTGCCTGAACCTCGGAGGCAGAGGTTGAAGTGAGTGAGATCGCACAATCGCACTCCAGCCTGGGTGACAGGGCCAGACTCTGTCTCAAAAACAAAATTTTTTTTTAAATCACTAATTTAAGTTTCTTCACTAAAAAAAAAAAAAAACCTAACATTTGATGCGATTTTTTTCATTATTCCTGCTGAATAGATGTTGGATATAAAATGAAAAATCGTATATCTTATATATAATAAAATCATATTGTTAGATATAATACATGTATATACAATATAGGCCATATATTTTATATATATAGAGAGAGAGATTATATATGTGGCATTATTGTTAACCTATATTTTCTTAGTATTTGTATCCTGCCTGACTCAGACTCAGTTATTTCATGTTCTCATGTTTCAACATAGTGTCTAACTCCCCATGTTCTAGCTTTCTGGTATTCCCATTATTTTAATCCACTATCATTCTGTTTCATTAGTCTCCTATTTGAGCAGTTAGCTTGTTTTATAATTTTTTTCCCTGTTCTTCTGAATTAATCCTTTGGGTCTAAACAAGGACCTTCATGTTATTGGCCCAATAAGAAATCCAAATACAGAACAGAGAATAAAGGAAGAAAAAGAAAAAGAGAATAGGTATGAGACAAATGAGAGAAGAGTCTGGAGCTGTTTTCTCCTAAGACAGGATCTTCTACAGAAAAGGCTGGTAACGGCATCTGTTCTTTGCATACTCTGAGCAACACTGTGATTCAGGTGAAGATTGTCTTTTTCGATGTAATTTCACTTACTACCTCGATTATTTAAATAAAGAGCAGAATCAGAATGCAGTGCTTTCTAAAACAACTCTCATTACTTCTACTGGAGCTTTACTTTCCTTTTAAAAAATCTGTCTAAAAGGAGAAAGAAACTGGTATCTTTATATTACCAAAAGCTTTAGGGCAACTTTAAGGTTGAGGAAGAAAAGAAAATCTCTTTCTTACTCATTGTAATATTCTTAGCACAGTCACAGGAGTATACCAGGTAAAATCAACACAGTCACAGGCAAAGTGGGGATTCAATGAACACTTCTGAGAGGAATGCCTGCTGGCAGAGAGGGTGTTCCTTTCCCTGAAGGAAATCACTTCCCTTTGCTGTACATACAGACTTACGGATGGAAAAGTTTCAAACATCTGATAACACCCAGTTCCTAAGGAATGTGCTCAGGAACAGCTGCTGACTGAGGATGATTTAGGTCAAAGGTGAAAAAAAAAATGCTCTGACATTCTCATTATCTGATTATTAAGGAGATTTTTAAAATACTTATTATTTTAAAAACTCATAAAAGAAATGCATAAAGAAATGGCTGGATGTTCAAGAAAGGAATTACCACATCTAGGCCAGAAGATAGTCTGATATAGGTCAAATTTCATAAATGTGTATTAGCATATTCCTCACTGAAAGCAGGCTGGGCTGAAAACTGACCTATATAATTTTAACTGGTCTACAAGAGCTAAAGACCAAGATAAGATATAGGAAAAAACTAAAGGATTTGTTAGTTTGGCAGAAATTGTCAGGATTTCTATGGCATTATAATGGCAAAATCAAATATGCATCTTTTTCAAAAAGAAAAGCAAAAGGCATCTAAAGCATAGGCAAAAATGTTTTTCTCCAACAAAATAATTATTATATATGAAAGTCAAAAGATTCCCAATTTTTGATATGATGTGATACATATAATATCAATTTTTATTTATATTAATAAAGGTCTAGAAAAGTTTAGCTGGGGTTTGCAAGACATCAAAACAAAGGAACAATAGAGTCATTAGAAGTTACAAGCCTGGGCTGGGCACAGTGGCTCACGCCTGTAATCCCAGAACGCTGGGAGACTGAGGCAGGTAGATCACGAGGTCAGGAGATAGAGGCCAGGCTGGCAACATGGTGAAATCCTGTCTCTACTAAAAATACAAAAATTAGCTGGGCACAGTGTCAGGTGGCTGTAATCCCAGCACTTTGGGAGGGTGAGGCAGGCGGATCACCTGAGGTCAGGAGTTGGAGACCAGCGTGGCCAACATGGTGAAACCCCATCTCTACTAAAAATACAAAAATTAGCCAGGTGTGGTGGCAGGTGCCTGTAATCCCAGCACTGGGGAGGCTGAGGCAGGAAAATTGCTTGATCCCAGGAGGGAGAGGTTGCAGTGAGCCAAGATCGTGCCATTGCACTCCAGCCTGAGCGACAGGGCAAGATTCCATCTCAGAAAAAAAAAAAAAGAAGTCACAAGCCTGAAATCAAAGTCAAGTCTGTGAACAAAGATGGGCTAACTTCTCTTAATTTAACCCCCAATATGCTTTCCCTGATACAGCTCAGTAACATAGATCCTAAAAACATTATAAGAACTTCTTTGAACAGGGCATTAGATCTTTGAACAGGGCATGGTCAGTCACAGTGAATGCACAGAATACCATTTCAAAGACAGACACTAAATTAGCAGGAAAGTTAACAGTCTTGCTTATTTTATGGATTTCTCCTACAAAGAGTGTCAGACCCTTTATTAATGTTATAAAACAGTATTTGAATAACCATTGCCTAAGTAAAATATCGCTATTATAAATGATATTCTGATGCCCTCAAATATTCTAGGATTCATTTAAATACAGATATTTAATATTTTGTTATTCATACAAAAGTAAAATGTTTGACCTATTCCTAATTACAGTATTAATGCGACAATCGTTGTGACCACATATAAGTGGGAATCTTCATACACATGCCATTGGATTTCAGTCACGGAGCCCGGGTTCCAGCTGAAATTCAGCAGAGCATAAACTGCTCAGTTAAACAGGAAGGGAGAAGCAGCAACTGGGGCCCCAGAAATCTTTGCTTTCATTGTAAGTTATCATGAAGAAGTGTGACGGCTCAGGTTTTATATGATCAGGAGTGACAAAAAGGCACGCACATTTGATGTGGACTTCTATGTGGCCTCCACAAGCAGCACTGGATTGTCAAAGCTCTACTCATCCTCCCTTTATTTTTTCTGTTCCCTCAGCCACCAGCGCCAAATCCTAGAGCCATATTTCATTTTTCAGTGAACACCCTGGGAATAGTCATTGCTTTTTACCAGAATTGGACTCAAAAGAAAACACAGTCCCTAAGTAAGTTAAACAGTTCAGTGCACCAAAGAGCTTGATCACAGAGAGAGATCTGCCTAATGAAAGTAACCCCCTAACTACGATATGGGAGACTGCATTCACTGTCTAGTCAAAAAACATACTGCCTCTGATACAGGAAGAAGACAGCAATCTAGCACCTCTAAGATTAGCAAGAAACAAGATGCTGTTCTTAGAAGGGCTGGTATGAAAGAATTCCAAAGGATTTCTATAATCAAAACAATGATCAAAGTTCACCATGATGGAAGAGTTCTGGTACATCAACTCAAGGCAAGTAACAAGACCAAGTTTACATGCAGCTACTAAAATGCAACCTTGGCCAGTAACAATTTGTGCCAACTGAGATACAGCTTTCACCTATTTAATGAAAAATAAAGTAAGAAAATATGATGGTCAGCATGGAAGTGATCTTCGTGAGGAAGGCTGTTGCTTCTCTCAGAAGCGGTCACCCTAGTCCAAAGCTTGTTACTTAGACTTCATTTGGTGTTGGCAGAAAGTACCACTAACTGGCAAAAGGAACCGAGAAGAGAATGACAATATGGTGCCTGTATATGCAACTGCCACAGAGCCCAGTGTTTTGACATTGTTACTGAAACAAACTCAACTATTTATGAGAGCTACATTGAATCAGACAGTTGGTGTGGCAGAAAAAAACATCTGTTTCTGAAGTCTTTTTGTCTAGGAAGTCACTAAGAAAGGAGGAGAAAGCACAGCAATCCCCAACACAAATACCTCCAAAAAGCCATAAATAGCATTGTCAAGTGGGAACAGATACCTCCTGCCCCCATTATAAAAACACCCAGCAGACTCGGTTACTTAGGAGCCTCAGACGACACATCACTGTGGACAGCAATCTCTCTTCTGGATAGTTCAAAGATTCCCTCCTCACACACTGAAAAAGGTTTTAAAAAAATATATTTTGAGTAACGTACCTTCAGACCCTTTTGCCTTCGTAAGCAGAGAATATGGGCAAAATTAAACTTTTTTCTTGGTCTTTGGATCATGAAAATCAGACAATTTAACAGGCAGTGGTGAACTGTCTCCCACGCCATCCTGGTTCCAGGACCAGCAGCACTGGCATCACCTTGACAGAACTGCAAATACTCTACTCAGACCCCTCCCCAGACCTATTAAATCAGATATTCTTGGGGCAGGGCCAAGCTAGCTATGTTTGAGCAAGCCCACGAGATGATTCTAATGGAGGCTAAGGTTTAAGAACCAGAGTCATCTACTAAATGACTCTAAATTGCTGTTCTCTGAGAGTTGTCTGTCTGCTTTCAATGGGTTTTCCTTCTACCTGCTATTATTACTTATTTCTGCCCACCATGTGCCTGCCTTTGTCAGTCCTTCTCTCATCTAATTTGCTGTATCTAATCTGCTATAATCTTAGAAATCAGTTGTTGCAGTTGTTAAAATCACGTATACAATGCAAATGGGTAGGATGAAATGAGGAAAGAATTGCTTAGGAAGGGGAAAAGCACCGCGATGAGGAAAATACATAGTTCTAGGGTATAGATTTTGAGCATCTATTTTGGTTATGTAGAAGTTTTTTCCACATATTTCCTAAACTTCACGGTACTTCCTTGAGTTTACTCCTCATCAGGAGAATAGGTTGCTGGACACTGAGTTCTGGTCGGTAAACATGTTTCTGTAGTTTACAAGTGAGTCACTGCAACATTTATCTTAACGTTGTTAATATAAAGGATTACCACTCATTAAATATTTGTTGTGTGCCAGGCACTGTGCTAAACATTTTATATACATTATTCACTTAGCTCCTCACCACATGATGCAGGTATAGTCAGCCCCATTCTAGATGAGAACAGAGGCAATTTGCTATTGAGTAACCTGCTTATGATCATAGGGTTATTAAGAAGCATGGCCAGAATTCAAGTTTGCTGGATTTCAAAACAAAACAATTTTACTTATTTTTATTAATATATCTGGACCATGAAGGAAAGAGGCAGCCAGGCCTGAACTCAAAATATAGAAGAGATAGAAACAGAGACACACAGAGAGAGGGAGTGAAAGCCACAGAGAGAGCAAATGAATCTTAAGAGGAGGACAGGGCTGTAATAAATGGTCAATATTTAAAGAGGCATAGATAGACCCTTCCTAGGAAATAATCAGGAAGACAAGTGACTCAAGTCATGCCATTCTTTCTGGAAAGCGAAAGCTTGCCAGTGTCCCCGGTAAGAGAGGTCCCCTGTCCTCCTCCCACACAATCACTGTGGGTCCCTATCAGCACTATCTCCACTTCCAGCTGGTCCACATTTTGGGGTAGCCTTAAAGGATTTCCCAATCTACTTCCCACAGGGGCCTATATTCCTTTTATAGCCTGTTCTGGGGTCTTTACAGTTTTTAAGCTTGTTTAAAACACACAAGATCTTCCTATTTGCAGACATCATGAAGTTAGAATCTTCCAGCAGAAGACTGAGATACTGTAACTGACAGTAACTGACCATCTGGAACACTATAAATGTCTCCTTTACTTCTTATTTTGTTTATTTGTTTGCTTGCTTGCTTTCTAAAAAAAAAAAGTAAAAGGAAAGATTTCAAGTTGTCTTTCTTTTAGCCCAAGATTTTGCTAAACATATAGTAGCACTATGATATGTTGCATGGTGCTCTCTAGAACACTGAATGTACAAACAGATGCTATAGGTGGATATGAAATAAGCTGCACTAGGCATACTGAAAGAGGTTATTTAAGAATGTGCTCATTGGGCATCAAGACAGACCCTGTGCCTTCCTAGACTCCTTCTCCCTCCTTAGAGCTGCTAGGAAAACTCCATTTCTTACAACATCCCCATTTCTTACTGGGAAAAATCAGAAGCAGACTTTGTATTTTAATAAGTTGGTTCTAATCCATATTTAATCCCATAAATGGGCCTCCGCTTTCTAAATTTCAAACAATCTCCTTTGATTTGGTGTTTTGAAGAATCTCTATCATTGAGAGGTATTTCAGGGGAAAAATGTATTTTATAACGTACGTATGGCAACAACTGAATTGAGAGGTGAATCCAATTATTGCATAAGCAAGGCATCATAGCATTCTGACATAACACTCATGCTGGGGAATGTAAGCAGGACATTATAAGCCTTTCGTATTTCAATAAAATGAAATGTAAAGGAAACACAAGTATCCAAAGTTTTGTCAATTAGTGGCATATAAAAGTGCTTCACTAATTTGTAAATGTTTCTGTTGTTTACGTAGTTGGGTTAGAGGGTGGCTTTCTGCTTTTTCACACTTCAAGAACTAGATTTTTGGGCTGATTCCTCGATGAAAGATAAAAGGTAACCATCCACCAGCTTGGGCCTCTCGCTCCCAGCAGATCAATAAGGAACAAAGCTTGAGTCCCTTTTGACTCTGCTGTGTCCTGGACCTCTTTGGAAGCCAGTATTTCACAGTGCAGTGTATTCATCAACTCAGTCTGTCCCTCAAGAAGAACACGCCTTCCTTCTCTGTCCACCTATCAGAATATCACCACTTCCTCTCTCTCCCAACCTTCATCCCTCCTCATCTTACCAAAAACAACAGAACAACTGTGCCCTAAAACTCAAAGGAGGCTTTTAAGTTTCATTTCTTAAAGCTCTCTTCTAATTACTAAGTCTTCTCAAGGCACTTTGCAAGTTGTTGGAAGGCTCCAAAGATTCCAAACTTTCCATCCCCTGAAAATGAAGCTTTTTTTCACCCAAATCACCACTTGGAGCTCTTGAAATCAAAAACAGAGGTGACATTTTTCTAATTACCACTAGTCAGTCTGGTCTGAGGTCATCTCTGACTTTTCATGGGCATATAAAGTCACCTGTGGGGTAGAACTCTTACCCATGAAGGTGTATCTCTACCATTAAATGCCAAGACCTAGTAGCAAAGTAGAAGTATAAACCTGACTTTTTATAGAGTAAAATCCAAAAGCCACTGTGTGAACTTATATATACAGTGAGAAAGATGTGAAAATGTACAGTAAATTAACATTAAATACTCGGTTGTGTTTGGACTTATGGTTGGCTTTTTTTCCCCCCGAGAAAAATTCCATCAAGGTAGAAGCCCATCTCTGTAATATTTATTTTGCAGAAGTGGAAGAAAAAGAAACAATTATTGCACATATCAGCTGGCTCTACTGATGGTACTGTTTCTCATATAAAACACAGCCCAGGCCGGGCGCGGTGGCTCACGCCTATAATCCCAGCACTTTGGGAGGCTGAGGCGGGTGGATCACAAGGTCAAGAGATTGAGACCATCTTGGTCAACAAGGTGAAACCCTGTCTCTACTAAAAATACAAAAATTAGCTGGGCATGATGGCGCGTGCCTGTAGTCCCAGCTACTCAGGAGGCTGAGGCAGGAGAATTGCTTGAACCCAGGAAGCGGAGGTTGTGGTGAGCCGAGATGGCGCCATTGCACTCCAGCCTGGGTAACAGGAGCAAAACTCCGTCTCAAAAAAAAAAAAAAAAAAAAAACACACACAGCCCATTCTTTCTGCTTTTGGAAACCAGGGGCAGCCTTTCACCCACAGAGCTGTAACTTTTCAAAATCAATGCCTTTTGGCTTTCCCATCTTCAAGATCTTCTGGATTAAACTTGATGCAGACAGTCTCTGCTGACCTTCACCACCTGTCAGACTAGCAAGCCTAGAAGAGTTTGTTGTGAGAATTTGGACCCTGACCTATCCATATTAAGATTTTTGAACCCACTCTGAAACAGCCCTACCTTATAAGCCTCTCCTAGGCTATCTAAAAGTTACAAGTAGTTTTCTCTCTTTAAAAAGTCATATCGGTGTAGGTAAGCATATTCATCTACATCTTTTTAGGAAAATAAAAAAAGAAAAAAGAAAAAAAGTAATCTTGGTGGCTCACACCTGTAATCTCAGCACTTTGGGAGGCCGAGGTGGGCAGATCACCAGGTCAAGAGATTGAGACCACTCTGGCCAACATGATGAAACCCTGTTTCTACTAAAAATAAAAAATTAGCTGGGCATGACGGTGCATACCTGTAGTCCCAGCTACTCAGGGGCTGAGGCAGGAGAATCACTTGAACCCGGGAGGCAGAGGTTGCAGTGAGCCAAGAGTGAGTCACTACACTCTAGCCTGGTGACAGAGCGAGACTCAGTTTTTTTTTAAAAAAGTAATCTAACTCATGAAAATAAAAAGCTATAGACCAATTGTATCTATGTGAGAATATCCTTACCATAAAAAGGGCTTTCCTCTGCCTGGACCACCTCACCATCACATTCCCAGCATCTCCTTCAAACAGGAAGGTCCATGAGGAAACATACCACAGCACCACTCCTGGCATGAAGAGGCTGCTCAATAAATATCTGCTCAATGAATAAATGACATTCTAACTTTACAAAAGGATTTACTCAAGGTTTTCTTTATTTGTAAGAGCTTACATAGACCTCTGATATGTGCAACTGCTGTGGACACTGTTACTGATGATTGATCTACACACAATTTTCAGGGACACATCTATGTGTCTCAGGCACTAGCCAGACCAAAAGAGATGTGTGAAAATAACATCAGACATATGAAACATCCTAGATTAGACCTTTGCTTTTCAAGACTGGTGTGTGATAACTGGAATCTGAGAAGTGAATGCATTTGACCAACAAACAGACCTGGTATGAATCACAACTTTGTTATCACACAGAACTGATAGCCACTCTGAGCCTTGGTTTTCTAACAATGGGAGTGGGGATAATGCCTTTGAAGTTGCTGTCAGGAGTAAATACATTATTAAGTAGCTAACGTGGTGCCTTATTGCACAGAAGACATGGAATAAAGGCAAGCTCCTGATATATGCAACAGGTTCCCTGGATAACATCGGCATTGCTCTACTTGCTGTTCATGACAGAGGTTTTAGAAAGCACCATTCTGACACTTAAAACCCAGAGCTCTCGCTCAAGAAGTATAGACTCCTCAGGCCACACAGGTCAGCTGGTCCAATTTGACATGTATGTGGAAAGATGTGCCCCAGGAATTAATCTCAGAGCACGGAGTTCCTCCACCTTAGTTCAGAATACAAGGATATCCACAAAAGCAGGAGCAGGAAAAAAAAAATCGTATTACTGAAAATGACTAATATGAAGTTTGGGGACTCAAAGTTGAATGATTATATGTATAATAAATGGTAAGTGAATTCCAACTCTATTTCCAGCAAGGTCACCAGAGGCAGGGAATATACACAACACAGGAGGCCTGTGCGGACTGGCCTAGAATAGCCAAACACTTGGCAGGCAGTGCCAGAACTGCCCGAGATCCACCCATCCCACCAACTGCTGCTTCCTTTCTGGGAGATCCCATCCAATTTCAGTCTCCATTTGTATCACTTTGAACCTAGTATCTGCAGATCAGCATTGAGAGATGAACTACAAATCTTTTAGTGCCAATTTTTCAGATACAGAATGAAAGGGATTTTATACCACACAGGCTATTTTTAATCTCAAAAATTTTCAATCTTTTATGTAAATGGGTTAGGGCCAGCATCACTTACATGAGCAACCTCAACAATAATGTTCATCTATGAATCTCCGAAGAATACATTTTGGCATGCCTTTTCTCCAATATTAAAGCTTTCTGGGATGTTTTCACTAGTCTGGAAGCAGGAGGAACTCAGGATAGTAATCAATGAAGTCAATGAATGTTTCAGCCCTTGTGGGCCATTCAGAACAAATTTTAGGGGTGTGTATGTGTGAGAGAGAGACGGAGAGAACGAGAAAGAGAATAAGAAAGAAGAGATACAGAAAAATATCACAGGCTCTCAGAAAGGATTTCATTTCCTCTACTGCTCAGGGACATGACTTGAGCCCAGTTATCAAAATGGCCACGAGTTTGAAAATCTGTCACACAGATTCTAGAGAAGTGCTTGGTTTAGCCACAATTAGGGAGAGAGACAGCGTAAGTGGTATTTACAATAAAACTTCCTCCCATCTCTACTAAACATTTAAAAATTAGCTGGGTGTGGTGGCACGCACCTGTAGACCCAGCTACTCAGGAGACTAAGGCAGGAGAATCGCTTGAACCTGGGAGGCGGAAGTTGCAGTGAGCCGAGATTACGCCACTGCACTCCAGCCTGGTGACAGAACGAGACTCCATCTCAAAAAAAAAAAAAAAAAAAAAATGAAGTCAGCCTGGCACAGTGGCTCATGTCTGTAATCCCAGAACTTTGGGAGGCTGCGGCAGGAGAATCACTTGAGCCCAGGAGTTCAAGATCAGCCTAGGCAACATAGTGAGATCCTGTCTCTACAAAAACAAAAACAAACAAACAAACAAACAAACAAACAAACAAAAAACTTGCTAACAATGTCTATATGTAATTAAATTGTCATGTCCTAGAATACAAACATAATTAAGGTAGGGAGGGGTATGGTCGATAGTATTAAGTTTCTAAAACAGTAGAGTTTTCTGTATTGTCTCAATATTTAAAAAGCATACTCAATGGCCAAGATTAGGCAGCTAATTCTATATGTGATAATAAATATAGCATAAGGCTGATTTTTTTCTGCATTTAAAGCTTTCATACATTTAAAATGTATACTTCAGATAATACATAAATGTCAATCTTAACCTTTGTTTTTTTTGCAACAGAGTTTCACTCTTGTTGCCCTGGCTGGAGCCCTCCCGGCTTCCAGGAATTCTCCTGCTTCAGCCTCCCAAGTAGCTGGGATTACAAGCATACACCACCACGCCCAGCTAATTTTGTACTTTTACTACAGATGGGGTTTCCCTATGTTCCCCAGGTTGGTCTCAAACTCCTGACCAGCAGGGGATCCACCTGCGTCGGCCTCCCAAAGTGCTGGGATTATAGGCATGAGCCACTGCACCTGGCAATCATAACCTTTCTTAATCTGCTTTTCGTGAACAGAAAGGCCTTTTTGACTTAGCCTGGGAAACCTTGGAAGTCATGTGACATCACTTCCATGCATTGTCTTGATTCAAGTCATCACAAGCCCACCCAGATGCAAGGAGAAATAGACTTCACCTCTCAATGGGAAGAAGGTCAACTAGTTTTGGTGCCATGTTTTGCAGCTGCCACAACGGTTTTATCAGCCTTTGCATTCTCTACCATCTTTGCAGATAGTTTACTCTCCCATAAACCTGAGCACACACAGGCTGCTTTGGAAAGCATATCATGAATTATTCTCTCAAGAGGAAGGTATAGTACGAGCACTAACTTGAAGGCACTCACAAAGGAATTTTCAAAGACATGTAGGGGGTACGAGTGCTTAAACAAGGGTCTCTGCCTAGGCACTTTTCAGAATGACTGAGTCATTACTTAAATTTGCAAGAGAATGCAAACAAGCACTGTTCTGGAAAGATAACTCTACCAAGAGCTCATTCTCCCAGTGTTAGAATGAAACGAATGTGGATTTCAATCCTGACCCAATCACTTCCAAGCTAGACCTTAAAATATATTACTTCACCTCTCTAAAATCTGTTTTCTCGTTTGTAATACAATAAATAATAGCACCTATCTCATATTGCTGTAAGGATTTAATGTGCAAATACCTATAAAAGATAAATAGTAGAGGCATGGTGGCGCTCAATAAATATGTATTATTTTCGTATCATTATTACTATTTAAAGAGTCTTTGGCCAGGCTCGGTGGCTCATGCCGATAATCTCAGCACTTTGAGAGGCCTAGCTGGGCAGATCACCAGGTCAAGAGATGGAGACCATCCTGGTGAAACATGGTGAAACCTCCTCTCTACTAAAAATGCAAAAGTTAGCTGGGCATGGTGGTACACGCCTGTAGTCCAGGCTACTCAGGAGGCTGAGGCAGAAGAATCGCTTGAACCCGGGAGGCAGAGGTTGCAGTGAGCTGAGATCACACCACTGTACTCCACCCTGGTGACAGAGTGGGACTTCAAAAAACAAAAAGAGTCTTAGACCACTCTCTAGTACATAGTAAGCACTGAGTTAACGTTAGCTATTAATGTAATTAGGAACCAATACCCTCACTTTATCTGATTTCTATCTGCCTCTCTACCTCCCTATTGCAACCAAACACTGAAAGGGTTGCTGATAAATTTTACAACTTGACAGGTCAGAACTTCTCATTCCTTCTCTATACTCTGAAAAAGGTGAAAAAGAACAACAGAAATGCCACTAGATGGGTAACTTTTAGAAAAATCAGGTTGTGTAAGTAGCTTGAGTAACCACATAATCAATATGTGATTTTATCATATGTGACAAATGTGGTAATGTGATTAACATGGAAAAAATTCACCTTGATTATTGCAACTTCAAAATGTTCCTGTCCCATAGGAGAAGGGAAAATGTGGAGTCTTCTCACACGGTTCCACTATGCAGGGGCTGGCTCTTTCTCTAGTAGCTGGGATTGTGCCACTGCACTCCAGCCAGGGCGACAGAGCAAGACTGTCTCAAAAAAAAGAATCCACTTAGTAACAGAAGGCCTACAGAATAGAATGCATAATAAAATCATATCCTGCAGAAAGATCGAACTAGAGTCCTTTAAAAAAAAAAAAATCGGCTGGTTGCGGTGGCTCAAGCTTGTAATCCCAGCACTTTGGGAGGCCGAGGTGGTCAGATCATGAGGTCAAGAGATCAAGACTATCCTGGCCAACATGATGAAACCCCGTCTCTACTGAAAATACAAAAAAAAAAAAAAAAAATAGCTGGGCGTGGTGGTGTGTGCCTGTAGTCCCAGCTACCTGGGAGGCTGAGGCAGGAGAATTGCTTGAACGTGGGAGGGGGAGGTTGCAGTGAGCCGAGATCGTGCCACTGAACTCTAGCCTGGCGCCTGGCAACAGAGCAAGACTCTGTCTCAAAAAAACAAAAAACAAAACAAAACAAAACTATATATATATATATATGCCAGGCATGGTGGCTCACATCTATAATCCCAGCACTTTGGGAGGCTGAGGTGGGTAAATCACCTGAGGTCAGGAGTTTGAGACCAGCCTGACCAAAATGGCAAAAGTCTGTCTCTACTAAAACTACAAAAATTGGCCAGGCATGGTAGCACAGGCTTGTAATCCAGCTACTTGGGAGGCTGAGGCAGGAGAATTGCTTGATCCTGGGAGGTAGAGGTTGCAGTGAGCCAAGAGTATACCAATGCACTCCAGTCTGGGCAACAGGGCAAGGCTCCATCTAAAAAAATATATATCTTAAAATGAGCCAGACTCTAAGTTTTGTGAGGGCAAGGACACTGTCTTGGTCACCATTGCATTTCTGATTCCAGCTTCAATATTTCCCACTTGGCAAGTGCTTCAGAAATACTTGTTGAATGAGTAGCACATATTCACATTACAATAAATGGTTGGGGGGAAAAAAACTCTTTGTATTTTAGCCTAAGTACTTTGGCTTTGAGGCCTACAGACAGTCTCATTTTAATCTATATAATAATCCTGTTTTGCCATCATTAAAATGTTTCCCTTTGAAGGTGAGCTTACTTTTTCAGTTCACTGCTGAAGATATTCAGAATAAAGTAGAACACACTCTAGAAGGAAAAAAAGAGAGAAGCTTCAAAACTGAAAGCCAGAACCCACACAAGTGAACAAACTGCCTTGTAGCATCTCTGCACCTGACACGAAAGAACTGAAATGAAACTGGCTTTGCTCAGCAAAGCCCAAATCAGAATCATAAAAACTCCTCAAAATACTACAAATAGCACCTATGTGACAATGAACATGTTTTAACGCCTCAACACTCAGTGGACAAATGCCTTCAGATGAGCCATTCCAGAAGGTAGAACTCCTACCTAAGGCAACTTCATACTTGAGCTTGTTATCTTTATTCGAACTTGATCGAGGCTTGCACATACAAAAATGATTTTTCCCCTCTCTCTTTGGTTAAGATGGTAATCCATGAAACATCATTAGGAAATAGAAATGCCCCCTTCCCTCTCCAGAGGGGGAACCTCCTCCATGCTAATAACCATACAGCTAGGTCTGGCCTTGCAGCCACCTTGCAGTGCGGCCCTGGGGTCTTTGTGGGCACTGCCAATCTTCCCACAGCAGGTAATAATGTGCCACCTAAAGAGGAAGGCAGTATTTTTCTGCCCTAAACTCCAGCATCCAGGATCACTAGACTAGGTCTCATCTTCTGAAGCCTCCTTTGTTTATCGGACGAATATTGTGCACCTTGTCATCGTTGGGAGGACAGAAACAACTGGCATTTCTCACAAGCTGTCTGTCCGAAAGAGCTGCTGCAGAGGACCCAGGACCCATGTGTGTGCAGACTCCGCACACTCTTTCTCTCCCTCTCTCCCCCTCAGGAGCACCATCTGAGACAGCTGCATGGCTGCCCAGAACTTGTCCTATCTAGTTGACTCCACCAGCCTTTTCCTTCTCTAGAAAGGATGTGTATCTCCAAGAGACACATTCCTGCGGCTCCATGAAACCACGCAGGCACAGACACTTGCCTAGCTTTTTACAGCTTTTACACTGAGGTGACACCACTGTCCCCAGTTCTGCTATCGTGGCTATTCCCATTACCTCTGTTCGTTTTAAATGTTAAAAACAGAGAGCTCAGCTGGGCATGGTAGCTCACACCTGTAATTCCAGCACTTCGGGAGGCTGAGGAGGATGGATCACCTGAGGTCAGGTGTTCGAGACCAGCCTGACCAACATGGAGAAACCCATCTCTACTAAAAATACAGAATTAGCCAGGCATGGCAGCGCATGCCTGTAATCCCAGCTACTCAGGAGGTCAAGGCAGAGAATCATTGAACCCGGGAGGCAGAGGTTGCGGTGAGCTGAGATCGTGCCATTGCATTCTAGCTTGGGCAACAACAGCAAAACTCTGTCTCAAAAAAAAAAAAAAAAAAAAAAAACCAGAAAGCTCAAGACATCTACTTTTCTTAATGTCAAGAAATCCAAAGTGACATATGATAATAAACATAAACACTCACATAATAGCCCAGGACTTAAAAGCAAATCCCTTCATTTCTTAGACCTATAGCCCCCTAGTTATCACAGTTAGAAAAAAAAAAAATCCACAGTGAAACAAATGAGCAGACATTCTCTTTCAGATCCAATAGACCTAAAATGTTTACATTTATAATATTACAGGCATCAGGATTAGAGAGAGAGAGAGAAAGTGTGTGCATCTGCTTTCTGTTCTCAGTGACCAGCTGGACAGATGGTCAAGAATACCATTAATTAAGAAAGCTCTCATTCATGATCAGAAAGTCCCTTAGGAGGCTGGTGTGGGGTGCAAGAATGTCCTAGAATGTAATATTTGAAGAATGTGTTCATGTTTGAGATATGAACCCATGTGGTGGATGTGGGGGAGGAAGGGGGAGAACAGACAGCCTGTTGTGATCCAAAAAGCAACCACAAGTACCTCAACATTGGTTTGTCACTCAGACACTTCCGGCTTTCACTCCACCCACTCCCTCGACAGTATTAAAAGTGAAGAAAGCCACTGATAGGTCTCAGTAGCTGCCATAATTCTTCCTTCTCTAGACCTAAGTTCAGTCAGCCCTCCGTACTCATGGGTTCTGCATCTGTGGATTCAGCCAACAGATATTCCAAATACTTTCCAAATATTTGAAGGAAAAATTGTGACCGTACTGAATATGTACAGACTTTTTTCTTGTCATTATTCTCTCAATAATACGGGGTAACAACCATTCACACAGCGCTTACATTGTGTTAGGTATTATAAGTAATCAAGGGATAATTTAACATATATAGGAGGGGCCAGGCATGGTGGCTCACACCTATAATCCCAACACTTTGGGTAGTGGAGGCAGGCGGATCACCTGAGGTCAGGAGTTTGAGACCAGCCTGACCAACACCGAGAAACCCCATCTCTACTAAAAATACAAAATTTGCCAGGCGTGGTGGCACATGCCTATAATCCCATCTACTCAGGAGACTGAGACAGGAGAATCGCTTGAACCCAGGAGGCAGAGGTTGTGGTGAGCCGAGATCATGCCAATGAACTCCAGCTTGGGCAACAAGAGCTTAACTCTGTCTCAAAAAAAAGTATACAGGAGGACATGCAAATGTAAGTTATATGCAAATACAACACCATTGTAGATCAGGGACTTGAGCATCATTGAATTTGGGTGTCTGTGGGGGATCCTGCAGCCATCCCCCATAGGCATCAAGGAACAGCTATACCTCACAAGTAGAAGAATATAAAGAGAGGTGGAAGAGGATACGTTGGATGCTTTGTCACTTTTTCTGGGCTAACACAGAAAATGTAAAAAGAAACGGGGTCCTATGGGTTCATCCCAATATGAGCATTTCCTGGGTGAAATTTTCCTAAATTTAAGTCACCCCTCAATCTAACCAACAGAAAGCGTGTGTATCTGGGGAGAGAGGAGGGAGTCTGGCGATAAGCACTACTGAATCTATGGGAGGACTGCAGATCAACAAATCTGCAACCATCTGGCTTTCTCTACCAATTTACATCCACTTTTTGTTTCTTTCTTTTTTTTTTGAGATGCCCTCTCTCTCTGTTGCCCAGGCTGGAATGCAGTGGCATGATCTTGGTTCAGTGCAACCCCCGCCTTCTGAGTTCAAGCAATTCTCATGCCTTAACCTCCTGAATAGCTGGGATTAGAGGCACCTGCTACCACCACACCTGGCTAATTTTTGTATTTTTAGTAGAGACAGGGTTTCACCGTGTCTGCCAGACTGGTCTCAAACTCCTGACTTCAAGTGATCCACCCATCTCGTCTTCCCAAAGTGATGAGATTACAGGCATGAACCACCGTGCCCAGTCCTTCACTCTTTCAACATTTCTATGGACTTCCATCAGAGAGACTCTGGTACTACAGATGAGTTAGCTCCCTGTTGTTTTGATCTTTCTCCCTACCCTGCAATGAGCACCTACTTCCTAGCTGTGAGGTATAGTGCCAGGCACCCACAGGATACAAGAGACATGAGATATGGGGATCCTCCATCTGCCGTTTTGAGGACAGGGGGTGTATGTGAGTCAAGCATCACTCACAGCTTCTAAAGCTAGAAAAAGGAGTCTTCAAAATAATCCACATGTTGCTTTTTGCTAGATGCTCACTTTAGTGCCTTGATTGGAGAGAGTTCTGAAGAGGAAATTAATGAGAAACTGGGGTCACCAAAATCAAACAGGAGGCCTGATTTGGAGCAGGGAGCAAAGGAATCAGAGAGAGGACATGTATACTATGAGGGAGAGGGACATTATTCATCCCCAGCTATTCCCCAACTTCTGCCTTCCTTGTACCTATCAGCAATCCCTGGTCCTTTGAAAACATCTAAGGCAGAATCCTCAGCTGCCACCATAAATGACCTCGGACGGTCAGTTAACAACAACAGTAATATAGGTTGAACATCTCTATTCAAAAATCTAAAATCTGAAATACTCCAAAATCTGAAACTTTGTGAGCACCGACATGATGCCGCAAGTGGAAAATTCCACACCTGACTTCATGACAGGTCACAGTCAAAACGCAGGCACACAACATGCAAACGATCCTACAGTCCCCAGCTCTTCTGGTGATGCGACTGTGCTGCTTAGTTACCCTGAGCACATTAGTTTTTCACTGTATTAATGGTATATCATATTTTACTGTTAAGTATTTATGTGTTTTTAAGTGTAAGAAAATGATTGCTTAGGCCAGGCATCGCGGCTCATGCCTGTAATCTCAACACTTTGGGAGACCAAGGCAGGGCAGATTACCTGAGGTCAGAAGCTCAAGACCAGTCTGATCAACATAGAGAAATCCTGTCTCTACTAAAAATACAAAAATTAGCCGGGAGTGGTAAGCTACTCAGGAGGCTGAGGCAGAAGAATCGCTTGAACCTGGGAGGCAGAGGTTGTAGTGAGCTGAGATTGAGCCACTGCACTCCAGCCTGGGCAACAAGAGTGAAACTCTGTCTCAAAAAAAAAAAAAAAAAAAGAACATGATTGCTTATGGGGGCATATAAATTCAGAGTCAGGAATCATGGTGATGGCAAACAACCACAGATGGCCCATGTGGGTGGCTAAGATAGTGACTCCTTTGCTTTCTGATAGTTCAATGTACACAAACTTTGTGTCATGCACAAAGTTATTAAGAATGTTGTATAAAATTATCAGACTATGTGTATAAGGTGCATATGAGGCATAAATGAATATTGCGTTCAGAATTGAGTCCCATTCCCAAGACATCTCATTATATGTATGCAAATATTCCCAAATCCAGAAACATCCAAAATCTAAAACATTTCTGTCCCCAAGCATTTGGGATCAGAGATACTCAACCTGTAGTTTAGTATCAGCCTCCCAAAGTCCTGGTATTAAAGGCATGAGCCACCACACCCGGCCCATTATGTATGTTTTATATAATATAAAAGTTATCATTTATTCTTTCTAGGAATATTCCCTCTCTATCCCCCAATCAAGGTCTGTGAAGATCACATCAGATATTATGGTGACTAAGGATGCTGTCTTAGATATTTTCTGCAATATATTTTTAAGTCAACATTTTAACTTTGTACCTTCCAAGTGAAAACACATTGTTTTTGTAAAACAAAGAAGAACAATAAAGCTCAGGCAAACTTCTGGCTGGAGGAGATCTCAGGACAAGGTGTGAGGACAAAAATAAGACAAATGAGACTGTTGTGGTTGAAATGAAAAAACTCTCCTCCATCTGCAGTTTTCTCCTGTCCCTTCAAGGTCATGGGCTCCAGGCTGCTTCACCTATGCCTAAGTCTCTTGCTGCCATTTGGTTTGCCTGACTTTGTTGAGGCTTCCAGAAAGTGTCTTCTCTTAGCTGCTTATTCTGAGCTAGAATTTTGCCTCTTTAACCCCTGGGCCTTTGCATGGTCCCCACCTTTCCCTGAAACCTGTCTGCATCTTTCCTGTCCCTCCTAAGCATCCATTCAGTTTGCTCTTCCCAAAGATGGGCTGCCACAAGTTGCCATTTCCTGGCTGGTGCATGGCTCCAGACAGCTCAAGGTCAGACACAGGGAAGGAATCTTACTTCTTTTTTTTTGTTTTGAGATGGAGTCTCACTCTGTCGCCCAGGCTGGAGTGCATCACTGCAATCTCGGCTCACTGAAACCTCTCCTTCCAGGGTTCAAGCAATTCTCCCTGCCTCAGCCTCCCAAGTAGCTGGGATTACAGGTGCCTGCCACCACATGTGGCTAATTTTTGTATTTTTGGGGGGGGATTCACCATGTTGGCCAGGCTGGTCTTAAACTCCTGACCTCAGGTAATCCTCCCACCTCAGCCTCCCAAAGTGCTGGGATTTCAGGTGTGAGCCACCAGACCCAGCAGGAATCCTATCTATAATAACATTTTCAAGTATTTTAACTTGAAACACCATGGAGAATCATTCTTGATCTCTCCATGTCTAAGCAGGAATATTATCAGTGTAATTTAGAAAATCAATGTTTCTGATTCATACAAAACTTCCCCGCCAGTACTGCCATGAAAGGAAGCAGAGGGCTGTTCCCTACTCACCCAACAAAATCTTGCAGCCCTGCATCAAAGGCAGCCCTGAAGCATCACTCCACTGGGAAAGCCAATGCTTTCTTCTATCATATTGCCCCTTCTCAATGCAATACTGAATTTTGGAGACAAACAAATTCTAATTCAAATTCTAACTATCACAGAGCTGTGTGACCATTGAACCACTCCAAGGCTCAGTTCACTTATCCTCAAATGGGGCTGATGATAGTAACAATCTTACTGTTGCAGTGGGGCTTAAGAGGCATAATGTATATCAAATCTTTGCACAGAGAACATAGTAGTACGCTAGTATTATTTATCAAGGTAGCCACTATTCCTTTCTGAGCAAAGCAGGGCTAAAAATTAAGACAGGCTTTTCTGTTCCCAAACTCTTCCGGAAATGAATCAGTTTCAACAGTCTTTCCTAGAAGTTAAGTCCCTCCCTTCTTCACTCCCTCTCCTTGTAAAAGGGCCTGAAAACAACAGGGATAAAAAGTATAGGCGAAGGGCAAGAAGGCACTGTAGCTCTAGCACCAAGGAAAAAGCATCAGATGTTTTGTTTTAAGAAAAAAAACACCCTCTCCCACACTAATAATTTCCATCTTTATCAAGCTACTAAACAGGAGCCCTACGACCCTTGCTTTACTTTAGAAATGGGAGAACCCTAGAGAAAAATAGGATGCTTTTAATCATTACTATTTGAATTACATTTTATGCCTCCCACACAGAGCTTTGAGGAAAGCTACAAGAGCCACGGCTGTTGATGCGACACCAGCTATGTAGTGGTAATCAGAGAAGGCCATTCCGAGCTTCTCAGCTTTCAGGCTCTCACTCGCCACAGGATGGGGGAAGGTGGGGCTGGAGGAGGGAGCCTGGGCAAAAGACCCAGAACTCCCTGAAGCCTTGATGAGCAATTTGCGCCTTCAGAAGAACAGTGCAATGACGGAAAGCTAAAGTTTCCTGGAAAAGAGTGACTAGAGCAAGCACTGACAAGGGCTGCATAAAAATGAAAAGAAAGCTAGAGAGTCAAAGAAATTAAGCTTTGTCTCCAGCTCCCATTGCCAGGATGAAAGGAACTTCTCCATGCTAGGCTCCAAGAAAAGGGAACCTCCCAGCTCAGCACAAACTCCCAGGGCCCACCTTGAGGGCTGGGCAGGAAAGGAAACAGAGGGGTGATCTTCAAACACCAGGCCCTAGAGACCATTGTCACAGGAGAAAAAAGAGGCAGGAGAGAGAGAGAGAGAAAGAGAGAGAGAGAGAGAGAGAGAGAGAGAGAGAGAGAGAGAGAGAGAGAAAGGGAAGGTCTGGGCATGTGTTAAATTATAATTATGTCTACAGTGGTATATGAAAAACCCCACAGATCTCTGCTGACCCAGATATGGGAAGTCCACCTTCTGAATTCCTAGAGTTTATAAGAAGGAAGGCAAAACTAGGAATCAAGAGCTCAGTGGCTTCTTTTTTATGGTATCCACTACTGGTAAGGAGACCTCTGCCTCAGTTTCCAGAAGGGAAGGTAACCTCTTCAACCAAAATAGTCAGCTGTCTTTTTTAAAAAGGAAGAAATTGGGAAAAATTAGATTTGTGAATGAACATCCTTCTGAAAGGAGGGAACATATGAAGCAAATCATAGTTCTATTCATTATTTTTTGAGAAGGAGTCTCGCCCCGTCGCCCAGGCTGGAGTGCAGTGGCACAATTTCGGCTCACTGCCACATCCGCCTCCCAGGTTCAAGTGATTCTCCTATCTCACCCTCGAGAGTAGCTGGGATTACAGGCACCGGCCACCACACCCAGCTAATTTTTGTATTTTTAGTAGAGATAGAGTTTCACCATGTTGGCCAGGTTTGTCTCAAACTCCCGACTTTAAGTGATCTGCCTGCCTCAGCCTTCCAAAGTGCTGGGATTACAGGCAGGAGCTACTGCACCTGGCCAGAGTTCTACATATTTATGTTTTTCCTCCTTGCATTGGGAAACTAAAGAGTAAACAACCCCCATCCCCCAAAGAAAACATCCTCTGCATTCTAAAAAATGTTTAGTCAAGGTTTAGCCATATATGAGAAAGTAGTTAATATTTCCCAAATGACCCCAGACCGGACTGAAATCTGCATTACCACTTTCATGAATTTCTTCTTCTTTAGTGCCACTTATAGGCATTTAAAGCCAAAGAGAGGAAGTCAGCAATATATTCATTTTTTTAATTGTTATGTAAATCTCTCAGGCTGACCTGTAAAATGTATGGACTCAAAGGAGGTATAATTCACTCTAAGATACATGTTTACAAAATGCAAGACAGGTGTTTGGATTTATTTCAAATGTATTCAAAAAAAGATACCATGCTCCCATGCAAAGAATACCAGAGTGTATGGTAGTTAATTTGGGAAAAAGAAGTGCATGTAATCACTTACATTTTTGAAGTGAAGGTTAATCTGCAGGAAACGGGAAGTTAAGATGTGTAATTAACCCAAAGGTACACAATAGAAAGAATGGGAGGCAGAGACTAAAGAGGGAGCTTGAACGAGCTAGCACAGAAATGCCTGCAGAAAAGGCAAACAGTTTAAATGTCTCTTTAGGTTTTTTCACTCATTTAACCATCGCAGACGGGAGCTCTACTCATGGATCTGAATGTGCCCTGAGACAGTGTTACTCAAAGCATGGTGTCTGGACTTGGTCCTCATCCTTAAACGGCAATGTCCCCACCCACAGGATAAGCACAGAAATTTAAAAGTGCATGGTGAGAGGCCTACTCCAGTAATACATTTTTATTGTATTTTCTAAATGTAACAGTGAGAAATGGATTGGAAATAGGAGAAGAAACTAGCCTTTCACCGCAGGCAGGGTGCAAAGCACCTCTAAAAATCCTACACTCTAAAATTGCAGTTGGTAAGCACTCGACATGGAGTTAAGAAAATATATGAAAACTGGCCGGTTGCGGTGGCTCACACCTGTAATCCCAGCACTTTGGGAGGCCAAGGCGGACGGATCACGAGATCAGGAGATCGAGACCATCCTGGCCAACATGGTGAAACCCCATCTGTACTAAAAAAAAGTAGCTGGACATGGTGGCACGTGCTTGTAATCCCAGCTACTTGGGAGGCTGAGGCAGGAGAATCACTTGAACCCAGGATGTGGAGGTTGCAGCTGAGAAGATCACACCACTGCACTCCAGCCTGGTAACAGAGCAAGACACCGTCTCAAAAAAAGAAAAAGAATAAGAATATATATAAGAACTTACCGTTGTTCAGTTTCTACTCCAATTTATGTCTTCCCATTGCAGAAGCCTGCCTGGTTAGTATAGAAACTGATGAAAAAAAGCCAGCAATGATGGCTATTTTTGCTTGAAACACTGATTCCATTAAAACCAACACGTGGCTTTATACTGTTGTGCTATTCCACATAAGGAAAAATGCCATTCAATCTTTTTGTTTGTACATAAAAAGAAATTTTGAATTGAGCAGCCTTCTATAGAGAAAAAAGGAATTCATAGCTTTAATTATTAAATGTAGCCAAATATTTACACATCATTAAATACAAAAATATATGAGCTGTTAGATGGGTTCCTCCCTCATCCCCCATGCCTCACTATAAAGGAATATGTTACAATGCATAGACCATATTGCATTCTCTAATATCTACTTTACTTTCTGTTTGAATATCTGTGGTTATAGCAACATCACTTTTTATCTGCTAAAAATATTTTAGACTTCCTCTGCTTAGATTTTCCCGCTAGAATTCTGTTTATAAAATGGTATGGGTATAAAAAAGAAAATAATATGTCCTTGTCCGGAGATTAAACACATCAAAAGAAACTCCAAATACACATACACATTTGTACACGAACACAAATATAAACATACATCTACAACCTACCCACAAGATCCCAGCAGCAAAATTCTCATGAACTCACTACCTTATCACTGAGTAGAAAAATGGTGTATTGAAGGACAGTAAGACAACAGTCTCATATTTACCCAGATTGTGCTTGCTGAAATAAAGCTTTTTAGGTATTGCCTTGGTTATATCAAGCAAATTAGTTTCAAGTTCCATACATAATGCAAAATTCACAAACTATGCAGGCATTGGTTGGTGGAAAAAGAGGGAGCACTGGGATTGGCTGAGCTGAGGGAGGAATAAGTCAACAGTGACTCAACTTGAGAAATTCTGTGAGTAAACACTGAAGTCTTACTGGCATGATTTTATCTAGTGGCTTCAACATGTAGCTGGGGCTACAAATGCTGAGGTCATCTGATGGGGAGGGTAGGAAACAGACTTCACACTGCACAACACCAGAGGATGTGAACCGTCTAGGCTGCCCCTAGATCTCCATAAACAAGGCCTCTTCCCATCAAAGGCCACTGTGGAATGTAGCTGGGGTTGTTTATGCTTCTCCCTTTTTCTATTAGGTTTACTTTCCTGATGTTAAACCCTGTCAACTTTACTGCCCAGAAACCCGTCTTCAGAATAGGGCCTTCTGCTTTGAAGACTCCTTTTAAGAAATGTCAAGGGGCAGTAAACATAAAATAGGATCCCTAGCACCACCGATGACACAAAAACAGGGCCAGAGCTAATCAGTCCCCTCCATAAAACACACGCTCAGTCTTTTTCTCCCTCTCACACACAGTAGCAGACCAATAAGATCTGTGGAGTGAATGTAAGCAACAGAGTAGGGAGCAGCTGAAAAGAAAGAATCCCTGCTGCGTTCTCCCCTTGTGCCTCTTTCACAGTCAAAGGGTTCAAGGGAAGAATGTTTTACTGCACACTGCTGTTCACCACTAGCAGTGCAAGTTTATTCTGCCCAGGGGCTCAAGTGGGAAGAATCTGGTCATCTCCATATGCTCTCACAGTGAAATTCTTCTCTTTTTTTTTCCTTTCATTTTTCAGGCCTGGTCTAATTTAAAACAAGCCACACAGAGACACACAGACACACTGGCCAAAGCCGCAACTGCCTCTGAGAGAAAGGTGGGCCTGCAGTACTGGGGACCATCTCCACATCTGAAGATCCTTTTTGCCTGTATTTGCTTCCCAGCGTCCCTCCGCCCTGCCTGGTTGCCTGTTGGGCCTAACATGGAGCTCTGCCCACAGCAATGTCGTTACTATGGCCACGAGCCCGCACAAAAGCATGGCCTTTGCAGTCCCCAGCATACAGCTCCTGACCTCACAGGCAAGTCTCTACTGCTTTCAGGAGGTAAAGGTTCAAATGGGGCGGAGGTTCAAATGGGGTGAGCACAAAATCCTGCTCATCCCAAGGCACCAACGCACCCCCACCAGGCTTTCCCCAGAAGGCAACTCAACCACTCTGGGAATGTTTTTTAAAGAAACTGTATTAGGAGCTTGCCAAAACAGCTACAAGTGCATCCTGACATTGGAGACCAGTGTGAAACTCCTGGGTCCCACTGGGGCTGAGCTCCTACCGATAGCCCTAAAGCGAAAAAGAACCAGGGATGGTTCTATTTACAAGTGAACTGGACTTCTGAGGCTTCACCAAGGAGGCAATCCCTGAAAACAGGCAAAGTTAATCAGCAACTCTACCTATTATTATGTGCTATTATGACTTTTGAAAAAAAATCATCTGGTCAGGCACAGGCACCATGGCTCATGCCTGTAATCCCATCACTTTGGGAGGCTGAGGTGGGTGGATCATGAGGTCAGGAGTTCAAGACCAGCCTGGCCAACATAGTGAAACCCCATCTTACTAAAAAATACAAAAAGTTAGCCAGGCGTGGTGGCAGGTGCCTGTAATCCCAGCTACTCGGAAGGCTGAAACAAGAGAATCACTTGAACCGGGGAGGTGGAGGTTGCAGTGAGCCGAGGTCACACCGTTGTGCTCCAACCTGGGCAACAGCGTGAGACTCCGTCTCAAAAAATCATCTGATTATACAAACATGCATATAGTGCTTAACAGTTTACTCTGCATTCTTTCTATGAATAGTTTCATGTTCACAACAAATCTAGGAGGGAAAAGGACAGAAATTATTATTCCCATTTTATGGAAAGGAATCTAAGTCTCAGAACCCAGCTAGCAAATAAAGAACTGCAAATAAAGTTCAGGTCTTGTCTGTCTCTTCCCACTACCTCACAGCTCACCTTCTGAAAGAAGCTTTAGCTTTGTAGCATCTGTAAAGCATTTCCCCCGTCTTTCCCCACATTGCCCACTCCTCTTAGTTGCAGGAAGAAAATGCCTACTTTTATACATATAAATAATTGCATGGTTGCTGCTCAGCAAATGGTTTCGGAATAAATGAACACTCCCATGCATGCCATTCCAATGCACGGTCACCATTCTTGCCCTGGGCCAGATTTAGGGAGGTCAGGAGCGTCTAATATAGAATCTTAAGTAGTCAGAAAAACAGGAAGGAATACAGATGGATATGTTCCTTGCTTGCAAACAAATGCCATTTGGGCTTCTCAGACCTGATGCTTGAGCCTTTCCTGAACCCTGTGCTTTTCCTAACAGGCAGCTCTGCCTGTCAACGTTATGCCATCATGCTACCATCCACTTTTCTGGAAACTCAGTTATTCTTTACTTTTACCTCTCAGTTTAACCAGAAAGTTCCCCTAAGTTTCCCCTGTTTTAACTAGGCCAAATGATGTTTTGCCAACTGCAGGGTCTGAGTTTTTTATTTTGGTTTAGATCCACTTGCCATTCTCTACCTCTCTCCCAGGCTGTTCACAGGCATTTGGCCCACTCCACTCCTCCTCCAGGCCTTAAGTTCTCCCCAGCACGCTGACTTCTGTAGGCTACAACAAAGCCCAATGGCAAAAGAAACCCTAGATTGAAAGACACACACACACACACACACACACACACACACACACACACCTGCTGATAATGAGACTCACCCTCTTGTCAGCAGAGAATGGCCAACCCCACCTCCTCAGTTCTGGTTATTTCTAGAAATTTGACATCTATAATATATCACCAACGCACAGCATTCAGTAAGTATTTACTGAATGAATGCTTTAATGAATGATTACTATTATCTGATAATATGTACTTGAGGGAAACTTTATCAAATGCTTACTGAAAATCTAAATTAATAGACAAGCAACGGGCCAATGACTACTCAAGATTTACCCTTTAGTGGCAGATAGAACTTTACAGCCAGGCCTACTTGCCTTGTTGCAATCACTTAAACGTTTTGTTTACAGAATTTTCTCAACTATTTTTGATAGTCTGCTGCCACGTGAGCAATCTAATGTGCACGTATACACAGCGAATGAAAGTATGTAACCTGGCACACTGCCACCCTAAAGATCAGGCTCCTCAAAGACAACAGTAATGCCGTGTATTTCTTTATACATTTTCACTACTAGATCAGCCAACTGAAGGTTGATTTCTTCCTAAATTCTTCAGCTTCCTGTATCTGAGTATTTACGTCTCAGATTTCCCCAAGACCTCCTCTCTCCCACCACTTTATTCCTAATGTTCCACTTTTCACCTCGTCACTGTGAAGCATGACCTAACACCAGCATTTATTTCCAGACCTCCTAAATGAAGACTCATAAACAAAACAAACAAAAAGGAAAAAATTCTAGCAACTATTTTCGGACCCCAGAAACAAAATTTATTTTTCCAAAGTAAGAGATTCCTTTAACCTGCTTTGAAGACTAACAAATAACTTGAACACATTGTGTTCAAGATTTTATCAAACGATGGGAAAAATACAAAAGTCTAATATTTAAAATGCTACCCTTTATTCCCCCTACAATGAATCACCCTAGTCCAATGTAACCTTAAAATCATGGGGGACAGTTGGGGGAAGGATAGCTATACGGTTTACATTGGGTTATACAACCCTTGTTGTGGCTGCTGTTGCTATTGTTTAGTGATAATTTGGAAATGCTCCCTTGAATGTCCCCTCTGATGCTGCTGGCATTGCAGTATCTGCCCCCAGACCACAATGAAGCTGTTAGCAGGATGTGAACAGAATTCACAAAACCAAGAGCTTGTTTACATACCAGCCACAGCGTGGAGAAACAAAAGAGGTCTAAATGGCTGTTGTCTAACCTGGTTTTGTGCTTTCCTTGTGTATTTCTTTCCAAGCTTTTAACAAACAGGTAACGGGTAGTTAAACGTTTGGGACAAGTTACTCATCTTCTTGCTTTGCAGTCATAGAGCTGGTCCAAGTGGAGCAGCCAGTTACTTCAAAGGATACCCTAGTTTGGACCTGTTTCCCAGGGGACAGGGCCCAGGCCCCAGGGCACCCTCATAAAACCGGAGGAGGGAATTACTCCATTCCCTGCCCCTGGTTATCTGAGCCACACTGTGCACAAGTACAGAAGCTAAAAGGTTCTCTACTTTGCCCCATTTGACTCAGGAAAAGGAAAACAGATGACAGATACCTACGCTGTTTCCTCCCACTTGCTACGAACTCCACTCTCTGCTCCTTTGAGCAAACCACTTAGAAGGGTCAGAGCAGCTGTTTCCAGAGCTGCTTAGCCAAAACGGGCAAACACATGGCATGAAACCAAGAATTCTGAAAATACTTCCAATTGCTTTTCTTTGTCCCACAACAGCATGCTTAACCCACGGATACCTTTCAATGTTAATTCATAATACAGTTTCAAAATAAATAATAAGACACCCAGGCCAGGCACAGTGATCCCAGCCAGTAATCCCAGCACTTTGGGAAGTTGAGGCGGGCGGATCACCTGTGGTTGGGAGTTCGAGACCAGCCTGACCACCATGGAGAAACCACGTCTCTAAAATACAAAATTAGCCGGGCCTGGTGGCACATGCCTGTAGTCCCAGCTACTCAGGAGGTTGAGGCAGGAGAATCGCTTGAACCTGGGAGGCAGAGGTTGCAGTGAGCCCAGATCGCGCCATTGCACTCCAGCCTGGGCAACAAGAGCTAAACTCTGTCTCAGGAAAAAAAAAAAGGCGCCCTAAATGCTAAGTATTTGGTGTGGCTGCTGCCTTCATGAGTCACATCTTCTCAGAGACCGTAGCTCCAGTTGTACTGAAAACCGTCGTTTTTCATTATTTTATATCTGTGGCCATTTGTCCTACGGATTGCTTCTTGGCTTCTATCATTTCTGCCAATGGAAAATTTCTGCTTTCCCCTTTAACTACTACTGGTCTAAATTTACTTTAGTGAAGAAAATTTTGGCTCCAAGTAAAACTCATGTAAACTTTCCATTTCACCGTGATGTTTTCTTTTCTTGGATTCAGCACAAGTCTTTTCTAATCTAAGAAACAGCTCTTAGAGGCCCTCCTCGAATGTTTGTTTTCCAATTTAAGAGCATCTCTCTGTACATATACATAAACCATTAAAAGCTTCAGTGATGTGTCCAAAGTCGCTGTAAGGCAGGAATAGCTGATCTGACCCTCCACCATCTGTACATGGGCACTGCCTCACAAATGTGGCTGAGTAAGACCCTGCCCCTGGGTGTCCACTGCAACTTTTCCTCCTTGAATTCCACTTTGCTGAGCACACATGTTTGGACTCACACAGGTCATCTCCAGTATCCATTTCTTTCATTTTTTTTTTGTCCCACAATAGAGTTAAACAATATACTGTCTAGTCATCCAAATACTTCAAGTGGTTTTACATGTTTTATTCCAATAATCTTCTCAGTATCAATGTGAGAACAGAGAGGATGCAGAAATTTCAGGCCGGGCGCGGTGCCTCACACCTGTAATCCCAGCACTTCGGGAGACCGAGGCGAGAGAATCACGAGGTCAGGAGTTTGAGACCAGCCTGGCCAATATGGTGAAACCCCGTCTCTACTAAAAATACAAAAATTAGCCAGGCATGGTGGCACGTGCCTGTAATCCCAGCTACTCAGGAGGCTGAGGCAGGAGAATTGCTTGAACCCAGGGGGCGGAGGTTGCAGTGAGCCGCGATTGCACCACTGCACTCCAGCCTGGCGCCTGGTGACAGAGCGAGACTCTGTCTCAAAAAAATAATAATAATAAAATAAAATAAATTTCAATCATTCTTTAAGGGAAAAAAGTCATTTAAAATATCAAATATTTTGTGATTGGCTCAAGATCTTACAGGTATGGCAGAATCAGAACTAAAGTACCTCACAAATATGGAGAATTCATCTTCCTACTTTCTCTTATAATATAGAGTAAACATAAATGTAACTGGAACCACTTAGAGGTGGGTGGGAAGAAAGAGAGAAGAGGGGAAGGGGACCATGAACATTAAACCATTTCACTAGAAATTTTCTTTCTTTCTAATGTGTCACAGGAGTAGAGAAAAAAATTTAAAAAAAGAAATTTTCTTTCTTTAAGCTACGCCCCTAATGCTCACTTAGAAAAAAGAATGAAAATAGGCTGGGCGCGGTGGGTCATGCCTGTAACCCCAGCACTTTGTGAGGGTGAGGCAGGTGAATCACCTAAGGTCAGGAGTTTGAGACAAGCCTGACCAACATGGTAAAACCCTGTCTCTACTGAAATTACAAATATTAGCCAGGCGTGGTGGCCCATACCTGTAATCCCAGCTACTGGCGGGGGCTGAGGCAAGAGAAACTCACTTGAACCTGGGAGGCGGAGGTTGCAGTGAGCCAAGATTGTG
Organism: Callithrix jacchus; assembly: GCF_049354715.1. NCBI lineage: Eukaryota > Metazoa > Chordata > Mammalia > Primates > Cebidae > Callithrix > Callithrix jacchus. Next base: position 56,868,739 of record NC_133504.1, on the reverse strand, counting down.
CCACTTCACTCCAGCCTGGGCCACAGAGTAAGACTCTGTCTCAAACAAAACAAAACAAAACAAAACAAAACAAAGCAAAACACCCTCCTACCAATCCTTGGTCAGTACTGAAATTGTCTATTTTTTGTGTGACTCTTTTACTAGTGATGTTCTCTAGTTGTAATCAGAGGGTCCATGCTATCGTGTACATTCTCTGAAAGAATATGATTTTGTATACTCATCCCTGTCATAGCATCCCATTCTAAGACAAATAAAATGTCTTATTAGGCAATATTTGCCTTGACATTCTGTTATTTGGGAATCTGTACTGTTTTGATTTCACTGGAAATAATGCTACCATGAGACACTTTATTCTTTACAATAATTTCCTGTTGTGTCTAGACTACAAACAATACAGTTTTACCTCTTTTTAATTATTGTGGGATTCTTCCCTGGATATATTGTACCCATTTACAGAAACAGCACCAAAGTGTAAGTGAAGATGTTTTTGCATATTTTGATCAATGCTGGGTTTAAAATTCATATTTATTTATTTTTAAGTCTCCCATACACATAACTTCACTTTAAAGTTGTCTTAATATATGTTCTTTCAGCTCCTAATAAGGGTATGTACTTTTCAGGGTGATAATTTATGGTCTGTATTTCATCCTGGGTAAACTGTCTCCTTCACTACTCACACTGCCTCTTTTTAAGCACTGAATCATGCCATAGGTGGAGGAAGGGGCCAAAAATAATGGTTTAATCATAACTATACGATGAACTCTTTATGATGAAAAACACAATTCTCTACTTCAGAAAAATGAGATTATATTTAGCCTTCTGAAAATGAGTAATAATCATGTGTAAATACCTGTTAACAGGTTCACATAGAAGCACATGAAAACAAAATTGGCCAAGCTGAGACAGGAGGATCATTTGAGACCAGGAGTTTGAGACCAGCCTAGGTGACAAGGCAAGGCATCAATTCTAAAAAAAAAAAAAAAACTAAAAAATTAGCCGGGCATGGTGGTGCACACCTGTAGTCCCAACTACATGGGGAAGGTCACTTGGGCCCAGGAGTTCGAGGTTAAAGTGAGCTATGATCTCGCCACTGCACTCCAGCCTGGGCAAAAAAGTGATGGGAGGAAAGAAGGGAGGGAGGGAAAGAAAGAAAAGTAAGAAAAAAAGGAAGGGAGGTAGGGAAACTGACCTTGTCTAAGAGGGAGGGCCCTTTCTCTCCTCTCTCCCCTATCGCCTTCTTTCAGACAAACTCCAATTTCTCCATCATGGCAGGGCTGTCCAACCAGTCATCAAGGAGTAGTGTTATCCTTTGAATGGTTCTCCTTCTTACATCACCAGTTCTTTCTCTGTCCAGAACACCTCTTCCTTTCCATTCCCATTGCTCCGTGGTTTGGGCCTTCCTCACTTCTGTCCAGACATTTCCCAGCAAACTCCTATTCCAGCTTCTAGTCTTTGTCCTATTCTACATGGTACTAACAGAAGAATTTCCCATAGTACAACTCTGACCTTGTCCCTGCAGGGTACAAAATTTTGAGGTTCTTTATGCACCAACAAACCATATCCCAACTGGCTCTCACCAAGAAACTGCATTGCTAGTAGCTCTTCAGTGGTACCTCCTTTGGTATTTAAAAGCTTCTTGAGGAACATGAGTGTGCCTTATCATAGTGCTTAGCAAGACTCTAAGAGTACTCAAAAGAACTAATTTACAGTTTTCTGTGCACCGTTTCATAATATCCAGTCATCAGATGTAAGCTGACTAAAAACAGTGTCTTAATTGTATCTCCCACAGCTCAGTGCTTTCAGCGTGGAATTTCTACAAATCATCATTGAACAAATGAACTATGAAACCAATTGCTCTTTATTGAATCCACTGGTTGAGTGCTCCAGATTAAGCCACCTAGAAACATACTGGTATTTAAAACATAAGTGACAAGGAAGATAGTAATACTCAAAATACTCCCACAAACTCGTTTTCGAAAAGAAATTATTGTAAACACAAAATAAATGACAGGCCTTCAGGTGAAGCTCTATTATCATATCATACCTATGACTGACACCAGCTAAGATATGGATGTGCCTCAGGAAAAAAATGTGTTACCAAGACACTAATCCATATACTTTCCAAAGAAATTGCACATCCTAAAAATCTAATCCTTCCAAAATTGCTATTATAAGTAAGGCAAGGCTTAGTTTGTTTGATCAGATTTTGACCAATAATAATAAAAAGAAGAATGGAACCCCGTCTTGACAAGCAGTTACAGATTCTCCTTAATCCCAGCATGATGTAACAGACATTGTCTGAACTCATAGTCGGAATTCTAAGTTCATGTTTTTTTCTTTCATTAGCTTCATGACCTTGGGCAAGTCACTTCATCCTAGGATGTCTCTGTTTCTTCATCTGGGAAATGAGAATGTTTGGCTCTGATCTTTCAGATTTCATCTAACTCCAGAATTCAATAATTTATAAGTATTTAAAATAAGCTTTTTACTGATATATGTGACAGCATGAATGAATCTCAAATGCACAATGTTAAGTAAGAAGCCAGATTCGAAAGGCTACCTATTCTATGATGATACTCACATGACATTCTGGAAAAAACAGAACTATAGTGATGGAGAGCAGATCAGTGGTTACTGGGGATTGGATGTACAAGGGATTGTTTGACTACAAAGGGGTGGCATAAGGAAATGTTCTTTGCTGGTGGGGTAACAGAACTGTTCCACAGTGTATCTTGATTGTGGCAGTGAATCTTGAACTCCTGGCCTCAAGCCATTCTCCTGCCTTGGCATCCCAAAGTGCTGGGATTCCCGGTATAAGCCACCACATCCTACTCTGTGTGACAGTGGTTACTCCAGGCATTTGCCAAAATTCACAAAAAGGAATACCAAAAAAGAGTAAATTTTACTGTATGTGAATTAAAATGATTTAAGCTCCTAGAAAATTTATTTCTCCAAATCCAATGCATCTTTGATGACATAATAGCTGGGCAGTATCGCCAATAAATTAACACCAACCTTCTGGATTTACTGTCACCGTTTTAAGACTGATGAACCAGGTTTGCACCCAAATAATTCGCCATGTGTTTTTATGGTGGGTGTTGTTAATCTTTCAGTGGACATGCTACAGAATGCTTCTGTGTAGCTCTGTTTTCCAGTGTAGTATATTTAACAATGAAACAGTGAAATGGACTCTAGCGGGAGTGATTCTGGGGCTGCCCAGGACCTGTGTGGCCTTCATGGAATGTTAGAATGTTGTTCTCCTTGTGATTCATACTAAAGATACGAGGCTCACAACACAAATGACAGTTACAACACAGCAATAACAGCAACAGCTAGCATTTAATCAGCACTTAGTAAGTTCCAGGCACTGTTCTAAGTGCTTACCTAAAAAGTTCTACAGTAGCTCATTTAGTTCGCAGAACAATCCTGTACTGGGTTTTGTTACCTCAATTGACAGTTGAGATAAAACAATGTTCTCCAGGTCAACTGGCCAGTGGGTGGCTGAGTCAGAATTCAAACCCAGACAGTCTGACTCCTACCACAAGGCTAAGACCCTGCCTAGAAAAGCTTCATGTAAAGGAACAATTTATTCATCTTCTTGGAGAGTCCGTGGCTGTTACTACATGCTTCCACAAATTCTTATCTAGGCCTTTCTTCTGAAATTGGACTGGCCAGGCACGGTGGCTCAAGCCTGTAATCCCAGCCATGCAGGCAGTTCACTTGAGGTTGAGAGTTCAAGACCAGCCTGGCAAACATGGGGAAACCCCATCTCTACTAAAAGACAAAAATTAGCCGGTCACGGTGGCAAGCGCCTGTAATTCCAGCTACTTGGAAGGCTGAGGCAGGAAAATCACTTGAACTCAAGAGGCGGAGGTTGCAATGAGCTGAGATTGCGCCACTGCACTCCAGCCTGGGCAGCAGAGTGAGATTCAGTCTCAAAAAAAAAAAAAAGAAAAGGAGAAGAAGAAAAAGAAGAAGAAGAAAACTAAAGGAAAGGGAAAGGAAGAAAGAAATTGGACAGAGGGCTTTTTCTAACTAGGACAAGCCAGCATCTCCATCTCTGCCTGGTGATTTCATGAAGAAGTCTGCATAGCAAAAACCCTACACAGACTAGTTTACGCAATCAGGAACAACTGCTCTTTCCTATTCCATTCTCCTTGCGTGCAGCAAAGCTAGCTTTAGCTGACAGGCAAGCTTTTTTTCCTACGGCCTTCCAAGATAAGGCAAGAGAGGGGCTGAGCTTCTCCTACCCACCACCAGTTAGGGTCTACCTTTTCTTCAAATCATTTTCAGTGTTTTAGGTAGGTTTAAGCCTCTGGGTAGAAACCTGTCCCAAAGCAGACAAGTTCCTGTTCCTGAAATGACTAATTCCTTGCACGTGGCAAGAGGCTGGTTAGAACCCTTTCAACTAGAGGAGATGATTAGTTAAAACAACAACAACAAAAACAAAACAAAACAAAGAAACAAAAACAAAACAAAACAGGACCAAGACCAAGCTGCTGAGGCTGAAGGAAACCACATAAACAAAACAATGCACGCATTAGACAGTAGCGGTAAGGTATTCAGAGCCTGAAAACTTAGTTTGAATGCAGTAGAAGGCAGATTACAGGAGAGAGAAAGGGCTCTCAACTAGTTCATGGATTTGTTTAGTCTACTTATCAAGCCCAAACTAATCATTTTAAAGGCTGTTTATGCCCAGAACAGGATTCAAATGGCCTTTCGAAGAAAGCAGGGCAGACTTAGCCTAGCATTACATTAAGACTGCAACCTTCCTCTCTCCAAGGACCCCAAGGATTCTCCTTACTCAGGATCCCCACTCTGAGCAACTAAAACAGTAGGTGAGAGTTCTATTTATTTCCTATCAATCTCTTCAAACCAGACTATAAGCTCTAAACAGCAGTAGGGTGTCATCTCTGTCGTCTATTGCTCTATCTAGCATATAGATCGTTTTTGAGATCAGAACTTAATATAATATTATCAGAGGGTTAATGGACTGTCTGGAGGGAAAGATGGAAACTCAGGCTGAGTTTAAGTCCTTGCTTTTCCCGGATGTAGACACGGAAACCTCGCGACCGAGTCAACAGGTGCCTTCCTCCTGCAAGGGAACTTTTAGAAAATCTTCAAGGTAAACCAACTATCATTCTACCAGAATCCAGGACACCGATTTCCAAAATTCTAATCCAAAACGGGGAGTGGGGTTGGGGGAAGATAATCAACAAAGCAATCCTTTTACAGGCCACCCACTCCTACTCCTCAAAGCAGCATCAGCCGAGAAGCCGGGTGAGACATGTTAACCGAGAAGCCCTCCTCCAATTAATGTGCTATTGCTCCTTTAAAACCGAGAACAAACGGCGCGGCCGCTCCAGATCCCGGAGGCTGCAGAGCAGTAATTGTCACTTAGCCACTTAACTCCCCGCCGCACTGCTCACTCACTCATCGCGGTTTATCTCTCAGCCAATTACTGCTGTCATTTGCGTTTCAATGTGTGCCATCAGGGGCCAGGCCCAGTCGACAGCAGAACAGAAAACACAGGGCGGAGAGAAGACAGGCTTCCTTCCAGAGGCCGGTGGAGCCCACACCTCATTCCCTGCTGCTCGGTGGGAGCTGCGAAGGTATTCTCCCAAGGCAGAGACTCCCAAAACAGCTCCAGGGAGGAATCCCTGCCCACAGTCCAGTTTTGTGCTGTGCCTGGCTGTACACTGAGGCAACCAAAACTAAGAAAATCTGACCCCTGGGCACCAAGTCAATAGTAATGATGGTGATATTAAAGCAACAGAAACGTTAGCTACTTAGCATGACAGCAGGCAAGAGACATGTAGAGAGGAAGTGGGAAGGATTCCTGCACTGTATGACTATGAAATCAACACAGGGCTAGTCGACAAATGTGAAGACAGGAAAACCTTAATTCAGGCCTCACTGCTCTTTTATGCAAGCAGATTTTCAGGCACGACGTTGTTCACCCGTCTCTAACTTGGCCCCAGTGTATTAGGATGTGAATTCTCTTAGGAAGTCCTGAATTGAAATATCTAAAAGTTATATTTGTATTCTATTGTCATATTATAGACTGGTGATACGTTCTATACTTAGTAACAAAATTTTATTTTTAAAAATTCCTGAAAGGCACAACCAGATGTGAATTTTTATAACTAAATCAGAAAAAAAGCTTGCCAGATCTTATGTCCAGATTTTCAAGTTCTGCAAAGATGTCCTTTCTGGTTGCTCAGTGGATCTGAACCACAAAAGCTAAGACTCATGTTTGTTCGTTTGTTTTGAGATGGAGTCTTACTCTGTCACTCAGGCTGGAGTGCAGTGGCGTGATCTCGGCTCAGTGCAACGTCTGCCCCCCGGGTTCAAGCGATTCTCCTCCCTCAGCCTCCTCGGGAGCTGGGATTACAGGCACCCACCACCATGCCTGGCTAATTTTTGTGTTTTTAGTAGAGACAGAGTTTCACCATCTTGGCCAAGCTGGCCTTGAACTCGTGACCTCGTGATCCACCCACCTTGGCCTCCCAAAGTGCTGGGATTACAGGCGTGAACCACCGTGCCCAGCCGGACTCATGTTTTTAAATGATTTGTTTACTCTGCCTTCCTGGATCAAATTTATACCGTTGTGCGCTGCATTAGGGCTTTTCTCCCAGAAGGCTGAAACCTCCCCTGATTGTAGAGGCAGCACCTTGGCTGTATTACCCTAGCCCGAGACTTCCTTTGGAGTTCATTTGGTCTAGCCGTCAGGTTGTCCTGCTCACTTTGCAGTACGCAGCATGCTCCCGCTGACATTTCATCCTTCAGAGCCCCGGTAACCACAGGAAGAGGGCCGGCAGCTGAGGCTGAGCCGGAAGAGACCTGTTCTAGCTGGATCTCTGGGTCTAAAATAAAACCCTTAACTTCTCTGCCAATGAGCTCTGCCAGGCCTGATGACGTAACAGGTCCCTTCAGTTCTATTTGCAGGCAAGGTCTATTTACATCAGGATTTCATCCAGGTAAGGGGGAATTTGTGAGGGGGAGAGGGTGAGGGACTCTCAGAGAATGGACTTGTCTTCCCATCATGCATGGAAAAGGTCTGAAAGAGCTGGTGAAGTGCCAAAGTAATTGTACACGTCATCTTGGGCTGTGCAAAGAGGAGCTGGCCTCGCTATAGCTAATTGCTATCCTCCGGCTATATGCTCCCCACTGAATACCAGAGAGGGGAATCTGTTCGGTGCATAACAAAGAAAAATCACAAGTGAAATAAAGCTAAGCAGCAGCCGGCCAAGGCTATGACGGCTGCGACCGCTAACCATGGCCAGCCACATGCAGGGAAACTCGGATTTGTCCTCACTCATCTTCTCTCAGGCCTTCTAATTAAGAAAACCTTAAACTTGGAACCAATTTACTCCTTTTTCGTTCATTTAAGTCATCACCCTAACCCATCTCTGATGAAGAGAGAGCACTTCAAACGATGGAGAGTGGTTCCTAAGATAGCTGGGGGCCAGTGTGAACTTCCTAATTAAGGACCCACACTAAAGTAACTTTCTCTTCTTTTGGGCTCTTTGTGTTTGTAAAAATGCAGCTTCAAGCTGAACAAACTCTCTGATCATGTTCCCGCTTCCTTCCTCCTCCTTTTCTCTGTCTGTCTAATGTTTTTCAGCTGATCAATAGCTGGCTCTTTGTGTCATAAAGTGTGCAATAAGCTGTTCTTTTTCTTTTGTCTCAAAGCCAGAAGACACGGTATAGAGAGACAAGTTCCTCTTCTCCTGCCCTTCTCACTGGGCGTGGCAGCCCGTGGAGGTCTGGATGCCTGCCACTGAGTGCCAAGAGCAAAACCCAGGCCAATCAGCAGGGCAGATCCGATCCCCTGACTGCAGCAGAGGTACCTCTCCGCAGGCAGGCTGCAGCCGCCCACAGCCTCGGGGCTGCCCTGACCCTGCCTCAGGCAGGAGCCCCGACTCCTTCACAAAGGACTTGGCAGAGTACCTGCCCTTGGGGTGCCACACATCTTTCTTTTTTCTCTTTTTTCAGATTCAATTTGCCCGAATGGGAAGAACCTCTCCTCCTTCCTGCCTAATCTATTCCCAGACATCCCAGCTGCTCTCCCCAACTTTCACAGAGCAAATCGGTAGTCCCCCCACCGCCCCTGTCAGAGATCACACTGAGCCTAGTCTGGACCCCTCCAGTGCTTCCTGGAGCATCTCCACCGACAGGTCCAATCTGCATATCCAAACCTGAATCTTTCATCGTCCTCTCCCACTTGACCCTCCAGTTGGCACCACCACCCTGTGCTCTCCTACATACTCTTCAAGCTTCTTGAATTTTATTTCACACACATTTCTCAAATCTAGCCCCCAGAATCCAGAGATAAGACCACAGCCCTAGTTCAAGCCCAGATCCATCCTCCTCACTGCCCTACTTGCCCCCTCTTCTGTGGCGGGTGGGGGGGGGTTAGCTAACACAGAAGTCAAATTCCATTGCCTATGTCTCTCTGCCCTACCCTCCAAGCCCCTCAATAACATCTGAGAACCCCTGTTCCTCTCCACTGTCACCCACTGTACTGGTTCCTAGCCTGCCAGGAAGCTTCCTGCTTCCTGCTCAGGCTCCACCCTCTCCACAGAAAGGCCCCTCCTCCTTCACTCACCTAATAACTATGACTTTGTTCAGGTGCTCCCCGCCTCCAGACTGGGCTAAGTGCTTCAAACACATTTCTGGCATTGCATCAAGCTCCTAAAGGGAAGGGACTGGGTGATATTTCTCTGTGTAGTGTCAGCACCCAGTTACACACCGTGGGCTCCTGTTACACACAGCAGGCTCTCAGCAATTGGGATATTGGCATTTGTTCATTCAAATTACTAGCTGATGCTGTCTATGACCTACCACAGGGCAATCAATACCTTAGTCTGCCTTAGACCCATTCTGGTGTTACCTATTTAAAGAAGGCAGACTCCTAGGGTCTGCCTTTAAAGAAAGGTTGTGCCCATGAAACACATTTTGTCTAGCAACTTACGCACTTTGGGGTACTTAATAACGCAATGGAGTTGAAGATGATGACGGTGACGATGACGTCAAGCAGGACAGGAAACTGGAGATGATTAGACATCCTTTATTCTCTGAGGCTGTGTAGCTGCTTAAAAACAGTACTCGATGAGTCACAGAGTGACAGCTCATTTATCTTGAAACCTTAACTAACCAGAATGCAGCCTGGACCCTCAGTCAAACACACTTCTGAGAAGCCAAAATATATATCAGAAAGTTCACACGCTTATCCACACACAAGTTAAAGAGAGAACTTGTGGAAGGGGTCACCTGGTCTGCACTGAGGGCCTATTTGTTTTTGCTTAATGTTCACCTTGATAATCTGTGCAATCTCATTCCTCAGTCACAGCAAGTTAGATGTAAAATATGAGAAGAGGCGGGGTGAAAAGAGGCTCCTGGGGACAGACACAGCAGGAGCAGTGCAAAAGAGAAGCCTGACAAACTTTAAAAGAACACAAAGTACACAGTAGTCTTGGGACAGCTCATGTCTAGGGACAACGAGTTCCACATGTATTAACAAACCCTAATGACACCATCACACAATAAAGGTACAATATTTACCTTCATGATGTTGAGCAAGATAGCAAGAGAGAGTTACAATGTGTGCGATATTCTCTACCTGCAGAGGAAAGGAAGTTGAGAGAACATTTTAAGATAATTTCTATCAAGATGAATTTTTGTTTGTTTGTCTTTTTGAGATGGAATCTCACTCTGTCACCCAGGCTGGAGTGCAGTGGCACAAGCTCAGCTCAGTACAACCTCCACTTTCTGGGTTTAAGCAATTGTCCTCCCCCAGCCTCCTGAGTAGCTGAGATTATAGGTGCACACCACCGTGCCTGGCTAATTTTTGTATGTTTAGTAGAGACGGGGTTTCACCATGTTGGTCAGCCTGGTCTCAAACTCCTGACCTCGTGATCTCCCGGCCTTGGCCTCCCGAAGTGCTGGGATTACAGGGATGAGCCACTGCGCTTGGCCGAGGTGAGTTTTTTTTTAGAGTTTTAGCATTTACTGGAGTAGACTGTGTTTATCTGGAAGTTTTACTGCTGAGATACCGGACAAATGAGCCATTGCTTAACTTCATCCAGCATGGAACTGTAACCACGGCACAGGCCTTGCCCACCAAGAGTGCACAGCCTAAAACAGCCAATACCCTGGAGAATACATTCGTATATTTAGTTTTATTTTAAAACACATTGAAACAGGAAATCCTATCTGCCAGAAAACTACCAAATATAGCATGTCCCACACCTCCCATCCATGCAAAACACAAACAGACTAAGATTTCAATTTAGGGCAAGAACATAAGAGATGAATCTATTCCGAGGCAGTTTCCACTTGGGAAACAATAATCTTCTGGTCTTGATAACCCAACTCTCCTCAGTCTCCTTTCCTCTCTCCCTCCACTTTTTACCACCTCATCCCAGCTCCTTCAAACGTACAGGAGCAGCTTAGATGAAAGAGACGACTAAGCCGAGGTTTTGCTTGCTTTGCTACAGTCCTACGATCATTTCCTTAGTGGGTTGGCAGGTACAACCAAAGTACGTCCGAAGAAGGGAAGGATGAGGGATACCTGGTTGTTTCTCACAAAAGATGGGACTTTGAATTGGGATTAAAAAAAATAAAGTTGGGGGCTGGGTGCGGTGGCTCACACCTGTAATTCGAGCACAGGTGTCCTCCCAAAGAGGCCAAAGAGGGTGGATCACGAGGTCAAGAGATAGAGACTATCCAGGCCAACACGGTGAAATCCCATATCTCTACTAAAAATACAAAAATTAGCTGGGTGTGTGGTGTCCGCCTGTAGTCCCAGCTACTCAGGAGGCTGAGGAAGGAGAATTGCTTGAACCCACGAGGCAAAGGCTGCAGTGAACGGAGATCGTGCCACTGCACTCCAGCCTGGCAACAGAGCAAGACTCTGTCTCAAAAAAAAGAAAAAGTTGGGAAGTATTAAAAGGGAAACTCTTCCCGAAACAGGATAAGGAAGAGGGAATGTACTGAAAGGAGAGAAAGGGTGAAGGTTGGCCAGAAAAAAAAAGGGGTTCATTTTATAAATAACACCAAAGAGTTAAGTGGAGAGGATGATGGGAAAGAAGCTAAAGTCTGGCCACGTATCTGACCATACCTGCAAAACTGGACATTCCACAACCTCATCTCCAAGCTCACGTTCCTTCCTGGTGACAAGAGGGAAGTGAAGGCTTTTAACCAGATGGGAAAAGTTACCACAGTATTTCCAATACTGCCTTTCCACCTCCTGTTTCCAAACTGGCATAGGACAGAGGGCATGAACCAGCTCTCACTGACTGGCTTGGCATTTTTGTCAACCTGCCTGTATTAAGAAACTTGTCTTGAAAATAGCACTTTTATTTAAAGCTAAAAGCTTTCAAAGTCCTCCACGTTTTTCTCCACTACAGAGTATTAGAATAAGCTGGCCAGGCATGGTGGCTCACACCTGTAATCCCAGCACTTTGGGAGGATGAGGCGGGTGGATCACAAGGTCAAGAGGTCAAGACCATCATGGCCAACATGGTGACCCCATCTCTGTAAAAAAAAAAAAAAAAAAAAAATTAAATTAAAAAAAAATGTATTACAATAAGCTAATCATTCATTCTTTCACATTTACCAAACACATTAATTATATGCTCAGTCCAAGGAGTCATTTATATATTTATTTAGAGATGGGGTTTCACCATATTGGCCAGGTTGGTCTTGAACTCCTGACTTAAGGTGATCCACTGACCTCGGCCTTCCAAAGTGCTGGAATTACAGGTGTGAGCCACCGTGCCTGACCCCAAGGAGTACTAAAGAGTTCTCACATTTTCAAAATTGGGAGAACTTCTGTTTTGCATGTGTGAAGTATGTTTATTTATACCCAAACAATATTGTGATAAAGAACATTTGTAGTTCACTAAGAATATCTGCAGTACACTCAAAAGGGCAAAGGTTTAGAGCTATATAAATCCAGGTTTGAATCCCAGCTACACTACATACAAACTGCATGTCCTTGGGCAAATTACTTCTCTCGACCTTATTTTCTTCATCTGTGTAATGGGGATCTAGGTTTCATTGCTTTTTATGAAGATTCAGTGAAATATCAGATGGCAAGCACTTGGCAGAAGCTAGCACATGGCATTCAAGCAATCATGCATTTGGTAAATATTTACTGAGCACCTTGTATATGCCAGGCTCAGTTGTAAAGACGGAGCCTCAGCAACCAAAAGGAGAAGCCAGATTCTCCCTTTTCTTTTCTTTTTTTTGAGACGGAGTTTCACTCTTGTTGCCCAGACTGCAGTGCAATGGCACAATATTGGCTCACTGCACCCTCCGACGCTCAGGGTTCAAGTGATTTTCCTGCCTCAGCTTCTCAAGTAGCTGGGATTACAGGCGCCCGCCACCACTTCTAGCTAAATTTTTGTATTTTTAGTGAAGATGGGGTTTCACCATGTTGGCCAGGCTGGTCTTGGATTCCAGACCTCAGATGATCCGCTCCTCGGCCTCCCAAAGGGCTGGGTGGGATTACAGGAGCCACCAAACCCGGCCAGATTCCTCCTTTATCTTTCCCTTATCATCACCAGGACTTCTCAAGGGCTCTGAAAACCTGTGAAAATGAAACCAAGTGGATGCAGCACCAATGCCAAACACCATTATTTTCAATACCTCATGGTGATCTGCACCAATGACTGCATTTTCAAGCAAGATTCGCTCTGCCCATGAGTCCTAGGCTCAAGGGCCATGTAGCTACTGGTCTGCATCAGGCTGTTCACCTGGGGACCCAAAAGCAGAGCCCTGGAGCCACCCACACCCTAGCCTCCAGGGTTTAGACAGAAATAGAATTTGAGACGTAGATTGTTATTTCTCTTGCCTTTTGCTCTTAAAATGAGAAAGGTGACTTATTTTGAGGTGGGGGAGGGATGCTGCTCTAGTCAGAGGACCTCCTGCATGAACTGCTACATTGTTTCTCTTACTCTCAGACTCATTTTTACTTTTCCTCCCCATTCCTTCCCAGCCCTCCCTTGATGTCTTGGTCTGTTCTCTAGGTGGTACAATAGGCTCTTTGTTTACAAGATTCTAATGCAATAAAATCAGTTATGAGGCCAATAATAATTTATGCACAAAAAAATAAGGACAGTAAAATTGACATGAATTGTATGTTTTACAGCACTCTTTGATCTGTTACATTCCTATTGACAGAATTGATAAGGACACTAGCTAAAACCTTTAAGTGTTCATAAAACTATTCACATTGGAAGTACGTCACATGCGCAAACAACTCAGGAGCAAAACATTTTTAAAAGCCTTAAGCAAAACACTTGAGTTCTTGATTTTTTTACTGGCACAACCATCCACCCAATCTTACAAGTAAGAAATCTTCATCTATTTTCTTTTTCTTTCTTTCTTTTAGAGACAGGATCTCACTCTGCCACCCAGGCTGGAATACAGTGGCACCATCATATTTATTGCAGCCTCGAACTCCTGGGTTCCGTCAATCCTCCTGCCTGCAGTTATTTTCAAGAGGAAAGGCAACAAGATTTCATGGGAAATCATGTTTGTAGCCAAACATGCTTGGCTCTGAATATCAATCCTATTGACTTCTAGCTGGGGGGTTTTCAAACATCTCAAAGCCTCAGTTACTGCATATGAAAAATGGGTTTTGGAAAGAATTAAATTAGATAAAGGATGAGCAGAATGTCTGAGCACATCTTTGTCAATCAGAAAGTTATTTCTCCAACCTCTCTTCCCCAACACACCTCTCAAAATCTTTCTTTTCCATTCTATCACTCATTTTCAGCTCTCCTGGACTACTGCTCTCCAACTGGTTTTTCAGCCTTGTGTCTACAGCTCCTTCAAACCATCCAAAACCAGCTATTAGAAACAGCATTCAAAAATCAGAAATTTGATCATGATACTCCCTGCCACAAATCCTCCTATGGCAATAACATTCAGAACAAATCTGCATTCAGAGCAAAGTCCGCTGTCCCCAACCCATCTGTTCAGCCTCAACTCTCCAATGAACACCCACCCCTGCCCCTTGAATGACCGAGGCTCCCACGTTCCAGGCACCCAGTCATTGTGTATGGAGCGTGCCATCTGCTCTGGTGTGTGGACTCTCGCTGCCCTCCTCCGGGATGCCAGCCCCACCCAGCCCCTCCCATCTGTAGAGATTGCTGTCTCCTTCAAGGCTCAGCCCCAGTGCCACTTCCTCTCTGAAACATTCCCACCCAAATTTCCTCCACTGACTCAAGCCTCCACTCATGTGTCTATGCCTTTCTCAAGGTCATTATTTAAGCTTTTGTTTTCCAGTTATCCATATCTATGAGGGTCCACCCCACTAGACTCAGTTCCTCCATGACAGAGACCACATTTTATTCATTTTTACAGTCATCAAGTTTTACCATTCCTTGCAAGAAGAAGATAAAACCAAATAAATAATTTATTGAATTGAAAGGACAGAATGAGGATAGAGGAAGCTAAACAATGCCCCAGTGAATAGAGGCATTTCTTAGTGGAAGTGTGTGTGTGTGTGTGTGTGTGTGTGTGTGTTTATATAATGTAAAAATGGAGCAAGTCATTCCCAAAATGCTTGAAACTCTAGCAAAAAACCAAGATGCACTTAAAATGAAGTCTTAGGTGTATTTAAAAAAAAAAAGATTTGAAAACCCTCAGCAAACCACAGAGGTATACACCATATGTGGCAGATTTACAATGACCACAAATTCTTTAATCCTTCTTCCATGGACAGATGTGTCCAATTCCCCCCTCCCACACACACACACCTTTAAATGTGAGTTGCCTGTAACTGCTTGGGCCAATCGAGTATGGGAGTGATTCTGAATATGGGAGTAATATTACGTCGTTTCCAAACCTAGTGCTTAATATGACTGATAGCTATGGACTTGGTCTCTTGAAACCCTGAGATTCCCTGTAAGAAATATGATTACCCTAATGGAGAAATCACCTGGAGTGGCTCCAAGGCTCCATGGAGAGGCAGAGGGGCCCAGTGGGGAGCTCAGTCTTCCAGGCATCCTTGTCAAGGTGCCAGGCAGGTGAGTGAAAGCATATTGGATCCTCCAGACCAGAGCAACCATTGACTGACTAGCAGCGAGGGACCAGAGTCAATGCTACATGGAATAGAAGAATCACCCAGCTGAGCCCTGCTTGAACAAAATCACAGATATAATCACATAATGGTTGTTTTAAGCCACCAAGTTTTGGTGTGGTTTGCTGTTAGCAATAGGTTACTGAAACACAATCTTAATCCATTTTGGCTCATCATCCTACCCTACCTAATAGAGTATTTTTCCTACAAAGGGGGCAGAGTGGCCTTGTGTAGAATAGAGCTCCTAAGTCACTGATGGTCTAGTTGAGGGGATGAGAAACCCACCAGGCTCTTGGACAGTTGCAGTTGTAACGCACACGGCTGATGTGTAATATACACTTCTTTAAGATAAGTTCAGTTGTTTGTGACCAGCCTGGTCAACATGGTGAAACCCCATCTCTACTAAAAATACAAAATTAGCCGGGTATGGTGGTACATACCTGTCCCAGCTACCTGGGAGGCTGAGGCAGGAGTCTCTGGAACCCAGGAGGCAGAGGTTGCAGTGAGCACAGATAGCACCAACCACTGCACTCCAGCCTGGGTGACAGAGCAAGATTCCATCTCAAAAAAAAAAAAAAAAAAAAAAGTAAGTTCAGTTTACCCACAGCTTTTCTATCTGTGAATAGATATTGGGGCAAATGTGGTTAATAACTTCAGAAACCATTTGGTAGAATACTACTCAGGAAGCCAGGAGACCCTCCATTCCAATCTTTTACCACCCACACCTCTTGTGTTCGGAAGAAATCTTTGTGTCTTCATTTACCTAGCTATCAAATGGAGAGAAGCATATGTGAGACCTCTTAGATCAGTGTAAATTAGAAAAGAAATGGGATTATTGATTGAAAACACCTTCAGTTCCTTGGCCAAAAAAATGCTAGGTAAACTCAAGTTACTATCATCATTTTGCAAATATGTTGTTCTACTATATAAAACAGCATAAATCAGTAAATGCAATTCCATGTGCTGGGTCAGCTGAGCATTTGTTTTTTTTTTTTTACATTTGCCAGATTCCCCTTCTTTTCTTTTTGTAGTCAATAGAACACTAGAATATATGGACAATTCAACTAACTTTTGTAAAACCGAGAACACAAGTTGGAATGAGAAGAAGTCATCCGTGCCATATGTTTGTGTCTTCTATGAGTCATCAGCCAGACAAAATGAAGTGAGAAACTCGAAACTTACATGTATAAATGATTTGTGTTGCTTTGTTTTAATGCCAAGTACTCAGCAAAAAGCTGAGTTATTAGAAAATGGACACTAGCCTGTGCTTGTGGGCATAGCATGAATTGAGGTACTATATTGATTATATTATGTCATTTATTCTCATAAAACTCTGTTGTAGAAACAATTTCTAGCCCCATGTTCAAGAGGGGAAAAGGAAGCCTGGAGAGATTTTGTTATTCTCCTGTATTTGTATTGAGCCATGGCTATTGCTGCTGTAGGAAAATAACACAGCGTGGCTTAAACAACAGAAATTTATTTTCTCCCAGTTCTGGAGGCTGGAAGTCCAAGATCGAGGTACCAGCAAGGCTGGTTTCTCCTGAGGCCGCTCTCCTTGGCTTGCAGATGGCCTCCTCCTATCTGTGACCTGTGTGCATGCTGATCCCTGATGTCTCTTCCTCTTCTTAAAATGACACATTACACTGGATTAGGGCCCCACCCTTATAACCTCATTTAACTGTAATTATCTCGTTCAAGGCCTCCCTCCACATACAGTCAAATTGAAGATGAGGGTTTCAACCTATGAATTTTGCAGGCACGTGTCAGTCCCTAAGAATGCTCCAAATCACCAAGTTAGTCAGTGCAGAACCGGGGTACACACCCTGGCTCCCTGCCATTGCCCATGGTCCCCGATTGCTATCCACAGTGTTTTGCCATCCCACCACTGCTGCTATGTCCACAGAAAATTACTCATCACTACCAAGTCAAGAGAATGAAGGCCACAGTAGGAAGTAAAGGAAAGAACGGAAGCTGCAGCTATAGAAAGGCAAATGTAAAACCCAGAATAACTGACACTTAGCAAGGCAGAAGAAGCAAGGCAGCTCACACCCAAACCTATTCTTCTATGGCCAAGACTCCCCTTGCCGTCCCCTGATGCTGATTTTGTTGTAACTGTAGGAAACTCCTTGACCCCAGCTCAAAGGTGAGGAAGGACTACTGCTTGCTCTCCTGGTAGAAGTCATTGGCAGGGCACAACTCAATCACATGCTTTTTGCAAAATTACTAGATAATATACAATTTAATTTTTTCATCACATTTTTGCAATCAAAAAATTTCAAAGAACTTGGAGTGCTATATAGCTAATAAATGCAATTAAAAAAGATTTTGTGATCAGCTAAAACAGGTTAAATCATAAAAAGCAAGACATGGTTTTCCTCCCTCTTTCAGATAATGCAGGCAAGCATCTCATATTTATAAAGCACAAGCTTTCAACTATATTGGATTTTCCGTTTAAAAAGAATAATAATTTAAAGTGGCTTCTAGAGGGAAATGTTAGGTACATTTAAATGGGTATTTGTGTTCTGAAAATCCTAATTGGAACTCTTTTATTGTTGTTGTTTATGTGTGTGTTTGTTGTGCTTCTGAGAGAGGACTGGGCTTTTGTGCATTAGAAAGCCTTTCATCTAAAATTCCAGTTTCATACAAAATTAAACCAGCATACTGGAGATACAACTTTATAGGAAGCATTAAGACAAACTGAAGTATTGTTTTGAAAAGACAGGAAAAATCAAAATGGTTTTTCTGTGTGAATCATTCTACAGCAAATATGAGACACAGCAGGACGGATGTACCTTGGACCAAGATGACATCGGAGTTGCCCATGACCTGCTGCTTATGACGTCAGCATCCTGGGCATTGCAAGCTGGTGAAGCCTTACCAACTAAGACTAAGACACTGCTAATGAGGTAAAAATGCTGCATCACCTTCCATTATGTTGGCTACTATCACATTAAGATCAAAACTGCATTCTCAGCCTCACCAAAACAGAGACCAAATTTTGGTTTACAAACCAACCCATGCTATTGGTCAGGAAATGACTCGAACAAGGGTTATTTCTCCACTATTCTCTCAGTAAATATACAGTATGTGCACTGTTGTACACATCATACCTCTAACCTCTCTTTTTAAACAGAGATGATCATCTGGTGTTAAAAATAAATAATAAGGTGAGTGTGGTGGCTTATGCCTGTAATCCAGCACTTTGGGAGACCAAGGTGGGAGGATCACTTGAGTCCAGGAGTTCAAGACCAGCCTGGGCAACAAAGAGAAACCCCATCTCTACAAAAAAATCTAAAAACTAGTCAGGCATGGTTGCACATGCCTGTGGTCCCAGTTATTCAGGAGGCTGAGGCAGGAGGATTGCCTAAGCTCAGGAGGTCAAGGCTGCAGTGAGCCCTGTCTCAAAACAAAACAAAACAAAATCAATTATATATGTATACATACATATACATATTCATATATATATACACAAATGTGTATATATATATTATATATAGATGTGTGTATGTGTGTGTGTATATATAAATTTTTGTTTTGAGACAGGGTCTTGCTCTGTGGCCCAGGCTGGAGTATAGCAGCCTGATCTCAGCTAACTGCAACCTCCACCTCCTGCACTCAGGAGATCCTCCCACCTCAGCCTCACAAAAAGCTGGTATTACAGGTATGCAACATCATGCCCAGTTAATTTTTATATTTTTTGTAGAGATGGAGTTTCACTATGTTGCCCAGGCTGGTCGCAAATTCCTGAGCTCAAGTGACCCACCAGCCTCGGCCTCCCAAAGTGCTGAGATTACAGGCATGAGCCACTGCATCCGGCAATAATATATACAATTTTTTTTAGACAATTTCACTCTTATTGCTCACACTGGAGTGCAATGGCATGATCTCGGCTCACTGCAACCTCCACCTCCCAGATTTAAGCAATTCTCCTACCTCAGCCCTCCTGAGTAGCTGAGATTACTGGCATGCACCACATGCCTGGCTAACTTTGTATTTTTAGTAGAGATGGGGTTTCACCATGTTAGTAGGCTGGTCTCGAACTCCTGACCTAAGATGATCCACCTACCTCTGCCTCCCAAAGTGCTGGAATTACAGACATGAGCCACCATGCCCAGCAATATATGCATTTTTAAAAGTACCTTAAATAAAAGAATAAAGGCATCATCATAAAACTTTTTTTTTACTTTTATGCATTTTATTAAATTTTATGTTAAATATTAGAATCTTTAAAATCCTTTCAGGGATAAAAATTATTACTATTATTATTTACATATATTTTATTGCATTTTAGGTTCTGGGGTACATGTGAAGAACATGCAGGATTGTTGCATAGGTACACACATGGCAATGTGATTTGCTGCCTTCCTCGCCATCACCTATATCTGGCATTTCTCCCCATGTTATCCCTCCCCAACTCCCCACCCCCTGATGTCCCTCCTCTAGTTCCCCCTCACAGACCTCAGTGTGTGATGCTTCCCTCCCTGTGTCCATGTATTCTGATTGTTCAACACCCACTTATGAGTGAGAACATGCAGTGTTTGATTTTCTGTTCTTGTGTCAGTTTGCTGAGGTTCACCCATGTCCCTACAAAGGACACGAACTCATCGTTTTTGATGGCTGCATAGTATTCCATAGTGTATATGTACCACATTTTCCCTGTCCAGTCTATCATCAATGGGTATTTGGGTTGGTTCCAAGTCTTTGCTATTGTAAACAGGGCTGCAATGAACATACATGTGCATGTGTCCTTATAATAGAACAATTTATAATCCTTTGGATATATACCCAGTAATGGGATTGCTGGGTCAAACAGAATTTCTATTTCTAGGTCCTTGAGGAATCGCCACATTGTCTTCCACAATGGTTGAACTAATTTACACTCCCACCAACAGTGTAAAAGTGTTCCTATTTCTCCACATCCTCTCCAGCATCTGTTGTCTCCAGATTTTTTAATGATCGCCATTCTAACTGGCGTGAGATGGTATCTCAATGTAGTTTTGATTTGCATTTCTCTAAAAACTTATTTTTTTAAAAACCAAATCAAAGGGATTTAAAATTACTTTGTTGTTGTTGTTGTTGTTGTTTTTTTTTGAGACAGAGTTTCGTTCTTGTTGCCCAGGCTGGAGTGCAATGGAGCAATCTTGGCTCACTGCAACCTCTGCCTTCCGGGTTCAAGGCATTCTCCTGCTTTGGCCTCCCAAGTAGCTGGGATTACAAGTATCTGCTACCATGCCCAGCTAAGTTTTGTATTTTTAGTAGAGACGGGGTTTCACCATGTTGGCCAGGCTGGTCTCGATCTCCTGGCCTTGTGATCCACCTGTCTTGGTCCCCAAAGTGCTGGGATTACAGGCGTGAGCCACCGCACCCGGCATAAAATTACATGTTTTTAATGTACATTTTGATAGACTATTATAGGCACTGTCCTGCATCTGAGATATTAATTCAAGTCCTTTTTGGCTTTTCTCCCTAAACTTTCTGAGTGGGCACAGAGAACCAGAGTGTTTATGTAAGGAGTAAAAGAAAACCCTGATATTTCCACCAGAATCCCCTGCTTAGCAGAAATATGTCCCAGCATCCTTATCCTGAAACTCCTTGACTTAGCTGCCACATAACAGAACTTCCACGTTCCTCAAAGCCACCATCCCCGTCATGTAACTCAGGCCTGAGGAAATTGTGTGTCCTATCACAGAAAAGATGTTCTGTAAAATAAAGTTCTTTTCTGCTAGTGCACATTCTTGGATAAAATATTTTATTTGTAACAGGAAAGAGGACTTTTTTTTTCCTGATTGCCCAGGCTGGAGTGCAGTGGCATGATCTTGGCTCACTGCAACCTCCGCCTCCCTGGTTCAAGCGATTTTCCTGCCTCAGCCTCCTGAGTAGCTAGGACTACAGGCATGTGCCACCACGCCTGGATAATTTTTTATATTTTTAGTGGAGGTGAGGTTTCACCGTGATAGCCAGGATGGTCTTGATTTCCTGACCTCACGATCTATCTGGCTCAGCCTCCCAAAATGCTGAGATTACAGGCATGAGCCACTGCATCTAGCCAAGAAGACATTTTTTAAGTGGCGATCAAAACAATCATGATACTAGATTTACTCAGAGGTGAATCCAGAGGTTTCATGAGCAACTCAACTGTCCTGGTCTTAGCCACACAGGACCCCCGCAGACCCTCTTAGCACCTTGTGGAATAAATAGTAGGAATTAAACATGGAAAAAACCCAATGGGTGAGCCCATCCTGTCTGAAAAAAGAGCATTATTCCCTACAGGGCATTTTCAGGTTTGATCACATTCATTTTTCTTGTTTACAAAGCCTCATATTGATAAAGTATAACAAACAGCTGCCTGTTTAAATACTTTCACTGACAAATTAATAAGTGAGCATGTAACTCTGGGAAGTTGCCTGTAGGGGACATGGTGATTAAAAAAAAACGAAATCCTTTTCCCCAGTCTGGTCAATACACTCATCACACATCAATCAAGTGATGGAGACGCTGGCCCGGCCCAGGATAAGGATGCTGGAATCCTGGGATCCTGGTGTGCAATCACCTGATGAAATAACTAGGAAAACATTTCTATCCCTGAAAAATTATAGCTGAATGTGAGGTGGCTATGGCTTTCCAAATTCAAAAGAGACGTGAAATGAGCCAGCCTGGTTTTTCCACCTCACCGTTCCTCATCCCATGTTTAGGACTCCTCACTATAATTCCATCACTCTGCATTATGCTATACACTAGGGGCAGCCATCCCAAAATGAAGGAATCACTCATCATCTTTATTTCAGGGAATTTCTTGGTAAAGCTGACTTCAAGGGGGAAAAAAAAGAGCCCCTCCTCAGGCATCTAAAAAGATTTGGGAAGAGGAAGCTCAAATTAATTTTCCATTTCCTGTTTTTCCAAAAATCTTTCTCTTTGATTAGATATTCCCTGCTTGGAAGCAAGGGTAGATTGACTAATCCTTCTAATTAGCCTTGGTTGTCACAGAAATACTCTTTTCCTTCTAATTGCTCTCAACTATCATGAGCCCCCCATTCTGGTCAGTGGATTTATAACTCTCCCAAGTAAATTTCCTTCCATGATACCCATGGTAAATTGCTATATGCCACTAATCTTAGAAGCACCAATCCAAAAGAAGTAGGCATGTGTGTGTGGGCATGTGTCTGCACTCCCAAGGAGAAGTGACCTTAAAAGTCATGAAGAATCTTCCTTATGCAACGTGACTTTAACTCTGCTTTCTTATTTAAAACAAATCAGCATTTCCAAACACCTCCAAAGTACTAGGATTTAAAATGGTGTATGAGTTTTGTGCAGCATGGGGACTGCTGCACACCAACACTCAACTTCATTACTTTGAATGGCTTTAATGTTTACCCTTTTTCTTAATCATTGGTGTTGCAAACACCTGGACTATTTGCAAAGCACTGGCAACCAATCACAGCTTGAAAGCAATTCACTATTTTTCTTTTCTAGTCTAAAATAGTAAAGGCGTAGCAAAATCCTGAGATTAATCCTGGAGTAAAACCTGTTAATAAGTTAGGTTTAAGAAGAGTGGTGTATTCATAGAAACAAAAAAATTAAAAAGCAGAGAATTTATAAACATTACTGAATGGAGGACTAATCTCCTTAATGTATATAAACTACACAGTGACAATATATTGGTCAGCGGTTAACACAGAGATTAAATCTCAGTCTAGTTTTCAATCAGTTACTTGGGGCTTACAGCTGAAGAACCATCACCATTGAGTCCTATGAATGTACAAACCTTCCTCATTTAATTATTTAGATTATTTGTCCAGCACTGATAAGTTCCCAGTCTGATATGACCTTTTATTTAGGGTGTCACAGACTATGGATCAAAAATACTTTTTTTTTTTTTTGAGACAGTCTTGCTCTGTCACCCAGGCTGGAGGGCAGTGGTGCCATCTCAGTTCACTGCAACCTCTGCCTCCTGGGTTCAAGTGATTCTCCTGCCTCACTTTCCCGAGTAACTGGGATTTCAGGCGCCTGCCACCACACATGGATAATATTTATATTTTTAGTAGAGATCAGGCTTCTTCATGTTGGCCAGACTGGTCTTGAACTCCTGAACTCAGGTGATCCAGCAGCCTCAGCCTTCCAAAGTGCTGGGATTACAGGTATGAGCCACCAAGCCTGGCAGAAAAAATGCTTCTTTAGGTAGAAAAGAATCCTCAACTAGAATGATGTTTTTTAAAAAAGGATGAGGGTGGGGTGAGAAAAGGCACTGAGAGGAAAAAAAAAAAAAAAGAAATGAGAAAAAAAAAACCAACAAAATCTAGAGGGAACTACCATGCAAGTTAACAACCTTTATCCTGTAAAGACCACAACTGTAATCTTTGAATCCCCAATCACATATATAACAAAAGACACACTGGGCTTGTTCTGCAAACTTTATCACTTTATATACCTTTTCCCATCCTCTATCCCTCCCAACCCAACATGTACACACATGTGCACACACACACACACGTACACAGCCACCCACGTGCTGTTCCAACATGGGCCATGGCCTCATAGTTCTATGTCTCTACTCATGCTGCCACTCAGCCTGAAGTGCCCTTTCCTCTTCAGCTACCTTCAAATTATCCTGTAATAACCTGCTCTACCATGGGCTGCTCTTAGGAGTGGGCTGTCCCCTGCTTTGTGCTCCTCAATGCATATGTCTATTATGGCATTTAAGCTGCACTGTAGTCATTAAATGCTTCCCTGAGTCTCCAACAAAACTGTGCGCTCCTTGACGGCAAGGCTGTCCTGTACATTCCTTGAAACCGCAAGATCAAAGAAAAACTACAGAGTCTGAAGTCAGGCATACCACATTTGGACCTCGGTTTTGTCAGGGTTCTTATCTGCAAAATGATAATGGTATATCTACTTTTCAAGATTATTGTGGAGATTAAAAGGTTTAATGATCTAGCACATACTAGGTGGTCAACAAATGTTAGATTCTACTTCCTTCTGATTATCAGGGCCAAGCAAAATTCCCACCATGTAGTATATGTTCAATCCATGTGTGCTGGCTTAAACTGACTCTCTCATACTCTGATCAGTTATATGCCATGGGATATAAGAGTAATCTTTTCACCTACTTTTGTTAAGT
This sequence comes from Callithrix jacchus, assembly GCF_049354715.1. NCBI lineage: Eukaryota > Metazoa > Chordata > Mammalia > Primates > Cebidae > Callithrix > Callithrix jacchus. The sequence continues at coordinate 56,844,527 of NC_133504.1, read as the reverse complement.
TAGACTTGAATGCTGAAGAATGTGCCACAGAAGATACCTCAAGTGAAATGTCAGAAGCTGGGGCCACACTGTCTAACTCAGGGGCCCCACCAGGAAACAACCATGCCTCATCTGCTGTGCCTGGCTCTCCAAGGAACACAATGTCCAGCCCAGGAGTACTTCTTCTTAAACTTCCTGCTCCCACTTTTTTCTCAAATATAACATAGATATGAAACATTTTTCTTCCTATTTCCAAGACTGCGTGGCTAAATGAGAACTATAAAGCTCGTTTCAACTTGTTGAGACAAAGCACCACACACTCACACATACAAGTTACACTTACTGTCTCAGCATGTGACAGTCCCAGTTTAAGGCATTTATCAGTGTTTAAGAGAGAAGAGACTGAGAAAAGAGAAGAGAGAAAAGAAAAAGAAGAAAGGGGAGGTATGACAACTATGCTTGACAAAAAGGAACCCCTCCATAGTTGAAGGATCCTCCACATTTAAGTAGATGTAGTCCAGTATGCATAACAAGAGAATGACTCCACACCCTGTGCAGTCGTCACAGTGCTCTATTGGAATTTTATGATAATGATTTCTTATACTTCTTACTAGCAAAAATTCAGTGATGCTCTCTGGAAAAAGGAGGACTTAAACCTCTTTCAGAGAGCAGAACTAGTTCCCTAGCCCCCAAGCAAGCTTCTGGACCACACGGCGCCTGCTTGCCTCCTCTGAAGCTACTGCATTATTACATTAGATCAAGGGGGAAGCAGAAAGGCATCATGTTAACAATGTGTACGCACACAGCCATGTGACACCCAGAAACCATTTTTTTCTTTTCATAGTCCACTTTCATCTTATTAATAAAAAGTAACTCCTACTTCTTCAGAATCTGCTAGAGCTTATAACGGAAAGCTTTCCTTCAACGAGGCTAGCTTTTCTCCAGCTGATCCTATAAACACTGTTGGCAATTTTTTCCCCAATGCCTCTAACATATTTTCACTTAGCACCAGTTTGATGTATAAGATCTGACAGCCCGGCAGTTATAGGCCACCTGCATCACTGTCGCCATGACAACAGTGAAAGACAATCCATGATCCCATGCCCTGGTCACACGTTTCAATACAGCTTATCTGTCCAAAGCCACTGAGTCTAATGGAAGAGAGTAATTACCATCTTCCACTCATTGTCAAAATTCCCACCATATAATGCTCTTCAAAATTATTTTATTCCTCTCACATGGCTGCTTTGCAAAAACTAAAAGAAATCTTAAGTGGAAAAGGGGGTGGGTGGGAGAAAGAGGAGGCTGTGACTGGTATAAATGGAGCCGCCTGTGCGTGAACTGTCCCTTTGCAGCCAAGGAAGCACCAGCCAGCAAGAAGAATACATGAACAACTCCAGTTCACGGATTCTCATCTCAAGATTCTTGAAGATTTGAGTAAGGAAATTAGACAGTAAAATGTCCTAGATTTTGGCCTATTGTAAAGGCATTTCATTACTACCAACAAAACCCTTGCATAGGAGTGGTGAGCCCCGTACGACAGCACACAGTAGGCACAGTGACACTGCACAGCACAGTGACACTGCACGGCACCACGGTCCAGATGGGTGGAAAGGGGAAAACGGCAGATGCCTTCCCTAAGAACGTTTTTCCTACAGTCGTTTTTCCAGCATTCTTCACACCTTTCCTTCACACTCTAACAATAAAATGGATACCTGACTGACGTTTGCACTCACTACTGCATATTCTTGGTGGTGGGTACAACCCCGTCTTTGAGCAAAGTCTCATTCATGCAGTATTAAAAAGTGAACTTTGACCGGCAAACACTTTCTGTGGAAAAGCCTTACAGAGAAAAGTACTTACAGGAAAGAGTAATTAAATTTAAAGGCAACATTTGAAGTCACATGGACTTGAAAAGCAAACTACAAAGAGCAGAATGTGGACAAAAGGGCACAGAGAAAGATAATGCTCTGGGTGCAGGCAGCTCGAATCTTAGTAAGACTGCTCCACCCTTCTTGAACATCAGTCATTTCCACAGGAACAAAATTATGTCCATTATCCACTCCCTAACTACAAATAAAGTGACATGAAGTGGTACCTAGCTTTGTGGTTAACATACAATTTCCTAGTAAGAAAAAATAAGCAATTTCATTTGGTGGAATAAATACCAACCCAAGAAAGAACAAGAGTGATGTAATTTTTTAAAAAGTATGAAATAATTAATTCTTAGGTTAGTATTTGTGCACCTGTCAGAATGGGCCCGAAATGTTGTATTTACGGCTAAATCCTAAAAACCTCAGCCATAAAACATTTAACCAGCTGTCAAAACATTATAGTCATGAACTGATACTACCTATGCTATGTATTAAACATGGCATAGCACAATAATTAAACATTATTGTACATTATACAACAAACAAGGAAAGCCTGATTAGCCAAAGGCCTCTGTAACACAGCCACGTTAATTATTTGGTGGCTGCTGGACGGGCCTTTTTATCTTTTCTTGATCACCTTGGGCCACCTCCCTGTTCATTAGCAGTCCTCAGAGGAAGCTGGAAAAAGACAGTATGAGATGCAACTGAGGATTAACCTACTAATGGAAAAATTCAATAGTCTGCATCATTTTCTACAGGACATCACAGATAGAGATGCTTGCAAACACAAGGATGTTCAGGAATCTTTGGTTAACATGGCCAACCCATGCCTAGAACATTCCAATCAATCCTGCCAATTTATAACACTTCAACGAAGCATTTTCGTATGATTTCATGTAATTGTGTGTGGATTTCACTCAGTCATCCCAGCTTTGTCCTCCTCCCCTTATACTGGAATTTGATAAACATCATTTAGATAACAAGGGCTAGATAAATATAAATGATTTGATAGAATAGAGCTGGAAAACTCAAGTTGTCATTGGCAAAGGAATTTCCTGTCACTCACCCCCGCTGTGGGAGAATACTCAACTTGTAACTGTCTTCTGTAATCTTCATTTTAAAAGGAACATTTCTCCTCTATCATCTCCAAGAGCAAACTTTGGCTCAGAAACCTCCTCTTAAGGAAGCCAAAGCTTCTGCAATCAATAGAAAGAGTGTACGTACTTGTTCTCCTCTTCCAGCTTCCCCTGTCAGTGGCCCCCAACCCTCACCCTTGCCCTCCTCAGTAGTTCTTTGTCTCCTTGATCTTGACATTTCTGAAGATTACAGGCCCATTCCTTTATAGACTAACTCTTGGTTCTGGTTCATCTGATGTTTCGTCATGATTAGACTCAGGTAACTTTTCACATTAACACAGAAATAATGCTATGTCCTTTTCAGTGCATAATATCAAGAGGCATGTGATGTTTGTTTGTCTCTAGATCAGTGATATTAACTTGGATTATTTGGGTTAAATGATATCTTCCAGATTTTTCTGCTTTAAATTTATTCTATTTGCTTTTATAATTAATAAGCAATTCATGGGGAGATACCTTGAGACTATGTCAATATCCTGTTCTTCATCAAACTTTCCCACCAGTCTCAGCATATATTGATGATTTTATAACTTCATCACTTTTTTTTTCTTTTGAGACAGGGTCTCACTCTGTCCCACTGACTGGAATGCAGTAGTGCAATCACAGCTCACTGCAGTCTTGACATCCAGGCGCAAGCCATCCTCCTGCCTCAGCCTCCCGAGTAGGTGGAACTGCAGGCATGTGCCACCATACTAGCTAATTTTTCTAATTTTTGTAGAGACAAGGTCTTGCTGTGTTGCCCAGGCTGGTCTTGAACTCCTGAGCTCAAGCAATATGCCTACCTCGGCCTCTCAAAGTGCCGGGATTACAGGCATCAGCCACAGCACCCAGCCCATAACTCTTTATACTCACTAGTTGACTCTCTAAGCAAGAGCTTTCACTTCTCTCCTCATTTGCTTATTTCATCAATTTCTATATCAGTATGGATGTATAAATTCTTACTTTATTTAACTGGTTATAATTCATTACCATATTTATTTTGATGGTCAATTCTCCCAATTTGTCCAGTGAGAGCCCATCAAACTGACCCCGTGTCCTTTTGATTATTTGACAATTCCTCTTACTTTCCAGCTCAACTAGATATTCAGGCCCATGTTGTACTTTCCCTGCCCCAGCCCAGGAATGTGGCCATTTCTCCAAGTCATGCTCCATATTTTTAAAGGTAATACGTTGACTGGGTGGGTTCCAATATAAAAATAAGAATCAATCTGTTCAGGGCAGAATGGAAACATCACTGGTCAACCTGTAGAAAGTAGCCAGCGAGTGCAGCTTTTTCCCTGTGCTCACTTGCAGTTGTATTGAAACTGGCTTTGCTTCTGGTCACACACAGCTGGGCTATGAAAGCCGTAGGCAGCTGAAGGTCAGGGAGGAGAAAAGCAAGAACACAGAGATCAGAGTTCCAAAGCAACAGTGCAAGATGGTGGAGACAAGGGCCAGCACACAGGGCCAAAGGTAGCAGAGACTCTTCAGAACCAGTAGAGCTTGCCCAGGAGGTGTGGGTTCCCTCCCTTCTTGTGCCAGGACCAAATTATTTATCACATTCCACTTGTCCAGAAAATTGCATCTGGTTCCATTTTACACATAATTGCATAGTAATCTGTGACTCATCTATGAGAGGAAAACGTTATCTGTTCTTTTCAGAAAAAAAAATAAAGCATAAAGAACCTTCCATGCAATGTCAGAAGCAAGGGGAGGAGTTTCGGGTTTTGTGGGGCCTGAAGTCTATAACATTTTATCCTTTAAGAATAAAATTGGCAGGCGTGGTGGCTCACACCTGTAATCCCAGCACTTTGGGAGGCTAAGGCAGGCAGATCACAAGGTCATGAGATCGAGTCCATCCTGGCCAACATGGTGAAACCCATTTCTACTAAAAATACAAAAATTAGCTGGGCATAGTGGCACATGCCTGTAGTCTCAGCAACTCAGGAGGCTGAGGCAGGAGAATCACTTGAACCCAGGAGGCGGAGGCTGCAGTGAGCTGGGATCGCGCCAATGCACTCCAGCCTGGCAACAGAGTGAGACTCTTGTCTCAAAAAAGTATTAAAATAAAATAAAATAAAATTACTTATTAAAAAAAGTAAAGCACGATTATATAAAATGTCTAAGGCCCCTCACTGAACTTTGCAAAGGCCTATGCAAGTGAAGGAACTTGAGGTCAAGTTTCATTAGTCTCATGGTAAAAAGTTCTCCTCTGCCCTGAAGTACTTCCAGCTTCTTGTCATGGACCACAAGGTCTAGCAGCATAGGAGACTATTTCTTCAACAACGCCTGTCAGACAGCCCTTCCGTTGCTCTGGAAGAGACAGATCTTCCAGCCTCTAGTCCAGTAGACAGTACCAACTACATTCCTACTCGGTGGCCTTCAAACTCCACCAGGATCTTTCAGCATAAAACGGGAAAGCACGGTGGCTCACGCCTGTAAATCCCAGCACTTTGGGAGGCCGAGGGGGGTGGAGCACGAGGTCAAGAGATTGAGACCATCCTGGTCAACATGGTGAAACCCCGTCTCTACTAAAAATACAAAAATTAGCTGGGCATGGTGGCACGTGCCTGTAATCCCAGCTACTCAGGAGGCTGAGGCAGGAGAATTGCCTGAACCCAGGAGGCGGAGGTTGTGGTGAGCCGAGATCGCGCCATTGCACTCCAGCCTGGGTAATGGGTAACAAGAGCGAAACTCCGTTTCAAAAAAAAAAAAAAAAGGAAAGCAACCAGAACTCCCACAAAAGCTTGGGAGCAACCTGTTTGGCAGAGGAGTAGACAGTCTTGCTGGCTGCTTGTCGGCTAACTTCACCTGTGCAAAAATGCCAGTTTGTCTACCCAAGTGAAGGTAGATAACTGCAGCTAGGATACCTAGAACCGTTCAAACCGAAGTCCATCCAAAGTCAGGCGCAGTTTGAAACAGGACCTAGAAACTCAAGCTGACAGGTGTAAGTCATGCTGCTCTGCAGGCAGGAAAAACTCACATACTGGGTCTTACTTTCATGTTCTCCGTATATGTTCCCACCCTGTTTCACCCCATCCGGTGCTTTATACTCAGTGAACCCAGTCACCATTCACTGAACTCATTTTCCCACCTCCGTGCTACTGATCGTGCTGTTTCCTATGCCTGTAAGGGCTTTCCCATCTTCTCTGCCCAGAAAAACCCTGCTAATTCCTCAGGGCTGATCAGATGCCAACTCCCTGTGCAGTCTTCCTTAATATGCCCCTTCCCTGCTTCCTCTGCCCTACAAAAGTAGAATAAAATCACTCCAACTTCTATGTGCCCGTCGTACTTTTTAAAAGTCTATTGCAGCTCTTATCACATCACGCTGTGGAATGACGTGGAGAAATCTCACCAGCTACTTTAGTACAAGACCTGTATCTGTGCTGTTCCTTGAATTTCCTGCAATCTCAACAGTACCTGGCACAGAGAGGCTTGAAAAAATGTTTGTTGAATTAAAGACTGTAGCCAAAATGGCAAGTGTTCTTTTTCCTTTCACTTAAGTAGAATCTTATCTTAATTAAAATAAAACTACAATATTATTGGTTTTTTAAATCACGTAGCTGTATATAGCCGCATATAATTGCAATGCAATCAAACCTTTGATATTTTTAGGCAACTTTTTCCCTTGAAACCCTCCTTAATTATCTTTGACTAAATATCAGTGTATTTCTCCTCAATAAGTTGCGTGTATACATGTATGTGTCTTTTAAGAAACTTTTGATTGTTGAAAACTTCAAACATACAAACATTGCCAGAATAATGTAATAAATTGCCAGCGATCAGCTTCAACTCATGGCCTATCCTATTTCATACATACCCCAAACCCACATTCCCTGCCCATATTATACAAAGCACATGCCAGGCCCCCTGTAAATATTGTAGAGTGCACCTTTAAAACTTATGGTCTATTTTCAGAAATATTGCCATAATACCATTATCCCATCTAAAACGTATTTAATCATAATCTCTAATATCATCAACTATTGAGTGTTAAAATTTACAGTTGCCCCAATTCTTTTGTACTAAGATCTTCAACAGTAAAAGTACATTGTAACTTCATACAACTCATAAACAAACTGCCCTATTTAAATTAAAAGCTCTGAATTCATATCCCAGAGAACCATAACATTCCTCAGGACAAGACACATGAAGCCTCATTTTAATACAATGTACTAATTATGCTGCTGAACTTTTATTAAACATTTGTCCTATAGAGATATGTAAAATAATTTGTTTTCAGTTCATTACCTTTCTACTCAAAGATTTTATCCCATAAAAACTTCCACATGAGTTACTTTTGAGTTATTCATAGCTCATAACAATACATTTTATTTTTAAGTCTTAAAGTACTTCTTTCTCTTCCTCCTGAAACTCAAGTGCTCACTCTCAATTAACACAAATGCTTTCACTCTCAATTTTCACTTCTAAAATAAAACTATAGCTAGAAAGAAACTGCTCTCAATGAGCAATTTATCAACAAATGAAATATGCAAAGCCACAAAGATCCCTTATAATTTTTATGTGGTCATGCAAATTAATGCATAAGAGTAAATATTTTCACCCACAATGACACAAATTAATGAGTGCAAGAAACTACACCAAGATGATCTGGAAAGTGATCAGTAGATCCCAGGACTACAGATATTCAGAAGCAAGTGAGGGACTTAAGAGCAGGTGCAAAAGTTCATTTTTTGGTGACTCTGGACACATACAATACATTCCTTGATCTAGAATTGGAAATGGGTACATAAAAAGCAAGTGTAATAAATGTATTCAACTGAAACGTTTCTACAAAACATTTGTTGGGGGAAATCTGGCCATTAGATGAATATTAAGGCCAAGACTTTGTGAAATTAAGATTCTTTTTTATAATGTAAAAATCATTCTTTTTCAATTAGGTTTGAATATAAAAAGTATTCCCACCAAATACACAGAAACTACAAATGAGAATGTCTATTTAAATATAGAAAATATGTACTAATTCACACTAATTGAAGGTGACATGGAATAATAGAAAATTGTAATTACTTTCAAGCATATGCAAATATATAGAGTACATATCTTTGCCAAATATATGTCCTTTGAGATCCTTTATTTGGTAATTCTATTTGAAATTATTTCATTGTTTCCTTTTTTAAAAAAAGATTATTTTAAATAAAAGCAGTTTATCTTATTGAATAAGTTAAACGTCCTCCCCATGCCTGTTTTATTTATTGTTTGTTTACAAGCACTCCTTCAGATAAAGTAAAAAGCCTTATGACAATACCACAAATTCTTAACATTTGGGCTCAAATTAATCAAGGTATACTATGTTCTTAGATTTCTGAATTTTTTACTTTTCTTTTTGTGTTCAAAACAACACTATTACATCCAGAGCCCCCAAGGAATCAGCTCCTATTTAGGAAGCTCCTTCCTCAAAAGTGACCCTCCAGTGTTGCTCCTGCGGTCTCCCGAGAATGACACCTACAAAAAGAACATTTCTCTTGCATGTTCAGGGCTATTGCCAGCCACCAGAAACCAAGACAGTTTCTATTCTACTTCGATAAAAGGACAGGGAGGCTGACAAAGAAATACAAAAAAGAACACAAGTCAGGTGGAGCCAACTGCCTGGATTCGATTCCTTCGGAAAGCCATGTTAGAGACTCTAACCTCTAAGCCCACTGCTTCAAGAATTGCCATCCCCTCCATCCTCCACAGCTCTGGCCACTTTCAGACAAAACCATTAGGGCTGGTGTAGACCCTACAGGGCAGGAAGTGAATCATGCGTCACTCAACTGAAAAGGCAGCAGCATTTTAGGAGACTAAACAGTCAACCCAACTGAATGGTAGTAACACTTACCTCGTAAAGATGTGGCTAGGGATTGTTATTGATGACAAAAGATCCAGCATTTTGGTTTACATCTCCCTTCACAGATGAGATTTTTTTTTGTTAAAAAAAGCATAGGGCACTTTACATATTGACACAGAGTAGAGCTACGGAGACCACTTTCTGCAATAGAAGCACTCAGTGTTCTCACTATTAACCCAGCCACCTTCCCACGTCAGGATCTCTGGCTTGCAGAACATGCGGAGGTCCAGACCTGGTCTGTCTTTCCTCTTCCTCAGAAGAATTTAGAAAGCTCTATTTCCTCTTCCTTAAAAAAATTTTTAAGTTCTCAAAATGGGGATTTTTCTAGTCTCTCCTTTTATCCTTAGTGTGATCTGGGGTGATTTTTAGAGTCTTAATAACAGCAAAATCCTAATTATGGGGAAGGCCATTATCTGGCACCTTATTTACTATAACCCAAAGCAAATGTGTGGGGCTCCTAATTATATTGACCCAAATATCTTCCTCGTATTTTCTTACACACTTATGATTCTCTTTCAAGTAAGACTTTTGAAAGCTCTTTCTAAATTTACACTTTTACTTGGAGCTGCTGACCACATTAAAATCTAACTTCCAACCATAAGTTAAACTTGAATGTGGTTTTATGTTTTTAAATGTATTTCAACTATAAAACTTTGAAAGTATGAGTTACAGAATATTTATTTTCTTAAGAGAATATACAAATGCTTCATCAGAGACAAAGCAAGGGATTCCAAATCAGTTTTTTAAATTCACAAAATACTGCAATGAGTCATGATTGTACCACTGCACTCTAGTTTGATGACAGAGCGAGCCCCATCCAAAAAATATATAAATATATATACATATATATGTGTATATATACATACATGTGTGTATATACGGATCTCAAAATTATTAATAGAGAATAGAAAAATTGATCTAATCTAATGCCACCTTCCGAACCTAATAAAAATAAAAATAAAATGTTCTAAATTATAGCTATATCCTTATTTTTATTTATTTATTTATTTTTTGAGACGGAGTTTCACTCTTGTTACCCAGGCTGGAGTGCAATGGCGCGATCTCGGCTCACCGCAACCTCCGCCTCCTGGGTTCAGGCAATTCTCCTGCCTCAGCCTCCGGAGTAGCTGGGATTACAGGCACGCGCCACCATGCCCAGCTAATTTTTTGTATATTGTTTAGTAGAGACGGGGTTTCACCATGTTGACCAGGATGGTCTCGATCTCTTGACCTCGTGATCCACCCGCCTCGGCCTCCCAAAGTGCTGGGATTACAGGCGTGAGCCACCGCGCCCGGCCCTATATCCTTAATAAAATTACAAAAGCATTAGATTATCAAAGGGGTTCAACAGTTTCTCTAGGCACATCCGACAACATCAGAAGTCAATAGTTCAGATTAAGGAGGAAAGACTTATCTAGTAATACTCAGGGTAATTTGTGTATACATGTTTTTAAGGATTTTCACAGATAACCACGCATGGTAACATATGCAAATAAAAAAAATTAATAAAAAAAAGAACACACCAAATTTATTTTTTTTAATCTAAAATGAGAATCATGACAGCAGACATTTCTTCAGATCCTACAGCTAGATAGCAAGAAAACAAAAAAATGTTCTGATATTAGCTACAACCAACCCATAGGTCAAAATATGTTTGGGTTTGTTTTTTCCCTACCATGTTCAGTCTTTTAAAAGGTAATAGTCCTGAGTGCAGTCTTCTGGAACCAGAATGCCTGGGTCCAAACCACAGCCCTACCATGTATTAGCTGTATGATTCTCACCCTATCATTTAGCCTCTCTGTGCCTCCATTGCTTCATCTGTATATACATACACCTATCTCATTAGGTTGAATATTAAATGAGCTAATAAACATGAAGTGCTTAGTACAGTTTAGTACATTTTAAGTAGCATATAAGTATTAGCTAATAATAATAATAAATAATGCAAATGAGGATCAGGTTGTAGGACCATAACCTTGACTGTGTTTGTGGAACATCCATTCCAGGGTGAAATGTAGATACCAACAGTATATACATTGAAAATATTTGGGGGCCTGGTGTGGTGGCTCACACCTGTAATCCCAGAACTTTGGGAGGCTGAGGCAGGAGGACTGCTTGAGCCTGGGAGTTCAAGATCAGCCGGGACAACGTGGTGAAATCTTGTGTCGAATTAAAAAAATATTTTGGAAAGCCTCAATTCATTCCTCTGGTCAATAAGTATATAGTATTATGGCCCATTGGAAACAATCATGCGATAGCAGGAGAAGATAGCCTAACTTTCTCTCCAACTGCAAAAATAACATGCATAAGAGCCACTTCCGATCAAGTAACCCAAGTTGACTGGATTCAGTCTTCCTGTTCACCTCCCCACAACAAGGCCTCTGATGGCACAAACAGGATGGATGCAGGATCCTACATTCTAAGTGTACTCATTTAAACCAACCTAATTATTTTTTGACAAAGGATTTGTGAAATTAATGTAGGCTTGTTAGTGAGAGGAACAGTAGCACCTTCAGTCAAGGCTAGCTTCAATACATATGTTAAAAGGCAAGGGGTATGGCAGCATTCCCCAGAGAACTCAAGGCAAAAGGCAGGTGGGGTATATGCGCGTTTTCAGAATTCACCCTGATAAGGTCAACCTCAAAACCTTCTTCTCACCTCGAATCTCGCACAACAGAAAAACCTATTCAGTTTCCACTATATAACCCTTCCTAGAGACCACTTTAAAAGATGTTACTGTAATAAAGAATTTGTAATAGGTGTGCTTGAAATGGCATTGTAACCATTTGACCACTCACTTCAGGAGGCATGAAAGGAACCTAGATTCAGCCATTAAGGTCTTACATTAGATAGAAATCAACTTAATTTAATTAACCTGGTACATTCCTAGATATACTTTTCTTACCTTTATATCTCACATCTCACGACCTATTTACAGATACACACTGCTGGTTTAGTGTCCCTAAGTCATTACAGACTTCTTCTATAGTATCCTCTGGAGGGACACATTGGGATACACAATTTTTTTCTCCCTCCCTCCCTTCCCCACTCCCTCCCTCCCTCCTTTCCTCCCCCACTCCCTCTCTCCTTCCCTCCTTCCCTCCTTCCCTCCTTCCTTCTTTCTTTTTAGATGAGGTCTTGCTCTTTCACCGGTGGCACGATCATAGCTCAATGCAGCCTCCAACTGCTGGGCTCAAGGTATGGTAGCTGGGACCACAGGTGCAAACGATGTCCACAATATTTATGCATTTGAAGACAGACATTCTTGTGTGGTCAAACATCTCTCAATCTCTCTATTTAGTCAACTGCTGCTAGCTATTCCAGAGAGGCAAATTAGTAATTATTGTGGGCTTGAAAAGAGAGTTCGAATCACAATCAAATTTGTTTCCCAAGGTTAAAAGCTAACCAGTCTGACACCTACAATGTGAATCTGAGTGCCCCCCCCAAATAAGTAATGAGCAGTGTTAAATTACAGGTTACTACTGATACCATATACAAAAAGCTGCACATACAAGCTAGATGATGTCTTATAAAAGTAGTTATTAACCAAAGACAAATTAACAAAACCTTTGGTTAAAAGGCGTCATATCATTCTTGATATGGTATCATTTCTGTTTCTCTATTTCCTTATTGGTACATGAAACTGCAAATGTGCCTGATGTAGATTAATATTTTAAGGGTATCCAATCCTTAGGCATCATGCCTCCACATTAATCTTTTGCATTTTGTTGCATATAATCCTTTTCCCACAGTTCTAATTTTAGATATAGTTAGTCCATCAAAATTAATCTTTTCCCATATAAAGACTGGTCACAGCTAAGATCGAATAGTTTCTCCTTAATCTTTTTTTTTCCTCATAGAGAAACACATGGATTATGTTATTAACTGGTCTTTTTACTCTCTTTTCATTTTGAAATTATGAACAGATAGGGAAAAGGTGTCCTTCACTGCCTGTTCCCAGAGCTAAAGCGCTGCAGTAACATTCAGTTCATAATTCAATAGCATCCTTCGGAATGGGTTACATTGTGGCGATCTTCAACCGTTATTAAAAACACATACACAATGGTTTTACCGAAAATGTACTTCTACTATCAATGAAAATCTTTTGGGCTAAACACCGAATCCAGACTGGGGGACAGAATTAACTTTAACCTTCTAATATAGCCTGCACTTTTCTAAGTTTACAGAAGAGCTGTTTCACTGAAAATGCTGCTCGTGGATATGCTGCAGAGAGAAATATCAAAAGGCAAAGTCATTTTCATTTGGACGTGTGAAACTATGATGAGCTGAGGCTCCATTTTTCGGCTTCCTAGAGCTTTGGAGTTGTTTTTATCTTGCACAGTGGTATCTGAAGCAGAGACATTTAGCTATTCCTTATTGTACCTATTTGGCACAATATACATACACACACCTATCTCATTAGGTGTATTAATATTGTACCTATTGTGTCAAATAGGTACAATATTAATATTTCACTGGCACTTCCATGGTCAAGGTGAAATTTAAAATGTTAAATACTCCTTATTTTCCAATAAATAATGGACTCTTGAAAGCCTTAGAAGACTATCCCAGCAACTTTAGCACGTCCTTCTCTTGATTCTAATAGCAAACAAGTTCCAAGGTTCTTCTACAATCAATTTCTTCAATCAATCAGAAATGTTCTTTGGCTGGCAATCATGCCTAAACCAGCACTTTGAAAGGGAAAAAGAGGTGTTAGGCTGTGTAGACTCAAAGTAGGGAGAAAGTCTTCATTATTATATACTAGCCACTAATTTAGCCTGTGCTGATAGACTCAATATTGCCATATTGAGCAAAAACTAGAGTTTTACAGACAGACTTTGTTAACTGACTTTAATCCCTCAAAGTGATATCTAAGTCATTTTAAAGACCAAAACAAAGTTTACTAGAGGTATTCATACTTAAAAGGTACTGAGGGGAACTATTTGTCTAAAGAAAAGTTAAACCCCAATTTCATAGCACATGCCACCACTCAATGGTGCATGGTATGGTTTTGTTGTGTCCCAGCTAAAATCTCATCTTGAACTGTAGTTCTCATGATTCCCATGTGTCGTGGGAGGGACCTAGTGGGAGGTAACTGAATCACGGGGCAGTCACCTCCATGCTGTTCTCATGATAGTGAGCTCTCATGAGATCTGATGGTTTTATAGAGGGCTTTTCCCCCACTTCTGCGGCCATGTGGAGAAGGCTGTGTTTGCTTCTCCTTCCACCATGACTGTAAGTTTCCTGAGGCCTCCCCAGCCATGTGGACCTGTGAGTCAATTAAACCTGTTTCCTTTATAAATTACCCACTCTTGGGTATGTCTTTATTAGCAGCATGAGAATAGGCTTATACAGTGCAATTGTGAGTAATTTTTTTTAAAGTAGGTGAGAAATTTATTCTTCTAATCATTTTGATGACAGGAATAATCAAACCAGTGTTTTGTTTGTTTGTTTGTTTGTTTTTTTGAGACAGAGTTTTGCTCTTGTCCCCAGGCTAGAGTGCAATAACATGATCTCGGCTTACTGCAACCTCCGCCTCCCGGGTTCAAGCAATTCTCCTGCCTCAGCTTTCCAAGCAGCTTGGATTACAGGCCTGAACCACCACGCCTAGCAAATTTTTTCTATTTTTTTTTTTTAGATGGAGTTTCACTCGTTACCCAGGCTAGAGTGCAATGGCGCGATCTCGGCTCACTGCAACCTCCACCTCCTGGGTTTAGGCAATTCTTCTGTCTCAGCCTCCTGAGTAGCTGGGATTACAGGCACGCGCCACCATGCCCAGCTAATTTTTTGTATTTTTAGTAGAGACGGGGTTTCACCATGTTGAGCAGGATGGTCTTGATCTCTTGACCTCGTGATCCACCCACCTCGGCCTCCCAAAGTGCTGGGATTACAGGCTTGAGCCACCGTGCCCAGCCAATTTTTTGTATTTTTAATAGGGACGGAGTTTTACTATGTTGGCCAGGCTGGTCTTGAACTCCTGACCTCAAGTGATCCACCTGCCTTGGCCTCCCAAACAAGTCCATTTTATAAAACCATTTTGAAAGTCTAAAAGTGCCACTTAGTTACCAATAGCTAACTAAATATTAAGTAAATACCTTCAAGGGCTTCAAATACTTTTAACCTACTGGTAAGGTCTTAGCTTTCCTGAAATACTTTTCTTCCTATCTCATCCTATCCCCTACTCTTCGCTCCAATCCTTCCTATCCTCTACTAAACCAATATGGTCATGATATTCAAAATAAGACAAAAATAGAAAGTGTGAGCATTTCAAAATTCTTCTAGGTAAAGCTCTGCAGCTTTTTAAAGAGACAGCTACAATCAGTAAAGGACTGGCACATTTCAGACCACAGCGACTTTCCTACTACAATGTGACTCCATGTTTATTTAGTCCTATCTTGTCCCAAACAACGTTTATTAAGACAGCTTACAAAAATCCATACAAAATAAACCAAAAATTATTTATAAGGGATTGTCAATTTTGGAAAAAAGGAAAAAGGTACATTTATGTTTATAGTCCCATAATTTAAAAAGGTCTAAAAAGTTAAACCCCCAACTTCATAGCACATATCACTACTGAATAGTGTAATTATGAGTACTTTTTTTCTAAAGATCTACTTTTACAAGTAGGTGAGAAATTGATTATTCTAAGATGTCAAGGTGGGTGAATTTCTTGAATATACTTTCCTATTTTCTCTTTCTCCCTCTCAAATGTAACTTTCATCAGGTCTTCTGTTTTCTGGTTCCTAAGTCTGATCCATCCAGAGGGATATCATTTGGAGCCACAGAAAAAAGTACAGCCTACCCCATCAGAAGACTCATGTCTGAAGCCCATTATTGTTCCCCACCACTTAGATCTGAATAAGATGAAACATTTAAAGAACAAAAATTTTTAAATTCTATTGTGAGGGGGGCAACACGTTTAAAAGATGTGTTATTTCTTTTTGTGTAAGTAGGTACTGCAGACTCCGAATACTAAAATGAAGTTGGGAAGGTAAGAAAGAACTCATTCATAATAAAAAAGAATAAAGGGCAGGGAAAATCCCTATACCTTTGAAGGTTTCTGGGGTCGTGCAAGATGAGACCTTTTTTCAGGCAGGTTCACAACAAATAACACTCTCTCTGCCTCATATTTCACAATGAACCCCGAGTGACTAAGGCTTGAAGAGAATCCCTGTTTAATTCCAGTTTTTAGGGAAAACTCAGTCAGAGTTCTCCCCCAGAATTTCCAAGCATATATCAGTAATGGCTTACTAGTGTTCTCTCTTCTCAAACTTTCAACTTGAGTAGTCGAAATGTTTTACCTAACTTCACCCTTTTCTTGGAGGTTTTAAACAGTCACACATCCTGCCCTTCCTCTCCAGTCTCCTTGAACATCTAGTCTCCATCCACCACACTATGGACACTGTCATGTCTATGTTAACACCATGAAATCTGTGCAAAGAAAGCTGAAAATGATGGCTACTCTGAAACAATGCCCAAGAGAAGACGTCCTTGCTTAGCACCTCAATATGCCCAAGACAGAGCCATACTAACTTATTTTGTACTTCTTAGCTGGTGCCTAATGCAGTGAAAACCCATCTTAAACAGCACTGACTAGGTATGGCCAGGAGCATTTCTAGGAGGGAAAAACACTCAGACATCTCTAAGTTTTCTCATAATTTGGGAAGATATAATCATTAGGAAGTGCTCTCTTAAGAGCCTGGAGACCTTGCACAAGTTACCCCCAAAAGCACAACAAAATCTAGGTGAAAGAATAGAAGAAGTCAAAAGCTATCACAAAATAGAGGTCTAAGCACGTCTTTTAAAAGCAGGAACCGCTAGAAGAGGCGAATTTGGCATTTGGACATTCAGAGCTTACCAGGACTATTTGCAATACTGATTAGTCTTAAGTTGATCCTACTTCACAGTCCTTTAGCTGGTAAACTGCTAGAAAACATGGATTACACCTTTTATTAATATAGAGAAGCTGTGGTGCAGGTGGCAGAGCCATGAGTATCCTGAATGCATGATTACGGGCATGACTAGAGCAGTTCAGTATCTGAAACTCACACAGAAGCAAGCCTCACAGCCAAATACCCAGGCAATAAAGGCCCTATATCCAACGCCAAGAGTCAGATGCTATAGTGCAGAAGAGGCAAATTTTTCCAAAAGAAGTGATTGTTTTCTAATGTTCTTTAATTATAATTAAGGAGTCTGAGCATCAACTGTGGTTGTTTAATTAAGCCCAACTTTAGCTTATAGTCTAAAGTTTAGACATTCAATTCATATATGTTCTATGAAAAGACACGTCAACTCATATCAGAATATGAGTTAATATTAAAACATATAAACTGATACATACTAAATAAAAGAACATTTTAAACAAAATAAAAGCTATTAAAATTTGTATAATGTGAAACAATGAATTCACCACAAAAAGTAAATTATTGGAGCCACGTGGAGTGGCTTGTAGTCCTAGCTACTTGGGAAGCTGAAGCAGAAAGACTGCTTGAGCCAGCCAGGCGCAGTGGCTCATGCCTGTAATCCCAGCACTTTGGGAGTCTGAGGCAGGTGGATCACAAGGTCAGGAGTTTGAGACCAGCCTGGCCAACATGGTGAAATTCCCGTCTCTACTAAAAATACAAAATTTAGCAGGGCGTGGCAGCACATGTCTGTAGTCCCAGCTACCAAAAGGCTGAGGCAGGAGAATCACTTGAACCAGGAGGCGGAGGCTGCCATGAGCCGAGATTGGGCCACTGCACTCCAGCCTGGGCAACAGAGCAAGATTCTGTCTAAAAAAAAAAAGACTGCTTGAGCCCAGGAGTTTGAGGCCAGCCTGGCAACACAGCAAGACACTGTCTCTAATAAAAAATGACTTTTAATTTAAAAACTTTTAAATACAGTAATTTCCAAAAAAACAAAGATGTTGTAAAAATGCATTGGTAATCACATGGCTTCATTCTTCTTATTTGTCCTTTGCAAGAATCCAAATTATATTATATATACATAGTTACTCATGCACAAGGCAAACTGACTGACCATATCACTTTTATGTAGAAGAGAAGGTACAGGTTTTTTTGTCTCTTTCTTTGTTTTGCTGAGTGACTGGATCTCTTTATGCAGCCCAGGCTGGCTGGTCTCAAACTCCTGACCTCAGGTGGTCCTCCAGCCTTGGCCTCTCAAAATGCTGGAATTATAGGCATAAGCCACAGTGCCCAGCCATAAGGTACGGGTTTTAAAGAGGCAATACCATCATTCCATTTACTGGATCTTCTTTTAAAATAATAATAACAATAAAGGACTGTAATAAGCATTGTGTAAAAAAAATAAAAAACAAGGAAGCCACGCATATTCAGGACATTCCTACTTCCCAAAAGGTTTACCAACTACTTGAAAGGGGCCCCTCTTGAATGTGGGGTCTCTTCCCTCTTACACATGCTGTTTCTTCCTCAGTCAAGTCAGCCCTTCCTCCATACTTCTCATCCACTTCCTCTACTTAGACCATCCTATTGCAATCCCTCTAACAAAAAGCCAGGAGCTTCCAGTCACCAAGTCCCAGGAGACTGGTCCTTATCTTGCTGCATGTGATTATGCTGACTACATTCTCCTTAGTGTTCACTACAACACTCTCCTGGTGCTCCTCATCAATTGGACTGTTCCTTCTTCATCTCCTTTGCAGGATCTCCTCCTTCAGAAATACATTGAATGTTGTGTTTCCCAAACTTCCTGCCATTGTTCTTCTCCTTTCACGGTATATGTGCTTTGCCAATTTCATCCACTCTGAAATTTCAGCCGTCTGCAATGTCTATACTTGCAACCCAGATCTCTGGGCTAAACTCTAGTCCTATACATCCAAATGACTTCTGGACATCCCTTCAGAATGGACCATAAATACACTCATTAAACTTAGCATGTCTAAAACCAAACATCTTTCCAAAACCCAAAACTCTTCCTAAATTGGCTAATGACGCCATTTTCCAAGCTGGAAAACTAGAAGTCATCCCTGATTTCTCTTAGTCCCCCCTCCCTCTGTCTACTCAATGGACTCCTTAATATATTTTGAAACTGGTCTCCTATCTCCATCTCTACCCACCACTCACCTACTTTAAGCCCTCAGCATCTTCTGCTGCAGTATTCTATAACATCTTCACCTCCCTCCCTCCATCCAGGCTTGGTCTCACACCTGTCTTTCATATGGTCATGATGACATCACACCCTCGTTTATAATATTTTGATGGTTTATCTTCTGTGTCACAGAGCTTATGCTTCTGGGCGTGGCATATAAAGCCCTGTGCATCCTAATGCCTTGCCTCTCTCACTAGCCTCTTCTCCCACCATTTTATGCCCTGAATCTTCTGTTTCAACAACACCAAAACACTCATGATTCCCTGCTCATGCCCTGTGTTATGTACCTTCATCTTCCATCCATGGAGCCCTCTTCAGGCTCGTACAGGGGAGGGCAGTAGCCCAGATGACTGTCACTTCAATGTTTAGCCCAGCATCTGGCTCATAAGAGGTGCCAGTCAGTGATAAATGGCTCATAAGAGGTGTGACCAGTCAGTGATAAATGATGGGAAACAGTGTATGGTATGTCCAAAACGAGGGACAGATAGAAAGTGTGGAGGGAATTTGGATTCATGTTGACAGTCAATGCAATGGGGCCTAAACATGCTAAGCACTTTCCACACGAGAAATAGAGAGAGCCAGCAAAAGCTCGACTCTTTCTTCTAATAAGCACCACAAACCTAGTCATGCTCTATTTTTTTGGAGAAAACATGTTGACTTCCCACTGAGCCTGCCATCATGAGGCACAATAGTGGGCACCCTGGTGGTGTGCTAATAATAACAGCTGATATTTATGGAAGGCTCGCTATGGATCCAGAACTTTACTGAATATCCTACATGAGTTCTATCTCTCAGTCCTCACATCAACACTGTGAAGAAGGAAGTGCTGTTACCCCTGCTTTACAGGTGGGGAGACCAGGCCCAGAGATCAATAGCTTTACTAAAAGCACAGAGATTTAATCTTCCTGACATTATTCACCAGAACACAAGCCAACCTCCATACATATTTTACTTCGTTCCCAAAATTGTATGTGTACATCAAGAGCTGACCATAAATAGAAGGTTAAAGTGACCTGTTGTGACATCAAACCTTGGGGCCACTGTTACCACCAAATAAAGTGACTTCATTAAACTGCCTTCATCCAGTGCATCACAGACAGTATCCCAGCACATCATGGAAACCTAAGTGACAGAACAGACAGCTGCTCTTCTCCCTGGTGAGGACCCTTCTGCTGTGCCCTGGCTCTCTTTTGCCCTCATTTGTCCATATTCGTCTCTGGTTTGCTCCAAACTCCTCCTCCCACCTTCGATTAAGTTGGGTGCTTTAGGACAATGCAATATAAGATCTCTTCTCCATAAAAACAGAGAACTCATCACACCTCAGGAGGTACAGAAGCCAAAAATACCCATAAGTTCAAGAAGAGTTTAGATTCAGTCACAGATGAGAGAAGAAGAGGGCAGTACGGAGCTCAGAGAAGAACCATGGGCCAAGGGACAACCTCCAGGGCTAAAAATCAACTAAGTCCACGGACATGTATGGAGCACCTGCAATATCCAAAGTACTATTTCAGTCCCAGTGGCAACCCTGCCTTTAAGGAGCTCCAAACTCTGACCACTACCTGGATTCTGTTAGGGAGTGTCAGCTCAGAGCTCCCTGTGGGCAATGGGATCTGAATGGGATCTGTGTATCAGGAGTGTCCTTCTAACACAAAGGACTTGGAGCTCTTGGAAAGCACTCTGTTTGTCAAAAAAAGGTACACCCACACAGACTCTCCCCACACACAGCTCCAAAGGCAGCTGCTCTGGTGCTCTAGATGTGGGCTCAAGCCCAGAGAAGATTTTGACTGTGGCACTTTGGGAGTGGAACAAATCAATAAAGTAGACAGTGTATCTTCACAACAGCCATAGCTAGTGGGCCACATGTAGGGCCAAGGACAGAGATAACACCTCGGCAAGGCAGAAGCGTCTCCCTGTCCTTCAGGGCAGAGTGGAGAGACCCAGGCAGCGAGTAAATGGAGCAAGAAATAACTAGGTGTGAACCTTCAAGATTTCCCGTTCATCATGCTCCACCAGCACAGGTAGTCTTCCGAAGTCCTAAATCCATCAGTCTCCTCCTAGGACCAACATTGAGAGGTCATCACAGTGGTAGTCACACAGCCTCAGGAGCAACACTGCCCAGGTTTGAATCCCTGTTCTACCATTCATTAACTGTGGCATATCATCAAAACTCTCAAGGACTCAGTAGCCTCATCTTTTAAATGGAAACAATGATTAGAAGAGCCTCAGAAGGTCGTTCTGAAAACCAAAAGAGATGATAACATGCAAAGCATTTAAAAGTGTCTGGCACTCAGGAAATGTGAGCTGTTTGTATTATCACTTTTTCCCATCATTGGGATCATGGAAGCCCCCTTTAGGCCATGACAAATTCCGGACCCCATGTAGATGCGATATACAGGAATAACTTAGAACACAAGTTGTCCCATTTGAAGGTCAAACCAAAACTCTACAAAGAAGGTGACCCTAAATTCCCCCGGCCCCCAATTCTTATGCGTACCTTCTTTGACTCAGACACTTATTTCTGATCAAATTAACTCACAACTGATCTCAGCTGCAGTACATAGTTTTAAAAGGTAAAGCAGAAGAGCAGGTAGATTTTGCCTGCTTGATAATTTCCCCTGGTTCTCTGAAAAGGCAAGCTGAGTCTCAGTCTGCCAGAGAGACCAAACATACGGAAAAGAAATGAAGAACAGAAGTTTTCAGGCTGATGACCAAGGCACAGAGGAATGAAAAGACCCCAAGTTTAACTGGTGATTAAGAATCAAAACAAAACAGCCTAACATTTGTTACTATTCTAATGAATCTGCAATGGTAGAAAGGCACCAATAATAAATCTAAGTGTTAGCAGAGGCACGGACATAATCGATAGATAAGAAAAAGTTAACTTGGAAAAAAACCTTCTGTTTCCAAACTTAAAACCAAATAGGTACTCTTTTTGTTTTCTAACTGTGGCATGCAGCAAGCGGTTTATCAGGGCATCTCAGCAGTATAATCACTAAGTAATCCCCAGGCCAAAAACAGACATACACTCTTAGAACTGAAGAAACAATGTCTATGTTTACAGCCTATTGTTTGCATATGTCACGAGTCCTGTAGGTTGGCCGAATTGCTTACTGCCATAATTTTATCTGCCCAAAAACAAATTTCTAAAAGAAGTTCAACTAAAAGTGATACAGTATTATGTTGCAGGAGATAGTCTACCAGGAAGAAATTGGGAGTCTAAAAAATTGTTCTGAGGGTCACCTATCTGCTACAAAGGCCTGCAAAGTGCAGTTTACACAACCATTTTAAAAAACGGATTAAAACCTTTTGGATATTATTTGGTCTTACTGAAAGAAGGGTTTTACTTAAAAATCATTTAGACATTGAATTTCTAAAGTATGCCTTGGCTTGACCATTGGGTAGCAGATGGGTAAGTGTAACTGAAACACAAAAACAAAGTGGCCCAACTGACAAGAAGAAAAGCTCACAGGCCCAGCTGACCAGCCACACTACAAGATGCTAGTCCTGAAATTCAGGACTAACACTGTA
This sequence comes from Callithrix jacchus, assembly GCF_049354715.1. Classification (NCBI taxonomy): domain Eukaryota; kingdom Metazoa; phylum Chordata; class Mammalia; order Primates; family Cebidae; genus Callithrix; species Callithrix jacchus. The sequence continues at coordinate 56,822,076 of NC_133504.1, read as the reverse complement.
ATTAACAAGGACATGATGAAATAGCCAATAGTATGCAGGTTAATTCAAGAAACGTTTATTGAGTCCCTCCTATGAGTCAGATTCAAACCTTGCTTTCAAGTTGCTCACCACCCAGCGCTGGCCACTCACCATAAGCCACACAGGACAACTGCCACGTCATGAAAAGGTGCTGGGAGAGCATGGGGAAAGGGAAGGCCCAGGTTCTAAACAGAGAGGACCAGCAAAATTAGGAAACATCGCTCCACACTTTGCTGACTAGCCCTAATTCTACTCACCTTTCTTCTAAGCAGGGTGCATGCACATACACATTCAATTTATAAACTGTTATCTGCTGGCCAAAACCTTCCAGTCATTTCAGTGATGGTCAAGCCTTCTTTTGTTTCTGCAGTGGTGGAGGCCTCTAGGTAGCCAGAAAGAAGGAATCTGATATTCCTGGGATTTAAGGTAGTTCCAATATGGCTACACAAAGTTACTAAAAATTTATATTTCATAAATCTGTTTTCTTCCACTATACTGTGCCCTTACAAGTCAACTAAATCAAATCTTGAGTTGTGTGGTCCTAAAAGATGAAGTGACTTGCTCCAGGTCACAAAACTCACTGTGGCGGTGCCTGAACTCAACCTGATTTCCTGGCTTCCCACATAATGTTCTTTCACGTAGACCAAACTGCCTCTCAAAGGTAGACGTGAGAGCCAGAGACAGAAGTGACAGTGGGAGTGTGTATTATAATTGATCATCAGAAATTCTGTCTGTAAAACACAGACAGATAACACAGCCATCCAGAGGCAGTGACTGACTTGGTGTTGATTTCACCTGAGAAACCTATAGAACAGGCCGGGAGAAAAACAGGGAAAACCCACAAAGCAGCAGCCCTCCACCCAGACCAAAGGCCGAAGTGCATGCTGGCACGCAGCACCCACAGAGCACAAGGCAGAGCTGCCATCAGAGCAAAGAGGCTCCCTAGGTAAGGGAGTAGAGGGAGGAGCTCCGCACAAGAGGTGGGTTCACTCTCCTCCAGACTCCCATGCTACTTATGCTGGAGAACTTGGTGCAGAGGCAGAAGGTACTTTGGAATTTGTACAGAGCCACAAAGATGCTTTAAAAGGTAACAAGCCAGGAAGGAAAAGTAGAATGGAATTTCTACCAGCTATCCCCAAGAAGAGTGGAGAAACGTTCCCTCTCACCATTTCAAAAACTAATTCTGGGTAATAGTCAATTCAGTGTCACCTACCATTCCTTGCTCTTACCATTTCATTTTCTTCCCTCCCTCTGTCATCTAGCTCTCCCCTCCACAGCCCATCTCCTCCACCTCTGCCATCTCCACTTGCAAGTTCAGCAGCAGCGGTGGTACGTGATGTCTAGACTTCAGCATTCAGCCTAGTGCTATCCCTGCGCCAGGCCAGGGGCTGTGAAGGGTGAAGAAGAAGAAGAAGCCTCTTTGGGTCATCTGCCTCTGGCCTCCACTCAGAATGAGACACCAGGGTGTTCTACACCCACATATATTCAGAAATGCTGTCTCCAATCTCTATTTGAGACATCAGAGATGTCATCATTTCCATATGCTTCTAATAAAGTAACATCCATTTAAAGGCACTGTGGTCTTGAGTGTGTGTATGCAGCAATTGGGTCAACAGGTCTTGTTCACCACACAGAAGCATCAGGGTGGAGCCTACACCCATACAATCATGGCCACTGTCCTCAGGCCCGGCCCACACTCTGCAGCTTGTACGGAACATCTTATTGGTACACATGCTCCGGCAATGGCAAGCTGAAGAATACAGAAATGGAGGCGAGGCACAGTCCACGAATACACGTGCTCCCTTGACCTTCTCTCCTGTAAGAATAGAGTGAATCCACAAGGAGGTCAGTAAAAAACTGCAAAAAGGGAAGTTCTTATTAGTGTGTTGACACTCATTGCAAAGTGTGGCCTATCTCAACAAGTCACTTTACTTTCCCATATAACTCGTCCCTCATAGGACAAAGAAAGGAAAAACGAAGACAACCCTCGATACCTGTGCCGCTCAGAGCTGTGCAGTCAAGATAGGAGAAAAAAAATCCACCTTTTCTAACTTCCTCTGGCACTAACTGGAAACTCTGGACTTTGGGGAGGCTATTAGAAAAAGGTTAAATACGAGACTAGATAATGATACACCAAGGGACCATGTCAGGGCTGTTTGAACACTACTCAGAAGCAATTGCTGTTGAGAGTTGGCGACCACTTTAAAGAGCTCAGAAGAAGGCACCATCTGCAAGCAAATGCCTTCGTGGTGCTCTGGGAAGAGCAGGCTGAAGACTTCTTATTTTGCACAAACATCCCTGAACATGTTTGTTCACTCTTCTGTAATTCAAAGATTACTAGGTACACATATCTACTAATTATTTCCTATATGTGGGTTATTTTCTTGTACTGTTCTTGGTTTAATTTTAGTTTTACAAAGACATAGCTTTACATATGCAACTGTACCCTTCCCCTTTCTTTAAATGAGAGCTATAGAGGTTTTTGGTCTACATCTTGAAACTTGCTCTTTTATTTATTCTGAACAAATCGGTCAACCTACTACTTAATATTATTGTGTTGGTAAGAGTTTATTTCAAAGTGTGAGTGCTGACTTTAAGTACGATCAAAACAATGTTGAAGATTATTTTGATACCTGTATCTATTTTTAAAAAGAGGGGAGAACAGAGATGGACTTCTATCAAAAGGAGCCACTATGTGCTGTTACATGCCATATATGGTAAATATTTATTTACAGTGTTTGATTAGGTTTAAATAAAAGCCAACAAAAAGAAAGAAGAGGGTTTACTTAAAAAGTCCCATTTATGTAACTTAAAAATTAGTATGTAACTCTTTCCTGCACCTAAAACTACGGTGGTCCTGCCTTATAAAATTTGTAGCATTACCCAAAGCACCCTGTGGTATCAATTACAGGGTTATGAACATCCAGCCACTAAAGCTATCTGATTGGCTTAACGTCCCCCGATGCTTTATAATGATAACTACATAGTATATAATTACAGAGTCCCCAAAAGATACTTATAATTGAATCACAGGGCATGTTCTGAATGTTTGGGACAGCAATTAGAGGTCCACAAAGTGACAGTATTGAAACTCTCACCAGCTAGAATGTAAATGAAGCACCCTAAAATTCAATTATAAGAGTCCTTCAGGTATTAAATAATTATAATACAAATCACAGGGAGGGGCAAGTTTTTTTTAATTGAACTGTCCCCATAACCCCCAAAGATTGTATTTCCTAATAGTCTGTAAAACAACATACTAGATTTTCAGATTCCTATTTCTTCATCCAGCTGGATAACCTGTAACAAAGGTAGAACATTCAAAAACCTGTATCTTCTTTTACTTTGCCACCTACTTATTTGGTGACCTAGTAAGTCAGCTGGGTCTCGCTGTCGCTCCAGGCATCCCATAAACATGCGGCAGAATCAGAATGTCTAGCTCATTCCGTAAACATGAAATAGCTGTATGTAGACAGATATTTACAAACTCAACTAAACGGAAACAAGGATACTTCATCTATCTGAATTTTTACCCGTTCTTAACACCCCAAAATGTCTGGTCATTTGTACCCTCAGCATTTTCCTCTTTCTCCAGCTATCCCTTAGCTCTTTCTTCTTCCACACTCATCCCTTCTGTCATCTCTCCCATCTCTCCCTCCAGGGAGGTTGTGACAATTGCAGTAAAACCTCCAGGACTGGCCAGCTATGGCTGGCTCCACGGTGCTCAGGGCAAGGAAGAGTCAACTGCAGGCTTTTTGTTGCTCATTATCTTCTTGCTTCCTTTTTTAAAAAAATGTATTTATTATACTTTAAGTTCTGGGGTACATGTGCAGATTGTGCAGGTATACACATGCCATGGTGGTGGTTTGCTGCATCCATCGCCCCATCATCTACATTAGGTATTTCTCTTAATGCTATCCCTCCCCAATCCTCCCACCCCTTTCTATTCCTCCCATAGCCCTCCACCCCCCTAGGCCCCAGTGTGTGATGCTCCCCTCCCTGTGTCTGTGTGTTCTCATTGTTCAACACCCACTTATGAGTGAGAACATGCGGTGTTTGGTTTTCTGTTCTTGCTTCCATTTCTTAAAGGGAGACTATATAGATCAGACCCCTAACTTAGGAAACTCAGGGGAAAGAAAACCAGAAATACTTCCCCTAACTTGGATTTGTAAAAACACGTCAAGGAAAGGAAAGACTGAGAGGATGTTCCCATACTCAAGGAGCTTGTACAACCAAGGCAAGAGAGGCAAGCCCAGAGGAACCGCACACCAGTCCCTTCTCCAGATGCTCCGAGTCACTGCCAGGGCACAGGCATAGATGTTCCCAAGCCCTGAATGCTACAGCGAGTGCATCTCCATTTACAGTAGATTTGTAAACAGATTTATTCTCTACTTAAAAACATTGTTTTCAAGACCAGTGATCAAAAATGTAAAAACTAAACCCTGAATAAACATCAGCTCCCCTTGCAGAGCCCAGTGTTAAAATGTAAACTCCGATGAGTGATTAGGAAAACACCACAAAAATAAATAAATACACATATACATACATGTGTGTTTTTTCCAGTAGATTTTGACCTTGTAATGACATTTGTTCATGAGAAAAAGAAATCTGCTTGTCCCAGCACCATAACCCCACCAACCTTCATGGGTGCTCTGCAAAAAGAGGTCCCATAGAGACCAAGAATATGGTGACATTTGGTGCTCTTCCATCAGAGTGTGAATATCACCCGTTTTCTCCTTTTAGCTTGTGCAATAAAAATATTCTCAGGCACGAAGCACAATGGCACGGGCTACAGCCCCTCCTCATGGAGTGTGATTCTCTCTGAGCCTCGCCTTCTGCTGCGTTTGAAGGAACCTCTCCCAGGACGGAGTAGCCCTGCTGGATCATCCTTTGCACTTTGGAATCAAAAGAAAAGAAACCAGAATGGGTGTCCATAACTACAGAGATGTTGAAGTCATAAAGGACTCAGGAGGATGGTGTAACGCTGGCCACAGTAGAGCATACTCATGGGGCAGCCAAGGAGACCCCTCCGGAGGAAAGTGGAGTTAATTAGCCTTTTTATGCACATACACATGCCAGCTTCACACATTTAAAAAATAGACCCATGCTCAGCAAAGGGCCTATTTTAACACTGTCTTGTAAAAACCACATAGACAGATACTCTATCTCCTTTCTAGCAGCAACCCTGGCCCTAGACACTTGCTGATTTTAGCTAAGCCTTAAGAATAAAGACATCATGCGCAAAGTGCTCTGAAAAGCATGAAAAACAAAACAACTTTCACTCCTACAAGAAGTACTGGGCACCAATGAATTAACACATCTGATAATTAATTGGCATTCTTGGAGGAAATTCTTCCTCTGTAATGTAGCCACTGGGCTGCCGTGGAAAAAGATTCCAATTTATGTTTGTTGAATAAATGATTTGATTAGTGACCAAAGTAAGGAGGAGTGAATGTTTTCCAAGCATGAGCTTTTCCATGTGTCCTGGGTCAGCCACCGTACAGCAAGGCTGGCATCGGGCCAAGAGCCCTCTTGCCAATGAGACAAGAAGTCTCTGAAGAGCCACCATACACCCAATGCTGAGAGAGTTCCCCAAACAAAACCCAGCCACGGAGTTCAACAACTGGTTTGCCATGGCACCATATGCTCCACAATATTGTCCTGCTGCAACACTGGGGCCTGTCTTCAGTGTCCCCATGTGCTGCACAGCTGTCAGCCCAGGAGCTGTTTTCTCATGATTTTCACTGTTTTATTACTTTTCTGGGAATTCAAATCAGTGTAACCATGCTTGATGTGCCAGTGAAAAATGGTGTCTCCCTCCCCCTTCTCCTTCAACCTAATGAATTGCCTTTTTTCATATCAAAGAGTAGTGAGCACCAAACCACATAATATTTATTCATGGAACGAAAGACCCAAGGATGGGGTGGTGGGAACAGAAGAAACTCCTGGGTGTGGATAGAAGAAAACCTGGGAATTTTAATGGAGCTCCTCACACCAATCTCTGATGACGCTCGGTTCCATTTATAGGGAAATCCCAACCTTTTTGCTCTCCCCACTCATTCCTGGGAGGGGCGCCCTTCAAGCAGTTCCCTAGCTGATACTTAGAGACCCCGCAGCTGAGAGCTGGCAAGACCCAAATGTAATTCATCCCATAGCCCTGACTGTGAAGTGTCTACACATTTTCTTTTTCAGTGAAATTCCCCTAAAAAGCCTCCTCTTGCCTCTCTTGTAAGCAATAAGCCAGTATATTCCAGAACGTTCTAGATACATCCCTTTCCCCCCTCCACACACACCCCACATATTCTCATGACCTCCACTGCGGATGAGGACATGATTTAAGCCAGGGAGAAAGAGCCACAGAAATAACGGCGATACTGGAGCCTTGTTTATCTCGAATGTTTTACCCTCCCCACTTTGTGCCATAATCAACCTCTTACACTCTGTTCTGCAAGTTTTCTTATTGGTCCAGAAAATCCAAAATAATTTACAATAGTAGGAATAATTTAACCCAAGCCATGGTAAATCTCCCTCTTTGTAGACACTGACAGTGTTTAATCATTCCCTTTGCAAAAGATCCCCAAACTGGTATAGGCTGGATGGATGACTAAGTCAAGTTAGTGCAGAATGAGTCACGTTTCTTGAAGGTCACTTCCCCAAATGTATGAGCCACCAAAGTGAAAGGAAAACTGTTTCTTAAGGTAAGCTAGCTATTAAACAAAGGTTCCTCAAAAAATGATAAACAGTGATACTAAGAAAGAAGCTAAAGGGCTACGTGAGCAACCTTAGGAAACTGAGCACCAGTGGCTGAGTTGCTTTTTCTTTCTCCCATTTTATTATTCGGTATTTTAAATTTCTCTATTTAAAGATTCTATTTTGAAAATTTTAAAGGAGATTTTTTTTAAACTATAAACAAAGTTTAAATTTTTTCAAAAAGTCACAAAATTAGTCACTTCTTCCTACAACCTGTGTCACTCATATGGCTGTGGGTTTTAACATTGAAGAATTTCTTTCTAGATAATTGTCCTCAAGCCCAGTAATCAAATATTTTTCTAAGCAATCCTCTTGCTTCTTCCTCTTACAGTTTCATTTCTAAGTCTGTCAAAGCTAATTACCTCGATCCTCAAATGTATTGCTCTTTAGTGTACCATAAACACATGTATTATAAAAAGTTGAAAAAAACAAGTGACGTGTGCAATACACTTTGAAGGAAAAGATAGACATAAATAATTATTCAAAGTATGCACTATCTTTGTTAATAGAGTAATGAAAAAGGCATTAGAAAAAGTGGATGAGAATATCGAAGCCAGCCAATCCTCCTGTCTTCTTCCATTTATGGTGGTCCCCAACCCCGGAAGCCAACACCAGAAACTCTAACACCATTATTTCAGAATCAAGAGGAAAGCAAAGTTCTCCAGTTTGCAATCCTTTGACATTCCAGACCACAGATAAACACAAACCCTACCAAACCAGTAACACAAACAACCTGTGGCTCTGTGAAGGGGAAGAAGGCATTATTCTCGCAGACACACGCTCTCATTCAGCTCCTTTACTTGAAACGACCATTACATCTTTCTGAGCCTTCCAATTCTAATCTCAACCACAAATTTAAAGTTAATAAAAAGTCCCTGAATTATTCATATCAGTCCTTTAAATCTAAAAACAGGAACAAACACTAAAAAAGCAATAGTCCATTTAAATTTCAATAGCCTGAATGCCAGACATCCCTGATTGTCACACTTTGTCACCCTCCAAGTCACCATTTCACATTCCTAGTTCACTGTGGGCTCCAGACCACTCTAACAAATGCAACTTGCCAGAAGTATTTTTGAGCATGGTTATTTACGATTTTCACGAACAACTTTTTCAAATATTCCTTCAATAGGTTCCGAGAATTAAGCAGCATGAAATCCAAATCTACAATCATTGTCTCCATGCTTCATTGAAGAAAATGAATGTGAAAAATCCAATAGCAGCTGCAAACCATTTAAGAATTCCTAAACTGCAAAATACATTTTCAACCATTTAGCCGTAACAACTCTAAATGGAGAAAGTTGCTTCTTTATATAAACCACCTCTGTTTACCAAACATCAGAGAATTTCCGGGCAGAGGGCTACTGCAGGATAGGAATAGTAAGAGACTGTTACAATCCATGAGGTGCTGATCTGCACACACCACTGTGAGGAAATACCTTAAGTGATTAAAGAGAAACGCTGCTACCTGCATGCCCGGCAAAGGAGTCCACATTACTGCCACACACTCTCCCCAATGAGAGAGACGGAAAGGATGGACTGAAATCCCACAGTGGACTAGAACTGGGGACAAAAGGAGCCAGAAACAGAAGATGGCAGCGTAGGAAGGGAACATTATGCTTTGCCCCAGCTGCGGACTCTGGCAGTATTATCACTCAGACATTCTGAAGCCCAAACATAAACAATTAAAATGTCATATTTTCTTTGACTTAGTATCCAGAAAATTTTGTTTAATTCTAACATATGTCAAATTTATTTGTGTATAGGCTTTTTCTTTTCTTTTTGAGACAAAATTTCACTCTTGTTGCCCAGGCTGGAATGCAATGACATGATCTCGGCTCATGGCAACATCCATCTCCCAGGTTCAAGCAATTCTCCTGCCTCCACTTCCCAAGTAGCTGGGATCACAGGTGTGTGCCACCACACCCAGCTAATTTTGTATTTTTAGTAGAGATGGGGTTGCATCATGTTGCCCAGGCTGGTCTCGAACTCCTAACCGCAGGTGATCTGCCTGTCTGGCCTCCCAAAGTGCTGGGATTACAGGCATGAGCCACCACGCCTGGCCATGTATATGTTAACAAGAAACTCCTATTTATAAACTCATATGGCTATTTGAGTGTTCTGCCAAATTAGCCTTTAGGCCAGGCACAGTGGCTCATGCCTGTAATTCCCAACATTTTGAGAGGCCAAGGCAGGAGGATTGCTTGAGGTCAGGAGTTTGAGACCAGCCTGGGCAACACAGTGAGAAACCATCTCTACAAAAAATTTTTTAAATTGGCTGGGCATGGTGGCACATGCCTGTAGCACTAGCTACTCCAGAGGCTAAAGCAGGAGAATTCCTTGAGCCCAGGAGTTGGAGGCTGTAGTGAGCTAAGATGATGCTGCTGCACTCCAGCCTGGGTGAAGAGCAAGCCCCTGTCTCTCTTTTGATTTTTTTGAGACAGAGTCTCACTCTGTTGCCCAGGCTGGAATAGCCTTGAAACTTTGCCACATTTTTCTATTAAAAAACCGTCTGCAACACTCACTTATTGAGTTATATTAAAAACAAAAATTCAGCTGAGCACAGTGGTTCATGCTTATAATCCCAGAACTTTGGGAGTCTAAGCCAGGAGGATAGTTTAAAGCAGGGGTTCAAGACAAGGCTGGGCAAAAAAGAGAGATCCTGTTTCTTAACAACAACAACAAAATCCATAATAAGGTTAAGATTTGATTTCAGTCATTTATTACCTATTATAAATCATCTCTGGACTCTCAAAAAAAATGTTTTCCATAGGAATTAGAAATTAGATGTTTATTGCTACAGTTGTAATCGCACTACTCTTTGGAAAATATCTTTTATATAATAGTTGTTTAATCAGATAGCTATGAAACAAGTACTCTAAACATTTAGATAACCATTTATCTATAATCAATATAAAGGCAAGTGTTGTACCTCATGCAAAATGCAAGACAGTTGTCTACCTTGATTGTAGATGAAAGTCATCCTTAAAAGAAAATATTCTAGTGCTGGAAATAAAAGAAACAGAACCATGAAAAATTAGAAGCAAACACAAAAAAATAAGATGGCACTCCTCAGAGGGACAGCGGAATAGCTAAACCAAATAATTAAGGGAAAGTTATAGGTTGGAATTTGTTGCATGGCCAGAGCAGCACCTTTAAGAATCTCTTAATCTATCACACTGCATGGCCCATGTACAAGATTGAGAGAGAAGTTTTTTCTTTTATATACATAACCAACTTTTGCTATTTAAACCACTGAAACAGAAGGCACCTAGCTTTCTTTAGAATGAGGAAGCCCCCTTCCCTAAAGCTTCCAGTGAGCACACAGCTGCATTAACTTAGCTGCCCAAAGGTTCAGAATAAAAAAGAAAGCAGTAAGATGCTATATGGCTCAGCTAAACGGCAAAAAATGGCTAAACCAGGCCAGGCGCGGTGGCTCACGCCAGTAATCTCAGCATTTTGGGAGGCTGAGACAGGTGGATCATGAGGTCAAGAGATTAAGACCATCCTGGCCAACCCCATTTAAATACAAAAATTAGCTGGGTGTGCTGGCATACACCTGTAGTACCAGCTTCTCGGGAGGCTGAGGCAGGAGAATCGCTTGAACCTGGCAGGTGGAGGTGGCAGTGAGCCAAGTGCACTGCACTCCAGCCTGGGAGACAGGGCGAGACTGTCTCAAAAAAAAAAAAAAAAAAATTAAATTTAAAAAATAAAAATTGAAATTAAAAAATTCCTAAACTGAATCTAGGTCATAAATTGAAGCATGATACTTAGTTTATTGAAATCATTTGGTAGAGAATGACAATGTAAAGTTTAGGCCCTGAATCATGTACATTCCCACCCTTGCTTTACCTCTCTGGGTCAAATCTTTGCCACATGCACCTTGTACAAGGTTCCACATCCTATTATCACTGTCACAAAGGTGGAACATGAGGTGGCAGGAAAGGAGATGGGGAGAGGAGAAACACACAAGGCCAGAGGTATGTGAAGCCAGGAGACAGCAAAGTTGGGGACCTCATCATAGAACATCAGGACGCTCGGACATGGTGGCTCACGCCTGTAATCCTAGCATTTTGGGAAGCAGAGGCAGATGGATTACAAGGTCAAGAAATCAAGGCCATCCTGGTCAACATGGTGAAACCCCATCTCTATGAAAAATGCAAAAATTAGCTGGGCATGGTGGCGTGCACCTGTAGTCCCAGCTACTACGATGGCTGAGGCAGGAGAATCACTTGAACGTGGGAGGTGAGGGTTGCAGTGAGCTGAAATTGTGCCACTGCACTCCAGCCTGGTGACAGAGTGAGACTCCATCTCAAAAAAAAAAAAAAAAAAAAAAAAAAAAAAATCAGGGCCTTGCAAGGACCAACACTACCGTGTCCGTGAATTGTAGCTCCTGTTCAGACGAATAAACGAAAGTCAAATAGACAAGAACTCTTTGGGAAAACACGGCTATTTAGAAAATGCAGTTGCTCAGACAACCTTTCCAAGAAGGAACACTGCAGTCAGGTGAAGGCAGAAAAATGTAGTAGCCAAGAGCACAGATTCTGGAGCCAGGTTGCTCCAGCTATTATAAAACTGTAGACAATAATTGTTACTACCTCAGTGTAGGGAAACTGCATTGCAAAGGGAAAGCAAAATAACTAAGAACTCTGATGAAGGGCAGTCTTCAGACCACAGCAGCACCTGTGTATAATGAAAACTGATAGGACTACTCACTGTCTAAACAAATGCTACAAGGTGCCCGTTGAAGCAAGTCCATTTTGATGCATTTTCTACAGTTGACCAGGTCAGCAGGTTGTTATTACTGTGTTACACAGATGACTGGATTAGTCAGGGTAATTTAACCTGTAGGAAGTGGCAACTCACAGACCTGAGATTTTTATGACCACTCCAATCTGCACCCACGAACACCCCAGGTACTGTATCATCCACTGAAATACCTTTTACAAATAGAGCCATATAATCACACCTGTGAAACACAATGCTCAGGAAAGGTAAAAAGAACCACACACTTGTTCAAGGAAGTGAATTTCCCACTTTCGCAGAATGAGCAGGAGCTGGCTGAACAGGTTCCTTCTTCAGTAAAACCTCTTTAAGGGCCAGCTGAGAAAAAGGAACGTCACTCCTATAAGATGTGTTATTTGCCAAATACACAGCCTTTAAAAACTAGTAATGTTCTGTGCAAAGACCAAAACTAGTTACTAGAGTTGATACTTTTTTAAGCCATATTGTTAAGGAGACATAATTACCATTTGCCCTAAAATGGGCTGTAATAAGATTCAGATGCTATATTAAACCATATTAGAGTAAGAGATTTTTCCGCCAACTTGTTTCTCTTTATACATATTACATCTATAGAAAGAACCCTAAATCTGTGCTACAGAAACGCTCACATATGTACAAAGGATATACGGATAAGGATGTTCATTATAGAAACATTTAATTAGCAAAAATTAAGAAAACACTGAAGTATGTATTAATAGGGAATCATTCAATAAATTATGAAACGGTCACAATATGGACTGCTATACAGCAGTTAAAAAGAATGAGTTGAGAATCTATACGTACCAACCGGGATGCTCTCTAAAGTATATGAAAGAGAAAGAAGTGTATTTCAGACAAGTACACATAATATAATTCCATTTATGTAGAAAAAAATGAATATGTGATTATGTGCAATATGTACAATATATAATATACATGGAGAGAGAGACTCCAGACTACAATTACTTCTGAGAAAGGAAATAACATTGAGGGGCAGAATTAAGTCACTTCTTAACCTATTTACTTTCATTTAGTAATTTATTCAACAAATATTTAGAGTTCCTCCTATGTACATGTAGGTCCTTTCAAGTCACAGAAGTATACACATGAATAGACAGAGTCCCTATCCCTTTCCAATTTTCAGCCAAATGAACAACTTTTGCTGGGACAGTTCTACGCAGCAAAGCAGCCTATTTCATCTTGGAACAGCTTAAATTTTTATAAGATTGGCTTTTTAAACATATATACATTAAACCACAACTTGGATCCTAATAACTGTCAACCAGTGATCCTAAATTTATCCCCTCGAGGCCATACAGAGCACATCTAATCCCTTCTTCACGTGACAGTCCTTCAAATATTTTAAGAAAGCAACCCTATCACCCCCTAAATCAGAGTAAACGCCTCCAGGTCTTCCAACTGTTCTTCCTGGGACATAGTTTCAAGACTTTGCACCTTCCTGCGTGCTTCTTTCTAAATGTTCTCTTCTTTTTCTAGTTTCCTCCAAAAGCCCAATGTCAAGCCATGATTATGGTGCTACAAGTGTCACCTAGTCCAAACAAAAGTGAGGGAAAGACAAAGACAACGATCTGCCTCATTGTTAACAACTATATCACACCTCAATCTGATTCCCCACCACACCAACTAATCCTCTCCACAGTTTTATTTGAAATGAATTTTGTTACAGAAAGTAATGCTTGCAAGAAGATACAAAGTATCTAACGCCCTTAGGATTTTCCTAAATGTTAGTCTTTTAAGCATTTCCATGCACATATCCAATAAGACAACAAACACCATTGCATAAAGCTAATTTGATACATGAGACTAAACATAAAGCTAATTTGATACATGAGACTATGTCCTGCCGCTGTCCAATGAGAACAAGGACGTCCTGCTCACCACTGCATCCTCAGTGGCTAGAGCAGTGCCGAATGTGCAGTGGCTGCTCAGCACACATTCAGTAGACGTTGGCTTGTGCATGAGTGAAATAAACCTCAAATCACTCAACTTCAAGTCTGCCTTTGGGCAGGAGGCAACAAGTAAGTGAAATGAAAGTAATTCATTAAAATGTGCCTGGCATTTGTATAGCACCATAAGGTGTTCAGGACTTTACATAGGCTAACTCGTTTGATCCTAACAATGACTCTGTGAGGTCAAAAGAATGACAAACGTTCACCTTTCCGACAGGCATGAAGACAGAGATAACAATAGTGAAGTAAAAAGCCAGAACATCTCACCACGTGGCCAGCTAGGATGGCGATGCAATGCAACACCGAGATCCTAACTTCTTCCCAGGCTCCCTCCCCGTTATTGCTGCACCTCTGCCTCTCTCCACGCTTCAAGTAATGAGTGTTTTGAGAAAGCTGAGAGTAATGCCACATGTGTAAACCCATCTCCTTTCATATTTTCAAAATTCTAGGAGAGTGTCTCATCATCAACAGCAATATTTTGGATCAGGTAATTCTGTTATGGGTGTAATCTCTTGCATGAAATTAGTATAATCCCTTCTTCCTACCCACTTCTATCCCTGCCTTCTAGATACTTGTAGCAGTCCTCCAACTGTGACAATGACAACCAAGAATGTCTCCCTACATGGCCAAATGTTCCTGAGGTAGGGCCGAACCTCTACGAGTTGATAATCAATGAATTAAGGCCCGGCTCAGTGGCTCACGCCTGTAATCCTCACACTTTCAAAGGCCGAGACAGGCAGATTGCCTGAGCTCAGGAGTTCGAGACCAGCCTGAGAAACACGTGAAAACCCATCTCTACCAAAGAAACAAAACAAAACAAAAAATTGGCTAGGAGTGGTGGTGAGCACCTGTAGTCCCAGCAACTTGGGAGGCTGAGGCAGGATAATTGCTTGAACCTGGGAGGCGGAGGCTGCTGTGAGCCGAGATCATGCCACTGCACTCTTGCCTGGGTGACAGGGCAAGACCCTGTCTCCCAAAAACAAGCAAAACCAAAAAAAAAAAAAAAAAAAAAAAAAAAAAGAATTAAAGGAATCCTATAGTAAATTCATTCACATGACAATAGTAATAATTTAAGAGAGCACAGAAATATTTCAGAAACATAATTTGTTTTCTAGCCATTAGCTCTTAAAAATATATATTCGAGTTTCAGTAAGTTCTCCAAGTTCAGTATAGGTTATAAAAGCATGCTTTACTTCTATAAACTCCCAAAGCACCAGGATATAGTCTGTTTACCCACACATACTCTCACATGTCTCTGCCCCCTAATATCCATTCTAGGTGATGCCCCTGCCTCTCCTACCTTACCACTAGTTCAAGCCCTTTACTGGGTACCCATCCTTTTAGATTCACTCTCAATCACTGAGCGACTTTCAGCATCTAACAAACAAAGGAAGAAAAATAACCAACCAGAGTGAGAATAAAGGGCACAAGCAGAGCATCTTTCAGAGCTGGGCAATACTTTTGAGTCACAGTTGCAACCCAGGTTGAATCTACACAAACAGACCGAGAGCACTTTGGCCTTTTCATTTGAAGGGATAGAAGCCCCTGTCCATATGTGCTCTGGAGGTGGAGAAAGATGTTGGGAGAGGGAAGGACAGACACAGCAATGTAACCTAATAACCTCCTTTACCCATAGAAGTAAACGCTGTTAACAGTTGAGGCGTGGAGGGTCCATAAACATGAAATAATATACAACTAGATTCTACTCAACAGGATGGAGATAAAAGGAGTTAGGAAAATTCTGGAAGCTGGCAGTTAATAACTTCAAGTTTTCTACAGTTGTTAAACCATTTCGAAAGGGGGATGAATGTTCGTTATTAGCATTTTAAAAGATTCTACTTCAGCATAAAGGTCATTTTCAACCAATAGGAGGTCCAATATATTAAAAGATGCCTAAATTATTCTTGAGCAATCTTTTGTTGTTGTTTCTGAGATGGAGTCTCCCTCTGTCGCCAGGCTGGAGCGCAGTGGCGCAATCTCAGCTCACTGCAACCTCTGCCTCCCGGGTTGAAGCGATTCTCCTACCTCAGCTTCCCAAGTAGCTGGGACCACAGGCGTGTGCCACCATGCCAGGCTAATTTTGTATATTTTTAGTAGAGACAGGGTTTCACCATGTTGGGCAGGCTGGTCTCGAACTCCTGACCTCATATTATCCACCCGCCTCAGCCTCTTAATGTGCTGGGATTACAGGCGTGAGCTACCTCGCCCAGCTGCCTTTTGAAATTTTTTATTAAATTCCTCCAATAATAGTATGCATAGCTTGCCATAGTAGTAATTTCCTTCTCCTACACGTGTATATGCGGCCGTCAAAGAATGCTGAATGCTGTGCTTCTGTCCCAAATGGAGAAAGGAACTCAAAAAAAACCTCTTCCACTGTTTAACAGATGGAACTGCCAGGTAGACTTAAAAAAAGTGTGCTCCTTTTCTGATCCACTGAATGGAACCCCATGATCTTTGAGTATTTATTATACAGCAGGCCCTCAACTACATTTTCTGAGTGATTTTATCTAACCTGATTTCTTTGTTTCTTTAAGCTTTCTTAGATTTAAACTACGACAACGAAAAAAATTTAAACTAATCAGTTATTGGTGACAGCTGATTTTTCAGAAGCTATATTTCCAACTCACAAAACTGAATAGTGAATTTTTGGAATCTGTCTGGAAAGCATGCTGTATTTGTAATAAAAATTTAACTGGGCGGTGGGGGTGGTGAATCCTGTAATTTTGGAGCAGTCATCCACAAATTAGCTTATTTTGCAGACACCAATGTCAAACTGGTTTGAAACAACAGGAAAGTAAACCATATTATAATATTTCCCTTAAAAATCATGGAAAAGGGGTATAACACCCTGAAGCCTGAAACTGCTGTCATTGGCATCAATGAGTATATTGATTTTTAAAAATCTGTTATCCCCTTGAATCTGGCTAGAATAACACTGAAAATCTACAGAGAACATATACTGTCCAAGTCTGGGATGAAAGAGCGTGAGTTAGCATTTTAACTTCCATGAAACACTATGGACAATGTACCAATGATGTTGAATGAATAAATGCAGTTAGAAACTCAGTCTTTATTACTTGTGCTAAGGAAGAATAAAGGCAAATCCATATTAAATCCAAAATGGTATTGTATTCGATTGTTTCATTCGTTCTGAGAGTCAGGAGCACCAAAATTAAATTTCTTCCCTTCTTATTGCTTCTTCCCACTCTTTGATAAAGGTGCTAAAGATCACTGAAAAGACCAAAAGGTTGGCAGCAGGTGGGGGAAGGAAAAACAAAGCAAGCAGCCAGAGGATCTGAAAAAAACTCAATAATCAGCCTTTGAATAATAGAGTGAAAAATGTGAAGCTATTTGGGAAACTTAAAAGGTAGATACTATGAAGATCTTGACAGTGAGTTTAAATATGTTCCCCTTTATAAGAGTCTGATGTCTGATTGATTGATTTCACAGTTCTCCAAGATGAGTAATGTGGAAAAAGACAACGGAATTTAGCCTTTTTAAGCTCAAGAGTATAAGACAGGGCTGTTACTTAACAAACACGGAACAGTAATCACACAAGTACTTCAAATGTATCCAAGAATTACTATGTAACATGCAAAACAGGTTCTTATATTAGATCCCTTCTATGGCACTGGCACCAGGGTAAGTGAACGAGTGAATGTGTGAGTGTGTATGTGCATGTGTGTGCATGGGCGAGCATGAGAGAGAGAAATACCCTATTCCTATCTCAACCAAATGGGTAGGAAAACCTCTCTAACAACAGTTGAGAGGTTTTCAACTGTTGGAAAGTTGAACAGTTCCAGTTGTTCAGTTGGCTATTCATCTCACAGCGATATTCAGAAAATAACTCTCTATAACCTGATTTCAATGTTTAAATTCCTAAGCTTTCTTCTTCTAGAAATGTCAATAACCTATGTACCAGGACTGCCCAGTTTTCTCCTATCAGGTGTCAGAAAACCTGAAAAAGATTCTAAAGTTTGCCGTTATAATTCTAATGAGACAGGATAGAAAGTATCAAGCATACCAGCTTCCTGAAAAATTGGCTTCCCTGGGGAGGAACTCAGCTTGAAGAGCATTTTGTAGATTTTGATTAATGGTTAACTAACTCTGCTTCTACTTTTCTGACCACTGGCTGCCCAGTACTAAATAAAATGTACCACAACCAAAGAACATAACAGAATTAAATATGTATTGGAGCTTGAAAATATGCTTCTTGAGAATTAAAAGAAAAAAAAAAAACGTGATGGACAGAAAAGTGAAATTTCAAAAAGTTTTCCACCAAACTTAAGGCACAGTGTTGGGCAAAGGAAAGCTTTTCAAAAGATATTGTCCTGTGACCAACGCTAGCAGCAGGATGGGATAAGCCCAAGAAAAGGTTCTCATAGGGAAGATATAGAAATAACTTGGTAAGAGAGCTTACCAAAAAGTTGATACAGAGCCAGTAATTTACCTTCAACAGGGTAAGAAGTGGGAAGCCAGCTTCATTTACAAGGAGAGTTAGCACTGGAGTAATATGTTGACATTTCCTAAATCTACCCCAGGAATGAATGGAACATTTTGGATGGGTTGTAGTTATCTCCAATACTCGGTATTTAATGCATTATCAAATGCATTTTATGAATTTTATGTGATAAGCTCTTCAGAGCAGGGGTCGCAACAATTTATGCAGTCTGTAAGCTTTATATAAATTAAAGCCCCACATTCTGAAAGTTACAATGGTGCTAATACAGTGAAAAGGTCATGAAAACAATATGGGTCTTACCTAGGTCGAGTAAGACTACCACCATTTTGAAATTCTGAAAACTGTGCACTGAGATGCTTTTCGCCGCGACTGCACAATTACATTCCAGTCAGGTCAACCTATCTTTGAGCTTGAAAATGAACTTGTCAACTGAAATTTACCTTAAAATTTTAACCAGGACTTCAGTTCCAAATACAGCAAATAAACAATGTCCCCTTTTGTTACCACAAATAATTAAAAGGTATCTTTTCAGGCGGGGCACGGTGGCTCAAGCCTGTAATCCCAGAGCTTTGGGAGGTCGAGGCGGGCGGATCACGAGGTCAGGAGATAGAGACCATCCTGGCTAACCTCTACTAAAAATACAAAACGATTAGCCAGGCGTGGCCACAGGTATCTGTAGTCCCATCTACTCCGGAGGCTGAGAGGCAGGAGACTCGCTTGAACTCGGGAGGCGGAGGTTGCAGTGAGCCGAGACCAGCCACTCCAGCCTGGCGGACAGAGCAAGACTCCATCTCAAAAAAAAAACAAAAGAAGTATCTTTTCAACTGAGGTTATCTGATAGGTGAAGTCAATAGTTTTCGCCGAGTCTTTGAGAGGAGGAAAAAAACTTCTGTGTCAATAAAGTGGTGGCGGTTGGGGTGGGATCATCTGATTACATGTTCAGAACAGACCTAATACCTGAGGTAGTGCAGCTTCAAACCCAGGTCTGCGCTACCTGCTCTATCAACAGGGCTGGTGAGAACCCACACAGAACCCAGCCCCCTCTGCAGCAGCCTGGAGCCAAGGAAAATTTTTTACTCCTCACCCTAGTTTGTTTTTGTTTGTTTTTCATGCCCATCCTTGTAAATGTGTAAGACAGGAAAACAAATCAAAAGAGGCAAAGCCCTCATTAGACTGCTTTCTTAGCCCAAGCCAGGCAGAAAGAGAATTAATCGATATTTAGTACTTTGGACATATTGGTCCTAAGAAGGTAAACAAAAGCAATAAAACAGTAAAGAATCCTATTCATCTTTATTTTTATATCACCGTTATTATTATTTGGCTGTGGGTGATCATCGTTTTTCTTTAGGGCTTTCCAAACAGAGCCCAATCTGAGAACTACATTTAATTGCTCTGTGCCTCACCAGAATGCTCCTATAATCCCCAGTCAATTCAAGAAAATAAAGAGAAACATTTTCTTTACAACCTCTATTTTTGAGATTTTACCTCATATAGAGACTGTTAAAATACCCTGGTTTCAAGCCAAGGTTAATTTTTAAACTAATTATTTTAAAAGGAAATATAACTTGTAGAGCGTTTTTTTTTTTTCTTTTTATTGATACACAGAATTTACTTGCACTCTTTGCTTAAGAGTTAAGGCTTACATTACACTCATCATACATACTTCCCACTGGTATCAGCGAGAGATGCATGTGTAACAGCAGAAGCTAAAATACACTCCTATTCTGTACATAGCTCTGGTATTTATTAACACATAAGTCTAATCAGTAGGCTAAATCATTGTCATAACACCGATAGAAAAATTTTATTTTCAAGCAGTCATCTTTCAACTCTATCTGTTGTTAATTTGCTAAACTGGGATTCACTGTGAAATCTACAGCTGATGTCTCTGGCTATTCAAACAAGCATTATCTTTTTATTTTCCAAAGTAAGCTGTGATTTGGGCTTGCTGTCTCCTTCCAAGTAACGTCAGGAGGCTGGGCTTGCTTCCACCTGCGAATGTATCAACACCCAGGCGCGCGCACCCGAGCCCTCCCTCCACCCATCCCAGGACGGAAAGGAGAGAACACAACCCAAACACCAAAACTTTCTGGTCGCAAACTCTACTTATCTTGCCGGGTCAATAGACCCAGCACTGGTAACGGCACTGGCTTTTGTTCCAGGGTCGCCCAGCTGGCGAGGTAAACGCCACAACAGCCCTTGACCCCTAAAGATTGTGAGAGATTCTGTGGCACAGGAATTTTGGAGCCACCAGAAAGGAGCTCATTTCTCCTCAATCCATGCGCGTGGGGGATACCAACACACGCAAAGAGGACGCGGGGTGGGCAGGGATGAAACCTACAGTGCCTCTTAAATTTTTCAGTCTCAGGTTCACACAGTGAGTATCCACCACTAAGGGAGGGCGCGAGGTGGGCGGGGGCTGGGAGAGAAATACGTTGGAGAAGGGGACCGGAGCTACAGTCCAGAAGCAGGACCGGCCCCGCCTCCGGCTACAATCAGAAAAGCTACAGTGTGTCAGTGGTTTTTGGCTTCCTGTTTGTAAAGCGAGAACCTCCCCCCTGACTCCGGGACTGTCGTTCTTCCTCAAAACTGAGACAGCCCCTTCTTCGCGCTCGGAGCAGGCTCTGCCGCAGGGGGAGCGGGGAGGAGGGAGAGGGGGGATGGGGGGCGCGGCGAGGCGGGGACAGCCGCGATGGAGGGGGCAGGGCCAAGGGGCACTGCGCCCCTCCCGCCCCGGGGGTTGAGCTGGGCTGCGAGGCGGACAAAGCGCCTCCCGCTCCCTCCCCCAAGGCCGCGTTCCATAAGGGAGGGAGAAGGCGGGCTAGAGGGGCAGGAGGAGGAGGAAGGGGGGAGGGGAGGGGGGGAAGAAGTGGAGGGGAAGGAGGAAGGGGAGGAGGGAAGGTGCTGCGGGCGGGACTGGGCCTGATAGCGCCGACCTGGGAGGGGAGGGAGGAGGGGTTGGGCGCCCTCAGAGAACGGGGAAGAGGGAAGGACTCTTGAAACCCAAGATAAACAAATTGTTCCTCTTCACGTGCAGGATTGGGGGAGGTGGGGAGCGAGCGCTGCGGCCTCGCCTCCCTTCCCCCAAGCCGACTCTTTGTCACGGAGCGCCGGCTCGAGCGCCCGGCGAAAGCGCGCGGCGGCACTGGCACCACGACCGGCGCCGGAGACTCACAGACAGGGAACGCGTGCGATTTCTAAACCGCGCGCCGGGAGGGCCGCCGGTGCCGGGCTCTGCGCCGCCGATCGCGGGGCGGTCAGCACGGCCCCGGCGCTCCCCAGGATTCTTGTCGCCCGGCCCACCCAACTCTCGGGCGGCGCGGTGGGGGAGGGGGCGCAGACACCTATCCCAAGCTTCCGGCCTCCCCTCACCCAGAAAGGAAAGCAGAAGAACCGGAGAGCGGAGATAAGAGAAAGGATTCTAGCCTCCGGCCTGGGGGGTGGGAACTGCCCCTTCCTCCTGGAGAAGTTAAGCCATTGGCTGCTCATCCTACCTCGAACCCGCCCACCCAGCCATTTAAGCCTCTTTCACCTCCCTGCTACCTTCCACTACTCTGGGCTTATTCGCAGGCCCCCGGAGTTGGCGGGCAGCGTGGCGGGGGGAGCCAAGCGGAGAAGGACACTGGGCAAGCAAGTTTAAAAGGAGAAAAGGAAAGAATCCCTAGCGAAATTGTGTGGTGGGGCTTCTTGGCGCAAACCTTGCGTGTTTTCCCCTCCAGTCCCCTCCAAGCCGCTCCCCTCTTAACCCTCCTAGCCGCTCCACCTGCCGGGCTGGCCCTGAGTCTTGAGCAAAGAGCGGAGCGCACCCGCGCCCCGCTTCCGCGCGCGCTCCCGCGAGCACCCCCGCGCGCAGCCACCCTCGCTCGTTTCTCACCCACTTCAAAGTTCATTCACAAAACTCTCATAGACTTTCTCAGCCCAAAGGGGGTTAGCTGGGTAGAAGAGACGAGAGGCTCTCCTTGCCCCGCTTCCCCTTAGGGGTTGAGGGCCTGGTGCCCTCCCAGAATCTGCGACAGCATCAATATCTCCTTGCACCCGGCGGATGTGCAGACAGGGGTGGGTGTAGAGGGACGGGTCTGGAGAGGCGAGGCGGTGCGGGGAGCGGTGGGGTGGGGAGCGGGGAAGAGGAGGAGCAAGGTTTCAACTCGGGGGTTCACTCTTTCAAATCGGTATCTAAGAAAGGGAGCGGGGGGAAACTTTTCTAGCACCTCACTCCGTCGCTCCTCTAGGCTCCCTCCGCCCCTCGCAGTCGTGACTGGCTTCTCCCCTCTCACCCCCTCCTCCCCAAATCTGACAACCCTGACAGATTAACAGGTAGCGGCGACTGCAGCTTTTTCCCTAAGAAAAGTTGACGTTAACCCTTGGGCTTCAGCCCACCTCTCCCACCGTGCAAATCAGACCCTCGTATCCCCATGTAAGAAAGCTCCACGCAACCCCCCCCAACACCCCCAACGCGCGCCCAGAGCCCGTGCGCCCTCACCATGATCAGCGTGTGGTTCCTCTGCTCCGCCGAGGCAGCCTCCGCATCTTGCTGGGGTTTGCTCGGGTGCTGCTGTTTGCCGGTGCCGGCGCCCGATTTCTTGGCCCTCTGCTCCAGGGTCCGCTGGTACAGGCTCACGGTGTCCCGGCGTTCCAGCTCCAGCTGCTCCACCTGAGCCTGCTGGTACCTGTTCTCGCAGTTGACGTGGTGCCGCCGGCAGCCCTCGATGCGCTGGCGGAGCCGCTCCACCACGGTGCTGTGCTTGGGAACGGCCGCCGAGCCACCGCCGGGGCCCCCGGAGCCGCCGCAGCCACCGGCAGCCGGGTGATTGCTACTCGGAGCAGCGGGAGTACTATTGGGAGTATTATTCACACCGATCCCGGCCCCGCCGAGGCTGCTGTTCAGGCTACTGTTGATGCAAATACTACTGCCATTCGCGGCAGCAGCGGGGGCTGCGAAATCCCCCATCCTGCTCCCCGGGCACACTATTTTGGAAGAACTTTTTTTATCCACCCCCCTATCAGCCTCCTCCTTGGGTCCAAGGATTAAAATAGTTTAAGTGGAACGCGGGGGAGACGCAAGCACATGGATGGAAACGGCGATCCCGACGGGGCGAAAAAAAAGGGAGGGAGATTTTGGGGTGGTTGTTTCCTTTTTTTTAAACTGTAAAAGCTCAAGGGGAAAAAAAGGGGGGGACGTTATCGGAATACCATCAGACACCTATCAACAAAAAGAATCACAACAAACTGAGCCAGCAGCAAATCGGGTTGCAACTCAAGGGGAGATCCGCTCCTCGCCTGCCTTCTTTTTATAATCCATTATTTTCTAATAAATTCCAGGAGATTTCCGGTGGTTGGCAAGCATTTTCTCCCTACGTACCGAAAAACACACCCCATGTACACACACAAGCATATGCCTCCAGTGCGGACACGCGCGACACACACTCACTCCACACCGCATCGGAAAACGGCAAGCTTGCTTATTGCATTTTCCTTCCACAAAAAAGTTTTGGTGTTTATGCCGCCCCGTGTTCTCAAAGTACTTTGGCTGCTCAGTTGCATTTCACAGGAGCCTAGAATCGAATCCTCGGGCTGGGGGAAGTAAACACATGGACAGTCTGAGGCGACTGCAAAAGTAGATCGGTGAAGTCCTTTGCAAAACGCCGCGCGGAGAGCAGCCCCTAACGCTCGGCTGGGCTGCCGCTGCCGCCGCTGCTCCTGCCACCATCACAATGATCAACTGCTCGCCGCCGCCGCCGCCGCCGCCGCCGCCGCCGCCGCCTCCTCCTCCTCCTCCTCTCGCTCCTCCACCTCCTCCTCCTCCATGCCAGCGGAGTGATATCAGGACGCGCGAGCTCAGTAAACACGGCAGCGGCGGCGGCTGGAGGCCGTGAGACAAACCCGCGGACACGGCGCAAAACCCGGCCCGGACTCTCACCCGACAGGAGCGGGCGCGGCTCGCACCGGCACCCAGCTCCCGCCTCCGCCGCCTCGGCGCCCCGCGCCCCTCCCACGCCCCCAACCTCTCTACCGCCCTGCGGAGAAGTCCGGAGCCCCCGCAACGGGTAGAAGAAAGATTCTGGGGGATATCAGAAATAAATCAACTTTTGACCTGTGTGTGTGCGTGAAGCGTGTGTGTGTGTGTGTGTGTGTGTGTGTGTGTGTGTCTGTGTACGCGCGCGCGTGCGCGGGGACGCGCCTGGTTGGGTTTCCTTATTCCAAGGGAGGTATCAAGCGAGCCCAAGTTGTTATACATTTATGCATTATATTGCAGAACTGTGCATGACCAGGCAGAAACATTGAAGCTTTACAGCAGTTGTCTGTCATCCCTATCCATGTGGAAAGAAAAAGGCAAATGAGTGACTTGTTTTTAAAACCCATGTAGTAAGTCCACACAAGTAACAGCGCTACCTATGGACACTTGTTCTAAGTCAACACCAGTCTGAACACACAAATACCAAATTCTAAATAAATATAAATAGGCATAAAAATGTGTAATATTATTTAATTCTCCGTACATAATGATTGTTGTTACTAAGTCAATTGTTGTTTTACTTACCCTTGGAAAAAATAAAGCAAGCAGGGACTTGGAGGTGAGACTAACAGTACATTTAAACAGACTGTTTTGAACACTAGGTGCTAATGACAGCAGTAATTAAGGGTCCTTCGTAAATCAAGTGGAAAGATTGCAGATTTCATGGACTAGAACTATAGAAAAAACACAGCATTTCACAGTTTGTCATGACCAAAACAAAAACAAGCAAAAATAACAGGCCTACTGTATTGCTAGATATAGTTATTTCTGTTTCAATGAAGTACAATTAAAATGGAGTAGCAACTGCAGAAATCAATCTAAACTTTTCATTTTATTAAGGCACATTGTCTTTCCTGATATTGTCTAAAACAAAAATAACAACAACTAAAGATCAAATATTCTTGAATATGGACTTAAACCATTGCATATACATATTGTTTGAATTAAATGGAGAAATTATCATTTCTCTGACAATCAGTAGACAATACATCTCGATTGTGAGATGTTAATTATAAGGCATTTCGTATTATCTCAATAAATCTTAAGAATTAGTTTTTAGGGTAAAAATACACCCCAGTTTTCTAAAATAGCCAGGAATAAAAGAACTTTGGATCTTATGCATTAGTCATGAGATCTGATTTAAACCATCTTCATTTCTTGGCATTGCAGATTAGCATAGGATGCTATTTCTAACCTCATAATGTCAGCGATAAGAAGCTATATTTTTCTTCAATTAATCAGGTCTATATAGTGAAAGAGTCACTGGATTATATGGTAAAGTGGACAGCAAAATAATTGGGTGTGAGGCTACCTCTCAGTAGTAAAACCAACTTAAGAGAGTATATCTCTCATTGAAATTGCCATACTTTTTCTGGAGGCTATTTAGTTAATATACAAATTTCTGTTATCAAACTGCCCCTCTTCAAGTCTCAGTCAAAATTTAACTGGACTGGGTCTGCAGCAAATGAGTCTATTTAGATTCTGAAAGCATGTAGAGAATTATAAAAAATTAGAAAAAGAGGTAGCAAAGTGTCCTTTATCTTTTTCACATATTCACTAAATTATCTCTCTGTTGACTCAGGAAACACATGGCTTTGCCACAGAGGGGAAGCTCTGACTCTGCATTCACTTTGCTCCCTTTTCACTGTAGTTTAATTCTTTTCCCTCCTCCTACTGCACTCGTTACCATCACCCATACAAGACTGCAGCTTGATTTACAGAGGCAACAAATTTGAGGGTCTTAAGCACTGGGTCTTTCGTTTTGAAAGTTAGGTTCTCATTTTAGCTTTTTCCTGTGACTCAGAATTTAATTATTCATTGAGAGTTTCTCATTCTGGGGGAAAAAATGACAACAGCAGCAGCACCGTGTATTCCCCTCAAGCTGTTTACCTCTCCTACCATGAAGGGAAACCAAAAACACACAAGAATTTTCATCCTTCCCTTTGGGGAACCAGCAGGTGGGACAGCACACTTTGTGGTTTTACCACAGAGTTCCCCAATGACAAACGGAGCTCTTCTTGCACAACCACAGTGTATTTTGCTGCCTGATTTGAGTACATGCATGGGCTATACCCAAAAGAAAAACTGTTACATATGTACACACAAACAAGCACACACACAGGCACCCATCTTTTATCACTTCAAGATGAGAGTGGCAGCCACAAGCTCCAAGTCCCAGATGTGGGGAAGGGAAGAACTGTGTAACTGTGTGATGGCCAGAGAAGAATCTTTGAGAAACTGACCTGTGCAGGACTCTACTGTGACATAGTAGACATCAGAAACCCCATCCTAATTGTGCAGGAAGATTAGAAGAAAAAAGCAAGAAGCAAGACTTGCATCTTGAGCAACATATGCCAGTCACCAAGATTTAGAGATGTTAATCTATGCCAGTGACCTTAGAAGAAGCAGAATTTATGCTGGCTACTTCTGATCTCATGATATCGTCCTGCAAGATTGCCAGCTTTCTCGGTCACCATCCTAAAGAACTCCTTGAAAGTCACAGAGAATTTCAAGTCTGGAGAAACAATTTGAGTCCCTTCTCACTGTGGGACACTGGACCATCTTTGTCTTTTCTGTGAGCCTGCCACAAGGCAAAACTTCGGAGTGGGAGCTGTAGACACAGCATCAATGCTATTGTTCTTGAATGACCAAAATAAGAAAGAAATTGAGATGCCGTAGCAGTGATGGGAAAGAAATTACTATGACTGCATCCCCAACTGTGATGATATCTCTCTGGATGCCAAAGAAAGAAGGGCTTGATGAACAAGTACCTACAGCAGGTTATCCTGCGGTCCTGGCTCTGAGCCAAAGTTGGCAGTTCTGAGGAGTTCAACCAGGTTCCGTTTCCTTTATGCCAAGTCTATGTCATCTTCCTATATTCATCTGATAGGGCCTAGTGTCCCAATGACAAGAAAGAGAACTTTGTGCATAAATTCCAGACAATGTGCCACCTCTGCTTCCTTCTTACTATGTATCAATAGATCTGCTTTCATAAAAGAGTACCTTGTGGCTAAGGAAGAATAGGAACCTTCTGCTGCCCATATATGCACAAGCAAACCTTTATATCTTTCCAGAGTGGGGTCCAGACATTCCTAAATTACTAGCAGCCAGGGGATGTGCCCTCAGCCCATCCAGCAATAGGTATCATTTCAATAATTCCATGAATATATTTATGGCCTTCTGCGTGCCACACACTGTGGTAGGTACCAGGTGAACAGCATAATATCAGTGTATAGAACATAGTCCCAACCTCAGTGACCTAATTAGAATCAAGGCAGTACGTGCCATAATGGGACTAATATGGAGCAGATATAAGAACAAGTAAGAGTGTGTACTTGGAGGAGTTAAGAATCCTTCTCCAAAAAATTCACCAGTAGTTCCTTCTTATAGGATTGTGAGTGTGAAAGGGTGTGATGAGAAATTAGATAGAGGCTGGGGAGACAAGCAGGACCCCATCTGTTCAAGGCCATCCAGTTTAGACTATATCCTTGGGATCATGGCTGCCATTAAAGGGATTTCAGCACTGTTGACTTTGTCAATGCAGTGGATGTATTATTACAGTGTTTTCAGAAGCATGTTCTGAAAAACTTGGTTCGGTAAGATGCTTTACCAGAAAGGCTTCTGAGCAAAGTAAGTTTAGGAGATGATCTGTACTGCATCTCTCCAAAGAGTTATTGCCACATTGAAGGTCACAAGAAATCTTGCAGCAAAGCATGTTTAACTTTGTTTAACCTAACATTGCCAAAATCCTGTTATGTCCCACAGAATAGAACACACTCTAGAAAGCTCTGTGTAGGAGAGAGTGCAAACTGCATTTCTAAATCCACTTAAATTTACAACAATTGCTTGGGCATGTAGCCTGAGTGAACGACCACACTGCCCTTCCCATCTGCTCTACCAGAATCACGAGTCCAGATCTCCCAGTCGTTCCTAACCTCAGCTAGGTATGTGGATTCTGACCTTTAAATATTGAGGAAGTAGCAACACAAAGGCAAAATCCCAAAAGGGTGAATTTGACTAGCCTTTTTCAGCATTAGTACTTTGAGTATGTTATATTAATAACTATCCTTGTGTAATAAAATCTCCTTATTAGGAGGAAAATCCTTATTTAACTGAAAATCTTGATTTTGTAATAGCTTTAAAGCTATAGGTTTTCGTTACATTTGAAGCATGCACTCTGTCTAGCCTAACAATACTGGCCTCTTGGAGCTATTTTAATGATCTCCTTTTACCCAGTGAACCAATTGTATATAGGTGACATGCCCCATGAACTAGGGGTGTTTCAAAAGTTTGCTTCCTTAAGTATGTAAATACCTCTCGCAAGATTCTGTGTACGTTGTTAATTTTCATTTTTTATTAAGCAGGGGTTTACTAAGTCCTAGACCATGTTGTAAATTTTTAGAAGAGTATGAATTAATAGGGTTTATTTTCCTATTCATGTATTTTAATATGTATATAATGGTTTCATGGTTATTAGGGAAAAGGTTATCTAAAGTCCATGGCAGATAACTTGTTTTAAAGTCTCGTTCTGTTTCACATATATTTCTACTCTTAGGGTTAAATAATTTAATAAGACATCTGACTTGAACAATGTCTGGCTTTCATATAAGATGTTGAAGACTTCTCAAAGAAAATATTTATGAAGTTTTAAATTTATTGAAGGCCCATAATCAGCTAAACTGTTAACCTTAGAAATAATTAACTTTGATGGGCAACAGTCATTGAAAACTTGCTCTATTCCAGGTTCTGTTGTTTTCCTCCATTTCACTGGTGTAGAAACTGAGGCACAGAAAATTTAAGCAACTTTTCCCAAACCACACAGCTTAAAAATGGCAGAGACCCAATTTGAACCCATCTCTGGAAGAACATATAACCAGGTTCCTAAGGTTCCTCCTCATTTTAAGTTTCTACGTTTCTACAGAACTAAAATTACTGTGTTTTGGCTGGGCACAATGGCTCACACCTGTAATCCCAGCACTTAGGGAGGCCAAGGCAGGCAGATCACTTGAGGTCGGGAGTATGAGAGGAGCCTGGCCAACATGGTGAAACCCTGTCGCTACCAAGAAATATAAAAATTAGGCCGGGCGCGGTGGCTCATGCCTGTAATCCCAGCACTTTGGGAGGCCGAGACGGGTGGATCACGAGGTCAAGAGATCGAGACCATTCTGGCGACATGGTGAAACCCCGTCTCCACTAAAAATACAAAAATTAACTGGGTGTGGTGGCGCGAGCCTGTAGTCCCAGCTACTTGGGAGGCTGAGGCAGGAGAATTGCTTGAACCCGGGAGGCGGAGGTTGCAGTGAGCAGAGATCGCGCCACTGCTCTCCAGCCTGGCGCCTGGCGACAGAGCAAGACTCTGTCTCAAAAAAGAAAGAAAGAAAGAAAGAAAGAAAGAGAGAGAGAGAGAGAGAGAGAGAGAGAGAGAGAGAGAAATAAATAAATAAATAAATATATATATAAATTAGCCGGGTGTGCTGGCAGGCGCCTGTAATCCCAGCTTCTCGGGAGTCTGAGGCAGGAGAATCGGTTGAACACAGGAGGCGGAGGTTGCAGTGAGCTGATATTGTGACATTGCACTCCAGCCTGGCAGACAAGAGTCGAGACTTTGTCTCAAAAAATAATAATAAATAAAATAAAATTACTGTGTTTTACTCAGATCTTTTTTTTTTTTATTTGAGGCGGAGTCTTACTCTGTTGCCAGGCTGGAGTGCAGTGGTGCAATCTCGGCGCACTGCAAACTCCGCCTGGGTTCAAGTGATTCTTCTGCCTCAGCCTCCCGAGTAGCTGGGACCACAGGCGCATGCCTTCCGCTCGGCTAATTTTTGTGTTTTTAGTAGAGACAGGGTTTCACCATGGCCAGGATGGTCTCGATCTCTTGACCTCGTGATCCGCCCTCCTCGGCCTCCCAAAGTGCTGGGATTACAGGTGTAAGCCACCGCGCCCAGCTTTCAGATCTCGTTTTAACAGAAGTTTGTTGCTACAGAGGGGTTACAGCTGAGGAGTCATTTTTGTAGAAAGCTGTCTGTGGCCATGCTTCCCTCAGCCCCCATTCTGAGCTAGCCACTCTCTCAGTGCTCTGAGAATCGTGGGCATTTTTCTGTCTTGGCACTTATATTATCGCATTCTATGGTAACTGTTTATTTATCCGTCTGTGTCTCACTTGTGTTTTATTGGTCTTGGGACCTAACACAGGGCTGACCCTGACAGAGCTCTGTAGCTGTGTGTGGGGAACAAGTAAATGAAAGAGGGAATGGTAGCACACAATTTACCAAAGTTACAAAATCTGAAAGGGACTTGTGGCCAGCGCCAGGCAATAGCCCCTGAGGAGAGCAGTACTGCACTGCCATCCTGTAGAAACTGTTTGAATGCAATGTGAGAAAATCATAGCACAGTCTGATTTATATTTCAAAATGCTGTGTCTCTGGGGTTTGAGGTATTCTATCAATTGACTTGGAGAGGTGCAGAGGTGGTAGAGAGGCAGAGTAGAACCAGCCTCCTAGGGTCCCTCACCCCAAATGCACTCTGCTGTCTGCAGGTGGGGAAGAGGCTCACATTTGTTGTACATCACAGACAGGTGTCGGCTACTGGCCAACGTATTTTCCATATATTAACCAATGTAATATTCCCAACAACCCTAGGATATATGGAAACCAGAGTTGGCCCAAATGTGCTTTTAACACACATGAATTCAAGTGTGCCTTCTTGTTTGTTAAAGAAAAAGAAAAACATACACATACTGTTTTTTCTTTCTTTTACTTTAGGTTCTGGGCTACGTGTGCAGAACATGTAGGCTTGTTACACATGTGTCATGGTGGTTGGCTGCACCTATCAACCTGTCATTTAGGTTTTAAGCCCTGCATGCATTAGGTATTCATACTAATGTTCTCCCTCCCCTTACCCCCAATCCTCTGACAAGCCCCTGTGTGCGATGTTCCCTTCCCTGTGTCCACATGTTCTCGTTGCTCAACTCCCACTTACAAGTGAGAACATGTGGTGTTTGGTTTTCTGTTCCTGTGGTAGTTTGCTGAGAATAATGGTTTCCAGCTTTATCCATGTCCCTGCAAAGGACATAAACTCAACTCTTTTATGGCTGCATAGTATTCCATGGTGTATATGTGCCACATTTTCTTTATCCAGTCTATCGTTGATCAGCATTTGGGTTGGTTCCAAGTCTTTGCTATTGTAAATAGTGCTGCAATAAACATATGTTTATTTTTAATTCAATGGGTCCATCCACTTCATTCATACTCAAAAAACAATGAAAAGGCCGGAAATGGTGGCTATAATCACAGCACTTTGGGAGGCCAGGGTGGCAGGACCACTTGAGCCCAAAAATTTGAGACCAGACAAGGCAATATAGTGAGACCCTATCTCTAGAAAAAATTTAAAAATTAGTCAGGTGTGGTGACAGGCCTGTGGTCCCAGCTACTACATATGGGGCTAAAGTGGGAGGTTTGTTCGAGCCAGGGAGGTTGAGACTGCAGTGAGCTGTGATCATGCCACTGCACTCCAGCCTGGGTGACAAAAGTGAGATGCTGTCTTAAATAAATAAATAAATAAATAAATAAATAAATAAATAAATAATAAATACATACACGGTGAGATGATGGCGATAGATTTTGTAGTTGCTAAGAGTTTATAGAGGAATGTGCTGTATACAGACTGTATATATATATATATATATATATATATATATATATATAGACTCTGTATACTAGATTTACTCTACCTCATGGTTGATAGAAAGTTCTATGGACTGAGTTTTTGTCCCCCAAAATTTATGCACTGAAACCCTAATTCCTAGTGTGACCGTATTTAGGTATGGGACTTGGGAGAGGTGATTTGGTCATGAGGATGGAGCCCTAATAATGAGATTAGTGCCCTTATAACCAAAGACAGGAGAAAGGTTGCTTCCTCCTGAACCCACCCCCATTTTCTGCAGTGTGAGAGCATAGCAAGAAGCTGTCCACTTGCAAACCAGAAAGAGGGCCCTCACCAGGAACCAAATCAGCCTAACCTTGATCTGGGACTTCCCAGCCTTCAGAACTGCATGGAATAAATTTCTGCTGTTTAAGCCATCTAGTCTATAGTGTTTTGTTGGTTGGTTTTTGATACAGGGTCTCGCTTTGTTGCCAAGGCTGGAGTGCAGTGGCACAATCAGAGTTCACTGTAGCCTTGACCTCCTGGGCACGAGTAATCCTCCCACCTCGGCCTTCTGAACAGCTTGGACCACAGGTGTGCCCCCCACACCCAGCTAATAGTCTACGGTATTTTTGTTATTGCAGTTCAAGCCAAAGCATGGGGGTTTTAAAGTAATTATGATAGGTCCGAGAAAAATGTAACTCCACCACATTATTACTCCTGTTTTATCGATAAGAAAACAAAGGCTTAAAGAGTTTACATACTTGTATTCAAGTCAAGTCCAAAGCCTCTTTCCTACATGCCTCCACACTGTCTGAATTTCCATTTGTGGGGTGGCTGTTGTTGTAGGGGCCTCATAGCCATTCTGTCTCTTCTAGTGCCATTTATTTAGCAAATATTTATTAACTATTGACAAGTCCTGTGTAGGTGTGAGGGATACATACATGAAAAGAAATATTTTCCTCCCTAAGGGAGCTTAACAATCTAGTGGTAAGAAGGAAATGTACATAATACAATAGGCTAGCAACAGAGAAGCATAGTCCGCTCCTGATTGAGCAGAGATTACAGGAGACTAGGAAAAGTTTTGTCACAGTTAAAACAAAACTAGAAAAAAAAAAAAAAACATTCGAAAACAAAAAATTAATCTAAGCCTGGTGAGAATTACCCTCGATACTAAGGTTTCCCATCCCTTACGTGGTATTTGAAAGTAAAAACTAGTAAGATGAAATGTTGAAGAACACAAAGCATCACTTTCATTGTCTGATGAAAAAGCACCCTTAGGTATCTATCTGTTTAATGGTTTATATTGTCTGTTTCTTAGCTGTGCCCTTCCTTTCTAACACTGGAACAAAGCCTAGGCAACATCAGTTTGTCTCTGAACAAACTGCATTCTTCACTTTTACTCCAGTAGACAGTCTAGGTCAGCAGTTTTTAAGCCATGTTGAGCCCTAAGAATTCCCTCCAAGGGGTCCCAGGGGCTGTTGTATGGAAGGGGGAACATGGGCTGGGTCTTGGATCCTCTTCAACTCAGCTGCCTTCTTTTTCAAATTGGAGTAAGATATGCTTTGAATAAAGGGTTCCACAGCTAAAAAGAGTTTGAAAATAGTTCTGTGAGTCATCTTGTTTTTGCTGGCAAACTCGAGTTCCCTCCCTGGCCCAGCCCTGACTCTCTGTCACACATGTATGATTGCTGCTTCTCCTCTCAATGTCACTAGACTGTGGTTCACATTGGCTCCGGACTGGTTAACTCTGGCTCCACAGCTTACTTATCCACTTGTGCAGTGTAAGGTCCCTCAATTTCTTGTCATTCCTCTGAGCTGGAAAGGTTAAAGGAATGTGAGGCAATGGAAAAAGCAATTTACTGCAACCAACTGCAGAGGGTGGATCAAGGGGGGATGATGTAGCAGAGGGCTGACCATGTTCAGAAGAGACGCTAGGATGATCTGTCTGGTGCAGTGGTAGAATAGGGTCTGAGAGACCTGTGCAAAGGTAGGTTACTAAGAAGGGTGTGTTCTGATATCATAGGATTTTTGTCTTACGGAGTGGGATATGCAAGTTTAAGACTGTGGACAAGAGAGAGCTACCAGTGACGCAGGTTCTTCCGCTCTCCTTAGTTTCTCCATTGCATTAATGCCAAAGTGGTGTCAGGGCCACCAAATAGTTAACCTTTCCAGGACATCCACATTTTTTGGTCCAGTCAGGCTTCTGATTACTCATTGGCTTTTGATGCCAGAAAATAACCAAATGTAAAATATAACAATTTTAGAATTATAGTAGTATTAGCTTCCAAAGGATTCAAAACAAAGGTCTCAGCTTTGGGCTGAATATTCTTCATTTCTTCTGCATCCTTTCTTGTTAATTATCTGTTAAAGAAAATCTTTAGGCCTGGCGTGGCAGCTCACCCCTGTAGTCCCAGCTACGTGGGAGGCTGAGATGGGAGGATAGCTTGAGCCTAGGAGTTCAAGGTTTCAGTGAGCTATGATCTTGCTCCAGTGTACTTCAACCTAGATAACAGAGTGAGCTTTTGTGTTTAACTTAAAGAAAAGGGGGGGGGCTGGGCACTGTGGGTGGCTGAAGTGGGTGGATCAGCACTTTGGGAGGCTGAGGTGGGCGGATTACAAGGTCAGGAGATCAAGACCATCATAGCTAACACGGTGAAAACTTGTCTCTTCTAAAAAATACAAAACAGCTGGGCATGGTGGCACGCACTTGGAGTCTCAGCTACTTGTGAGGCTGAGGCAGGAGAATCGCTGGAACTTGGGAGGCAGAAGTTGCAGTGAGCCGAGATTGTGCCATTGCACTCCATCCTGGGTGACAGAGTGGGACTCAGTCTCACACACACACACACACACACACACACACACACACACATCATTAATAAATAAATAAATAAATCTTTAGCATAGAAGAAATTTAAAAAAATCTATACTACCTCAGCTACCATCAAGGAACAGACCTAGCCCAGGGATGAAGTAATAGCTGCCCAGGACTGTGGAAGTTCATTGAATCAACTTGGTTTGCCATCCATGGATGAGTAACAAATGCGTTGCAAAAAGGCAAGAAGACAAGTCTGATTAGCAAGGGACAGGAGTCCTCCCTACCTTAATAGAGAAGCAGTGTAACATGTGTTGGTTAAAATGAGGTTCCAAATCATGAACACCTTCTTAAAGGCAGATGTTATAGATTTGTAATAATTAAAAACTTCCCCACAAAAGCCCTAGTGTTTTTCTAAAAAAAAAAAAGAAAAGAAAAACTATGTTAATCCACCGTATTGATGGTTTTGGCTTTATAATAAACATACTTATGTCTTCTGGTAACAGAACATATTTTTTTTTTTTTTTTTTGAGACTTGGAGCCTCACTCTGTCACCCAGGCTGGAGTGTAGGGGCAGGATCTTGGCTCATGCCCGGCTAATTTTTGTATTTTTAGTAGAGACAGGGTTTCAACAGCCTGGTCTCAAACTCCTGACCTCGTGATCTGCCCATCTCAGCCTCCCAAAGTGCTGGGATTACAGGTGTGAGCCACTGCACCTGACCTGTTCAGAGCACATTATGTTTTTTCAAAACCATCCTACCTACCTTCTTGCCCATGAAGTTTGCAGAAGGTGAGGGAAGCTGAACATTCCCTGGCCCACAGGCATGTTGCTCACCCAGGCCATGACTGTCTTTACCACAGTGATTGATTCAAAGACAGTGACTCAGGCTGGTCCAATTAAAGCTCCCTCTGGGAGTTTTGTTGGAATTACAAAAAAAAAATAAATAAATAAATAAAAAGACATTTTATCTCTAGGAATCCAGAAGTTAAGAATTATATAAGCTTACAGCTGCCTGGGGCCAGCTTTGCTATAACATGGACAAAACCTGCTTGAAAATAAAGTGAACCCAGTGGAAGACAGAACCAAGAAATGGAGATGGTCCTCTTGTCACAGCTTCTGCCCTGGATCCAAGTGAGCCTAAAGCCAGGATGCCATAGAGGTTTCATTATGTAAGCCAATAATTCTTCATTTTTCTACATTTTCCTTATTTCCTTCCTTCTATTCTTTTAGTGTGTGTGTGTGTGTGTGTGTGTACATGTATACACACATAGTGTGATTGAGATAGCCGTCATTTAAGGGTTGGTTAAATAAATTGTATTATATCCACATAATGAAAGATGTTAGGAATTGGCTAAATAAGTTGTATTATCTTCAAATAATATAATATATTAGAGATGGCTAAATAAATAGTATTATATCCAAATAATGAAATATATGCAACAATTTAAAAGACACACTTGAAGCTGCACATGAGTCATTGTATTACTTATCAGAGTAAAACTAGTGAAAGCAACTGAATGTCATTATTGGAAGCCTGGATAAATAAAATATATTGTATATAAACATTTAAATAAGCAACTGTTAAGACATATTCAGTTATATTGATTGACATCAAAAGATCTCCATTGCATATTGTTAATTTTAGAAAGCAAGTTATACAGTGTTGGTAAGAATGTAAATTAGTACATCATTATGGAAAACAATGTGGTGGTTCCTCAAAAAATTAAAAATAGAACTACCATATGATCCAGCAATCCCACCACTAGGTAGACATCCAAAGGAAATGAAATTAGTTTGTCAAAGAAATATTTGCATTTCCATGTTCACTGCAGCATTACTCACATTAGTCAAGATACAAAATCAACCTGTGTTCATGAACAGATGAATAAAGAAAATACACTGTACAGTATATATACAGTGGAATAATATTCATGAACCTAGAAGACATCACGATAAGTGAAATACGCCAGGTACAGAAAGACAAATACCACACGATCTCATTTATATGTGAAATCTCAAAAATCAAACTCACTGAAACAGACAGAAAAAAGGGGCTGGTGGGGTGGGACAATAGAGAATATTGGTCAAAGGATACAAAATTTCAGTTAGACAGAAGAAATGAACTCAAGAGTTGTCTTGGACAACACAGTGATTACAGTTAATAACAATGTATTGATACTTGAAACTTGCTACAAGAGTAGATTTTAAGTGTTCTCACCACAAAAAAAAGCATGTGAGGCAACACATTATTTTGACGGAATCATTCTTTAATGTATACATATATTCAAGCATCAGATTGTGCACCATAAATACATACAATTTTTGTCAATTTAAAAATAAATAATTAAGTTTTAATTTATATATGTTTATTTTTTTGAGACAGTCTCCCTTTGTCACCTAGGCTGGAGTGCAGTGGCACAATCTCTGCTCACTACAACCTCTGCCTCCCAGGTTCAAGCGATTCTCCTGTCTCAGCCTCCGAAGTAGCTGGGACTACACACATGCCCAGTTAATTTTTTTTTTTTTAATTTTTATTGGAGACAGAGTTTCACTGTGTTAGCCAGGGTGGTCTCAATCTCCTCACCTTGCCATTTGCCAGCCTCGGGCTCCCAAAGCGCTGGGATTACATGCATGAGTCACTGTGCCCGGCCAAATCAATAAGTTTTTAAAACAAAAAATTAAAAACAGGTTAGAAAACATGTTACAAAAATATTCTCATTTTATAAAAACATGTAACTTTGTGTGTATGAATTTAGTAAACTCCAGAAAGCTAGTTAAACATCAACACTCTGGGATTTTTTACTACCTTATTCTTTTCTGTATTGCTTTAATTGTATATGTACATGTAATAAAAGAGGGAAGATGAAAACTTTCTGTTTTTTAGGAAGAAAGAAAGAAGGAAAGAAAGAAAGAAAAAAAAAGAAAGAGGGAGAGAGAGAGAAAGCCAGAGGAAGGAAGGAAGGGAGGGAGACTTTACAGAAAGGAAACAATGGCCATGCCTGTAGCCTGAACTTCTCCTAAATTATTTAGGAGGAGGTGGTGCCATCTCGTGATTCTTAAATAGGTATTTTGTAGGGGGGCACAGATGAGAAGAGGGGATCCAGAAGGCAGAAATAACAAAAGTGAAGATTCAGAAAAGTGAGAAGTCATGTCTTAAATAATAAGTTATGTGTCGTAGACACATTTTTTGAGACTCTGTCTCAAAAAAATAAACATATACAATCAAAAGTGTCGCTAAATTAGCAATTTAATCTTAAGAAGTAAGGCAGAGTCAGTGAAAATCAATGTTAACACAAGGAATTTCACTTCAGGATTAGATATGGGATGTCTAAGGGAAAAGAAAAATACCGCATCTCTGAGACACTGATCTCTACACCCGATTGCTTAGCCGTAAGTTTCCTTTGAGGTCTAATACATAGAACCAACTTAACATGACCAAAGCAAGACTGTCAATTTCCTCTCCAAAACGGTTTCTCTTCTGTGCTGCTTAACTTTATGTGCCAATGTGACTGGGCCACTGAAGGCCCAGATATTTGGTCAAACATATTTTGGGTGTTTCTGTGAGGGTGGATGAGCTGAACATCGTAATTGACAAAAGGAGTCAACCAGGTTATCCTCCCTAGTATGAGTGAGCCTCTTCCAATTGGTTGATGGCCTGATAAAAACTGAAAGGATAACCCTTTCCTGAGTAAGAGGGAATTCCTCCTGCCTGACTTCCTTCAAACTGGGACTCCAGTTTTTTTACCTGCCTGGGCTTGAGCTGAAATATTGGCTCTTCCCAGGTCTTAAGGCTGCCAGCCTTAAGACTGAGACTACACCATTGGGCTCTCCTGGGTCTCCAGCTTGCCAACTCACGCTGCAGAGCTTGGGATTTATAGACTCCATAATCACTTAGCCAAGTCCTTATCATAAATTATCTCTCTCTCTCTCTCTCTCTTTCTCTTTATTTGATTTGTTCTACTTTTCTGCAGAACCCTGATTAATACATCCTTTTTATCCAGTGGCAACACTAGTCTACAACACATTGGTACAGAAACCCTGGGGTCACCTTTACTCCACTTTCTTTCACATGTAAGATCCAATCAAAAGCAAATTGTGTCTGCTTTACCTTTAAAATGTTTCCAGAATCTGACCACTGCTTATCTTGTCTTCTGCTACCGACATGGCCTAAACTTACACCATGTCTCACGCGGACCAATGCAATGTGTCCTGACTGGCCTCCCTGATACTACCCTGGCCCCTATCAGTCAATTTTCAGCACAGCAGCCTCAGTGACTCTTCTCATACATGTCAGATCATGTCTGTCCTCTGCTCAAAGACTACTAATGGTTCCCACCTCATTCAGGGTAAAATCCAAAGTCCTCACCATGGTGTACAAGTAAGTTCCTTTGGGAACTGGCTGTTCCTTCTCCCTCCTTGGCTCCATCTCCTGTAATTCCTCCTTTATGATTCCTTAAAAGGCATGAGCCAGCCAGGTGGCTCATGCCTGTAATCCCAGCACTTTGGGAAGCTGAGGCAGGTTGATCACGAGGTCAGGAGTTCAAGACCAGTCTGGCCAACATAGTGAAACCCCGTCTCTACCAAAAATTCAAAAAATTAGCCAAGTGTGGTGGTGTGCTCCTGTAATCTGGCTACTGAAAAGGCTGAGGCAGGAGAATTGTGTGAACCCCTAGAAGCAGAGGTTGCAGGGAGCCAAACTCACGCCATTGTACTCCAGCCCAAGCGACAGTGCAAGACTTTGTCTCAGAAAAAAAAGGCAACAGTCTTAAAAAAATTATTTTTTTAATATACCAAGAACTCCTGTTGAAATGCTCTGTTCCCAGATGTCTTCAGAGTCCATGCCTCATTTCCTTCAGATGTGGCTCTCCAAGACTTTCCTGGCCACGATATCCCTACATCACCTTACCCTTCTTTGAGCCCCTTTTCACTACCAGTCATACATGCATCTTACTTTATCTTCCAAATCTTTTTCTAGAACCTGAGCCCACGAAAACAGACACTTGCTTTGTTTCTCAATTTCCTACACACAAAGCAGAGGCTGGTGTAGGGACTTGGCGCTAGGTAGGGGCACTTCATATCTGCTTGCTGATGAGTGAATTAAGTTTCTCTTTAGATACTGAAGGAAGCAAAATCCGTTTGATGTAATAATAGTTAACATTTACTGATCATGTCCTATTCTATTTGTTGGGCACAATGCCCAGTTTTTATGTAACTTACCTTGTTTTGTTCTCACAACAACCTAGGGGCACACAACATTTTCTGAATGAGGAAACTGAGGCAGAGATAACTTTACTAATGTCCCACAGATGACAAGAGTTGGAATCCAGCTTCCAACTCGGACTGACTCCCGGCAGCATGCATAACTGCTAAAGCCCCCAGTTAGAATGTATTTCTCACATATGTATTAAGAGACACTAAAGAAGCTCAAGAACTGAAAAGGCTTATTCCCTAAATTTACTTTTTAGGGATAAAAATATTTCCTACTATCAAGTATCTCTACCAGTGTATAACTAAACAGCACAGCAGAAAGTAAACAGACAGTGAAAAGCTTAGTGGACTCCCCTGCAATTCACTTTTATTTTATGTTTCTTTTTTTTTTTTTTTGAGACAGAGTTTTGCTCTTGTTACCCAGGCTGGAGTGCAATGGCGCAATCTCGGCTCACCGCAACCTCAGCCTCCTGGGTTCAGGCAATTCTCCTGCCTCAGCCTCCTGAGTAGCTGGGGTTACAGGCATGTGCCATCATGCCCAGCTAATTTTTTTTATTTTTAGTAGAGATGGGGTTTCACCATGTTGACCAGGATGGTCTCGATGTCTTGACCTCGTGATCCACCCACCTCGGCCTCCCAAAGTGCTGGGATTACAGGCGTGAGCCACCGTTTATGTTTCTTAATTCATTTTTTTGAGACAAAGTTTCACTCTTTTTGTCCAGGCTGGAGTGCAATGGCATGATCTCAGCTCACTGCAACCTCTGCCTACTGGATTCAATCAATTCTCCTCCCTTGACTTTCTGAGTAGCTGTGATTACAGGCATGTGCCAACATGCCCAGCTAATTTTGTATTTTTGGTAGAGATGGGGTTTCTCCATATTGGTCAGGCTGGTCTCGAACTCCCAACCTCAGGTGATCTGCCCACATTGGCCTTGCAGTTCACATTTTGACCTTTGAAACAATTTAGTTGAGACTAACAACATAACAGCAAAGACTGATTTGAAAAGCCTTCTTGGGTCATGCATACGTTACACATTTGTAGGAGTTTTACAAGCCCATTTGAAGATGCAGGCAGTTTTTTTTACTTTTGTAAATGTATCTTTTAGGTAGCCAACAAATATTTACTGTGTACCCACAGGTGTCAGGCACAGTTCTGAGCACTTGTGATATAGAAATTTCCTCTCTCCCCACCTGTAAGGAAATGGGGCTTGTATATCATAGTGATTTGGATATAGACTCTGCTGTCAGTAACTAGGGTTCAAATTCCCAGCCCTGTTGATATGAGCTGCCTGACCTCAGGTAAGTTAGGTAGCTTCGGTAAATCTTAGTTTCTTTGTTATAACATGAAGGCAATATTGATTATAAGATCTACCACACCAGTTTATTTGGAGGATTACATGAGCTTGCCTGATACATGTAGAGATAGTAAGAGCACCTAAAGTAAAAAAAAAATTAAAATTAAAAAAAAATTTTTTTTAATAAAATAAAATAATGGGAACAGGAGTGAACAGAGAGTGTAGTGACGGACATGAGCCTCCTCAACAAGCCCAAGAGTGGAGATGACCCCGAGGAGCTGTGGAAGTGAGAGGAGGAGGAATTTAACACGGGTCCACTCTCTGTGCTCACTCAGTCCGTCAGGAACACCTGCCAAGTGCTCATCAGCTGCTGCAACAATAAGAAACTCCTGGGTCGCATGAAGGCCTTCGATGGGCACTGCAACGTGGTGCTGGAGGACGTGAAAGAGATGTGGACTGAGGTACCCAAGAGCGGCAAGGGCAAGAAGTCCAAGCCAGTCAACAAAGACTGCTGCATCCCCGGGATGTTCCTGCGCAGGAATCCATCATCCTGTCCATCGACAGAACTCACTCATCTGTCGTACGGAGACCGGTGCCGCTGGTGTTGAGAATAATAAAGCTCTGTGTTTTTCTCTAGTGAAAAAGAAAAAAAGAAATAAACTACCTGTGAGGATGAGGTCAGGCTTACAAAATCTTTGTGATACTGAATGTGGTTTCATAGTTATGATGAACTTAGAGCTTTGTAGGTTTCTTTTCCCCTAAATGTTAGTGTTTTTAAAAAATGCAAATTTAGTTTAGTCAACATTTTTAACCAGAATGCTAAATCTTGTGATGAAGTCATAGGGTCTTATACTCACGATTAGACATCATAATAGAACTATTAAAAGAAGTCTGATTCATTAATTTGTTGATTCTTCCTTCTAGGGCTCTCTGGGAAAGCTGCCCGTTTGCAGACACTTCTTTGGCTATCTTCCTCTGCCTTTCAAACCCTCAAAACATAGCTCATAAGTGCCTCATAATGGGTCCATGAGATTGTTGATTTTGTTTATAACATGTCAGAAGTAACCATTTTTATACTACTGACAGACTCATTATAAAATACAGGGATATCTCAGGTGGTTTCTGAATGGATCTTATATTCCTCTTTATTCACAGGCCCTTCTGCTTTCGTGAACATTAGGCCAGGTGTTAGGAGACATAAATTCTAAAATCCTAGGCCTGATGCTAATTAATTGTTTGGTCTTGACTTTACTGGTGCTTTGTTATCTTAACTATCTATATCAGAAGGTTAATATCTACATCATCTTCCAGCTCCAGAATTCTGTTATTCCTCATAAATAGAACTATTCAACACGAAAGTTATTCTACTCGGTGTGAATTTGGGGATACAGGGACCTATCAAGGAAAAGGTGAGCAAAGGAGCTCTCACATTTCGAGTTGGAAACACTGCTATAGGCCTCTACAATAAGATAGTAACAAGGGTTAAAGTAATAACATACATACATCTTTTACACAAGTATAAGGATATGTAATACATTCATCTCCTTGAAAAATATTTGAACAACATTGGGTATTCAATGTGTATTGAAAATGCAGATGCTACTATATCTAATAACTTTTTTTTAACAAAAGCTATCTAATATCTTTTTTTTACAAAAAGATGAAAACTGGGGCCTTCCTTGCTGTTGTTCAGGGACTCTAACCAAACTCATAGCAGTTAGAATCCATATCAGATTTGAGATTCAGTCCAGACCAATGCTTCAGAGGAGGCTGGTCTTCAGATGAGGACTTGTCATCTTGCACATAACTTTCTGAAGACTTTGGGATCCTTTGAGATAAAAGGGATACTTTGAGTCTGAGCACCTGATGAAACAGCATTAATTCAGGACAAGCGGCTTTATTTTTTCAGATGGAAAGGGGCATTGAATCAGTGCTTTAGTGTCAACATCCTTTTGATAAGGAAAATACAGCCTAACATTTTTTTCTGCCCCTGCAATTTGGGCTCCCTTGCATAGAAGAATGAGTCCGAGGTGCTTTCTAAAGGGAAGATGG
This sequence comes from Callithrix jacchus, assembly GCF_049354715.1. Classification (NCBI taxonomy): domain Eukaryota; kingdom Metazoa; phylum Chordata; class Mammalia; order Primates; family Cebidae; genus Callithrix; species Callithrix jacchus. Next base: position 56,779,088 of record NC_133504.1, on the reverse strand, counting down.
AGACAGGTGGTCAGAACTGTGGCTAGACCAGCAGTGTTCTGAACCCAGGAGGCTCCCAATTTCTGTCCTCTATTTGTCCTCCCAACTGTCCTCCCAATTGCTTTCAAGAATTAACCTGGGCCCCCTGCACTGCCTGAGAAGAAGTAAGGAATAAGTAAAATAAGTTACTATATTTTTGCAGGACTGTGACCTTTCATTTTGATATTCTGTGGAATGCAAGAAGTCTGAATATGTTTGATGCACATGGTTGATTCCCCGAGCATAATGAAATAAGGAGCTAAACAAGATGAGATATTTTAAGAATCCTCATCACCAAGATGGAGTGATTTTTTTTTTTTTTACAGAAAATAGGCACTCAATTTCTGAATCTCATAATTAAATAAAATAGAATGAGTTTAAAGCATTACTCTCTTGAAAATTTAGTTTAAATCCTGAATTTTCTTTATCTCAATATAGAAATATGGGTATTTACACAATTGAGTAGTTATTTATGGAATTCAACTAAAAGTGAACATTCCTGAGAACAAGGACATATTAAAAAAAATTGAACAGATTGGGCAACACAGTGAGACCCCATCTCTACAAAATTTTTTAAAAATTATCCAGGCATGATGGCATGTGTCTGTAGAGCCAGCTACTTGGGAGGCTGAGGCTGAAGGAGCTCTTGAGCCTGGGTTGGAGATTGCAGTAAGCTACAGTCACACCACCGTACTCCAGCCTGGGTGACACGGAGAGATCATATCTCTGAAAAAAATAAAAAAAATTCGTCATTCTAATGGATGTGTAGCAATGACTAATGATGTTGCATATCTTTTTATGTGCTTACTTCCCATTCATATGTCCTCTTTGGCAAAGTATCTGGTCATGTCTTTTGCTCCCTTTCTTATTTGATTGTAAATGTACTGTTGTGCTTTGAGAATTCTTTATTTATTTTAGGTACAAGTCAGATATGTGTTTTGCAGCTATCTTCTTCCAATTTGTAATTTGTCTTTTCATCCTCTTAAAAGACTCTTTCCCAGAACAAAAGTTTTTAATGTTGATGAAGTCTAATTTATTTGTTTTTCTTTTAATGGATTGTGCTTTTGGTATCAAGTTTAAGAACTTTGATTGGGCACAGTGGCTCACACCTGTAATCTTGGTACTTTGTGAGGCTGAGGTGGGAAGAGCACTTGAAGTCAGTTCAACACCAACCTGGGAAACAAAATGAGACCCTATCTTTACAAAAAAATGAAAAGAAAAAGATTTTTAAAACGTTGCTTAGCTCTAACTTCCGATGACATTCTCAAAGCTTTATAGTTTTACATTTTATATTTAAGTCTGTGATACATTTTAGATTAATTTTTGTGTAAGGTGTGTGAGCTTTAGTTGAGCTTTATTTATTTATTAGCCTGTGAATATCACATTGGTTCAGCCTGTTTTTTGGAAAAGCTATCCTTCCTTCACTGAATTGATTTTGTACCTTTGTCAAAAATCAGTTGGGTATTTTTGTATGGATCCATTTCTGGGTTTTCTATTCTGTTCCATTAATTTTTTTTTTTTTTTTTTTTGAGACAGAGTCTTGCTCTGTTGCCCAGGCTGGAATGCAATGGCATGATCTCAGCTCACTGCAACCTCTGCCTCCCGGGTACAAGCAATTCTCCTGCCTCAGCCTCCCAAGTAGCTGGAATTACAGGTTCCTGCCACCACACCTGGCTATTTTTTTATTTTTAGTAGACACAGGGTTTCACCATGTTGGCCAGGCTGGTCTTAAACTCCTGACCTCAGGCAATCCGCCTGCCTTGGTCTCCCAAAGAGCTGGGATTACAGGCATGAGTTACTGTGCCTGGCCTGTTCCATATTCCTCCACTATACTCCACAGTCTTTATTACTGCAGCTACGTAAGTCTTGAAATCAGGTAGACTGTTTCCTCCCAATTTATTCTTTTTCAAAACTGCTGGCTACTGAAGTTCCTTTGCCTTTTCATACATGTTTTAGAATAATCTTAATCATATCTACGAAAAATCTTACTGATATTTTCATAGGAATTGTACTAAGCTTGTGTATCAATTTGGAAGAATTCACATCTTTAGAACGTTGAGCCTTCTAATCCACGAGCCCCTGGTGTCTCTCCATTTATTCAGATCACATTTAGTTTTCATTGGATCCTGGTAATTTTTACTACACAGATTCTGTACACATTTTGTTAGATTTATACATTTAGATTTGTAGATTTACAGCCTCTCCAGGTAGTCCAGTAAAAGGAATTTAATGCAGAAGAGTCACTACAAAAGGAGAACCTCAAAGTGAAACAGTGATGAGGCAACCCTGAGATTAGTAACATCAGGGAGTTGTTGCCGCCTCTAGGACTGGAGGGACCTGGAGGGGAGTTGGCATTACTGGAGTGTAAGATCCAGGGTCACTTGTGGGAACTGGACTGATGGCAGAGGCAGAAAGAGAACTGGGGCGACAGGGAGAAGTGATGTTGTGGGGAGCTAGAGCCCTGGAACTGACAGCCACTGCTGGAGACAGAAGAAAGGGCAGGGGAAATAGCGTGGTTTCTCTCTTTCTCCCACCCACTAGTCTTCTAGTAGTGCCTACCATTGATCAAAACTAACTCATTGGATAGGGAGTCTTAGAAATCTAAATCTAGTTTGCAGCAGGAAGACAGAGAAATGACCTGAGAGCAAATAGGAAACAAGTTTCAAAGTTAGCTCAAGGAGAAGAAAAAAACAAAAAACTCAACAACAATAAACCGGTACCATTAAAGCAATAGAATCTAAAGGTAAAACATCTTCTGTAACCTTTCTAAACCTCTGCCCCAAAGACCCTGGGGCCCAGATAGTTCTATAAAAATTAAAAAATTTTAGATAATAATTTAGATAATAACCTGCCTTAAAAGCAGAAAAGCTACCAGTTTCATTGTACGGAGCTAGTATAACTTTGAAAGTAAGAGTAGAAGGGGATAGTACAAGAAAAGGCAATCATAAAACAGTCATATCTCATTTATGAATATCTCAAGCAAAATAAGAACAAACTGAATTAAACACACACATATGTATTGCATATCTATATGATATATCACTATTAAACGAAGCTTTCCCATAATGCAAGGATGTTTCAACATCATAAAACATATTAATGTAATCCAACATTATCAGAGTGAAAGAGAAAAACCATTCTCAATAGATACACACACACATGAAATATGTTGGGATACAATTCAATATTTTAGGTTTTCTAAAGTCTTAGTAAATTATGAATAGAGGAGAATTTCCTTAATCTTATTTCTAGACTCACTAACTAGTATTTTTACCTCAACCCAACTAAATCAGGGTAAAATCTTCACCATTTCACTGCCAAATTTATTGGGCAATTTTAGTCTCCTAGCATTTGACAGGAAAAATCTCTCCCTTCTTTCTATCATACTTTTTTCACTGGGGTTTTGTGACTCTCCATACCCTTGGTTTTTCCTGCTAGATTAGTGGTCATGCATTCACATCCTCATCCTCATCCTCATCTTCATCCTCATCCGCATCCTCATTCTCATTCTTTCTCTGGGGTCACAATATTTTCCTGATATTTATAAATCAAAGTTCCGTGGAGCTCCGCCCTGTATTTTCTTATTTTTACCTCCTCTCTTTATATCAGCCATCTTTGTAATCGCATTTGTTCCTGTGACTTCAAATACCATGGGTACACTGATGACTTCCAAACCACATCCAGCTCCAACCCTTCAGTTAACTTCTACCCTTTCCGTCCTAAGTCCTTTCTAACTCTGAAAAGGCAACTCCATTTTACCAGTTGCTAAGCCCGGAAATACAGGTTCATCCTTGACTGTTCTCTTTTCCCCAACCTTACATTCAATCCACCATTAAATCCTGTGGGTTTTATCTTCAAGTATATCCTTACTCCATCCATTTCATGCTACCTTCCTAGCTATCATCATGGTCCAAGCCAGCATAATCTCTTATATGATTGCAGTTGCTTCCCAACTGGTTTCTTAGCTTCCACCCTTGTTCCCCTACTGTTAATTCCACCAACAGCAGCCAGAGAGAACTTCTTAAAACATAATTCAGTTTATGTAATTTTCCTTTTTATAATTCCCTAAAGTCTACCCTTCTAAGGAAGTCTGAAGTTCTTGCTAGCATCTATGTGGCCTGACCCTGGTCTACCTTAGTGACTCATCTGCTAGTCGCCATGCTTGCTCCCTTCTAGTCACACTGCCCTTCATGGACATACCAGGCTCATCCTAACTCAGTCATTTCTTTCATTGCCCCTTGCATGGAGATTGTCACATGGCCTATGACGCAACAAGACCTTTCAAAAGGTCTTGTTAATGAACCTGCTAGAATCTCAATGGACAGCCCTCAGTGGATGGCCTCTTCAGGGGGTTGTCTTAGTTGAAGAAAGCAACCTTGCCCAGGGTCATACTACTTTCTGGGTGGCCCATGCTCAATGTCTGATCATTGTAAGGCTATAAAGGCCAAGTACTTTTGCTTCTACTTATGCTAACTCTTAAATGGGGTCATCCTAGCTCGACGGTTCCCTTCAGAACTGGGCAAGGCTGTGGTTGGACCTGCCATGCATTCAGTTTCTCCTTCTACCCATTCTTCTTTCTTTCCATTTGCTTCCATAAGTGTTGGTCCCAAGGGCACTTGCTGCATGATTTGCATGCTGAATTCTGTCTCTGATCCTGCAAAATATGGCCCAACCCACTTATTCAGTTCTCTGCTCACATGTTAATTTCTCAGAGAGATCATCTCTGAAGACTATCTAAAATGCATTCTTTGTCACTCTTTATTTTCCTTCATATCATGTATCCATACCTGAAAGTGTGTGTGTGTATATATATATATACTATATATTATAATTATATAATATATAACACTATATATTATAATATATGTTATGATATAATATATATTGCATATAAATATAATTATTACATGTAATATAATATATAATATATATATTTTTTGTTTACTATCTTGCAAGCTCCATGAAGGACTTTGTCACATTCAATGGTCACATTGACCATTCTATATGCAACACTTAGAAAAGTGCCTGGCAAGAATAGGCTCTGAATAAGAATGTGCAGAATGAAAGGCAGAATAAATCTGATAATGGGTATGAAATATTTTAAAAAGATAGAAACCCCATACCTCTTTTTAATTTCTCTTTTTCTTTTTTTCTTTCTTGACAGGCTCTCATTCTGTCTTCAGGCTGGAGTCCAGCAGCACAATCATAGCTCACTGCAGCTTCAAACTCCTGGGGCCAATTGATCTTCCTGCCTCAGCCTCCTGAGTATCTGGGACCACAAGTGTGTGCCACCACACCCAGCTAGAACCCCTTTTCTTAATAGGACAATTTTAGAACTTTAAAGTAAGAAAAAGTAGAAGAATATCTGATATTACTCTACTGTTCAACAGTGTAGTAAGTTGAAAGCAATGATTTGAGGGGTAAGAACTGGAAAGTGAGTGACAAATTATCTTATATGTAGACCATATGATTGTCTATGAAAGGAGTGCAAAAAAAGTGTTTCAACAATCTGTTATAACTAATAAGAATTTGACCTATTTCTCATATATTCAATACAAGATCAAAGTACAGATCTATAGCATTCCTATACGTAAATAATGATGGATTTGAAAATGTAATAAGCAAAGGATAATTTTTAAGAGTAATAAAAATGATAACTGTAACTATGCATAAGTCCAACAAAGATGTGTAGGAAATTTTTGAAAAAAATTTTTGTTGAAGAACATGAAAGAAGATTTGAAGAAAATAAAATAAAATAAAATACTATGTTCTTGGATAAAAACATGTAATACATTAGGATGTCAATTTCCTTCAAATTATTATAAAAAGTAAATACAGCTTCAATCAAAACTACAGTAGAGCTTTTCACAGAATTTGACAAGCTAATCCTAAAATTCATTTGGAATAACAAAGGACAAAAACTAGCCAAGAAAATTCTGAAGCAGAACAAAATGCCACAATTCCAAGCCAATATCAGCTGAGAATATTTAAGATAGTGTGATTTTAGGGCAAGAAGAGAAAAATAAATGAAACAAAATATAAAAATTCAGAAATTGGCCTATGGAAAAGTTGGTATAGGAGAACAGTTGCATCACAACTTAATATCAATATTTTATAAATCATAGTAAAACAATTCATATGGAAAAGAAATAACAGTCCTATGTGAAAAATTCCTGATGGATTACAGCATTAAATTTGAAAAGCAAAATTTTTCAGGTAAAATTTGGGACTTTTCTTCTAATAAATCAGTGGAGAGAAAAAATGGATACATGCGATAACATTATAATTTAAAACTTCAACATCAAATAAAGAAGAACCACATAACAACAAAGCCAAAAATAGGTAAAGAGAGCGGCTATAGGCTACGAGACATCACTTGCTATGCATTTAACTCACAAAAAGTAAGACAAACAATAGATAAATGGGCAAAAGGCATAAACTGGCAATTTATAGAAGAAAACTGAGTGGTTAATAAGCATATATTAAGATAGTTAACCTTACTAGCAATCAGGGATGTGCAAATAAAAATGAGATGCCCTTTCACATCTATTGTATTGGTAGAATTAAAAGTTTGACTCTAGCAGGAACTCCTGTGCCATACTGTTGGGAGTCCAAATTAGTAGAACAGCTTTGGAGAGCAAATTGAATAGAAAGTTGAGATGTTTGTACTTAACCATCCAGTAATTCAATTTCTAGAAAATATTCTCTAGTTGAGAGAAACTCTTATATAGGAGTAATGTGCCAGAATATTAATTCCTGGATTATTTGTAGTAGCAAAATAATTAGAAATCACCTTCAATATACAGGTATGTCTTGTTTTATTGCACTCCACTCTTTGCAGATATTATGGGGGTTTTGTTTGTTTGTTTTCTTTTTCTTTCTTTTTTTTTTAACAAATTGAGGGTTTGTGGCAATTTTGCCTGAAGCAAGTCTATTAGGGCCATTTTTTCCAACAGCCTGTGCTCACTTCATGCCTCTGTCACATTTTCATAATTCTCGCAATATTGTAAACTTTTAAATTATTATTATAATAATATCTGTTTTACCTGTGATCAGTAATCTTTGATGTTACTATTGTAATTTTAGATGTGGTGAAAATAGCAAGAGAACTAGAAATAGAAGTGGAGCCTGAAGATGTTACTGAATTGCTGCAATCTTGTGATAAAACTTTAATGAATGAGGAGCTGCTTCTTATGGATGAGCAAAGAAAGTGACTTCTCGAGATGGAATCTACTCCTGGTGAAGACATTTCAAGTATAGTTGAAATGACAACAAATTATTTAGAATATTACATCAACTTAGCTGGTGAAACAGCAGCAGGTGTTGAGAAGATTGACTCCAATATTGGCAGAAATGGGTAAAATGTTATCAAGCAGTATCACATGCTACAGAGAAATGTTTCTTGAAATTGATGAGGCACCCAGCAATTTTGGAGGCTGAGGTGGGTGGATCACTAGAGGTCAGGAGTTCGAGAGCAGCCTGGCCCAACATAGTGAAATCCCATCTCTACTAAAAATATAAAAATTAGCATGGCGGCACGCACCTGTAGTCCTAGCTACTGGAGAAACTGAGGCAAAAGAATTGCTTGAACCAGGGAGGCAGAGCTGAGATTGTTCCACTGTGTGACAGAGTGAGATTTCGTCCAAAGAAAGACAGAAAACAAGCAAGCAAGAGAGAAAGAAAGAAAGAAAGAAAGAAAAGAAAGAGAGAGAAAGAAGAAAGAAAAAGAAATTGGTGTGGCAAACTTTATTGTTGTTGTCTTATTGTAAGAAATTTTCATGGCCGCCCCAACCTTCAGCAACCACCACCCTGATCAGTCAGCAGCCATCAACATGGAGGCAAGACCCTCCACCAGCAAAAAGATTGTGACTCGCTGAAGGCACATGTGATTGTTTGCATATTTTAGCAATTAAATATTTCAAATTAAGGTGTTACATTGTTTTTATAGACATAATGCTATTTCATACACTAGGCTACAATGTAGTGTAAACATACTTTTTATATGAACTGGGAAACCATAAAAATTGTGAGTCACTTTATCGTGATATTCACAATAGATTATAACAGAGCTGAAAAATTTTTACTGCCTAGTGACATCATAGTTGTCATAATGTCATATGCAGTGCAACACAACTCATGTGTTTGTGATGATGCTGTTGTAAACAAGCCTACTGCTGGTTACCTAAAAGTAGAGCGCATACAGTTTTGTATAGTACATAATACTTGATAATGATAATAAATGACTCTGTTGTTGATTTATGCATTTACTCTACAATACTTTCTGTGGTTATTTTGGAGTGTACTTCTTCTACTCATGAAAAATGTTAACTGTAAAACAGGCTCATGCAGGTCCTTGAGGAGGTATCCAGAAGAAGGATTGCTATCATAGGAGATGACAGCTCGCTGTGTGTTATTGCCCCAAAGACCTCCCAGCGGGACAAGATGTGGTGGTGGAAGATAGGGATATCGATGATTCTGATCCTGTGTAGGCCTGGGCTAAGGTGTGTGTTTGTGTGTTGGTCTCTTTAAAAAGAAAAAGTTTAAAAAGTAAAAAAAAAAAAATTAAAAATTTAAAAACAGAGAAAGCTTTTAGGATAAAGATACAAAAAAGGAAAATATTTTTGTACAGCTGCACAATGTGTCTGTGTTTTAAGCTGTGTTCTTACAAAAGAGTCAAAAAGTTACAAAAAAGTTTTAAAGTTTCTGGTGAAACCCCGTCTCTACTACAAATACAAAAATTAGCTGGACGTGGTGGCATGTGCCTGTAGTCCCAGCTACTTGAGAGGCTGAGGTAGGAGAATTGCTTGAACCTGGGAAGCGGAGGTGTCAGTGAGCTGAGATCATGCCATTGCACTCTAGCCTGGACGACAGAGTGAAACTCTATCACACACACACACACACACACACACACACACAAAATATATATATATATAGTGAAAAAGTTACAATAAACTAAGATTAATTTATTACTGGAGAAATTTTAAAAATTAGAGAAATTTAGTGTCAGCTAAGTGTACAGTGTTTAAAGTCTGCAGTGGCATACGGTAATGTCGTTGGTGTCCACATTCACTCACCACTCAGCCACTGACTCACCCACAGCAACTTCCAGTCCTGCAAGCTCCATTCATGGTAAGTGTCTTACACAGGTGTAATCTTTAAAAATGTTTCTATGGTATTTTTACTCTGTCTTTTCTATAGTGAGGCACGTTTAGATATATAAACACTTACCATTGTGTTACAATTGCCTACTGTATTCAGTGCAATACATACTGTACAGGTTTGCAGCTTGGGTGCAATAGGCTGTACTCGATAGCCTAGGTGTGAGTAGGCTATATCATGTAGGTATGTGTAAGTATATTCTGTGATATTCCCGCAACAATGAAATCACCTAACGACATATTTTTCAGAATGCATCCTCGTTATTAAGTGACGTGTGACTGTAAAATAATGAGTGCTGGTAAGGCTGTGGTTAGGTTTTGGCCTGGATCATGGATGTTAAGCCACATGAATCTGTATCATATTTTCTAGAAAGGAATTTGACAAGATGTAACAAGAGCACATTTACCGTAATAGGGAATTCATTCCAAGGAAATAAGCAAAGATGCACATAAGAATGTATGTATTCTTACAGAAAAGATGAAAACATGTTTTTGTTACAAAGTTTTTTGGAGCACTGAAGAACTGGAAACAACCGAGATGGCCAGCAGCAGGGGATGGCTCAATAAACAACAGTGTATGCAATAAAATACCATCCAGCCAGAAAACAAACAAACACCCCATCTGTCTGAGGAATACATGGTAAGATGGAAACAGAGCATTCCAAAAATAAAAGCAGGATATGAGATAAACTTCAAATCGTGTCTTTTACATATATATTAAAATACCAGGAGGAAATACACCAAAACTTAATGATTATCTTTGCGAGGTTAAGGGATTGATGATTTTTACTTTTTAATCTTTCTGTATTTTCCAAATTATATAACAAACATAAATTTTATCATCTGAAAAGCTTTTTTTTTTTTTTGAGACAGTTTTCTTCTGTTGCCCAGGCTGGAGGGCAGTGGCATGATCTCAGCTCACTGCAACCTCCACCTCCATTATATAAGCAGTTATTCTGCCTCAGCCTCCCAAGTAGCTGGGATTACAGGTGTGCACCACCATACCCGGCTAATGCTTTTGCATTTTTAGTAGAGAAGGGGTTGGCCAGGCTGGTCTTGAACTCCTGACCTCAAGTGATCCACCCACCTTGGCCTCCCAAAGTGCTGGGATAGCAGGTGTGAGCCACCATGCCTGGCCTGAAAAAGCTATTTTTAAATAAGGAAAATAAACTTCGTCCCTGTGCCTTTCTTTTCTCCCTCTCCAGTCCAATTGGCACCAGGTCACAGAGCACATAGAGATCCCTGGGTTATAGTGCACTGCAGGTAAATACAAACCACCATTATAAATTGCCAGATTCTTCTCAAAAATGTAAGCAGGGTTACCTGGCCGTGTGGGCCAGCAAACAAGAAGAGCTTGTGAAGGATCAGATATAAATATTCCTTATTATCCATTGCCCTTGGTTTATTAGCCATTGTATCGTCCTGAACTGGTTTGTGACATGAGCTGATAGCATTTTTTGCCCCAGGGGAAGGGTTAAACTATGAGAAAAGAGGGGTGAATTAAACAAGGAAGAAAAACTATCAATATGTCATAAAATATATGTACTATTTCTTATTTATTCCTGTCCATTTGAGGCAACATATCTAATGTGTTACAAACATTTCTGGTAATACAGTATCGTTGTTCCCTTTAATAATGTGTTAGTGTCTGTAACTCTCATTTGGCCTTGGTGAATTATTGCTTTATTTAATGAAAAAAAGATAAATTGTACTTGATTTGTATTTATTAATTTCCATGAATTTGGTATATGACATTTATGAAAGCTTAGGCACATAATTTTTCCTTTCTTTAATTTACAGCCAGGGAACTGTTTAAATATAATTTTAAATGATGCATAAAATGCTTCCTGACATATTTGTTTTCTGATTTTCCAACATGCATATTTGCCATTTCTATGTGATGAACAAATGCCGTCTCAAATTGTGGAGAAAGAAAAATGTTACCTGTTTAGAATTCCTTTATTAAATTTTAGCTCTTGCATTTTGGAGGCAGCAGACAGAGTTTTCTGGAGGTTGATAGGTTTAGTCTTAACTGCAGTCTAGTTCATGCTAACTCAATTTGATAGGTAAGCTTTTGCAGGTGTAGCCATCATCAATTTGGTGCAAAGCCTTGAACAAAGTCTAAAAATAGATATTACTTTGATAGCATTTTTGGGGGCTAGCAGTTAAATAATAGATGAAATACACTTCTTAAAGAAAACTATTGTTTCTCTGATTATTTTCTAAGTATAAAAGAGCTTATATTTATATTTAATTAATTTAAATGATTTTATTTTTCCTTTTCTGTATTATGGTCGTATCAATTCATAACTCTTTTGAAAAAAACTATAGGGCTATTGTTCAAATAATGTTATTCTGAAATTCCAGTTTTCGAATTTTTAAATAAACACAAGCTTTCTGTGGTGTGTTTTCTTCCATATAAGAGTCAATGATTTATTTTGCTTTATTTTAAATAGGAACATATTCAAAAGAAAATAATCACTAGCTCTTTTATGAGCAATCTGTGAATAAAGAATGGAGATGCTCAAAGAGCTGCTCTTCTCTTGACTTCTGTCATTAAAACAGATGTTCTCTATAACCTTGACCAAACAACTTCATTCTCTAATCAGAAAGAGCAGACTTGTTTGTGGATGTATGATAGATGTCTATGCCAGACCCCGGAAGACTGTCTAGGGCTAGGAGCTCTTACAGACTCATTTTTGTGCTGAAATTTGGCTTGTAGTTCTGGTTTTAACTTGTTTTCTATATTTTCACCCAAACATGGTTTCTCTTGTTTTTTAAAAAACAATTTTCTTATTAATTGGATATCCCAATGTATTCGTCACAATTATGAGTAGCTATAGCTTTAAATATATGATGGACTTGCTGATGTCAGCCGCTGAAAACTAATGCTGCTGATATCAGCTGACAGGACTCTAATTACTAGTTATGTGGCTGTTGCCTGCTTAAGAAGCTATTCAGTGAGTTATGATTTAGAAAAACTGGAGAGCACAGGGCTGATTTGTGAAGAGATATCTAATATGAACACACCACAGAAGTTCTCAGATTGATCCTCACGACAGAGATCTGTCTAATTAGGAAGCGTCTATTTTAATACTAAACCACAAAAAAGCCCAGCTGGAAAAGAAGAATTTATAGGAAGACACAGAGCCATCACTAGTTCGGCTGACAGCAAATGCAACCTAAGCATGTTTCTCAGCGTTTAATCAATAGTGGCGATAGGACAATTACTCCCTTACAGACAATCCATCTCGCCCTATCAAGAGGGAGGGTCTTCACAGGTGATCTGGATGGAGAGGCCTTAGCCAATACCACTTCTCTTGCCTCTGGGGTTGAGGACTGCCTAGAAGCTAGGCGCTTACTAGAGTATCACCAAAAAGAGCAGAACAGGCAGGGATCTGGGGGTGACTTAAAGAAGTCACCCTTGGGTCTGAGTTCCAGATGAGACAGGACATCAGGGAGAGCAGGCCCTTCAGTCCAACTGGAAGATTTGATTGCTAAGTTCTGTGATTAGACCCTAAAGTGTCTGAGGATAAGAACCTGTTGCTAAGTTAATATTCTATGTATGCTCAATAAAGACTGGCTGACTAACCCTAGAAAGAGCTTTGAGGAAAAAAAAAAAGATTAAAAACTGTCGCTGTCCTTTGAGGTTAAAAAAAAATCTGGTTGTTTTCTTGCCAGATATAAGAAGACACTAACCCTTCACTGTGCTGTCTTTCTCTGTGGAGTTCGGGCAACGTCTACACAAAAGCACAGAAGCATTTTTGCAGGAGTCAAGCCAGGCACATCGGTGTGGGCAACTGCCTTCACGCTTACCTAGTCTCCTCCTTTCCTCACCTCTGTATCTGTATCGTCAGTGGGTATGTGCAGAGTTTCACAGTCCAGCCTGCCGAGCAGGCTCTTAATGAGTCATGCCTGCTCCCTGCCTTAACTTTGGCACAGTCTCAATCTCTATGAAGAGACAGAACAGAGGAGGGAAAGGTGTTTTGAAAACACTTGCTTATGTTGATACATGTTTTATTGTTGCAGATCTAGCCACAGAATAGGTAATAGGATGGCAAGTCATCAGAGTTTCTTCCAGAAATATCAACAGATTTATTCCACACATATTTTTGCATCTCAGTTATAGGGTATGACACCCTGGCCTCCGCCACAGGGGTAGGGTGGAAACAGGATGGCGATCAGGCCAAAGAGAATGGGTCAGTATTCAGCATCCAGCTTGACCACTGAACTGCCAGGTGACCATGAGCAAGTTACACATCCTTCTGTGCTTTAGGTTTCTCCTCTATGAAGTAGCTTCTTTTATACCAAGGCTGTGGTGAGGACTCAAGAAGATTATACCTGGCCGGGCATGGTGGCTCATGCTTATAATCCCAGTACTTTGGGAGGCTGAGGTGGGTGGATCACAAGGTCAGGAATTTGAAACCATCCTGACCAACATGGTGAGACTCTGTCTCTACTAAAAATACAAAAATTAGCTGGCTGTAGTGGTGCACACCTGTAATCCCAGCTACTTGGGAGGCTGAGGCAGGAGAATTGCTTGAACCTGGGAGGCAGAGGTTGCAGTGAGCCGAGATCACACCACTGCACTCCAGCCTGGCAACAGAGCCAGACTCCGTCTCACAAAAAAAAAAAAAAAAAAAAAAAAGGAAAAAAAAAAAAAGAACATTATGCCTGTAGCAATGCCAGGCACAACAGGCATTCTGTAACCACTACTTGCCTTCTTCCCTATCTTATTTTGGATTTTAAGCACAGCAGACCCAGAGACAAGGATTCCAGGACACAAGGGATGCTTGCTGCAGGGGAGTGGGGAAGTGAAGCAGAGATTGGGAAGCTGCCAGTAAACATATGTTACTAAGCAGATACCAGTGCGGGTCTTGGAACTTAATCCTGCAGGGGAACAGTGCCACACAGAGCCTCGGAATTATTCCCCCTGAGGGAGGAGAGTGCTGGGGTATGTATACCCTATTCTCAAGAATCACTGGTCGAGGGCTACTGGGAGGGGAGTAGATTAATTGCCAGGCAATTTCAGCCTGCTGTGTGGCTTCACCTTCTGTTGTTCTGGGGCCCTCAGCACAGAGATGCAGATTCTGGCAGTAGGCAGTCAGCTGAAGCAGGTTGGCATGCCCTAGGGACCTGGGCAGGGCAATGACAGGCACAGTGGGGAAAACCAAGGCATCGAAAACACTGTAGTTTCCATCAAGAAGCCACCACTCTAATAAAGAAGATAAGGCCATTGAAGCTTCAAAGGAAAAGGTTCATGATGCCAAGATGTCTGCAGTTTCGAGGAGAGATCAGCACCTGGATCTCCCCAGGGTGGTACTTGCTACATTCAGGCCTTTGGCTCTCAGCCCTGAATTTGATCTATCAGCAGCTGGAGAGTGAATTCAGAGGAGCTGTTAGACTCATGTTAACCAAAACCCACTGAGTCTGAGCAGAAAACCAGAATGCCCATGTATTGTTTGGCATTCTCCCTCTGCACGTTAAGCTTCATGAGAGACCAAATTACAATATGAAAGTGGGTTTGTAAGTGGAGATTCAGAAAAATAGATGCCATAGCATCCACTGAGGAACTCTTCTCCAGCAAAGAGATGGCCTTGCTGGCAGGGTTGTTTACAGGGAAACCCTTTATCCTCAAATTCCTGTCTGGCTCTGCCAAGCATAGACTCTGACTCCCTCATCCATAGCTTCCAGAGAGACAGAGTATGCAGTGGTTAAGAGTGAAGACTCTGGACTCAGGATGCCCTTTGTTCAAATCTTGTCCCGTCATTGCACTAGCCGTGTGACGTTGGGTAGCTTTTTACTCTCTCTGCATCTGGTTTCTCATCCATAATAGTACCTATTCCTATTTTATAGAATTGTTGTGTGGATTAAATAGAATATATATGAAGAGCCTGAGATAGTATTTGGTGCATAGTCAAGTGTTAGTTGTCATTATGGCTGCTATTAATAACCCCCTTTTAAGCTGACACAGTCATTTTTAGGTATGTTAACAGTCTTTAGCAAGCTTTATGCTGTTCTTGGAACCAGGTGGTCTTATTAAGGGGTCTTTGCAGATCTCTATTCATAGAGCCTATAGCCTACAATATATTCTATATACTTAAAGTTTGCTAAGAGAGTAGATCTTTTGTTAAATGTTCTTACCAAACCAAACCAAACTACAACAGGAATAATAATAACAGTAAAGAGGGTGGGAGGAAACTTTGTGATGGCTATGGTCACGGCCATCACGGTGGTAACAGTTTCATGGGCGTATACCTATCCCCAGAGTCACCAGATGTACATGTTACACATGTACACCTTTTTATCTAACATCAGCAAAGTGGTTTAAAAGGGAAGGGTCTTTGCTTATCATCTTCTTAAGAGGTCTGTCATTTGTGTGTTTGGGAGGGGTGGTGCCTCATTTCTCCTTCCATTGTCCTGACTATACATATACATATAAAAACAACTCTATTGCAGAACAACTTAGACAGGACTCTAAGTGCCAGGGGGTGCAGAGGCCAGAGGACTCCTGGAAGCATGGAGCTGGAGCACTGGAAGTGCACTCGACTGGTGGCTGAGCAGGCAGCAAGCCTAGAATTTCATATTAGGAGGGTGTTTTCAATTATTGCACAATTGAGAATATCATTAAGTGTTTGGCTCTGGAATGCAGTCTGGGACTCTGCCAAGTATATCTCTCTTACAACTTGGGGCCAAAGCAACGAATCAGAGCAACTGTCAGTTTTAGCCCTAATAAGTGAAGTGTGTTCCTTGATGGAACCAGAGATCCCAACTCATTCAGGAGGACAATAGGACCCCTTGAAGAGCTAATGAAATGCATCAGTACAGAATGTACACATTTAAAAATCTATCAGTTGACTTGGTACAGTGGCTTATGCCTGTAATCCCAGCGCTTTGGGAGACTTAGATGCAAGAATTGCTTGAGGACAGGAGTTTGAGATTAGCATGGGTGCCAAAGTGGGACCCCTGTCTCTACAAAAATTAAAAAATTAGCCAGGGGTGGTGGCACACATTCATAGTCCCAGCTACTGAAGCTGAGGTGGGAGGACTGCTTGAGTCCAGGAGTTTGAGAGTACATTGCACCACTCCACTCCAGCCTGGGCAACAGAACAAGGTCCTGTCCCCCGCCCCCCCCAAAAAAATCTATGACCTGCAAGCAGAAGAGACATTATTGCTAAAGATCCCACACAGCTCAGGGGAATAAAAGAATTCTTGAGAAGTGAATGAAAAGCATCACCACAGAATATAAACGTTGAGAGAGCTGTAAGGATGCTTAGCAGCACCAAGTGTGATAGAAACGACACAGAATGAGAAGTTCAAGTTCCACTCTCAAATGGGCAATGAGGTTTTGGGAAGTCATTGAGCGTCTCTGGACTAATAGAGTCTTCCTCTGTCAAATGAAAAGTTTGACTACTTTTGTAAGATACATTCAAGTCTAACACTATCCTGTGATTCCCACTATTAAAATGGGTAGAAGAGTGGAGGAACTATTTCAGATGGAAAACAAAAATTTCAGTGTTCCTTAAAATTTTTCCCATCAATCCACTGTTCCTGGCAAGAAATCTTCATGTACTAAAATGAAGCCAATTAACATTCCTTACTACTGCTCTGTCATAAATCATCGTTAACTTGAAGAAGGCAGATGGGTGAGTAGCTATAAGACATATTCTTATAGATTCGTTTGTTCATATCCCACAAATTTAATTTCATAAAGCAAGAATCCTATTTCCATCTTCAGAAGCACAGTTTACTGCAGACTCTCAGGTGTGCGTGGGTAGAAAAGATGAGGATAGCTCAATGAGATGAGGACTCAGCTGAGGCTGAGCAACGTGGTGACTTGGTAAGAGCAACTTTGGTGGAGCGGCGGCAGGGGAACCTGATTGGAGAGGCTTAAGGGAGAACAGGAAAAGAGAAATCGCAAACGATGAGAATAGACAGGCCTTTTCTGAGGTTTTGCTATAAAGGGAAAGAGATATTAATAAATGCAGTGCAGTGGAGTCAAGGGTTTGCTTTTTTTTTCCCCCAAATGAGAAACTAACAACATGTTTGTGGCTAAGAATTATTTGGTAGAGAGGGGACCTGACCCAATAGGCACAGTTGAAATTTAACTAAGGTTTTGGCTTAGCCAAGCCAGTTCCAGAGAGAGGAGCAAAGGAGTCGGGTCTGTGTGCTAGTGAATGGTTATAAAGATAGATGATGGAATTAAACTGGATGGGAGGGGGAGAGAGGATGCCAAGGGAGGTGAAACAGGGAGAAGGTGACAGTATTGTTGGATTGAAGTCTTGGAGTTGTAGAAGGATTGGTTGTGTTGTGGTACAGAGAGAACAAGCTGGAGAGATAATAGGTGGTGGTAAGAGAGTAGGATGTCTGAAATCTAGATTTTGGAGGTACTGAAATTATTAATAATGACAAGGTCAAAGATGATATAATCATAGAAGGGAATTGCAGAGATTGAGGCAAGGACAAGGACTTTAGAGAAAGGAGATTAAGGAACTGCCAGGCCAGGGCATTGGATAGAATATCTGATTATTAAAATCACATTAATAATCATTGGACTGGTTTTGAAGAGATGTCAGTGAATTGGTTGCTACAGTTTTGAAGGTGTGAGGGTACTGGCTTTGGGGTCAGTTGATGGCTCAAACCAGGGGGTGAGGAGGTGATAATAGCTGATTAGTGAGATTTAAAGCTGAGTGTTTTTAGAAAGAAGTGAAGGAGACCAGGCTTAAAGCAACAATGTGGAACATGAAGAGTATCTATTCCACCTCGGACTCCATCATACAAAGAATACATAGTGACCAGACCACCCGAGAGGGCTGCAGGGGAAGACACATCCTCAAGTAGGCCACAGAAAAAAGTCAAGGAATGTTCTTGGAAGAGGCTGAGAATATACGGCAGATATCAAAACTATAGCCTGTGGTGCCTATTTTTGTAAATAAAGTTGTTTTGCAGGGACCACAGCCATGCCCATTGATTTATGCATTGTCTATGGCTGCTTTGGGGCTGCAATGGCAGAGCTGAGACATTGCAACAGAGACCATATGGCCCGCAAAGCCTAAAACATGTACTATTTTCTCCTTTACAAAAAAAGCTTGCCAACCCTGGTGAAGTGGATTTTATTGATGATTATCGACCTTGAGTTTCAGAGACCACAGGTAAAGGGTTGCAGGAGGCAAAGAGGAGTGAGAGATGGGGGTCATATAAAGCAACATGAGATACTGCAGAAGAGAGTCTAGCATTGGCAGGCAATCTGGGAGTCTTGGGCTTCTTGTGGGACTGACATGAACAGTGACTGACTGAACATGAACGGATATGAAGACCTTGAACCTGACAGTCCCAAGGCAGGTGGTGATAGAGGGGCTATGAACAGCAAGGGCAAAGGTGCCTCAGGATCTAGATGAGGTCAGAGGCTGGCATGCGAGTCCTGCGGGGAGGTGTGGAGTCCAGCAAGTGGGGCTCTCCCATGACCCCTGTTGCCCATCATTTGTGGAGTGGGGGGCTTATTCTAGGTACACTCTTTCTCTTCACTTGTACTGACAGGTCTCCAGGCCAGCAGAGGGGCCTGATAATCTTTGGTTAGAACATGTCATTACAGAATGTGGCCTTAGTTAGCCTTGCATTCATTCCTATTCCTAGATTGGGCATTGCTTATCAGATCCTCCTAACACAAATTTATTCATTCCAATTTAATATTGATGCTTCATTAAACTGGAAGACCTTCAGCCTGACCTTCAGTAGATTAGCTTTACTCTGCTTTATGACAAATGGTGCTAAACATACCATCCGTGGGCAATAACTTTACAAATTAAGTTAAATATTTAAAGGCAGACAACTTACTAATGCAGCTTATTTTACTTTTTACATATTTTTCCTGTACATCCAGAGACTAGTGAGTCAACTTAGATCCTTGCACTAATAGACCTGAGAAGACATTGTGGCACATGATGCTTGCTTTCTTCCTTGTTTTAACGACAAAGGAATAGAATAAAAGACCTTTCAAACAATAGCAAATCAGTATTGAAGCTATATCTCTGAAACCATTTCACAGCCTAGGTCATGTCTTGTTCAAAAGACCTAAACTTGGGGACTGCCATATTGATCAGGCAGCATTTTTTCTGATGTCAGAACCCCCCATAGGGACTAGCTTAATATTTGTGTGTCTCTGTGAATGCCTTCTAATGCAGTGAGCTCCTTCATGGCTGCCTGTACATCATACCCAGAAGGACCATGGAACAGAGCTGATTTGTTGGTATGTGTTTGTTACCCAGCATAGCATATTTATCTGAATAATTTCACTTAAGCTGTCTAGATGATTTTGTTGGATGATAATCAGTTATTTTTCATTTGGTCATTTGCGCATTAAACATTTATTAAGCAACTACTTTCTATTTTCCAGAACAGTACTCAGCAAAGAGGGTACAAAGTCCAATAGAACATGGCCCTTGTCCTTGTTTTTAAAAAGGAGTGAGGGCAAGATGGGAATGGATTCTGGAAGTCAAGAGGCTTACTGATGATTTCAGACAAGACTCTAGAAAAGACTACTAAGCAGATGTTTTGAGAGCTCTTAGACAAGACAGCAGTGATTGTTGGGAGTCAGTATGAGTCCACTAGGGACAAGCAGTGAGCCTAACATAATTTCCTCTTTTGATAAGGTTACTAGACTAGTGGATCAAGGCAATAATATAAGTCAGGTGGCTTAAGTAGCATTTGAGAGTCTTTCACATTATCCTTGTGGACTTATAGGAAGATGAATAATAAAATAGTGGGTGGATTCTCAGCTGTCTAATTTCTTTCCTTCTTTCTCTTTTCTCTTTCAACAAATGTTAATAGCGCCGAATAAACAATATGTGTTAGTCAGTAAGGTGTTTGTCCCTGATGTCATGGAGCCTACCATTACCATCACTGGCAGGAATGAGACAAGTACCATGCAAAATACACGCAATGAAGTGGCTGCTCTATAGGGGAGACACCAAGAATATTGATTAACAGATTAGGATAAGCCTCAGAGGAAGCTTTCAATGGTTTGGGTGGCAGGAAGCTTCCAATGATTTGGCTCTGGACTTTCCCACAGTTTTATCAGTAAGTTGGATGGTATAGAGACTATTATCATATTTAGGGGGAGAATTAATTTATGCCCAAATGTTAAAAAACATGCAAACTCATTCTCAAGTAATTGAAAATTGTACCAAAGTCTGGTAGAAAATAGAATAAAGCAGGTCGAGCACAGTGGTTCATGCCTGTAATCCCAGCACTTTGAGTGCCAAGGTGAGTGCATCACTTGAAGCCAGGAGTTCAAGACCAGCCTGGGCAACATGGCAAAACCCCATCTCTACTGAAAATACAAAATGTAGCTGGGTGTAGTGGTTCATGCCCACTTGGTGTAGTCCCACTTGGGAGGCTGAGGCATGAGAGTTGCTTGAATCCAGGAGGTGGAGGTTGCAGTGAGCCCAGATTGCGCCACTGCACTCCAGCCTGGCCGACAAAGCAATACTATATCAAAAAAACCAACAAATAAATAAATAAAATAAAAATAAAAGAACGAAATAGAATAAAATAGTTGTAGAGCTATAGAGGAATGATAATAGCCTCAGCTATGAAGAAACATAATCTAAATAGAAAAGACTGACAAATGACGGGTTTAAATATGTAAAATTTAAAAACTTCCATGCAATGCAAAATAAGATCACTAATATTAAAAGGAAAAAAATCAGGCTGTGAAAAAGATTTTCATCAAACATGACAGAATAATATCTATAATATGTAAAAGACTAGGTTAAATTTTATAAGAAAAACATGATGAATAGAAACAATAATTCACAGAAGAAGGAATACACTTACTTAAAAGACACATTCATAGGAGGAGCCGTTCACACTGTGCAGAGCAGTGAGAGTCTCAGGGAGTGTCTGGGATCATCATCTGACTGAAGCTCTGTCTGTGAAATTAGCAGAGAATCCCCTCCACTAGAAGAGATGATTACCTCTCCCAGGATGACTTTCCTGTCATCTATACCCACCTCTGCCATTAAATACTTCCCTTTTGTGCTCCTGCGATATCCTTTCCATAATTCTCTCATTGTGCTTATTACTTTGTATTCTAATTATACGTTTATGTGCAATTTTCCCCATCTTGAGTGAAAGAACCATGGCTTGCATCCTTTATTCCCAGAGTCCTGTACCTGAGAGGGACCCAACACTTGCTAGTTATGAAATAAGTGGCATGCATGTTCTTGGTCGAGGGACAGTGGAAGGCTGCAGGATGATTTGAGCAAAACAAAGAAAGTAAAATTACAACCCAACCTCCACATTCTCATGGTGTGAGTCTCAGAGCAGGCCTCGGAGCTGCAGAATTCAGCAAAATCCTGTCCTCCGCATACATATGCTCATCATTAAGAAGAGTGAAGAAGTGGCACCAGAACTTTGCATACTCTTGGCAAGACCTATCCTCCCCTTCATTCCCTCCAAATATTAGTGGCAGCCTCAGCAGCATTATTTGCTTTGAGACAATGAAGAATCTCATCATGGCCTTCATTCATGTTTACAACAGCTGTCAAGAGAATCTCAGGATGCCCAGGCCATCGTTAAACCCCGGTCAGTGATGCTGCCACTCTATCCTCCAACTCCAGCATCTGTTAAGAGGCTCTCTTGCCTTCTGGTATGTGGTTGCAGTCAGCCAGTAAGAGGCATGGTGTTATACCAGGGGCAGGAGGAGAGTGAACTCCGGGAGTCTGTCTTCCCCTGAAGTCCTCCTGGCAGGGTTGCCTCTGACTGCCTGCATCCCTCTTCCCAAGGCCACAGCTTCTACCAGGAAGCCCTCTCCCTCAAGGTACCCTCTCTGGGCCCCTGTAACCACCTCTCTGCTTGCCCTTTATGTGGGAATAGCTCCTGTGTTGGAAGCCCCCGGGTATTACCTCATCCTTTGTTGGTTTCCCTAACTTCTGCCCATATTTACAAATAATCCTTTCATTAAATTCTTCTCAGTGGCCCAGTTTGAGTGTGCCACCTGTTATCCACTGGGATTTTGATTGATACCCTGCTGAATAATTAGTGTTGAAAGAATGAATGAATGAATGACTCTGAATTACTAAGAAAACAGATTACCAGAAAGCACTCTTTGCAGCAAAACCAGTGGCTGTGGGATGGCAGGAATGTTCTCCACTTCGGCAACCTGATCTGGAAGCACAGATGGGAGGAGTGGCTGCCTGTCAAGCAAGGCAGAGGATATGTGGGCAGTCAGGGAAAGGAGAAAGGACAGGAGGACGGACATAGGCTCTGAGGCTTGGAGCTGACTTGGAAGCAGCCATTAATGGAAGCCGCGGTGAAGGAAATGCCATGTGGTGGCCATTCGCAGGCACTGTTGAAGCACTTTAGGAAGCCCAAGCTTGAAAGAGCGGAGCTGCACGGAAGGCTGTGTTTTCACCTAGAGGCTGGGCCAGAGATACACTGCCTCCCCTCTTACTGTTTCCTACATGTCCACTGCCTCCTTCCACTCTTTCTTCTTCTTCTTCCTCCTCTTCTTCCTCCTGCTCCTCCTCCTCCTCCTTCTTCTTCTTCCTCCTCCTCCTCCTCTTCTTCTTCTTCTTCCTCCTCTTCTTCTTCTTCTTTTTGTCAAAGTCTTGCTTTGTCACCAGGCTAGAGTGCAGTGGTGCCATCTCAGCTCACTGCAACCTCCACCTCCTGGGTTCAAGCGATTCTCCTGCCTCAGCCTCCCACATAGCTGGGACTAGAGGCACGTGCCACCATAGCTGGTTCATTTTTGTATTTTTAGTAGAGATGGGTTTTCACCATGTTAGCCAGGATGGTCTCAATCTCTTGACCTCATGATCTGCCCACTTTGGCCTCCCAGAGTGCTGGGATTACAGGCATGAGTCACCCTGCCTGGCTTCATTTCACTCTTTCTTTGTGGCCTCAATGAACATGGATAGCTATAGTCATCAAAGAAATGAAAATGACAGTGGCCTTGATCATATGACATCTGCAAAGTTAACAAAGTGATTTAAAAGTTATTCTGTGGTAAGATTAATATTCTCATGGACTTCAGTAACATTATAAATCTGCAACTCTTTCAAAAAGCTCCATGGCAGTGCGTATTGCATTTTAAATAAAACGTCATATCTTGTGACCTGATCCTTTCATTCCTAGATGTTCATCCTAGAAAGTTTGTAAAGGCAAATTTATAATACAGCATTATCCCTAGTGTTGAACAATATATAATACATATTCAGTAAAAATAATAAAATGTAAAAGTATATGTACAATGCACAGTGATATAAAAATAGCAATGTAAAATTATAGGCCAAATTTGAAGAGAGTAGGCAGGAATAAAAATAGGATCAATACAATGGAATTTAAAATGATTTTTTCCTAAACTTCCTTAATGTTGCTATAACATTCTAACAACCAGATATAAAAAAGAAAAAATGCTTTGAAAATGTTAAGTGACACAACATCAGGAAGGATCATATAACTTCCTTTTCTATAATTCTCCAACTCTCCAGTGTTTTTCCTGCTCAATAAAAATAACATGCAGATACCCTTCCATGGTCTTTGGGTGTCTGTATGTCTGTCTCTACCACCTTTTGGATCTCATTTGTTGACTCCCTTTCCCTTGTCCATTATGTTCCAACCAGCCAGGGGCTTTCTGTCCCTTGAAAGCACCAAGCTGATTCCTGTTTTAGAGTCTTTGCTTCTGCTGCTCTCTTGGTCTGTGTGTTTCCTCCAGATCTTCACATGGTTGCCTTTACTCCTTATTCAAACGTCACTTCAAATATCACTTTTTAGAGAGGCTGTAGAGACACTGTTTATTACCTACCCAACAAACATCCTTGGCTTCCACTATGGAAACTGCTAAGAGGCAGCTGTTCTCTTTCACTCCCTCTGGGAACTAAGACATGGGCACATGACTTGAGTGTAGCCAGTCAGTTCCTGATCCTGGGCTTCAAATCTCAAGAGCATGGTGAGTTTTGGCAGGGGCAATTATAGTTTCATGGCAACTCTGGTGCCATGATAGTCCAGTGGAATGTCAGCGGACTTGATGGTTGATGATCATCACAGTGATGGTTGTTGAGTGGTGGTTCTGTTAGCAGTGGCTGTGGCTAGTAGGTGTTGAGCTAACACACAGACTACCCAGTGATTCTATCTTGGTTGTGCTTTGCCTCCCTTGGGTCCTCCTGAAGCTGGGATAGCCAATTTATCAGTGGCTATTGGCTGCCTGACACTCTTACATGCAATGTCTTCTATGCTTAAGTTAAGCAGAATTGTCTTCTATTATTTGCAATCAAGAACTCTTAGAAAGAACTTCCCTGAACATCTGGGCTAAAGTAGCCACTCCTCTGTCTTGGTTATTCTCTGTTACAGTGTTCAGTTTTATTTTTTATTTATTTTTTTGAGACAGAGTCTTACTCTGCCACCCAGGCTGGAGTGCAGTGGCACAATCTCAGCTCACTGCAACTTCCCCCCGCCAGGTTCAATCCTCAGCCTCCTGAGTAGCTGGGATTACAGGTGCACACCACCATGCCCAGCTAATTATTGTATTTTTAGTAGAGAGGAGGTTTCACCATGTTGGTCAGGTTAGTCTTGAACTCCTGACCTTGTGATTCTCCCACCTCAGCCTCCCAAAGTGCTGAGATTACAGGCATGAGCCACCACTCCCAGCCAGTTTTATTTTTTTCATAGCACTACCTGCTACATACTGAATATTGGTAGTGCCCTCTCCAATTTGATTTTAGTTTTTTTTAGAGAAAGGGCCTCACTTGGTCACCTAAACGGGGGTTCAGTGGCACGATCATAACTCACTGCAGCCTTAAACTCCTGGGCTCAAGTAATCCTCTTGTCTCGGCCTCCCAAAGTATTGGAATTACAGAAGTGAGCCATTGTGCCCATTCTCACCCCCCAAATTTGTATGTTGAAATCCTAATCTGAAATACTGTGTCTGTTTTAATCTGCTTATTCCCCCACCCCCAAAATCAGTTCCATGAGAATGAACACTGTGTTCATATGCCCCATGTCATCCAGAACAGTTCCAGGCACATAACTGGCACTGATGAATATTCATTGAATAAATTGAATAGATGGTAGACTGGATGGCAGAAGCAATATTCAAAAAGACCTAAGGATCAAAATTCATATGAAAAAATTTAAAAGAATAAATAAGAGATCTGAGTTCATGTCGCAAGATCAAGGAGATTTTACCTATCGGGAATTTGAATGCTAAGAATGAAAAACCCATATAGGCTGTGATAGATGGCAAGCTCAATAAAACTTAGCTTTTAAAATGGTGAAAGCAATTTTAGTTGTTACTGATAGAACTATATAAGGAATTTCTGCATCTGCCAAGATGAATTAACAAGGATCAGATTTACCTTCTTCCTTTAAACAATTAAAAACACTGGAAAGTAACATGAAACAGTGTTTTTCAGACATTGGGTAACAAGCAGCACAGGACGGTAATCACTGACAGAGAAGCAAACAAGCTGATCCTTTCAGTCGATTCAATGTACTACCTGGATAAAGTTTTTGGGCCACAATACAGGGAGGGGAAACCTAGGCAGAGACTGGCAATCTCCCTATATTGATGAGATGAAGTTGGGCGCTCAAGGAGGCCAAGGCACTTATGTTCATTGGGTAGAGTATCAGAAAAAACAGAGCTCCATTGAGAAAAAAATTCCAGAAATCTTCAGAGTGTAAACCTTGGGTCATCAGCTAAATGCCAATTGGTGCAAGTGTGTGAGGAAATAATCCAAGTCTAGAGAAAGAACCACTCAAAGGAGTAGAGGTAAAAGTATGGAAATTGCACAGGGCTGGGAATAGTTCCTGTTCCCACAAGCTAGAGTAGAAAAGCGTAATAGTACATGGCACATTGGGTAGAGTACTCAGAGGGTGTTGCTTCCATGGTGGAGCACAATTAGCCCTAGACTAAAGGCTGCTTTGATTTTCTCAAACAAGCTTAAAAGCAAGCCTTGAAAGCACCCAACTGCTTACAAGTAACTTAATTATGTGCCACTGTAATGCTCAGGAATATTTAAAATAATACAAGTATATTCAGTACCCAACAAGGTAAAATTCACAATGTCTAGCATCCAATCAAAACTTGGCAAATATACAAAGAAACAGGAAATGAAAATGACACATGAGTAAAAAAGCAATCACAATCAATTGAGAAATGATACAGATGATATAATTAGTAGACAAAGACATTAAAATAGTTCTTGTAACTATATCCCATATGTTCAAGAAGGTAGAGGAAATTATACTCATGTTAAAGAAAGCCACATAATATGTAAAAAAGGCATACATTAAACTTCTAGAGATGAAAAAACAATGTCTGAAATGAAAAATATATTGAATGCTATTAAAAATAGATTAGACACTTCAGAAGAGAAGATTGGTATCTTAGTCTATTCAGACTGCTAAAGCAAAATACCTTAGATTGGGTAATTTGTAAACAACAGAAATTTATTGCTTATAGTTCTGAAAGCTGCGAAGTCCAAGATCAAGGTGCCAGCAGATTCAGTGACTGGTGAGAGCTTGCTTTCTCACGGATGGCAGCTTCTCACTGTGTCCTCACATGGTGGAAGAGGTGAGGCGGTTCTCTGGGGCTTCTTTTACAAGGCACTAATCCCATTCATGAGGCTTCTACCCTCAAGGCCTGACCACCTCACAAAGGCCCACCTCCTAATACCATCATGTTCGTGATTAGGTTTCAACATATAAATTTTGAGGGGACAAAACATATAGACTATAGCAATTGCTGATCTTGAAGACATAGCAATAGACTATACTGAAGGTGAAACTGAGAGAGAAAAATAATTGAGGAAAAAATAGAGTATCGGTGAGCTGTAGGAGAATTTTAAGCAGCTTAATGTAAATGTATATGGAGTCTCTGAAGGAGAGGAGTGGGAAGAGAGGAAGGAAAAAAATCTGTAAAGAAACAACAACTAGGCCGGGCGCGGTGGCTCAAGCCTGTAATCCCAGCACTTTGGGAGGCCGAGGCGGGTGGATCACGAGGTCGAGAGATCGAGACCATCCTGGTCAACATGGTGAAACCCCGTCTCTACTAAAATACAAAAAATTAGCTGGGCATGGTGGCGCGTGCCTGTAATCCCAGCTACTCAGGAGGCTGAGGCAGGAGAATTGCCTAAACCCAGGAGGCAGAGGTTGGGGTGAGCCGAGATAGTGCCATTGCACTCCAGCCTGAGTAACAAGAGCGAAACTCCGTCTCAAAAAAAAAAAAAAAAAGAAACAACAACTAAATCTTGTCCAAATTTGCTGAAAACTATAGATTAATAGATGAAAACAGTTCAGTGAAACAATAACAATATGAAGAAGGCACTTCACAATCAGTCTGTTTAAAAGCAGTGATAAAAAGAACATTTTTAAAGGATGCAACAGTGAAAAGACACATTACATACAAAGCACCAGAGATAAGAATTATCGCAAAATTTTGTGGGGAAAAATGCAAGCCAGAAGACAATGGAGCAGCATCTTTTAAGTACTAATTTATTTTTAAAGTTTAATTTATATTTTTATACACCATAAAATGCCTATTGAAAGCAAGGGCAAAAAGAGTTTTCAGATACAGAATAGCTGAAATAATTAATCACCAACAGATCTGTACTACATTACTTGTTAAGGCAGAAGGAAAATAATATCAAGTGGAAATATGTATCTACACAAAAGAATAAAAGACACTAGAGATTATAACTGCATCAGTCAATGGAAAAGGCTCTATTTCTTATTCAAAAAATCTCTTTAAATTGTAATTGACTGTTAACAACAAAAAATAATAACAGTGTGTTGTGCCTTTGCAACAATTACACATAAAATGCAGGACAAAAGTATAAATGCCAAGAGGGGAAAAATGGAAGCACACTATTGCAAAGTTCTTATACTCTACATGAAATAATATATTACTTGACAATAGACTACTTAAAGATAGATTGCTTGAAGTTGGAAATATATACTCTAACCTCCAAAACAAACACTAAAAACAAAACAAAGACAAAGAGATATAGCTAATAAGCTACCAAAGAGATAAAATGATATGTAGTTAATTCAAGATAGAAAATGTGAAAAAGGAAGATATGGGACAAATATAAAACAACTAGCAGTATACTATATTTAAATACAAATTTATTAATAATCTCATTAAATGTAAATGGTCTAAACAGCTCCATTTAAAAGGCAGATATTTCAAGTTTCATAAAAAAGCAAGTCTCAACTGTAAGCTGCCTACAAATATATTATGATGCCTATAGTATGAACCGATAGGCATCATACGCAACGGCGAAAAACTGAATATTTTCTAAGATCAGGAACAATACAATGTAAATGATCTAAACAGCTCCATTTAAAAGGCAGATATTTTCAAATTTCATAAAAAAGCAAGTCCCAACTGTGTCTGTGAAAGACAAAAGTGTCTGCGTTCACCCCTTCTACTTAGCATTGTATATGCGGTAACAGGCAGATTTAACAGGAAGAAGTAACGCTGTCTTTATTTGGCCGCAATATGATCAACTATGCCAAACATTTTTAGAAATTAAAAAATACTAGACTTAATAAGTTCAGCAAGTATTTAAGATACAATGTTAATGAAAAATTAATTGCATTTCTATATATACTAGCAACAAATAATTGGAAATGGAAAATTAAAAATACGATTTACATGAGCATAAAGATATGATATACTTTTATGATACACTTAAATACATTTGCCAACAGATATGCAAGACCTATACTTTATAAATATTGCTGAGAGAAAGTAAAAAAATGAATAAGAGATATACCATGTTCATAAATTGGAAGATGTAATACTATTAAGACATCAACTATCCTCAAATAATCTATAAATTCAATGCAGTCCAAATTAAATTTTACAAGCTTTTTTAAAAAAAGAAATTTGCAAGCTGATTCTAAAATTTTTGTAAAAATACAAAGAACCTACAATCGCCAAAACAACTTTTATAAACAATAAGTTTGAAAGATTTACACTATGTGATTTTAAGCCTTATTCTAATGCAATAGTAATCAAAGTAGTGTGATATTGGCATAAGAATAAACATATAGATCAATAGAAGAGAAGACTCCAGAAATAGACTCACAATGGGCAATTGATTTTTGACAAATGTGCCAAGGTAATTCAATAGTAAGAAGCAATCTTTTCAATAAATAGTGATGGAACAATTGGATAACCATATGCAAAGAAAAGAAACCTGACTATTGCCTCACACGACATCAAAAAGTTAGCTTAAAATGAATCACAGACATCACTGTTAGAGCTATAACTATAAAACTTCTAGACAAGAAAATCCAAAAGAAAATCTTAATGACCTTGGATTTGGCAAATATTTATTAAATAGGACACAAAAGGCAGAACTTGAAAAGATAAAACAAGTAAATGGAGTTTTATCAAAATTAAAAACTTGTTATTCAAAAGGTGCTATCATGAAAGTGAGAAAGCAAGACTCAGACACAGAGAAAATATAGACTCAAGACAGAGAAAATATATTCAAGATATATATTTAAGAAAAACATATTTAGAATAAATAGCCATTTTAATTCACTAATAAAAAGGCAATTGTTCATTGGTAAAGATTTGAATGAACACTTCCCAAAATATACAGGTGGCAAATATACTCAACATCATTGTTCACTGGATAAATGCAAAATAAAACTATAATAAGATACTATAACATGCATGCTAAAATGGCTAAAATCAAAAGGACAGATCATACCATGTATTGGTAGTGATAATGAGAAAGTGTAATTCTCATATATTGCTGTTAGCAATGTCAAATGGTACAAACACTTTGGAAAACAATTTGGCAGTTTCTTAAAAGGTTAAACATATATCTATCACATAACTCATCCATTCCACTTTAGATACTTACTCAATAGAAGTGAGAGATATGTCTCCACAAAGATGTGTGCACAAAGATTTATAGTAGCTTTATTTGCAATATTCCCATGCTGAAAACAACCCAAAAGTCCATAAACAGGTGAACAGATAAACAAAATGTGCCAAATCCATATCAAGAAGACCATTCAGCAATGAAAGGAATAAAGGATTAATACACGTGACAACATGGATGAATCTCAAACTAATTATAGTGAGTGAAAAAAACAGACAAAAGAGAGTACATACATTTGATTTCATTAATATAAAATGGTAGAAAATGCAAACAAATATATAGTGACAGAAAGCATGTCAGTAGTTGGTTGCCTCCGGATGGACTGAAGGATGGGAAGACTGAAGGATAAGAGGGCTTACAAAGTGGCAGGAGGAAATTTGGGGGGAGATGGAGATGCTCATTATATTTATTGTGGTGAAGTTTTCCTGAATTTTTACCTATGTAAAAGCTCTTCAAATTGTACACTTACAATCTGGTGTGTCGTACATCAATTATACCTCAGAAGAGCTGTAAAAAAGAAAGATAGTATACAAAGCAAGGTATTTGATGGTGTCCCTCACATAGAATATTCACGCAGTTTCTCATATGATTCATATGCACTTTAGCATAGGGCTTAGTAAGGCTGGGCTCATATGCAAATGATTGAAAATCAGCGAGAATCACAAAGAGATTATTTTTGTATCAATATGAACTATTGTTGAATTCAAGTATAGATAAATAAATGGATATACTTCTCCACTGAAGCATACATGATTCAAATTTGTGGCTAAAATTTGCGTCATGAAATTTGACACAAATTCTTGAAACTGCAAATTAAAAATTCTCTCATGCCAAGGGTCTACTGCATTAAATTCTGGACACCACAATCTCAGAGGGGATTGATGTCTATAAAAGGAATGTCTGAAGAGTCTGGAAAATTGTGTCATTAAAAAAATTGGTGTTACCTATTTTTAGATTGCATTCCAGCCTGGGCAATAGAACAAGACTCCTGTTCTCTCTCCCCCTTTCTTTTTCTCTTTCTTTCTTTCTAAAAAAAAAAAAAAAATGGTGTTATTTAGCTGGAATAAAGTTTTAAAGAGTTGTGAACACTCTCTATAACAGCTAGGAAGGGATAAAATTCTGAGTAGCTTCAAAAGGCATAACTAGAACCAGGGAGCTGATGACTAGAAGACGGATTTCAATCCAGAAGTCTAGGGCAAAGCTGAATTCATGAGTTCCTCTTCTCTTCTTTTCCACGCACCCATACATCCTCACATACCCTCACATCTGTTGCTTTTGCACTTATTACATACACTATTGTGTTAAGTAGTTTTAAAAATTGTGTAGTTTTTTTTTGTTTGTGGCTAAACTATGTGTACTCCATGTTTTTTAATAATACGACAAAATAGTAAATAGATATCAATTCTATCTAAATTCATCTGCAATCTAAATACAATCCCATTCAAAATGTAAGCAGTTTTTTCTTTTTTATTATCTTATTGTTTTGAACTTGAAAAAAATGTGTCTCAAATCCATTTGGAAAAAAATGTGAAAATTGTCAAGAAAATTCTAAAAATAAAGGAAAAGAAGAATTCTATTATACTAAATGTGTCTATAATAATTAAAATACTTTGTCCAAATAGGCAGATAAATTAAAATGGTAGTGTCTAGATTAATCTATTTAAAAGAATGAAATGTATCAGGAAGAAATAAGGTGGGAAAAGGTTGAAGTTACCAAGTTCTGTACAGTATGTATATTTTGGAAAACACACATATACTATACACAAACGTACACATATATAAACAGGAATATATGTGTGTTTAGAATATAATAAGATTTATACAAAAGAAACTGTTACAGTGAATAAGTTACTTTCCACAGGGTGGGCCAGAGCTGGGGTAAGGAAGTGAGAATGGATAAGATAGGATTTTTACTTTTCATCTTATCTCCTTCTGTAATTTTGAAATATTTTAATATGTTGCATGCATAGTTTTAAAAATATAAATTAGAGAGAAAAAGAGGCAAAAGGAGAAAGATGAAGAGAAAAAGGCAGAAAACAACAGAGAATTGAAGAAATCAAGGACTGGCTTGGAAGTTAGAACAAGTTACTTAACTTCTTTAAACCTGTTTCTTTTCTGTCAAAAGGGGATTATAATGTCTCTTGTACACAGTAGCGTTTTTTAATTTAGAATTTTTGTGGGTACATAGTAGGTATATATCTATTCATGGGGTACATGAGACATTTTGATACAAGCATACAATGCATACTAATCACATAAGGGTAAATGGGATATCCATCATCTCAAGCTTTTATCCTTTGTCTTACAAACAACTCAATTACACTATTTTAGTTAGTTTAAAATGTATAATAAATTATTGTTGACTGCAATCACCCTGTTGTGCTATCAAATACTAGATCTTATTAATTCTAACTGTATTTTTGTACTAATTTACCATCCTCACTCATTCCACCTGCCCCCACTACCCTTCTCAGTCTCTGGTAACCATCATTCTACTCTCTTATCTCCATGAGTTCAATTGTTTTAAATTTTAGCTTCCACAGGCTCATGCCTGTAATCCCAGCACTTTGGGAGGCTGAGGCAGGCAGATCACCAGGTCAAGAGATCGAGACCATCCTGGCCAATGTGGCGAAACCCAGTCTCTACTAAAAATACAAAAATTAGCTGGATGTTGTGGCATGAGCCTGTAGTCCCAGCTATTCAGGAGGCTGAGGCAGGAAAATGGCTTGAACTCAGAAGGCAGAGGTTGCAGTGAGCTGAGATTGTACCACTACACTCCAGCCTGGCAACAGAGCGAGACGCTTCTCAAAAAAAAAAAAAAAATTTGCTTCCACAAATAAATAACACGTGAAGTTTGTCTTCCTGTTTCTGGCTTATTTCACTTAACATCGTGACCTCCAGTTCCAACATGTTGCTGCAAATTACAGGATCTCATTCTTTTCATTGCTGAATAGTACTCTATCATGTATATGTACCACCTTTTCTTTCTCCATTCTTCTATTGATGGACACTTAGATTGCTTCCCAACCTTGGCTATTATGAATAGTGCTGCAATAAACACAGGAGTGCAGATATCTCTTCTATATACTGATTTCCTTTCTTTTGGATACATATCCAGCAGTGGCACTGTTGGATCATATGGTAGTTTCAGTTTTTTGAGGAATCTTCAAAATGTTCTCTATTACGGCTGTACTAATTTACATTCCCACAAAAAAGATGCAAGGATTCCCTCTTCTCTATATCCTTTCAAGTATTGTCTGTCTCTTGGATAAAAGCCATTTTAACTGGGGTAAGATGATATCTCATTGTAGTTGTGATTTGCCTTTCTCTGATGATCAGTGATGTTGAGTACCTTTTCATATACCTGTTTGCCACTTGTATGTGTTGTTTTGAGAAACGTCTATTCAGATCTTTTGC
The DNA here is from genome assembly GCF_049354715.1 of Callithrix jacchus. Lineage (NCBI taxonomy): Eukaryota > Metazoa > Chordata > Mammalia > Primates > Cebidae > Callithrix > Callithrix jacchus. Next base: position 56,745,592 of record NC_133504.1, on the reverse strand, counting down.
CCATTTAAAAATCAGATTATTAGATTTCTTTTTCCTATAAAGTTGTTTGAGCTCCTTATATATTCTGATTATTAATTTCTTATCAGGGATTTTTGTATGTTGATTTTGTATTCTGCAACTTTACTAAATTTGTTTATCACTTCTAATAGTTTTTTGGTGGAATCTTTAGGTTTTTCCAAATATAATACCATATCATCTGCAAACAAGGATAATTTGACTTCTTTCTTTCTAATCTGGATGTCCTTTACTTCTTTCTCTTGTCTTATTGCTCTAGCTAGGACTTCCCACACAGTAGTTTTAAGAATCTAATGAAGTTACTTATGTAAAGGGCTTGGCCAATAATAAGCAAGCATTATATGACATCTATAATAGTATTTGCTACTACTAATTATTATTTTTATAGTCCAAGAAGTTTTCCAATAAATGTGCAGTTGAAAAATTGCAGGAAAATCCCAAACTCATTCATAATAACATGGAAGGTAGGCTTAAGGAAGCATGTTGGTTATGAGATCATAACAAGACAAGTTTTAATCTAATCAATTACACTGTGCTCTGTCCAGGAATGTGTGAACAGAAGTGTGAATATGATCTGTGTGAAATCTAGAACATAGACTATTAGAGGAAAGTGAGGGATGGTTTCATCTGTTAGGAGATGAATGCTGATAAAAATAACTGTGATTAAATTTTAACTCTTTGGATAGATTCTGCTATAGAGCTTGAATACCATGACCAACTAACACTTTGGCTATGATATGTACAATTTTGTAGTAGATATCAGCTGTATAGAGTTTGATTAGTGTGAGATCATCCTGCACAGTCTGATCTTTTGTTAGGACACAGAAAACATTGCATTTCTGAGCCTAAAAAGCTGAGGTCTAGACCTAGAATTTTATAATCCCTATAAACAAGCTTTTGCTCTATGGGAATGACATGAATAAGCAGAAAATAGTTTTCTGTTTTGTAGAAACTCCAACATGAATGAAATAGCAGATGAATGAATAAATTAATACTGGAAGGCATTGCCACACAAAATTGTAAATTCTATATTATGGTGTTATTTGCACATATAGGACTGCTTTCCCCTTGTTCACGGCAACTCTGTCTTGTTTTATCCAGATGATCAACAAAACCTTACTGTGTTTGCCTTTGCAGACCTCTCCATATTAGTTTTGCCATTTTCCCTTGCCACTAGACTCCAACCTTCCTGGCCTGCCCCATGTCAGAATACAATGCTTTTGGCTGTCTGCATAGCTCTTGCTTTCCCCTTATTTAACATCCTAACTCAAAGGTTACTTCCTTAGAATCTGGGATCAAATCTCACCAATGCTTCCTCCAATTAACCTATGTAAGGTAGTCCCTCCTCCTTGTATCACCACCACATTCTTCTTCATAGCATCCAACTGCTTATGTATTTTATGGAATATCTAGTCTTGTCTGATAAGAAGCAGATGTTTAGGTGGGATTAGACATGCAAGAGATTTATTGGGAGAATTGCCTGTGAAAGATGAAGGGAGAGGGAGCAAGAGGAAGTGAGGAGTGCTATTAAACTGCAGTGCAGGTCTGACACCTGTGAAGGGGGGAGCAAAAAAAGGAAGGAAAGTCAAGTGGAAAGAGCCTCAAACTTTGGCACATGTCAGAGATAGTTTCAGCTAGGCCTACAGGGAATCATCAAACCAAAGGCACCCATTGGAGAAGGAGCTCCAGGTCTTGTAGGAGTGGTTCTTCATTAATACTGGTGCCATGCTCAGTCATTGGTTGGAAGCCCACAGGTTTGGCCTTGTTGCAAACACAATGATGGGTACAGAAGGGCAGCATCTCAGACTTTTAGTCATTTACATCCCTGCAGCTAGTTATCTGATAGGTGCATTTTCATGGTTGCCAAGTGCTATGAACTGAATGTTTGTGTGCTCCCTGCCCCCCCATTAATATGGTAATACCCTAATTTTCAATGTAATGGCATTTAGAGGTAAGGCCGTATGGGGGTAATTAAGTTTAGATGAAGTCATGAGGCTGGCGCTTCTATGATGGAATTAGTGCCTTTCTAGGAAGAAGAGACCAGAACTTGCTTTCCCTCCATCATGTAAGGTACAAGATAAGGAGGACCCTCTTTGCAAACCAGGAAGGGAGCCCTCACCAGACACTCAATATGCTGAAACCTTGATCTTGGACTTTCTAATCTGTAGAATTGTGAGACTTCACAGCCTCCAGAACTGTTAAGTGGCTGGTGGTGAAGCCACCCAAGTTAAGGTGTTTTGTTATAGCAGCCGAAACTGACGAAGGCACCAGGGTCTACTCCTTGTCCCAGATGAATTTCCTTTTCATGCAGGTTAGGTAGCAGCTCCTCGATGATTCCTACGTTCTTCCCCTTCTGAGGGAAAACTTAGAAAAGGGAAGTTAGTGGTACAAAACATAGTCCCAATCTGTGCAGTTGGTCTCAAGGCTGCAACTACCCTCATCCTCTCACTTTCCACCATCTTTTCCAACTTTCCTTCATGCTCAGCTATCCTCTCAGAAGGTGTTGGTGACTTATCTGTTTATGTGACAAAACCTTCATTCCTAAGGAGTCTAAGCTCTTGGTTACCATGCTCTTCTCAGCTTCCAAGGGAAAAATGAGTCCTGGGAAGCATCCAAGGAGATCACTGTGGTTCCACACATGCTCTTTCCTGCCCTTTTTTTTTTTTTTTTTTTTTTTTTTTTTTGAGACGGAGTTTCGCTCTTGTTACCCAGGCTGGAGTGCAATGGCGCAATCTCGGCTCACCGCAACCTCCGCCCCCTGGGTTCAGGCAATTCTCCTGCCTCAGCCTCCTGAGTAGCTGGGATTACAGGCACGCGCCACCATGCCCAGCTAATTTTTTGTAATTTTTAGTAGAGACGGGGTTTCACCATGTTGACCAGGATGGTCTCGATCTCTTGACCTCGTGATCCACCCGCCTCGGCCTCCCAAAGTGCTGGGATTACAGGCTTGAGCCACCGCGCCCGGCCCCCTGCCCCTTTTATACATAAACCATTCTACCTCCTCCTGCTCAACAAGTCAATTACCCTGCCGCTAGGGCGATTCCTTCTTTTGCCTGCTGGTTGATGGACACTAGGACACAGAAAACATTACATTTCTGAATCTAAAAAGCTGAGGTCTAGACTCTAGAATTTTATAATCCCCATAAACAAGCTTTTGCTTTATGGGCCTGACATGAATAAGGAGAAAATAGTTTTCTGTTTTGTAGACAAGGAGCAGACCCTGGTGTCTAAATTGCCCTGTCATTTTTTACAGCTCAATGGACTCTTGATATGTCCCTGGCAGGATTAGGGGATTAGGACCCTCTAACCTTGAAGATCACAGAGCTAGAGCTCATTCCTTGGTTGGTCACTGGGAGTGATGGGAAATGGTATCGCCTGCTTCTAGCCCTTCATTCTGGACTCATAGATTCTTCTTATTAGAGATATAGTGCCATAGGCAGTTTTCTCTGATTTAATGCATACGGTACTCTATCTTTTCAAAGTATTCCATCTTAACTAACACTTCAGCTGTGACATTAGAAAGTTTTCTTCTGTTCTTTGAGACTGGATAATAGAATATGTGATATGACCAGCGGATCTCATGGTCATAGGCCCACTCTCATGCCTCTTTTGCTTTGGGATTAGTCCTCTGGTCAGACATTATGATGTATGGGATGTAATGTCTGTGTAAACTCCCGACTGGTACTCGCTGGGGCTCTACATGCAGGAAAGACAGTCACACCAGAAGATGATCTAGCCTGGAGAGCACAGACAGCTGCTCTTCTAACATGCCCAGTGTAACTGACATGTCACCAAGTGGCCAGATGTTCTCTTTGAGGAATAGTGCCACGCTGGAGTGCAGCATTGGCCTCGGTTGCTGACAAATTGAGCAGCCATAGGCAACAGTAGCTGTATTGGCTTGATAAACAGCGTGATGTCCTCTGGGCCCTCCTACCCCACAGGACCCTGGTGGATTTTCTGGGCATACTATAGCCATCCATTTCATCATGCCCATGTCCTTCAGCCTTTGTATGCCTTCCTCTGCCATCTGCCAGGACAACTCAGATATTTGCACTTTGCCCAGCATTGTTCAGCACTACGTCTAGGCTTTTGAGAACCGTGCTGCTCCCGGAAGCCCTCACTAGGTTGTTAAACCAGTGTCCTGTGAAGATGTCCCTAACAGAATACATTCTTTTTATATGTCTTATATTTGACCCTATCAGTCAAACACCCTCATAAACTAATCCCAGGGGTACTACCATGGCTTCTGCTGGTATATAACAGCTAACACTTGCACCAGAGGTGATATCCTTCAGTGTATCATCTCCTTCTTCCCTTGTTAGAACAGCACATACCTAGCCAGATTCTGCTGGCACGTGTGAAAGGAAAATAAATCTTAGGACCCCAGGTTAAAGTCAAGCTGGGAGTCATGCAAACCTGCCTCCCATTTTATTCCTAAATAAGATAGCTACAAAGATAAAAAGCTATACACCTTCCTCACAGTTTGCCCACAAGGAAATACCTGAGGGCAAAGGTCAGACAGAACCCAAAGTCATCCCTACCTGGCTCCTATTTTATTCCTAAATAACATAGCTACAAAGATAAAAAGCTATATACACCTTCCTCACAATTTGCTCACAAGGAAATTCCTGAGAACAAAGGTCAGACAGGACTCAAAGTCATCTCTCTGAGGCTCACCTGAGACAAGTGCATATCTGATTGCTTCCTCTGCCCTATGGGTTAGGTAAAAATGCAGATTTACTGAGCCACACTAGATTGTGTGTTCGATGGAAGGCTGATCAAGAACTCAAAAGAATGCAACCTTTTGTCTCTCATCTACTTATGACCTGGAAGCAACCCCCCACCAAGTTGTCCTGCCTTACCCGACAGAACTGATGTACATCTTACACATACTCATTGATGTCTCATGTCTCCCTAAAATGCCTAAAAGCAAGCTGTACCCCGACCCCTTGGGCACAGGTTGTCAGGAACTTCTGAGACTGTGTCACGAGTGGGTCCTTAGCCTTGGCAAAATAAACTTTCTAACTTGATTGAGACCTGTGTCAGATACCTTGTGGTTTATACATGTAACCCTAGTTTTGACCCTATCAATCAGAGAGGAGGAGGGCAGCTCCTTGTTGCTCTTGGGAATGAAGCACTATGGGGAAAGTGCTCTTACCCGATGTGTTTTCTATTGCTGCTTAGTGAGTTAACCACAGCCTTGATGGTTTAAAACAATACCCTTGATTATCTCACAGCTTCTGTGGGTCAGGAGTCTGGATGGGGCTGAACTTGGTCCTCTCCTTAGGCTCTCAGAGGCTGTAATATAGATGTTAGCCAGGCTGTGTTTTTCTTTCTGGAGCTTGGGATCCTCTTGCACGTTCATGTAGCTGTTGATTGATAGAATTTTGTTCTTTGAGATTGCAGGGCTGAAGCCCCCACATTCTTGCTGGCTGTGAGCAGGGGCCACTCACTCTCCTGGAGGAACCCACAGGCCCCTGTCATTCCCAGCCCTCTGTCAACATGGCAGCACCCTTCTTCAAGGCCGATTGGAGAACTCCTCTGATCTCTGGGAGGCTCTGAGTACCTATTTGGAGGATGTTCACCAGATTAAGTTAGGCCAACCAAGATCATCTCTCTTTTGGTTAACTCAGAGTCGACTGATTTGGGAACTTCATTACATGTGCAAAATCCCTTCACCTTCACTGTATTCTATTGGCTAGAAACGAGTCACAAGTTCTGCCAGCACTCAAGGGAGGGTTGTCTACAAGGGCGTGACCCACTGGAGGTCACCGTAAGGCGTATCTGCACACTAGGGACTGGTAGGTCCCTGCAGGGACATTGTGGTAAATCCAGAGAAGCCACAGCCGGGTCCATCAGTCAATCATGCTTGCTGGAGCCGACTGAGCAGCACATTTTCATGGCCACCACATGGCATCATCACAATTTGTAATTCATGAATTTAATAATGTAGTATATGTGTATCACGTGTCTTCCCTACTGGAATAATTCTACAGAGGTAGGGACTAAATGAGTCTGTCAATGTTGTCTTGTCACTGCCTAGCACAATGCTTTTTGTATGTAAGTAGAACCTAAGAAAACTTAAATGAATAAACGGCTGCAGTAGCAGCATCACTTTTATACTTGGACACTGTACCCTGAATGGATTTAACTGATCTAAGGGTAATTTCCTGATCCAAGCTAAGCCAATAAGTCTCTTCCCTAATAATTTTGAGTTGAGGTTGACAGACAGTTGAGCTAGCCATAATCTAGGTGGCTGAGCTGGTGGTAGCTGGCAATATTCTCAAGAAGGTTTTCTGCCTTGTGGACCAAGGACCAAAGGACATAGTTTGCAGCATGAGGGAATGTCACAGATGTGACAAAAGTAGAGAGGAGAGACAGTACCCCTGCAGTTCTCCAGAATGCTTTTCCCCTGGGACCTCTTCCTTGACTCTCACACAGTACCCTTCCCACAAAGTTCCCTTTTTTGATTAAAGTACTTTAAGGTGGATTCGTGAGTCCTACATAATATAGTTTGGAGGTGTTAAAACACAAGGCAGCAGGGTGTGGTGGCTCATGCCTGTAATTCCAGCACTCTGGGAGGCTGAGGCAGGCAGACGCCTGAGCCCGGCAGATGCCTGAGCCCAAGAGGTTGAGACCAGCCTGGGCAACATGGGCTACAAAAAATACAAAAATTAACCAGGTGTTAATATACTTTGGAGGTGTTAAAACACAGGGAAGCAGGGTGTGGTGGGGTGCACTGATAGTCCCAGTTCCTTGTGGGGCTGAGGTGGGAGGATTGCTTGAGCCCAGGAGGTTGAGACTTCAGTAGCTGTGATTGTGCCACTACACTCCAGCATGGGCAACAGAGCAAGACCCTGTCTCAAAACAAACAATAAAACAAACAAACAAACAAAAACAGAGGGCAGCTGGCAGTCCCTGGCCTTCCTTCATATAAAACAGATGGGCTGGAGGTCAGGAGAGAAATAAAGCCATCCAAATTGGAAGGGAAGAAGCAAAATGATATCTGTTTGCAGAGAACATGATCATATATGTAGAAAACCTTAAAGACTCACCAAAAAACCTGTTAGAATTAATGAATGAATTTAGTCAAGTTGCACAACACAAAATCAGCATACCAAAATAAGTGGTGTTTCTACCCAAAAAACAATGAGCTCTTCAAAAAGGAAGTTAAGAAAACAATCTCATTTGTGAAAGCAGCAAAAAGAAGAGAATACTTAGGAATAAATAAAGGACAGAGGTCATGGATTCTGTGCGAAGGAGGAGCAGGCAGGAGACCGTGCATGGGGTATGAAATCAGCTTTCTTTGGGGAACGAGAAGCATTGTTGCCACTCCAAGTTGCTGGCTCAACCTGTGCTGTCCCACCAAGCAGAAAGATCATCTAGTCGTGGGAGAAATCAACGCTGTTTTCCCTCTGCAGGCTCCTTGAGACATCACACAAATCAGACGATGCAAACGGACATTGGCAGGATACTCTGTAAGACATTAATTTATACTTTAATTAATTAAGCATCATTAAGGTGAAATTAAAAAGGCTGCAATGAAAGGAAGAGGGTCTGGACACTGATGAGCACAAAAAACCAGCTGAAGTTTCGCTCCTTTTGTGTCCCATCCTCTGGAACAATGGGACACAAAAGGAGCACAGCGCAGCAGAAATAGGAGAGTTCAATAGAATGGGTGCTCAATGGGAAAACAGAAAATGTTGGCACAATTGTAGATGGGACAGGTGGGTGTCCAGTGAGACACAAAGGCTGGGAGGAACTGATGAAAGGATCAGAGAGGTATTCTATTTCTTCTAAGCAAGAAGGGAGAAAAAGAAACATTTATTTATTTAGCCTTTCATTTAGTAAGTTTTCATGAGCACCTACTGTGTGCCAGGCACTTTTTTGGTGCTGATGATACAGTGATGAACTAGACAGGTAGAGTACTTGCCTTCACAGAGGCAGCTTTCTTGTGGACTTGTGTGGAGAGCACATAGCTTGTCACCACTCCTTCTCCACGTTAAAGGAAGGACTGACTCCATTAACACTGGAGTAGGCACACAGGTCTTTCTCCCAGCCCCAGATGCCATCTTTAGAGAAGTAGTGAGTGTGGAGTGAGAGCTGGGACAGGGAAGGCACCACAGTATATTAAGGGCTCGGGCTTGGGGAAAAGGCAAAAGAGAAAGACCTTCCCTTTAGGATCACGTCTGCTGTGGCAGAGATAGCTAGCTGACCACCAACATGAACACTCTTCTCATAGCAGAGAAGCAGCTCCTACCTCAGCCTCTGGAGGGTCTGGGATTACACAGCTAGGGACTATGGTTCCCCTTGCGTCTAAGTATGGCCATCAGAATGACTGCTACAGGAAATATAAAGAAAAGTGACATATATATATATATGTCACTTCCGGGCCAGGATTTTTTTTTTTTTTTTTTTTTGAGACAGAGTGTTGTTCTTGTTGCCCAGGCTGGAGCACAATGGTGCAATCTTCACTCACTGCAACCTCCACCTCCTAGGTTCAAGTGATTCTCCTGCCTCGGCCTCCCAAGAAGCTAGGATTACAGGCATGCGCCACCACGCCTGGCCATGAGACCAGCTCAAGGGTGAGCTCAGTGATCCACTTAGATTCAGACTTCAGAGACAATCTCTAGCAGCACCATAACTGTAAATACTCTCAGACGTAGACAGAGTATACTCTACTGGACAAGACTAGATCTGGGATAAGGAGATCATTGTCTTAAACAGAACTTTGCTCCTGACAGCCTCCCCTTTTTTGAGAAGGAGTTTTGCTCTTGTCCCCCAGGCTGGAGTGCAATGGCGCAATCTTGGCTCACTGCAACCTCCACCTCTTAGGTTCAAGCGATTCTCCTGCTTCAGTCTTCCGAGTAGCTGGGATTATAGGCGCCCACCACTATGTCCAGCACGGACAGGGTTTCACCATGTTGGCCAGGCTGCTCTCGAACTCCTGACCTCAGGTGATCCACCCACCTCGGCCTCCCAAAGTGCTGAGATTACAGGCTTGAGCCACCACACCTGGCCACAACATTTTCAAGTCAATCAAGCCTGTAGTTCCTTCTTCTTCTTATTTTCCATCAATCCATGGCCATGAGGTAGGGAGAGAGAAAAGCAGTGGAGTTTTGTTTTCTCTGCCACATCAAGGTAAAGTCTAGTAAAGTCAACAAATATCTCAAAGCCTCAATTCCCTCACCTGTTAAACTGAAAACTTCCTACATTTGTGGTGAGGCTTAAATGAATGATCACCTTGCAGAAAGTAGTCTTCTGCAAATATCAGGTATTATTTGGCAAAGTTATTGTTCATTTTCAGCTCCACTGCTACTTGGAATAAAGATGAGTAACGAAGGCTGGAGATATTAATGAATAAAAAGGAATTTGGGAATTGCCTCTAGATGTTCAAAATTTATGGTATTTTGCTTCTTTCAGCACAAATTGAAGAATTAGTTGTAGATTAAAGTTCTATTCTACTGCCATAAAAGGAAATGTTTATACATGAACATGGATGAATCTCAACATTATTTTGTGCACCAAAGAAAGTCTCAAAATAATATATTATGTAGAATATAATTCTACATAATATACAGAATTCAGTTTATATAAAATATAGAATATAGTTTATAGAATATGTAAACATATATTTTATAGAATATATAAACATATATTTTATAGAATATATAAAATATTCTAATATATAGAATTCAGTTTATATAAAATTCAGAGAAACACATAACCAATAAACTGTTAATAACCCACATTTATGTGTAAAATTATAAAAATGAGGGAGAGGGAATATGTTGAAGACAGTATACTGATTTATAAATTACAATGATGTATTTCTTAAGCTGGATGATGGTGTGACATGATATAAAATAACCATTTTATTATTTTTATTTAATGTATAATTTAATAAATAAGAATAGTTCAACAAGTTGAAACAATAGTTGCACAAAATATAAATATGTATATTGAATATATATTTTATATTTATATATTTATGTTTACCATGTCTATTTAATATATATATGTATACACACATACTGTGTTTACAGTCATGTGTCTCTTAGTTGATTTGTCATTGTATGAACGTTACAGAGTGTACTTACACAAACCTACGTGGTGTAATCTACTACACACCTAGATATAGCCTATTGCTCCTAGACTACACCTGTACAGCATGATACTGTAGGCAATTGTAGAACAGTGGTGTTTGTGTATCTTAACATATCTAAACATAGAAAAGGCATAGTAAAAATGTGGTATAAAAGATTACAAAATAGTACACCTGCCTAGGGCAGTTACCACGAATGGAGCTTGCAGGACTAAAAGTTGGTCTGAGTCAGTGAGTGAGTCGAAAGTGAGTGTGAAGGCCTAGGACATCACTGTACACTGCGGTGGACTTCACAAACGCTGCATGCTTGAACTACACTAAATTCATTTTTTAAAGTTTTCTTTCTTTAATAATAAATTAACTTTAGCTTATGTAACTTTTTTACTTAACAAACTAAAAAAAAAGCTTTTTGTCTCTTTTATAATAACACTTAGCTTAAAACACAAACACATCCTACCTCTGTACAAAAAAAAGAATTATTTCTTTATATCAGGTATAGCATGGCTCACAGCACTTTAAGAGGCCAAGGTGGTTGGATTGCTCAAGGCCAGGAGTTCAAGACTGGCCTGGTCAACATAGTGAGGGACAGTCTACAAAAAATAAAAAAATCAGTCAGGCAAGATGTTGTACCTGTAGTCCTGGTTACTCTGGAGGCTGAGGCAGGAGGATTGTTTGAGGCCAGGAATTTGAGGCTGCAATGAACCAAGATCATGCCACTGCATTCCAGCTTGGGTGACAGAGCAAGACCCTGTCCCTAAACTTATGTATGGATATTTTCTTTCTTTTTATTTTTATCCTGTAAGCTTTAATTCTCTGTAATTTTCTTTAACTTTAAAAACTTTTGTTAAAAAATAAGATACAAGCTGGGTACAGTAGCCCATACCTGTAATCCTAGCACTTTGGGAGGCTGAGGTGGGAGGATGGCCTGAGCCCAGGAGGTTGAGGCTGCAGTGAGCTGTGATCATGCCACTGTACTCCAGCCTCGGCAACAGAGGGAGACCCTGTCTTAAACGACAACAATAAAAATGAAGACACAAACACACATTAACCAAGGCCTTCACAGGGTCAGATTCATCAACATCATTGTCTTCCTCCTCCACATCTTGTCCCACTAAAAGGTCTTCGGGGCAATAACACACATGTTATCTCCTATGATACTGCCTTCTTCTGGAATACTTCCCGAAGGACCTGCATGAGGCTGTTTTGCAGTTAACTTTTTTTTTTTAATATGTAGAAGGAGTATACTCTAAAATAATAATAAAAGTATAGTAAACTCATAAACTAATAACACATTTATTATCATTATAAAGTGTTACGTCCTGTACGTAATTGTATATGCTATGTGTTTGTTTACACCAGCATCACCACAAACTTGTGAGTAACACGTTGCCCTATGACATTACAATGGCTGTGACACTAGGTAATAGGAATTTTTCAGCTCCATTATAATCTTATGGAACCACTGTTGTATGGGTGGTCCATCATTGACTGAACCCTGAACTGCTGTTATGTGGTGCATGACTCTGTGTGTGTGTGTTTTCCTCCTCGGCATATAGAATATACCTCATTAAAGAAAAATTTTAAGATTCTCCATGCCTCTGTAATAATAGTATAATAAAGTCTTATTGATATAATACTTTTTTTTCTCTTGGTTTGTTGTTCATGGCTCAGCTTGGACCATCAGTAAACTCCATGTAAGGCCAGCTCCCCACTCCCTGTCTATGTCACACCACAGTGGACTTTTGTCAGTTTCGCAGGTCTGCCCCATGTCTCCTGCCTGTTAAAGGGACTTTGTACTTGCCTTTCCCTCTGCCTGAAGTGCTCCCTCTCCAGTCTCATGTCTTTTTTTTAATGCAGTCTTGCTGTGTCACCCAGATTGGAGTGCAGTGGTACAATCTCAGCTCACTGCAACCTCTGCCTCTGGGGTTCAAGCGATTCTCCCACCTCAGCCTCCTGAGTAGCTGGGATTACAGGTGTGTGCTACCATGCCTGGCTAATTTTTGTATTTTCAGAAGAGACAGAGTGTTGCCACGTTGGCCAGGCTGTTCTTGAACTCTTGTCCTCAAGTGATTTGCCCGCCTTGGCCTCCCAAAGTGTTGTGATTACAGACAGGTGTGAGCAACGGCACCCAGTCTCTCTTGTCCTTTAGATCTCAGTTTAAACATCATTTCTTTTATGAAGCCTTTCTGACTCTGACTGGGTTAGGTTTTCCTGTGACATGCTTCAGAGTATCCTGCCTGTGTCTTCCCAATACTCACCACACTTGTAAATACCATAGACCCTTGAACAATGTAGGGGTTAGGGACACTAGCGCCCTTGTACAGTTGAAAATCCATATATGGCTTTTGAGTCCCCCCAAAGTTAACTATTAACAGCCTACTGTTGACTGGAAGCCTTACTGATAACATAGTCAACTTACACATACCTTGTGTGTTCTGTGTATTATATCCTGTATTCTTACAATAAAGTAAACTAGAAAAAGAAAACCTTACTAGAAAACTATCAGGAAGAGAAAATATATTTACTCTTTATTAAGCAGAAGTGGATCATCCTAAATATCTTCTCCCTTGTCATCTTCATGCTGAGTGGCCTGAAGAGGAGGAGGAAGAAGAGGAATTGGTTTTGCTGTCTCTGGGGTGGCAAAGGCAGAAGAAAGTCCATGTATAAGTGGACCTGCACAGATTCAAACCCGTGTTGTTAGAGTCAACTGTACTCAAATTCTGTCTTCCCAGCTGCCTGTAAGCCATTGGAGAGCAATGACCCTATTTGTCTGGTTTATTGCTGAATCACTAGTGCCCAGCTCAGGCATCTAGTGGGTGTTTGACAATATGTGTTGAATGAATGAATAAATGAATGGCAAAGCCAGTGGATCCCCACTGGCAGGTGTGAATATGAAATTATAATATAAATTTTATCAGCCACAGTTTGGGCATTGTTTAATCTGTGCTTTTCTAAGTACTTGATGGCCAATTAGCACCAGCTCTAGACAATAGAAAGTGTTGTCACTGAGATTTACCTTGATTATATTTAATCTGGCCTGGCAATTGCTTCTTACTGATTGTAATAAATTGGGATTGGCATCATGATGTCATTTTAAATGCCTCTATAAGGTCTTTCTTTGACTGCTAGGTAAGAAAAAATAGCAGGTTCATCTTAGAGAGTGGCACAGGATAATGCATTATTTGTTATCACTGTTCAATCAGAAAGTGCATGAAGGAGACACATAATTCATCTAGACAGCAATCACCATGGAGTTATGCAGGTCTCTTACGTAGGTGATGAAACAGCCAAATTCCCTGACAGTGGTGAATTATTCCTTGTGTCATTAATAGGGATGCCAAAAGAAGTGTCAAGGCCACAGACATGGAGAACGGGGGGCTCTTCAAACCACACTAGTAAAAATGTGATATGTTTTATTGCTTTATTTTAATCTTGATCATTGGGGTCTTAAAATAGAATAATAAGAATGCTAAGCCTAGCCAATGGGTAGGGTGATTAGGGCGATGAATTTTTAGTTGGCAATGGTGTTAGGAATGCTGGCTTCTGTCCACACCAAGCCTGAGCCAGAGCCCCTGTGCCTCCTCATCCTTGTACCATCCCCGTGGATCAGCTGCTGCCTCAGATCCTAACAAAGGGTGCATGACATATAGCATTTTTTCCCTTTTCATTATAGTCGCATAATTCAGCAAATACATATTCCCTTTTCTGTCACAGTTAAAGTATTGGGCAGATGTAATAAATCTCTGATTTCTAAAAGCCTTGTGGTATGAGAGTCAGGCTAACATATGAATTTGAAATCTGGTGATTAGAAAGTGTTTTGAATGGCCTTGAGAATTGCAGGTAAAACATTAAATTGTACTAATATTCTTGTTTAGTCAAACTTTTTAATGTTTTTAAAAGCCCTTCATAATATTATGGATAAGTAAATTATTGGGCCTGATTTCAATTTGAGTCAAATTCCAACTAATAATGTTACACCCATAAACCTTCTTCTTAACAGCCCATAACATTAAACTGAAAACAGAATTCTGAAAGCACACTTTTATGCTGCCTACCTGTGAAATAAGTATTACAGACTTGCGACAGATGTCTTTAATAGACATTGTTTTTAAAAAGAATATTAAATAAAATAAGTTTAGATTGTGAGTCTAGCCCAATTACTAAAGGAATACTTCTGCATGTTCAGATAATCACATTTACACTTAATTGGAAAAAAACAACCCGTGGACATTATAATCTTCGGGCAGCAGCCACCTACTCATCTGCCCATCCAGCTCATCATCCCGGATTAGGACTTGTTTGCATCTCCTCTGTATTATAAGCCCCAATTTTCAGGAAATTAAAAGTTGGTCATGATAAAGAACTCCAGTTAATAAGCATCAGCCTACGAGCAAAGTTCTTATAAAAATCTTAGGGGGAAAAAGTTAGTTCTTTTCATGGGCGCCGAAGAAAGTTTTGTGGTTTCAGGCATTTTTAAGTTTTATAAGTTGAAAAATCACTTAGACTTTAAGCAGAGAAAAGGAAAATTCCAAGTCCATAATATGGATTAATGCCTCTGGTATGTTATGAAGACAACATAAAGCTAGTAAGAACAGCTAAACTACTTGTGGGGAAATATGCTATATTGTGAATGAATATTTCAAGAAACACCACTGCTTATACCAGCAATGAATTTCAGTTTCTGCCTTCAGGCCAACAATATGAAAAAACATTATCCACTACAGCTGATTAGGTAATAACGGGGATTTACATGTCATCTTTCATTATAAGCTATTAAAGAAATTCAGAGGGAAAGGTCAGTGGTGTGCCCTTTAGGTGGCCAGGTGAAATGGAGGTAAATCAGAGGTAAATGGCCAGTGAGATAGCCCTGATAATGTCATTCCCTGTTAACAGAGGAAGAACATGAAGGAGGGCCTTACCTAAGACCATAGGCAAATCAAAGCTGAAGGGAGGGTATGTTTGCAATGTGTCAGGCTGTGGCCTCATCCTATTTATTTACTCTGTGTTTGGGCAGGTCTGAGATAATGGGACAGATCAGCATTTAAAACAGTGTTGCCACTGGCTGAAGCTTCATAGAAGAGCAGAGAAGAGTGTGTGCTCTAGTGCAGACAAACCTTGAGTTGATCCTTGTTCTGCAGCTCACCCGCTAAATGACTTTGGAAGGTTACCTGAGCATTGGTTTATTCACCTGCAAAAGGAGGCTAAAGGAAATACATACCTCATAGGTAGTTGTAGGGGTTACCTAAATGACATTAGTTTGGATACTTGTCTCCTCCAAAGCTCATGTTAAAATTTGATCCTCAATGTTGGAGGTGGGCCTGGTGGGAGGTGTTAGGGTTGTGGGGGCAGATCCCTCAGGAACGGCTTGTTGCCAAGCTTGGGTAAGGAGTGAGTTCTTGCTCTATTAGTTCCCAGGAGAAGTGGTTGTTAAAAAGAGCCTGGCAACTCCACAATCCCTCTCTCTCACTTTTGCTCTCACACTGTGATCTCCACACAAGCCAGCTCCCCTTTGCCTTCCACCATAAATGGGAGGAGCCTGAAGCCCTCATCAGAAGCTGAGCAAATCCTGGTGCCATGCTTCTTGTACAGCCTGCAGAACTGTGAGCCAAACAAATCTCTTTTCTCTATAAATTACCCAGCCTTGGTATTCCTTTATAGCATCACAAGTGGAAAGACAATAAGGAGAAAAATTGGCAAGTAGCCTTTTTTTCCTCCTCCTCCTCCTCCCCCTCCTTCTTCATATTCTTCTTCCAGTTCCTAATCTTGCTTTCCAATTATTTGTAAGTTATATTTCAGGTGCAGCATCTAAAATGATAGATCTACTACTTTTGTGTACGTAAGAAATAGCAGACTTTACTTTTTTTTTTTTGAGACAGAGTCTTGTTCTGTTGCCAGGCGCTAGGCTGGAGTGCAGTGGTACAATCTTGGCTCACTGCAACCTCCACCTCCTGGGTTCAAGCAATTCTCCTGCCTCAGCCTCCTGAGTAGCTGGGACTACAGGCACGTGCCACCACACCCAGCTAATTTTTGTATTTTTAGTAGAGACAGGGTTTCACCATGCTGGCCAGGATGGTCTTGATCTCTTGACCTTGTGATCTGCCAGCCTCAGCCTCCCAAAGTGCTGGGATTACAGACGTGAGCCACTGCACCCGGCCCAGACTTTACTCTTATACATTTTATGGAACCTGGTCATGGAATTTATAAAGGAGCAACAATGAAAAGAGGCCAAGGTAGAATTCAAAAAACTTGGCTCTTGACCCCAGCTCCTCCATTTACCTGAGCATCAGGGGGTGTGTGTGCATGTGAACACCTGTGTATGTATGTTTGTGTGTGTGTGTATGTGTGTATATGCAAAGTTGAATACTAAATCTTACCTACCTCATATAATTCCTGTGAGGGTTGTATGGGAACATAGATGATGAACCCATTTTGAAAACTGTAAAGCACTTAGCTTGAATACATTAGTTTCTGATTTTTATTATGCTCAAAGTCACTTATGGAGACTGATTTCTAGATCCATATCTTTTTCCTAAAAGTTCATCCTAACTTGGAACAATTGTTATTTATGACGATTAACAGACATGACATTATTTTTGATGACAACCCTTGATAAACCAAAAATGGAGCCATGGTTTAATAGCACTGTTAAGCTTTTCTCCTTTTTTTGACAAGTTGAGCCCTCACAATTTGTTGCAGCAAGGAGAGAGGCTGTATTGCTTAATAATGGTTCTACTAAAGTTCACCAAATTGTATTTGATGTTCTGACATTTATTGCTTACAGAATATGTGTTTTCCACCTGGCCTTATTAAACACGCACACGCGCACGCACACACACACACGCACGCACACGCGCACACGCACACACACACACACCCCTTGCTTGGATATCAAAGTGGCCACACTAGTATGGTTAGAACAACCAGAGAAGTTAGATTTGTCTGAAACTTCAGGGCTTCAAGAGCTAATCTCAAGTGACAGAGTGATTGAAACATTTTGACCAAGAGAAGAACCTAAGCTGTTTCCTTCCTCTGGCAAGGTTGTTTATGCTTAGTCATTGGAAAGTTTCAGATGAACTTTGGTCAACATGGCTTAGTAATTACGGAGACATGACTACCTACAGCCTGGATAGAAAAGGGAAAGCTTGACCTACTTGTAGCATGGATACCCAAAAGGATCACTCAAGGTATGAGATGCTTTCCTTGGAATGCTGCCTCTTTATTTCATGGTCACACATAGCATAGCCCCCCTGATTTCAGATCTGTTCTGCCCCAGGAAGGACCTTGACTTGGACAGTAGAAGAGAAACATTATTGAGCTCTCCATGCATTATTCAATGCTGTACTACTTCCTTATTTGTTTGTTTGTTTGTTTGTTTGTTTTAACTTTAAGTTCCAGGATACAGATGTATAACGTGCAGGTTGGTCACATAGGTGTATGTGTGCCATGGTGGTTTGCTGCACCTGTTAACCTGTCATCTAGGTCCCCTCCCCCTGCTCCACCCCTGGCACCAACAGGTCCCGGTGTGTGATGTTCCCCTTCCTGGGTTCATGTGTTCTCATTGTTCAACTCCCACTTATGAGTGTGAACATGTGGTGTTTGGTTTTCTGTTCCTGTGTAGTTTGCTGGGGATGATGGTTTTCAGCTTTATCCATGTCCCTGCAGAGGACATGATCTCATTCTATTTTTATGGCTGCATAGTATTCCACAGTGTATATGCAAACTTCCATTTCTTTTGCACACTCACTATCTGCTGGTCTTTAAGGAAGCACCAAATGCACAACAAAGTGCTGGCACCAAATGCACACCTGCCAGCATGAAGGTATTGTCTCTGGGTTCCATACCCACACTTGTATACTTGGATTTATGATTCTGGAGTGGAGACTCTACAAACCACGTTTCTTCTCCACTAGCAGGTCCATGGTAGGCTCTGAAAATAGAGGGCATTAGAGGAAGCCTTTAAGGGTAGAAGAGGCAAAGGGACCAACTCCTTCCCATTTGCTCCCTCTTGGCTTGATCTGTGCTTGCCATGGCTGTGGGCAGCCCACACGTATGCTCTTTCACTGAGAAGCAGCAGTCCTTTTTCACAGCAGTGAGTGAACCCAGTGTCAAGTTTGTTCAACACTTGCAGGACCAGCTGTGTTGTGTTGGCCACTGGCATCATTGAGCAGTGCCTCTTCTCAGAGATCTCAGTTTTAGCCTGCAGGGCATCTCCTCCACACTTCTAGGTTTTAACAATTCCATCCTTTTCCCTTCCTCCCTAACCCTAGTAGTTAAAGCTGTTTCCTGTAGCTGTGACCTCTAGAGTATCTTAATATCTTCTTTTTATACTTTTACTTATTATAATATATTAGGGTTCTCCAGAGAAATAGAACCAATAGGATTTATGTAGATATGTAAAAAGAGATTTATTATGAGTGATGAGTTCATACAATCACAGAGGCTGAGAAGTTCCATGAGCAGCCATCTCTAAGCTGGAGGCCCAGGAGCGTCTGTGGTCTAGTTCCGTATGAGTACAAAACCCCAAGAACCAGCAGCACCAATGTCCAAGGTCAGGAGAAGATGGATGTCCCAGCTCCTGCAGAGAGAGTAAATTCACCCTTTCTCTTCCTTTTTGTTCTAGTCAGTCCCCTCAATGGATTGGATGATGGTCACTCACATTGGTAAGCACAATCTTCTTTACTAAGTCTACTGATTCAAATGCTAATCTCTTCTGGAAATACCTTCACAGACACACTCAGAAATAATGTTTTACCAGCTCTCTGGGCATCCCTTAGCCTCGTCAAGTTGACACATAAAATTAACCACCACAGTTACTTAGCTAACAATGTTTTGCCTAGTTTTGAATTCCTTATGTCATATTTCTTTCTGTTAAAATAACAGGGTTAGTTTCTGCCTTTGGATTGAACCCTGACTGATACCAGCTGACAATCTGGATTCATATGTTAACACTCCCACAATATTTTCTCCTTTATGAGTAGCTTATAGTCTGTATCCATTGCATTTGCCTGTGCTCAAACCAATCTTTTTATTTTGGCAAGCCTCCCTATACTCACTCTTTGTCCACCTAGTTTAGGTAGAACTGATTCTACCCCTTGTTCCAGGGGTAGGCTTGTGACCCAAGTCTAACCAACGAAATAATTGCCTGTCCCAACCATGGGAATTAGACTAGTGGGTGAACATGTTTTCCAGATGTACTTGAAGTCAGTGTTACTTTCTTAAGTTTTCAAGTTACGTGAACCAGTAAGTTCCCCACTTTACGGTCCAGATTTATTTTAAGCTAGGTTTGAGTGGTGTGCTTGTCACTGACAAGCTCTTAAATGAAAGAAACTTTAACAGTGGTACTTTAGCAGAGATTTGATGAAGTTGGGGTGGCAGTAGGCAATACTCTATGGTCTTCAAACCACATCTATAAAGGAACTGATAGCAGCAGGTGGTGTGCAGAGGTATGCACCTCACTCGGTCCTCCTCCAGTCCGGAGCCTGGCTGGGACTCTTGGTTGCCCAGTCTCCCACAAGATTGATTCCATGTGACCACTTGCAGATAAACAGACAAAAGAGCCTTGGGGTTTGATGCTCTAACATCTATATTCTGTGAGACCAATGGAACTTTCTAGATGCACATTCTATTTGACGATGTAGCTTAATTACCTTATGAGGTGATGGGGACAGAACTAAAACATCTTCTCATATTATTTTCTAAATATGGTTATCTGATTCCTCTAAGTGAAGATAGAGATAGGAAAAGAGTTGGCATTTATTGAATTCCATTATAGATAGGGATTGAGCTAAGCACCCGTAATTTACAACCAACCTAGGAAATATATGTCATCATCCACTTTTAAAGATGAGAATAACAAGGCTGAGAAAGGTTGAGCAACTTGTTCAAGGTTATAAGCTAATAGATTCACATCTACTTCCTTCCCACGTTGAAGTTCATTTTGTCTCTCCACATTGAGAAGGATTAGGGAAGTACACAGAAAGTTCAAAGAGAAAAGACAATTGCTGAAAACATCTTGTCTTCTCCCTTTCTCCTTGTTTTTCACACCCAAAGTCCCCAAAGAGAATGCGGCTGGAAAGCTGTCCTTTGGTTCCAGCTTCTTTTTTTTTTTTTTTTGAGATGAAGTCTCACTCTGTTGCCCAGGCTGGAGTGCAGTGGCACAATCCCAGGTTCAAGCGATTCTCCTGCCTTTCTCCTCCTTTTTGTTCTGAAGCATCATTGCAGGTGAGAATATATCCTGTGTATGGAGGAAAATAAATCCAAAAGCCACAGTGCCCAGAGTGTTCAAAAAGTCTTAGGCTATTTCTAGTCCAGCCACAAAAATTTAGGCTTATGCTTGTGAAATGATTTACTATCATTCATTAGTGTATTTTATACTTCACTGAACTTAGGCAAATTATATAAACACTTTATATATAAGCAAAACATGTCAAGTGTCAGGACTCAAAATATGTATTTAATTAAAGAAATACATCTCTTAAAACCAAAGCCCTAAATACATATTAAACGATACCCTAATCTGAAGGTAAATGAGATATGCCACCTAAGAGATACTCAGTGACCCACATATACAGTAATACCTCCATTAATGAGGCAAATTCATTCTTGTGGTACACTTTAGTGTCAGAAACTTCATTGCCAGATGAAGCAATAACACAGAAGTCATAAGGACCCCTCCAAGGGAGACAGAAAAGAAGATGGTATAGTATGACATTATTCAATATTAAACAAAATTACGTCAAACAGGGCCAGAAAACAAGTATTTGGAAATGCTAAGATAGGGATAAAGAATTAAAAAGAAACTAGAATCAAGCCAGGCATGGTGGTTCATACTTGTAATCCCAGCACTTTGGGAGGCTAAGGTGGGCGGATCATGAGGTCAGGAGTTCGAGACCAGCCTGGCCAACATAATGAAACCCTGTCTCTACCAAAAATATAAAAAATTAGCCAGGTGTGGTGACACACACTTGTAATCCCAGCTGCTTCGGAGGCTGAGGCAGGAGAATTGCTTGAACCTGGGATTGTACCACAGCACTCCAGCCTGGGAAACAGAGCGAGTCTTCATCTCAAAAAAAAAAAAAAAGAAGCTGGAATCAAAGGGCTAACCTGTGACCCTCTAGGGAAGCAGAGAAAAGACTTGAAAAGGAAGCCTATGCACTAGACTAGTCTGGATTACAGCAGGATAAACTCAACCCTATTTGTTCACCCCCACAGCCCAGAATGGGCTTCCAGGAAGGAGCTGGGTCTGGCTCAGATACATCTCTGCAAGGACACAGACTATCTGGAGAGGAGAGACCTCTGACCTCCCCCCCTTGCCGCCACCTCTCACAAGAGGCCCCCAAACTCAACAAGGACAAAATCAGGGTAGGAGTGACACATGTGTAATCTCCTTGTGTTCCATATTGCCTCATCCATATAAGAGTCCTTTAATAAGGGGGTCATTAGTCCACAGGATTAAAGGACCAAGCGCCTTTACCTGGCCGGGGTTCCATGTTGACTAAAGCTCACTTGAACTGAAGTGTCAGTCATTAATGAATGAGACAGCCATACATGAAGATGACCCTGATTAGATCTTTTGCTTTCTGGACAGAAGCAAGGATGCTGGGACATGGGCTGACATGGGGCAGCTGAAGGGACAGAGGGGCAGCCAGAAATTATGAGACTCAGAAATGAGAGGCTGGGGAAACCCTAAATTTCACTGATTTCTTATTTATACCATAAACCATGCAGGACAAACATGCTCTATTCACCGAGGTATTTTTGTCCTGTGCAGCTGTGTGGCTTAGCAGGAGCTTTGCTGTCGAGCCATATGACTCATGCCAACACTGCTGCATATGATTTATGAAGACTTAAAGAAAAAGAAAACAGCCAGCTTCATTACGAAGGAGCTTTGTTTTCAGAGGATTCGTTCATCAAGGATCACGGTACCATTTGGTCCTCTCTTGCTTACTCTCTGAGTGAAATAGTGAGCCTGCCTCGGCCAGCACTTCACCAGAGGACACTCTCCTGCCTCCCTCCTCCTCGTTTGCCCTATTCCCAGCATAAAGAGGGGAACCTCTAGTTTAAGAAGAGAACAGATAGCCATAAACAGAGATGTGTGGCTTTCACCTGCCACAGGAGGTTTAGTGACACTGAAAATTACCAAACGGACTATCAGAGGTGTTGCTTGGGCCGGGAACTGCTTACTTCAATGTTGGGTCTGCAGCCCAAGGCATGGGGAAAATGGTTTGAAAGGACTGAGGTTTTATTGGCACCCAGGTTAGTAGCTTCTGTCAGATTGTCTCCCTGACAGACAGAGTAGGACATCTCCAGTTGCTTTTCTGAAATGGTCCACAGGGAACATTCACCAGCCTGCCCTCCGTCCCCACATCTCCATCCCAGTCTCCCAAGCAGGGGTCAGAAAAGAAGAGGCTGAGATCTTGAACTCTAAGGGTTTCTAATTCCTTCCCTAGAAACTTCCCAAGCTGGACTTTCTGATCCTGTCTCTTTTCTGCTCTTCCTCCCTGTTTCAGCCTCACAGTCCAACAAGGCCAAGTTCACGTTTATGCCTTGAAAACTGGGAAAATCAGACCAGTTGATCGCCCAGGGTTGTGGCAGTAACATATAATGACTGCTTTGTGATAAAGTAGCTTTGACTAAAAAAGCAACTTTGGCAATATCCTGTTTATGTGCTTCCAGGAACGCACCGTTACCCACCAATACCCTCACCACAATAGAGTGGAATAAAAGTTCATAAGAATTTGTGAATAATAACATACTCATAGGGCCTGCACTTTGAACACTTTCATCTTAAATTAAATTGCAGGAGGCTCAGGATAAACTTTGTATTCATGTTGTCTAACTTGTTAATAAGATACATAGTTTATCTTATCACTAGGAAAGATGAGAACAAAGCAGAGTTGGAAAATTTGCAAAAGGAATTTGAAATGACAAATTTTAAAATATTAAAAGTATGTACCATAATGCCAACAAAGTTCTATTTTAAGCTCAAAAATAAATAAATAAATAAAAGTTTTGGTGCAGTTTATTTCCCAGTAGAAGTGTTAAATAGCCTATATTTTGTTTCACTTTGTTATAGTTAGTTTGGGTGCAGTGCTTCCATGCAGTTTCTGGTTTATTTGTTTAATGTTTGTGTGGTCCAGCCCCTGCCCCCACCAACATACACACAAAAGACCAGAACAATTGGTTACAGGTAGTTGTTTTAATCTTTCCCTCTGGAGGCTTTGAAGATGCTTCCAGCTGCATCAAAGTGCTTCATTGCTCTGCGCATCTCGGCATCTCCGCCCAACTTCAAAGCCTCGCAGCAGGAATTCGTAGTGCAGTGTGCCATGTAGTTCTAAAGGAGCTATTACTCTCTATTTATTGTGCAAATTTTTATGGAGATACCTCAGTATCTTTCTCAACACACCACTTAGCCTCAGAGCGGCTCCTTCTAGCTATTATTAAGAATTATCTAGGAAAATTATCTAAAGAAATAGGTTAGGGTCAGACAGCCTAAAACTAGTTTAGCTGACTTTATGTTCTTTCAGTGTCTACGATGCCACACCCTGCTAAGCTAACTATTCTAGAAGATCTATTAGCAGACTAGCTGGACAGCTTTCCCTTAGGAGCTGGGAGGAAGCTAATTAGTATTGATTTAAGTTGTGATTTTTTTTAAAAGTTTCACCTTTATAAAAATTATAGGTAAAGGATTCTAAAAGGAACAAGAGTCCTGAGGTAGAAGAGCAAATAGGTGCTCTAGGTTGGGCTACCTAATAGAACTTTGCCATGATGGAAATAGTCTCTAATTCTGTGCTGTCCAATATGGAAGCCACTGCCACAAGTGGCTACTGAGGAGTTGAAATATGGCTCGTGTGATTGTAGGACTGTGTTTTAAATTTTATTTAATTTTAATTCATATAAATTCCCATAAGTGGCTACTGTATTGAACACCACAACTCTAGAAAATTAACTGTGTATGTGTACATGTATATGTGTGTTTAGAAAATCTAGGGCCAGCCTGGGCAACAAGTGAGACCACATGTTTATTAAAAAATTAACTGGGCATGGTGGCATGCACCTGTAGTCTTACGTGCTTGGAAGGTGAAATGGGAGGATCCCTTGGGCCTAGGAGTTCAAGGCTATATGATCATGCCACGGCATTCCCAGCATGTGCAACAGAGTGAGACTCTGCTAAAAAAAAAAATTAGGACCAAAGTGGAAGGAAAGAGAAGGAAGGAAAATGAAGAAAAAATAGTACCTACTTGGAACTTACTGGAAAAATCCTTTTGACCTGTCACCATAATCTCTTTACTCAGGCAATAAGGAGAACCTGCAATCCGTCCTAAAGACAATAGCATCATCATTTATTTTCTGTAATCATTAGGGCACAAGGCTGCCATGCCCACACACAAGCTGGGCACTTCCCTGCATTCATATCTACTGATTGATAGCATTTCAAGTAATCTTGTGCTAGGCAATGGACGAGGGGAAAAGATAATGAAATTGCCTCCTCATTTACCAACCCAAGCCAATAGTGTGTCATTGTGCGTGGATGTCAGTTTTATACATCAAGGGTGCCAAATAACAGGTAGGACACCCGCCCTTTTAAAGCAACATAAATCAGGAGTGGTACAAGTAAAGAGGGGTCACCAAGAGGCCACAAGACTCTCAGGCCTTTGCACTGTCTGGTTTGGGGCCTTCAACTTATTCCCTGAGCTGGCAGAAACATGGGATTCTGCATACTTTCTTGGGGATTCTGAGCTGTGTGGATGCTATAAGCAAGCTCTCAACTGAAAGGAGGAAGGGACCACAGAAGGACTAAGTAGATGTCACTGTCCATAAATACTTGAAGATCTTTGCTGGTTTGAGGGGCATGGGGGGAGGCTCCAAACACAGGCAGCAGGAAGAAAGCCCCCCACCCCCAACAAGTCACTTATTTTCCTCTGTTCGTTTTCCTGCTACGTTCTAATTAGGAAGCACTGAAGAAATCTTGGAAAGTATAAGAACCAGATATTAATAAGTTTTTCTCCATCCAGGAAAAAAAAACTTGTTAATTAACCCACATTTCACTTCTCTAAAGTTGTCTTTTTTTTCTTTTCCTCCTGATGTACACATCTGGGCACAGTATTCAGCAAGGTACTGAAATGTTTAACTGCTGCTACCACTACCCCGGTCCTTTCTGTTCAAGAGAGATTCGCCTTTTTCATCATGAATTCTTTTGTTTTTCTCTGTGGCCAGCTGCTACAAAGATGCAGTCAATTTAGATTAAACAGGCTGAGGAGTGCTATTCAATATGTCAGCCAGGCACACTTCTCTAAATACAGTGTGCATCAGGTACAGCTTAAAAAGAAAAGTCAGGGGCTGTTCACAGAGGGGCATGCACTTTGTTTTAAGTCTGGGAACAAGAGAAGGATCCTTGGAGTGCAGATGTGGGTTTTTCCATATTCATCGCTGGGAGCAGCTCCTGCCCTTTCTTTCTGCCTGTCTTCACCCTCGTCCTGCTCCTCCCCTTTCCCTGCTGCCACTGGTTTCTATCTCCATTGTTCCCTTAAGCCCAGCAGCCAATGTGCAGCCAGGCCCAGCACACGCTCCGCAGCCAGCAACTTCCTCTGAAGCTGCAACGCATAATTACAACCAGCTGCTCTGGGCTGCTGGCTGGCCAGCTCTGCAAACAAGCATCCCGATACCCGAGTTCCAGGGAGGCAACAGCCTGATCTTGGCAGCAACAAATTCTCTGAAGGAAGTGCCCACACCCTTGTAAGAAGAGGGAGCAGCCCTGCTCTCTCCTGTGGCTTCCAGAGGCCACAGCTGGTTCGGGTCTGGTTCCCCTCTGGCAGGACTCTCCATGCCAGAGACAGTTGGTTCTGTTGTTAATGGGAAGGTGCCTGCTTTCACCTGCAGCTGCCCTCGTGCGACTGGCCTATTGTCTGACTGCTGTGACCAGCAGCAGAATGGCATGTCCTAGGCAGTAGCATTAGAAGCCCTGGCTTCTGGTCAGCATCTCAGCCGAGGCATTTTGTGAATGTATACAGAGATAGGGGTAGGAAACTGCGCTGCCCTCGGTGAGCGTGAGGCTAAAAGACAAATGATGTTGTTAAAAAAAACACCAGCAAAAACCCAAACAAGCCTAACTTAACTTCCCTAAGGAGAGTAGCATGTGGGCAAGAGAGCTGAGGGTTCATCCAGGCCCCGCCTCAGAGCTGTGGGTTCACTTTGGGGCCTCAGTGATCTTTCAGGCTTGGCTACAAGGATGACTCTGATCCAAAATTAGGCTTTGAATGTGTAACACAAGGCTCTCAGCCCCACCCACTGCCTCTCTCTGCCCTATGCTGCTTCTTTAGAGCCTGGCTGTGGGCCAGAGCTGGCCCTTCTGGCTCTTGGGGGAAGGGCTGGCCACAGTGTTCTGTTTCCAGGCAGGGCTTTAGCGTGGGTGAAGGTGCATGGCGCAACTTGGGAAGAGGAGGGGAGATCAATACACTTGGAAAGGGCGCCCAACACCAGCCCCGTCAACCTAAAGCTGGAGAGGGCCATGCAAAGGGCAGGTGTGCCACCTGGGGCTGCTGCATTGCCCCCACCCACCTGTACCTCCCAGCCCAGGCTCCTAATAGTCCTGCTGAGAGCGAGCCAGGCCAGGAGGACTGCCATGTCATGCCCAATAGCAGCCTCCGAGGTGGGAAGCAGCTGGGAGTCTGCTATTGAAAGGGAGCTGCTCATTTTACAGGGCAATTTCCCAGGGATGCCGGCCCTAGTAGTAGTGCCTCAAGTGGGGCAGACAGGAGCGTCTTCGAGTGGGTTCATTCTTTCCGTCTGAGCCTGGGGAGCCATGCCACGGCCAGCAGCAGCTGGCTGTCTATTGTACTGGGTTTCCCATTTGCAGCCCTCTTTGTTTCAGTACTAAAAAATCTCAGGAAACTTTTCTGGCTGAGTGGTACTGGGCAGGTACTGGGAGGCACTTACTGGGAAGGAATAAAAGCAGACTGGGTTGGCAAACGGGATACAGAGAATTAAGTCGTTGTTGGATGTGTGTGAACGATGGAGTTGGAACCTCATCTGCTATAGCATTTCTGTGCTTCTTCATCAGTTTCTAATAAGCTTTACAATTTAATTCACTACGTGAAAAAAATATTAGTTTAAGGTGCTCTTTTGGTGTTCAACCCATGCTTTCCCTTCTGATTCTTAAGCCTGCCTACACTTTAGAAGCTCATACAAAACAGGCTCATGTCTGTAATAGCATCACGACGCAGCTATTTCAGCCTGCAGATTACTTGTGCAGCATGACTGGATCCTCCACTTAGAGCATTCTGGAGGTCCCAGTGACGCGGTAATATGATTTTCAGCAGGTTTTTCTCCGGGCTTGCAATGAGGAACAAGCTTAACAAGCAAACAGTCATGTCTGAGCTCTCACTTTCCTGCAAACTTTACTTGATAACCTCAGAGATGAGAGTGTTGCTTTAGAAGCCTTCCTAGAGAAGGAACATGGAGAAGGCACCTGTAGCCCTGTGAGATCAGTAAGTGTAGGGGGACAAAAAGGATGTAAAAAAAAAACAGAAAGAGAGAGAGAGAGAGAGAGAGAAAGAGAGAAAGCCAGTTTTCAGGGTTCTAGAAAATGAAGTTGAGAGGGATAAGCAGTGGATTTTGAGGCTTACATTTTTCTAACTCTGTCCCTAATTATCTGCATGGACTTGGCTTCTTCCAGTTTACATTTTCTCATTTGTAAAATAAAGGACATGATGCCATTTATCTGCCATTCTACCATTGGGAAGTGTGTGTGAGTGTGTAGTGAGGGCGAGAGCGGAAGCATGCTAAAAATGTTAAACATAGTGTAGAAATGCATTTCACAGTAGCCAAGTTAACTATTATTAATAAAAGAATCTACTTGTGCACCTTCAGCAGGTTATCTGTTTATATTTAAATGGATCATTAGGTCCAGCCACAGATATGGATTTAATGAAACACTCTCAACCAATGAATGAAGAAATATAAGTACTTTTTTATCTTCTAATTTTGAGAGAAAAAACATATTTTCTGAAATTTGTAAACCATCAGACGAGTTTTTATTTTTATCACATTAGGGGACTATGAAGGCTTTCAGGCCTCTTCCAGCATCTCCTAGTGTTTTCCAAAGATGTTCCTGACAGTCTGAGAGCAAGGTATCATGTATCACTCTTTCCACCAACAGATGGAGAAACTGAAGCATGAAGAGGTGACGTGAGGTCACCGAGGGAGCAGGTGATGGACTGGCTTCTGGTCTCTTGCTCCAAACCTTGCTCCAATTTGTCTCTCTTATAAACAGCCATCAATAACTTTATCTCCAGGCTGAACGCTGCCAACCAGGACCCACAATGTGCTGAGCATTTGTATGCAAATGAGCTCTCCACCATCCTGGGGAGAACGCAGGGTGCTGAACAAGAATGGAGGAAAGATAAATAATTGTTACTACTGGAGTCTGAAACGCCATCCAAAGCCAGTCTCGTAGTGAAATTCCAGGAATAAGGAAGTAATGAGTGTTAAATTCAATCCACTACCAACAGATCAAGATCCTACAAACCTAATGGCAGGACTTCTAAACATTTACTTTATTTAAAAATCTATTTCTGACACTAAGAGATTTTCCTTCCTTAATATCAGAACTGTGCCAGGAATTAGAAGGATGACAAAATAATTAAAATTTCATGTTAATGTTCATATGTTGTGATAATGCATATCACCATGTGTAAGTCACCACATGTTTAGGTTGATGGAACATTCCTATTTAAAAATTAAAGTTGTGACCCATTTTCCTTCACATATTGTCTGCTCAAATATGTACCTGTTCCATTTAGGTTTTCAGCCTGACTCAGCCACTAGCTTTGTGACCTTTGGCAAAGGCCCTGAACCTCAATCTCCTACTCTGCAATGGGAGCAGTCAGGTTTGACTCAGATTTTTTGCAAAGGCTAATTGACTTCATGTTTGTAAAAGTATTGGAAACAACCTCTAGCACATAGACAGTGCTTGGTGAATGCTATTTCCTTTTTCCCCACCTTTGAATTTGTTTGTTATGAAATGCTTAAGTTGTTGGAGCAAGGTATATGAAAGGTATTTTTATTTACCTTGCTCACAATTCTATAAGGTAGCTAAGGAAGGTGCAATTATGCCTTTCATATGTAGAAGAAAACTCTCTCTGAGAGGTAAAGTAATTTGCTCAGAGTCATGCTGCAAATTGGTGCAGAACTGGAAGACTGGCGCCCTAATTCCTAGCCCTGTGATCTTTCCATTAACTTTTTATTGCCACCATTGCCTCCGCCTCAGTGAAAGCTCCTGTTGTAGCCCACCCCCAACCAATTCCAGCTCCCAGGATGAGGCTCCTTGGTGCCTCTTTCCACCCCTCCCTGCACTATTGCCCCAGCTTCAATTTCATCCCATTTTTCAGTAACTTCCCTCTCCCTCTACCTGGGTCTGGATGCTCAGAGACTAATCTACATAGCGTATGAATCCAAATGACTTTGGGAGGAATGCTCTTTTAAACAAAAGAGGTTGAATTTGATACCACCATACGTATTGTGTTGTTAAATATCTACAGCATGATAAAATCATCCTAAATGTCACTAATCCCTGGGGAACTTATTAATAATTAAGCATTTTAGTTCACTTAGAAATGCAGATTCCATTTAACAACAGAATGTACACTAAATATGTCCATTATATTGCAGCTTGCAGCAGAATATGTTAGAGATCTCAGCTGGGTTTCTCCAGGACAGATGACAAAGTTAATGCAGGTATCAGTCTTTTCTAAAGGCAGCAGAGGAGCCAAAAGCAGCATCCTGGATTGGTTTATAGGGTTTGTGTTTATTAGGAGTGTTTATTAGGATGACTAATAATGGAAGAGACAACTTGGCAAGGGTAGGAGTGGATTGGAGGAGAGCCGGGAGAAGCCCGAAGGAAATGGGATGATCTCGAAAAACACAAGGAAGGGCAGCAACCCAGGGTTTGTGGTGCATGAATAATTTGTCCACACACTGATTTTTAAGGTTTTCAAGGAATCGGCAAATAAAACTATCATTTTATATGTTTCGCTTGCTTGGAAAGCCATTCACATTTGTGTTTGGCTTATTCCAGAAAGATACATAGTCATGGTTACACACACTCTCTCACACTTCACACACACGTACTCTTCCACACACACACTCTCTCTTCATACACATACATACACACACATACACACATGCACAGATACTTTTCTTTAAAAAGCAGTTTTATTTCCTGGGAAAAGACAGAACAGTAAATATCAAGAAAGAAAGAATGGGGAAGAAGGGAAGGGCAAGAGGAAGGAGTGGAGGGAGGAAGGCAGGCAAGAAAACAGGCTGGCAATCTTCTTTGTCTCTTCCAGAGATTTACTGTTTCTTCCTAGGCCCACCGAAAAAGGTTCCTTTTGAAAATGATAAAGAGGAGGGAAGAAAAGAGAGAGAAACTGAGATAAACAGAAAGTAGGGAGCGGCAGTGGTGAGATGCAGGGAAATTAGTTTATCCCGGCATTCGTGTTGGAGCCTGACTCACTGTGCAATGTGGGATCTTGGGCATGTTATTTAGCTTCTCTCTAGGGCCCTTTCCCACCAGCAGAAGTTTTCATGATCTTAGAGACTCCCTCTAGCCTTAATGTTCCAGAAACCTAGGCCTGAAGCAGGGAGAAGATCCCTTCTTAATGGTGCCTGAAAACTTTTGCAAGCCTTCAGCAGAAAAGGCTGTGAGAAAACTTTTGCAAGCTTTCAGCAGAAAATGACTGTGGATAAATACTTCTCCTTCCTTGTTTTCCAAATGGAAACTACATTGCAAGCTATGCCACTTCTTTCCTCCCTCACTTAAAGCACCTGCCAACCTAATAAAAGAGCCATAAATTTAGTTGCAAGGGCCCCAACAAAAGAGCAAAATCCTCTCCTACTAGGGCAGCCAGGCTGTCACCAGGAAGTAAAAGCTGCAGGGGAGATTGCTCTTGTGTAGAGTATAGCCAGCCTGGGTGCTGGAGGGGCAGCAAGGAGGAGCAGCAGCCCAGAATGAATATGAGCAATGGACTCAGCTAACATTGCAGTTTCTTAATTTCCTTCCTGAGATGATTGGGGTTCAGGGTCCAGTGAGTACCACCTCAAAGGGACTTCCTGGTCTGAAAATGGTGTGTGCATGTCTGGGGAATACTCCCCAGGTGTTCTCCAAAACCAACATTTTCTGTTGTTTGGGGAGAGAGGCAAGGGGTATTATTTGTCACACAGCTGCCTTGGGAAAAAGAGAGGGAGCTGAGCTTCAAAACAACTTGTGAACTTAGAGACTATGAAAATGGCAGAGAAAGAGGATTCAGAGCCAAACAGATTGATAAACTCAATTATCTGGATGCTTTTCACCAGTTTTCCTTTTCTGAAAGTCACGGTTTTCTCCTGCTATGAACCAGCACTTTTCCAATGAGAATAGTGTTTATTATATTTCAACAGTCATAGAAGCAGGTGAGCTTTCCCATTTTGCCTTAACATACACACAAATACACCACTACCACCACCACCACTAACAACCTGATAATGCAAAGAATTGCTTTGATCTGTTTATTTAAAAAATCTAAAAAAAGTCCTTGGGTACCATCAAGGCTAATCATCACAATTATGTTTATAACCAAGTAGGTACCATCACCTATGGTCCATATGTTGCTTCAGATAGGGACTGTGGGGTCATATTAGATAGGGCGTGGCCTCCTCTTCAGCAGGATTAACAGAAAATGTGTGCGTGTGTGTGTGTGTGTGTATGTGTGTGTGAATTGTTACCAGGTTTAGCTCCTGGAATTTCTCACAGTGTAGGTTCCTGGCATAGAAAAGCATCTTTGAAATTTCTAGGGTTCTAAGCATAATCACAGATTTTTCAAGTTGCCAGGAGAAGGGTCCAACCAACTCACTGTGTAGATGATTAAACTGTGGCTCCAAGAAGTTAGCAAGATTAAGGGTGGGTCACCCAGGTGGTTGGTCAGGGATCCAGGAATGGAATCTTGGCCTCCAGGTTCCCTGTCCTGTGCTCTTTCTACTCAGTGTGGATTTGAGATCTGTTTTGCAGAATTTCCTTTAGGTTTGGTACTCAGCTGGAGACAATAAATTGAGTTATGGGTTTATATATCCAAAGTCTTCGCTAGTCAAGTGTTCCCCAGCACTCTCCATGCTGGCCCACACTGTCACAAAGCCACATCTCTCCAGAAAGGTATGGCAGGAGCACTCTGCTCTGACAGAACACATGTGCTTTTTCATCAAAATCCCCTTTCTTTGTTCTGAGGTTAATTTCTCTTTGGCCTCAATTTCTTTTTTATCTGTGCCTATTCATTTATATTAGTTTGTACAGCAACACTTACATAACTCATCTTTAAATCTGATAGACACTGATCATAGCTAAATGCAACTCATAGAACCCGAAAAGCAATCAAAGTTTCTGTAGTATTTCTTATCTTCTCCTTATAGTGAGCATATGATGAGTGGGAACTTTGATATCATGTCAGTATCAAACCTCTCTTTTGAAGATGAGGCTAAATGACTTGCCCAAGGGCAGTGCACAGCACTGGGAATGGTATGGTCCCCCAGACTCACTGACTTTTTCTTTCAATTATGCCACAATACCTATGAACCTGCCCAAATCTACATTTATGCCCGCTCTTTGCTCTTTTCCAAATCCCTGGTATAGATACTAGAGGGCAATGAGATGGACATGACATGTGCATAGAAAGAATATGGAGAGGACAGGATAAGGACTGAACAACCCAGCTGTGCTGTTCAATGAATGTGAACCACAACCCACATGTGCATATTTAAGTTAAAATTAAGTGAAATTAAACATTGAGTTCCTTAGTTGTATTAACCACCTTTCAAGTGTGGCTAATGGCTATCATATTATACAGCATTGATATGGAACACTGTTGTCATAGCAGAAACTTCTAGACCTTCAGCCATCAGGACCAAATAATAATAGTTAGCATATACTGAGCCCCAACAGCATACCACACCTTGTCATTGGTTTTGTGCCTATTATCTACATATTATTATTTATATTTGCCAGAGGAAGAAACTGACATGTAAAATTCTTAATAATTTGCCCTCAATTGATAGTAAATGACAGAAATATGAACACAGATCTGTTGATGGCAAACTATAATACGACCTCCATTTCTCTGTGAGGAGCCATAAGGACTGGTAACAATCTAGCAAACATTTATTGAGCACCTACTATGTGCCAGGTGCTATTCTTACAGGTAGCATAAATATTCATAGACTCCTCTATAATGTAGGTATGATTATTATCTTAATTTTATAGGTGAAGAAATGAGCTTATAGAAGTTGAGAAACTCTTCTGATCACTTGGCTACTAAACAATAGAGTCAAAATTTGAACCCAGGCCACCTGACTCTATAACTTGGGTTCCAAACTGCCACACTCCACTAATGAACAACTGATAGTTGTGTCTGGGTTGTGTGAAAGTCGGGGACTTGACCTGTGGCTTACTGTTCCCATTGTTATTCACAGGGCCGGGTTGCTATTTCCAGATGTGCTTCTTCGCCAGGCTGGTCCCCAAATGCCTCTTGTCAGAAGGATCTGCTCTGCTTCTCCCTGTTTCTGGCCAGCAAGGTGTGTTGCTCTCTCTGCAAAGCTGTTACAGCTAGAAGTCATCACAAAAAGTGCGTCTGAGTAAGTTTTAATGTGGGGTCTTTGGCCTGCTCCTTCAAGTTGTCCCGCCAAATCTAGCATCTCCTTTAACGTGCAGCAGTCTAATAGGCTTGTGAACTGGCTCAAAAAGTTGGCAGTGACATTTGCGGCACTGGTCTGCAGATTTGTGTTTAGTTTGGTCTAAAACCAGGAGGCGTATGGACACCATATTCCACCTGCCAGTCTTATCAGGATATTCTGATTTTTTTTGCTCTATTTTTCCATCGCTTTGATATTTTTAGAGCATTACTCCTATCTGAGAATTGAAAATCTGTGGTAATTTTTAATTGTGTTTCAGTGGCGAAATTCTTTGGCTCCCAAAAGGATTTTCCTTGTATGGGTTAGTTAGCATTTTGTCTTGGTCAACTTTTTGACTTTTCAAACCCTTAGGCTGTCTGAAAGACAAGCCAAAATCCTTTGAAGACTGTTTCAATGAGGCTGGGTCAATGGTCACCATATGAAAATTCATAAATGACTTTAGGAGAAGATGGCCTGTGGATTGTAAAGTTGGAAGTGCCTCTCTTAAGACCTGGAAACTTAGGTTTCTTTATGTATTAGGGAACAAATACATACTCAGACCAGCCTCAAACTATTGGTGGTATGTG
Organism: Callithrix jacchus; assembly: GCF_049354715.1. Lineage (NCBI taxonomy): Eukaryota > Metazoa > Chordata > Mammalia > Primates > Cebidae > Callithrix > Callithrix jacchus. The sequence continues at coordinate 56,711,194 of NC_133504.1, read as the reverse complement.
CTGGCTGTGGGCAATACCAGCAAGTAACTGGCAGGATCTTCCTGGGTTCCTCTAGAGCTTCTTTAGTGAGGGCAATAACAGGCTATTTGGAAGCCAACTCATGTTATCAAAGACTTTGTAAACTTGGAGGGTACGATGCACTTCCTCCACATGATGTGCCACCAGGACCACAGAAAGTCACTTCCATCTCCCACTGCAGCCCAAATACACAGCTGTCTTACAAGAGCACAACTGACCTTATTGTGCAATCACTGGCTTGCCAGGATGCTGACCTGAATTTTGCTACAATAGAAAAGTGTGGAATGCATGTGAGAGCTATCTTATCATTCTCAATTTTTTTTTCTCCTTCAAAAAAGATGGTGAACTTGAAATCTTTCTGCCTGTCCTTGGCAACCCACATAATAAAGAACAGGAGATACAGCTATCTAAGTAGCTTCTTCCATTTCAACTCAAAAATTTTCTCGTGTGCAGGCCTGGGACTTACAACTCATGATTCCGGTCCTAGCTTCCCTAAGGTGGAACACGCTCATATTTTAAAACCAAATTGGCATGAATACTTCAAGAGGTAGTACATTCCCTCTTGTTGGAGAGACCTGAGCACAAGCTGGTTGGCTATTTGTTTATTTTGATTTATTATTTTTCCATCTCCCTCTCCTGGTACTGGCTATTTAGAGGGCATACTGTGATGGGGATTTAAGAACTGGTCAGATGGCCAGGCTAGATAACCCAATCAAACCCTTACAGGCTTTGATTCTAGCTTGTTCTTCAGTCTGCAAGTGTCTGTATCCATAATGTTCTATTCTTTAAATAGACTATCCTTTTCCTTCTCAGGATCTTTGCCTATGCTGTGTGCCTGCATGTGGTGTTTTTAAATTTTCCTGGAATATCAACATGTCCCATCCCTGTACATGGCTAATGCAGCCCTTTTTTTTAATTGTTCAAATGTTAATGTAAATGTTTTCTGCTTAGAGAGGCCATTTCTAATCCATCTGCCTATATAGATACACTATGTTATTCTCTATCTCTGTTCCTAATTCCACCCCCCCCAATGTATGCAGTTTGTAAATATATCTATAATTGTTTGTCAGTTGGTTGGCTATAGCCTATAGGAGGGACCCGTGTCTATTTTATTCATTAATGTATATCTGTGCTTAGTATATAACAGGCACTTAAGTAATTTTCAAATATCTGGCTGAATGGATGGATATTAAAATCAGATTAAAGTCATTTATAGAAACTACGCTGCAGAACTTTTTAGCTGGAAGACATGCTTAGAGACAATCTATTCCATTGTTTACCAGAGAAGTCTAAATACTTCAGTTTCTTCTTTCCTTACTATGCAAGGCTGATGATTGAGCTATATACATTTGTAAGTGCTATATAACTATTTTTGATTATGTCACCTGTTGGGACTTGCTTACTATATCATCAGAAATCCCAGCAAGAGAAAAGAGAAGTTTTTTTTTTTTGTTTTGTTTGCTTTTTAAACAATATCCAGGGCTTGGAAATGTATGTATAATCTATCAATTTTTTCCAGATCCTTTGGAATAATTTATCTTCCTTCAGACTTCATATAGCTCCAGCTTGTCTGTGGGAAGTGGGTGGGTCCTGAGGTCCTCCACTGGTCCTGTGGGTGCACAGTGACCCTGCTTGTCTGGCTCTTGGGCACCATGGTGAACTCTCCAGGTGGGGGCTGGCCACACCGAGTGTGTGTGGGACCAAAGTAGTAGGCACCAATGACCAAACGCATCAAGAGCAAAGAGGGAGGAGGGCGGGTTCCTGAAAATAGAAGCACATCACAAAATAGATGACGAGTTGATAATGCCTTGAGGCTTTTGTTCAGGAACACTCCGGCACTAAAAAGGGAAAAATGACAGTGCCGTATTCTTCTGTGAAGTGTGAGTCGGTTTCTCTTTGAGTTCTTCCCAAAGAAGGCATTGTGGGTTGTGGCTAACTCAGTTTTCCATTTTTATCTAGATTTGTTCTTTAACGCAAGTGTTATTCTTTTCCAAGGATTGCTGTATCATCACATTAACAATAAGATAAACAAATGACAAAAAATTCACTGAAAAGCAATAAATGTGGTAATCGCATATTCTTGTTCTAGGTATTCCCTTTTTGTTCTCAATTAAAAAGCAGTTCCAGCAGTTGTGAATGCTGTATCATTTGTTCACCTTAAATAAATACTTTTGAATCTAAAAATATAGCAGAAATAAAACTTTCTGAAAAAAATAAAAAGCTGAAGCAGTGTCACATCAAAAATAAGAAATGGATTTTAGGGGATCAGGATGGTTTTCAAGAGGTTGATGTTTCCTGACTAGCCAACCCCATTTCAGGCCTCTATCTGGGGGATCTAAAGTCTACACCAAACAGCCAGCCCAGAAATCTAGCAGAATAGTATAAACACCCACTCAGATATCTTAGATTCATTTATACTTAAAAATATGAGTCAACTATGCTCATTGGCAGATGTTTCATAAAAGTACAGGATTTCAAGTAGCATTTGGTCAGCCCAAGACTATGATCTAGTAATTTATTTTAATTAGCTTTGCTTGAATTAAAAACGTGATTTTTTTTTTTCTTTTGAGACAGAGTCTCACTCTGTCGCCCAGGCTGGTGTGTAATGGTGTTATCTCAGCTCACTGCAACCTCTGCCTCCCGGGTTCAAGTGATTTTCCTACCTTCGCCTCCCAAGTAGCTGGGATTAAAGATGCCCAGCTAATTTTTGTATTTTTAGTAGAGACAGAGTTTCACCATGTTGGTCAGGCTGGTCTCAAATTCCTGACCTCAGGTGATCCACCTTCCAAAGTGCTGGACTCACAGGTGTGAGCCACTGCACCTGGCAAAAAACATGATTCTTAAGTGTGAGCAACAGTGAAAATCTGTAAGACTTCTACTAGATAGTGGTGCACAAGAGTTTGCCACTGCTAGGGTCATGGACTCAGCCTCATGTCTCTATGTACAGGTAACTGGTGCTAGAACTGACCAGGGAATCTTCAGAAAGAAGCAAAGTGACCTGACCACTTTAGCATTCATACCTGATCTGTGGAACAGCCTGGCTCTGTACCCTTAAGGTTATCGTAACCTGTCTCCTCCCACTCACCAGCAGCCTTTTCAGAGGAAGGCTATTAACACGAAGAGATATGATACAGCCTCTTCTTCTGTGCTCACACTTCCCCCATGACACGCCAGAACCAACACATCAGAGCAGACACACTCATAACAAGACCAAAAAGCAGCCACGGTGCTGACAATTTTACACTTGGGCCAGATGCCAGAACTGCTGTGGGGAGGGAGGGGATGCCCTACTCTCAACACCTTTTTGAAAACACAGGTTAGGGTTACTATTAACTTGGTGCTACTAGGAGGCTCTGGGATTTTTTGCTTGTTTTGCCCCCTAGATCCTTTGAAGGTGGGGCCTCAGGTGAGGTCAAAAAACGGTTTTTAGACCCCAGGCATATATGGAACTAGCAGAGCTGATCAAGTGAGGGGGCAGAACCCTTATGATCAGCCCTGCGTTGGCCAATGGGAGCCTGGGACTCTTTTCATGTTGCTGTGTTAGTTATCCATACAGCATCTATGTACCTCAAATAGGCTAAAATATTTTTTATCTGTTTTTTTGTTTGTTTGTTTTTGTTTTTTTTTTTGAGTCAGGAATTTAGGGATAGCTTAACTGCATGACTTTGGCCCAGAGTCTCTCACCAGGCCAAGCTGTTGGCCAGGGCTGCTGTCATCTGAAGGCATGACTAGCATTAGAGGATCCTCTTCCTAGAGGGCTCACTCACACGGCTGGTGAGTTGCTGCTGGCTGATGGTGGAGGCTTCAGTTCCTTGAAACATGGACCACTCCAAACAACTCATGATGTCGTGCCTGGCTTTCCCCAGAATGAGTGATACGAGGAACAGCAAGGGAGAAACTACAATGTCTTTTATGGGCTTCAAAGTCACACTATCATTTTGCAATATTCACCTGGTCACACAGGTTAGTCCTGCTTCATAGGGGAGGGGAATACACAAGAACGTAAATACCAGGAGGCAAGAGTCACTGCAGATCATCTGGGAGACTGGCAACCACAGTTGCCTATTGGCCCTGTCGTTGCTTCTGGGAATCAGTCTACCCAATGCCTGAACTTCTAACGCTATACAAATCGGATGCTCAGGGAGATTCTCGAGTATCCTTTTAGAGAAGGGTCCACAGCTCCCGACCTACTTGCGTCACGTGTGTGTGCTGGCTCAGTCCCTTGCCCCAGCCACCACACCTCTGCTTGGAGCGCAGTGTGCAAGTGGGGATGGCTAGGAAGAAGGCTCTGATGAGCCAGATGCACAATCATGGCTTCGAATTTGACTTTAAAGCCAGGTCCATCCCCAGACACTCTTCTGGCTCTAAAATGGCCATCCAAATCTATTTAAGTGTCTGAGTTACACCTGTGAGGCTCTGGGGAGGAAGCAGCCTCATTGGATTTCTGCTCTTTTCCTGGAGGGGAAATAACCTTGATGACTCAGATGGGAGGGGAGAAGCTGTTAGCAGTTGTTGGGTCCACCTTTGGTGGAAATCTGAAAATTCCAGTGAGCCACCATCATTTTCTGCAAGATAATCTAACCTAATTTCAACTGTAAAATTTAAATTTTCAAATGTACTGAAGAGATAGTACATGCCAGACAGTTATACACAGTATTTCCCTTAATCGTCATAGAAAACCTGTGTATTAGGTATCAGGCCCACCATTTTATAGAGGAGTGAACTGAAGCCCCAGAGGTTAAATAACTGCCCAAATTCCCAGCTAGCAAATGAGGGAGCCGCGGTTCTACCTCGTGTGTCTGCCTCCCAAGCCCGTGTGACACAGCTGTGTCAGAACTCTCCAAAAGAGAAAGGGCATAAATCACAGAAGGTCTATCCTTCTTCTGTGGGAGCGGAGGGAGAGGGGGAGTGCCCTACACAGCCGCAGCAGCCAGGCTTGAGGATGGGGGCTGGGACAGCAGAGGACAGATGGGAGCTCCTGTTAGGAGCCACGTTTCCTCTGCTCGGCTCTGAACCGTTGCTCCTAAGTCTCTGCAACAGCGATACCAGGTTTGTCTTAAGGGCGGCAAACTGCTTCTCCCTTCTCCTACAAGGAGAGTCGGGTTGTTCATAATGATAGTTACTCTATGCCAGGCTTCCTGCTGAGTTAAGAACCACTTTTTAAAAATCCTCACAACATTCCTAGGAAGTAAATATTATTCCCTGCATTTGATGGCTAGGGAGGCGCGGAGTTGGGGAGTTCAGGAACAACCCTAAGGTGACAGAGCCCCAAGGTGTCCATGCTCACGTTTCAGTCCAGGCTTCTGACTTTAGGGCCAGCAGAACTCTTAACCCCATGTTCCACAAGGCAGAGATTGTGGGGTCAGGCGACCACATGGGCCGTTCATCTTGGCAGGAACTGACAGCGTTAGCTCGGACACAGAGGGCAGGGACCCCGCGGCTCCTCCAGGAAGGGGACTCGCCTGCCGGCCCAGGAACCCCCTAGGGGAGCCTCCCGCTCTCGGGCTCGGCCAGAACCCGCCCCTTAGGGGCCTTCGGTCAGGTCCCGGAATCCTCCCGCGGGTCTCGGCTTTCCCCGAGGGGAGGGCGACTTCCGCCGAGCGGGCCTGCGGCTCCGGGTGGACCTGAGCTCCTTGGCCGGGATGGGTGAGCTTGGGAGGGAGGCGCCGCTGCGCGTGGGGCTGCGCACGCGGTCCCCACTTTCCTCCCGCGGGTCTGTGTGCGGCTTCGGCGGGAGCCCAGGTCGGCTGGGCCGCAGCAGCCGCGCGCCGGGGGAGGGAGGAGAAGGCGAGGAGGCCGAGGGCGCCCTGCTCCTGGGCCGCCGAGGCCCCGGAGGCTTTGTGTATTCCTCCCTCCCGCCTCCCATTCCCACTTTCTTTTTCCCCGACCGAAGTCCCGGTAGAGTATGTAGCAATTAGCACGCGAGGAGGGGTGGAAGGCGGTGGGGGCGGAGAGACCCCTGCTCAGGGCTCGGCTCGGCGCTCCGCCTGCGCTGCCTTCGTGCGCCACCTACTGGCAGCTCCGGGCTACTGCGGCGCCCGCCAGAGCTGTTCCTAGGCAGATCTTGATCTCCGTGGACAATAGACAATGGGATTTTTTTTTTTTTGGAACAATGATTTATTTTTGGGGGTGGGGATAAGGGGGAAGGAGGGAGGGAGGAGGAAGCAGCAGTGTGTTTGTCATCGCTTTAGAAAAAAACCTCTGTTCTATCATTGTTTCTGCATATCCATTATATTGAGGACAAAAGAATCCCGTTCTGGAACAACAAAGCCAAGGGAAATGTTTTCTGTGGCTGACATTTAATTGTGTGCACAAGGTGCTACATTATCATGGGGAGAGACTGTAAAAAGAGTAGGACACAGCCTCGATTCAGAAGCCCGACTTTCCTGCTTTAAGATGTGAGCTTACATGTGCCCCATTTTAGATTGTCTCATATATCTCCACTCATGTTATACCCGACGCACAATTCTACGTTTCCTCAGAGTTTTCCGACCCACTGCAAGGATTCCTTGCGGATTATTTTTGCACCACCTCCAAGGTCTATTCTTCTTACAGCTAACAGGGATCATCATGTTTGGCTTCACAACCTCCCTACATGTTTCTTTTTCAGAAGCTGTTAGGGACCTTGGAGAACACGTAGTCCAACCCTCTGATTTTACAGATGAAAGAGGTAGAATGTCTAGTCCAAAGTCACACAGGTAATTAGAGAGGGAGAACTCTTGTTTCCTAATCCCTGGTCCCTACGACCTGCTGTTTGATGTCCTAATGCTCAGCACTCCCGTTGTTGCGCACTCCGTGGCCTCCTTTCTAGCAGGAGAAACCACCTACACAGCGAGTTGTATTCCACAAAGATGGGTGCCAATTCAGGACGAGGGGACAGAAGTGTAAGCGTCCTGGCTTGGTGGCAATCCCTTTCACCCCTCTTTCCACCTCACTACCTCTGTAGAGTGAAGAAGAGGAGCAGTGTGGATGGCATCTTCATTTCATTATTTTGCTATGATAAGTTAATATGTAAAACCTTTTGCAATTGTTCCCAACTCTTCAGAAAACATTCTCCCTGAGATGCAAGGGTCTGAGCTCCACTTCAGATACAGGGCTAAACCAGAAGCATAACAAAAAATGTGTTCCATCTTTGGAAATTGTACTGAGTGGTCTCTTGGCAAAGGTGGTTTGCCTTTGGGAACTTGAATGATGTGGATTTCCTTCTAAGGCTCATGAAAAATCCTTGGGGAGAGGCAGATAGCTGATCATCCTGGAGAACAGAGACATTTTTCTTTTGCCACCTTCCAAAACACTACAACAGACAGTGTTCCCCTTTAAACTATTACTGTGTCACACTGAGACAGAAGAATTTTCAAGTTTCAGATGAGAAGCTCAGTAAACATCTTTGCACATCCAAAATGAGTCAACCCATCATAACAGCCTGCTTGTTTTAAAAGTTGTTCAGTCTGTTTAAAGCAAATAGACCAATCTCACAGTCTGCAGACAACTAGACAACAAGCAGAGAAGATTTCAAAACAAAAGGCCAGAGCATTCCCTAACTCTCTTTAAACTGTCTTCTAAAAGCATTGGAAAGAAGAAAACACACTTGGGTTGTAAACAATTTCTAAAGCTTTCTGCTGGGTTTTGGCACTTTAAGAGAACTGGTTTATACAGGGGCCATGTGACAGGAGTCTGTTAACAGGAAGCTTAGATCTCAAACCTCCTCATTTTCCTTTGTTTGTTCCTTTTTTTTTTCTTCAGGGCAGTGATTTATCCCATATCTACAGAAAGATTCACAGTTCAATGATATTCTAATATGACAACCACACACTTACAAACACCTTGCCTCAAGGATTTTGTGAGAATCAAATGTGATCAAATGAGATAATGTAGGTGAAAGTAGTTTAAAAAGCCTAAGGTACTCTTCAGATGTGAGGTCTTATTCCCCTGTATTTGAATGTTTGAAGGCATTGAAATCCTTAATTGGAGCACTGCTGTAACTATGCTGTAGAGCTGTGATTTGGCCTTTTAAAAAATTTATTTATTTATTTATTTATTTATTTATTATTATTTTTTTTTTGAGACGGAGTTTCGCTCCTTACCCAGGCTGGAGTGCAATGGCGCGATCTCAGCTCACCGCAACCTCCGCCTCCTGGGTTCAGGCAATTCTCCTGCTTCAGCCTCCTGAGTAGCTGGGATTACAGGCACACACCACCATGCCCAGCTAATTTTTTGTATATTTTTTTAGTAGAGATGGGGTTTCACCATGTTGACCAGGATGGTCTTGATCTCTTGACCTCATGATCCACCCGCCTCAGCCTCCCAAAGTGCTAGGATTACAGGCTTGAGCCCCTGCGCCCGGCCTTTTTTTATAGACAAGGTCTCACTGTGTTGCCCAGGCTGAAGTGCAATGGCACAATCTCAGCTCACTGCAACCTTCACCTCCCAGGCTCAAGAGATTCTCCCACTTCAATCTCTGAAAAATATGACCCATTTTTCAGATGGTAACTTAGGGTTAAAGCTTAATGTAGATCTGAGTATATCCAAATCTCATCTTAAAGAGTATCCTCACATCATGTTGGAATCTGGTAAATGCTAACATACTGGTGACTCATTGCTTCCCCAATGTCCTTATTTGGTAGCATGCAAATAAAAATGATCATTTTCAGATTTAGATTTTCTCAAACCGTGGTGTGAGCAGCTATTTTTACTTTTGCTTCAGTCACCATTCTCTGTAGTAGAAAGTGTATTTAGAGTTGTAAAAACTGTTTTTCCATTTGCAGCCTACATTTAAATATGGATACAGCCACTAAAGTACTCTCTTTAGTCAGATACAGGAGTCACAATAGTGAAATCCAGGACTTCTGACATCTGGCCCTCATTTCCATACATTTAAGGACTCCATATCCCTAACTTCACAAGTGCTTCCTAAGACTATTTCCATAGCACTTCCCCTTAGGACACCTCAATTGACTTGCAGATGTTCTACTGCTAATTCTCTTAACATTCATCTTTGAGAGTGGTGGGGCCATTGGAAAGATAACCAACTTGTAGAAAGTGAAACCTCACCCAGTCATTTGGCCTCTCTATTACAGGCCGTGGGACCTGTACTTGGCTCCGCAAGAAATGACTGATGTCACCAAAAAATGAGCCAGTCTTAGAACCCTCACTTCCCAATGGTTGTTATCCTGTTCCACCGAAACCAAAAGTCGGGCATGGTGGCTCACATCTGTAATCTTAGAGGTGGCCAAGGCAGGAGTATCACTTGAGGCCAAGAGTTTGAGACCAGTCTGGGCAAAATAGTGAGACCCCATTTTTACAAATAAGTAAATAAATTAAAAACCCAAGCCTGCTATCATGTTTCTTCAGGGCTCAGAGCTGGAGTTTACCTCCTGCTCAGAAAGCTCCTGCTGGGTCAGGGGAGCTTCGGACGCATCATCAGGTTTCACCCCAGGACTCTATGTGACCTGCATCCCAGCCTTGACTCAGCAGCCTGCACTGTGACTAACTTCCTGTGACTGGGCTTTCTGATATTGATGATGTCCCTACCAGGATAACTGGTCCAGATTGGCCAGCTGCGGGAACCATTTCAAGTGGGTTTCAGGTAAATCACTTTCTGATCACCAGTCCCTTTCTCTTTGATCAAATCTCCTGTGTCTCTTGGGGCCAGGTTAGTGGCACTAACTCACTGAATGCTTTTTGTTTTGAGACTGAATTTCGCTCTTGTTGCCCAGGCTGGAGTGCAATGGAATGATCTCGGCTCACTGCACCCTCTGCTTCCTGGATTCAAGTGATTCTACTACCTCAACCTCCTGAGTAGCTGGGATTACAGACATGCAACATGATCGACTAATTTTGTATTTTTAGTAGAGACGGGGTTTCTCCATGTTGGTCAGGCTGGTCTCGAGCTCTTGACCTCAGGTTATCCATCTGCCTTAGCCTCCCAAAGTGCTGGGATTATAGGCGTGAGCCAATGCGCCTGACCTGGATGCTTATGTTTATGAGGCTTTGGGGGGTAGGTAGATGAACCTTGCTGGTTCTCCTGCCCTGGCTGTCTCCTCTTGTTTCATATTTTGTGGTAAACTGGAAGATTAGACCCAGAATTTGACACCAAAGCCTGATGACACATGGGACAGTGCCTGGCCACCGAACCTGCCCTCAGAGCAGGTGGCTAGAGGCAGGAAATAAAAGGATGCTGCTTAGGCAACGGAGTGTGCTCTCTCTGTCTAAAGCCATCTGCCTTATACCCATCCCAAATGGGGGCTTGACTGGGGCGTCCTCCACTATCCCCTCAGACTCCACCATCTTTACTGGGGACTTTGGCCCCTGTAAATTCTTGCAACATATGAAATGCCCAGTGGAAATGTAAAATAATCATGTCATCTTTCACACATTTATGGTATGTTGGCAATGTTTCTAATAGGCACTAAGGGACAAGAGTTTATCTTTCTATCTTACATCCCATAAATCTCTTCCTTTTTTTCATCCCTAGTGTAAATTGTGCTTAGACCAATAACACATTTAAAATTATGAAGCTTTTCATCACTACGGAGATGCTCTTGCCTGTGATAGGAATGATAGCTACATCTGAAGCTGAGCAAATTTATTTTTTCTCTTCGTCTGCATCAGGGTGACCTCTGGAAGGTAAGTGGAAGATTTTCACTTAGCTGGGCACAGGCTTTGTTCAAGGCATCTGCTTGTGAGAGCCAGTGTGTTTAAGTGGGAGGTTTGGGCCTAGGAGAGAGCTGGGCAATCTGTGTCTCTGTTCTTCCTTAGAGTTTCTTTTTCAGACTCCAGGCTGAGGGCAAGTCATCTGAGCTCTCTCATAGCAGTGAGGAACCTGGGTTGTGTAAATATAGGTCAATTATTTAACCTGTCTGTGCCTCAGTCTTCTTTGGGGATAATAATAGCTCTATAAGTTCATCGTGAGGTTCGAAAGCACTAGAACATGTAAAGAGTTCAGCACAGTGCCTGGCGCATAAAAAGCACTTTTAAGTGGCAGCAGCATCATGATCATGATTGTTTCTATCCTCTGGTTTCCATGTGGCAGCTTTTGCCCTGCCAGGTCCCTAGAGCTGCTGGAGGAATCCATGCACCATAAATATTGCTGCACCTCTGGCTATGGTGCCATGAATCTTCATCTCAGTCTCTGCCTCTTGGGCAAGGAATAAGCATGGGAAGAATTAGTGACAAACTGGCAGAAATTCCAATCCCAGGCGTAGATGGAGTCCTCGGACAGTTCTTGCCTCTTCATTCCACTGCTGACTGCTGTCTCTCACTCTCAGCCTGCCACACCTGCACAGCATCATGGACGGTTGCCAGAGCAGTCTGCAGAGGGCTCTTTCCACCCTCCGCCAAGCACTTGAGCTCCATTGAGTCTTTCTTTCTGCCCACACACCTCTAGAAGGTGCAGACCCAGGGTGGAAATAACCCCCTTTTTCTAGCCATAATGAGATGTTTATTAAGTAGTTATTTCTCCCCAGATTTTACCCATATCTAATTGGAGGATTCATCTTGTCCCCTTTTTCAGAAGTACAACCTTATCTACCACTTTCTGCAGTGTTCCTTCATTCTCCTTGAGGCTAGCTCCTGTTCCCAAATGTGTAGGAGACATCTCTATTCCCATCTCCATCAAATATTGGATTTTTTTTAATCGAAGGTTATGTTAAGATATTTTCTTCCCCGCTCCAGATAAGACACATGCCATACAATCAGGCCGTCCTTAAAGCACTTGCCCTTCTCTCTGGGGGGAAAGGTGAATGCCATGCCAATCTCCCTCTCATCTGACCTCACTGCTTCAAGTTCCTTATTTGCAAATGTTATCAGACATTCATTCATTGTAGAAGCTGAAGAACTGCTTTAGATGGTGTCTGAGTTGGAGCACGGTGAATCTCCCTCTAGGGCTTCAGGGTCTGCTTTCTCTTCTCTTTCTGAGTTGTTGAGTAAGCCCTGAGAACAGCTTGCATTTTCCTCCCTTAGGAACCAGATCCAGTGTAGAAACTATAGTTCTGCTTTTAAAAATGATGGCATATCATATGTGTTGACGTTTCTTCCTCATCATGGTTCTCCCACCATTTATCTATCTATCAATTACTCTATCATCTATCGATGGCTTCTTGCTGGCTACATGCTTACATCTGAGCCAGAGTACTTTCACTAAAGAGCAGATGTGCCAAGATATGACTTATCAGTGAACAATGGCCTGGTTTTTGCCAGATTCTGTTTGCTCTCAACAAGTGGAATTGGACATCCCTTTGGTAGCAAGATGCATTACAGAAGTGCCTAGAAATGCACAGAGAGGATTATTACTGAAGCTAATATAAGTCAATAGAAAAAAGCATGGGCAAGGCTCAGAAACAGAGGAAACACCTTTGTCTAAAAAAGGTTGGATATGGCTAAGTGGTGATCAATACTTGCAAGATTAAAAAGGATGCCCATCTTCGATTCCTCTCTCTTTTGCAACCCTATGTCCAGTTGGTCACTGAGTTTTGTTGTCCTTTCTTCACTTCATAATATCTCTTGCATTTCTTTCTTTCTTTTCCTTCCTACTGTACTCCAGCCCTGGTTAGAGTCTTTTTATCTCATGTGTGGTCCATTGTAATAGCTTTCCAGCTGCCTGTACATATTTTCTCTTCAAAAATCGCCATAAAACTGCCATTGGATTAATCTTATAAAAGTACTATTTCTGGCTGGGCATGGTGGCTTGCACCTGTAATCTCAGTGTTTTGGGAACATAGTCAAGGCAGGAGGGTCGCTTGAGGCCATGCGTTTGAGACTAGCCTGGGAAACATAGTGACCCCCTCTCTAAAAAGAAATAAAAAGCTATCCAGGCTTGGTAGTGTAGTCTTAGTTACTCGGGAGGTTGAGGTTGGAGGATGGCTTGAGCCTGGAAGTCCCAGGCTGCAGTGAACTGTGGTCACACCACTGCATTCCAGCCTGGGTGACAGAGTGAGACCCCGTCTCCAAAAACTAACCAGCTAGCTAAATAAATAATGCTTTCTCAAAACTTAGTTACCGTAATTCTCCAATTTCCCTCTAAGAAGATAACCACAATTCTCGTTGTATAGCATTAGAACCCTTCATGATGCAGCTCTCCAATTTATTCATCTTTCCCGTCATTCTTTAATCCCGTCATTAAACCTCCGCTTCTGCCAAATGGAGAAGTGCCAAACCTCTGCTCATCTAAAATTTTCTTATGCCATTCCAGTTTCTGGATACACCCTTCCTTTTCCTTTCTGCCTTTCCAAATCTTCCCCCATTCCTTGAGGTGTGGTCAAATCTCACGCCCAGCTTGAAATGACCACTCTCCTCAGAATATCCTGAGACATTATTTTTAATATAATTAATTTTGAGCACTCAGCAAACATTGTCCCATGACTTTTTCCCTAGTGTTTTGAGTTGCTGCCTAACTTTCATATGCGTACCTCTCACCGTATGTCCTGTGTGGTGAGCTCCTCAGGATACCCTGGTTGACTCGTATTCTAACTTCCTTCCGAAGCATCTTGCATGAGCTTGCACTAATAAGGCATTCAATAATGTTGGACTTAATTAACAGAAGAAAAAGCAACTTTCAAGACAAACTAGTTAGGCCATTTTAATCATCAGCAAAGTTGACAGGTCTGGAATTTTATTCCTGTGCATGTTGAAGTTGTGCCTGTTGAGATGAGGGCGAGTGTGTTTTTCATAGCATTATATGTCTGGAAAGAATCTTGTGAGGTCATCTTGACCAGTTTCTTGGCTCTAAGTCCTCAGAGACAAAAAGAGATCTATCATATGCTCAAAGAACCTAGAGAGAAAATTCCTCAGTATATTGGATAATTAAGTCTCAGGGTTGTATCAACTCTCCCTGTAACAGTTCTCTCCACACACACACAGCTGTCACTCCAGGCCAATGTCCTAAAATTTCAGTGTACTCAAATTTGCTAAACTCCTACAGTGTATGTTTAAATGTAGGCTTCCAGGCCCACTCCGAAGAGTAACATTCACTCATTCTGGAGTTGGGGGCACATGAATCTGAAATATATAGATTCAATTTACATGTAATATATATCAGGTGATTCTGATGCAGGTGGTCTGCAAAACACACTGTGAGAGAAAAAATAAGTTGTTCTGATTTAATTTTTTAAAATTTTGGTTTAAGCATATTCATTCCAGGACCATTTCCCATGAACATTAAACAAAACAGCTGATTAATAGTTTTTATTAATGATTGCATGTCCTTACATACACATTTTTAGCCTCGTGTATATTAAGGTCTCTCTATATTAAGTTGAACTTGATGTTCAACACATTTACTGAGCACCAATATGCCAGGCATCATAGTTATCAACATGAACGACTTAAGTACTGAGGTAGATTGATCCTCATTCTTAGGAAGCTCATAGTTTAGTGGGAAAGTAAAAAACTGTGATAATGATGCTGATGATCTATTACCTTTCATCCAAAGTTTGTAGACATTATATATGTTTGTGGCAGTCAAGCAGGAGCCGAGAATTGGGGTTTGTTGTTGGTGGCACTAGGCAGAAAGAGTATGTAACTTGCCCCTTGCTCTGGCTCCTGACTGTGCCTCTAGGGCTAATGAATGCCATCACCCCATCACTCCAACAGCTTTCCAAGAGCAATGAGCATTAGTCAGTCAGTCTACTATGCCTTACTGAACATTTGGAATGATCAGCACTCTGTAAGGCATTTGCAGAGGATGTAGCTCCCTTCCCATGCCCCAGACTTCACCACAATAGTTCTCCAGTCCTTCCCCATTCATTTGGATCCCTGTGATTTCCCTGCTACCAACACCAAAGGCTGAGTGCCCTCTGCATTCATAAAGTATTTAGTGAGTACTCCACTGTGCAAGGCACTTGCCAAATGATGTGATGAATATAAAAATGAATGAAACACAGATTCTGCTCTTAAGGAACTTACAGTCTAGTGCTGAGATGCATCATGTACTAGTCACAAAGTAGACATAAGCAAATATACCATGGGGTTGCTTCCAGCCAGGAATGGGAGCAAGAGGGCTGAAGGTATAGGAGCATTGTGCAAATAGGAGGTGAATTTGGGATGGAGGTATTGAAGGACGTCTGGTGAAGATGGCCAGCAAGTAGTTAGAGAACGTGTGACTGGAGCCTGGAAGGAGGGAAAGGTAAGGGACACTGGTGTCATATGAAGCAGGACTGGATTCTATTGTCTAAAGAGTGCAGCAGGCAGGAGAAGGGGAATTAAAACACAAGAGAGGTGACTAAGAAACACTGTCTTTTCTAATTATACCTCAATTTAATCACTGAGAGGTTGAATTTGTAGTGTTTGAAAGATGAATTAAAACATTCTATTTCCTGATTTAACTCAGAAAATACATTTTCATTTTTTCCTTGCCCTTTCTTGGGGGATGGGCTTTGAATCTTTCCATGTATTTGACCAGTGTCTCTACTAGACCTGTGAAAGAGAGGCTTTTTGTACTAGAGTAGTGCGTGTGTGTGTGTGTGTGTGTGTGTGTGTGTGTGTGTTTTAATTCAGGAGAAAATGGAAGGAACTACAGATGGAAGAAAGGAAAGAGAACAAGGTCCCTGCTTATGGACACCTCTGTTTGCTGATGATTAAGGAGAAACATTGTGGATTCTGCCTGTGACCTGATTTAGGTGAAATGCATTCTTTATAAGGCTGGGCTTGCTCTCAGGGCTTCGAAGGACTCCATGTTGAAGACTTTCTATCTTTGGCATATTAGATTAAAACTGTAGTCTCCAAAACAGTGCCCTACAGTCTGTGCTGTGCTTCTCTCTCTGCTTGTGTCTCTATATCTTCTCTCCTTGTTTCTGCTATAGAGTTTTGGGCTCAATGATAGTGGCTGCTTGAATAGGAGCAGAGGAAAGTGAGGTGGAGGAAGAAATAGCTATAAGAGAATCTATAAGTCCGTTCTCACACTGCTATAGAACTGCCCAAGACTGGCTAATTTATAAAGAAAAGAGGTTTAATTGACTCACAGTTGCACATGCTATGCAGGAGGCATGGCTGAGGAGGCCTCAGGAAACTTACAGTCATGGAGGAGGGGTGAAGGGGAAGCAAGAACTTCCTACATGGCAGCAGGAGAGAGAGAGTGAAGAGGGAGGTGCTTCCCACTTTCAAACAACCATATCTTTTGAGACCTCTATGAGGAGGCAGCACCAAGGAGATGGCACTAAACCATTAGAAACCACCCCATGATCCAATCACCTCCCACCAGGCCCCTCCTCCAACACTGACGATGACAACTCAAGATGAGATTTGGGTGAGGACACAGAGCCAAACCATATCAGAGAATAACACCAAAGTGTTGATCTGAAAATTGTCTTAGAGTAACAGTTTAGGCACAGGCAAATTAAAATCCTGTGTGTAATCCTGTTTGGGTGTATTTGCA